>NC_073746.1:222469881-223669881 GCF_029784135.1 Toxorhynchites rutilus septentrionalis
CTGTCTCTTTCTCATCTCATTTACCAAGTCATTATTGTCAAGTCGAAGTTATCTGGTTGATGTTTTAGATATTTTTTATCACATTTGTTTATTTATTTAGACTCACTAGCATTTTAGTTTAACAGAGCTGGCATAATGTTGATATGTTCATTATTGTGTATAATGTTGATATGTTCATTATTGTGTTATTAATAACACAACAGCCCGATGTTTCTTGTTGCAAACAGCAGAGCTTTTATGGATGGAGAGAGACCAGGACTCCGACCATGAATCGATCTCCATCTCCGATCTCTATCGTTGCATAGACGGAGTTATTATACAATAACACAAAGATGACCAATTAAGGGTCCTGAGTTTTGAACACACCATCGATCGCTTAGTAAGCGAACGCGCAACCAATGTGGCTATGTTACTAATGCATTCGTATGTATTCCTTCGAAAAAAATTGTTTCAAATAGATAGCATTTACGGAATTCGCTGTTTGGGTTTTTTTTTTGAGGGAAAAAGCGGTCGAAGCAGATCGTTTGCTTATTATAACGTTATTTCGAAATCATTTCGTTCGAAAGACGATGCTCGCTTTGAATATGCTTCTGATTGTCCGATTTGCAATAAAAACGCTTAACTGGAAATGTTATTGTGGCCGCCGTATTCTCCAGATATGGTCCCGTCACGCTTTTTTACGCTTGCCGAACAGCATTTTGGCGAATATAAAGATTTCGAAAAATGAGTCGCGAATGGTTTTCGCCGGAACAAAAAAAAATGGTGGAAAGTAATCCATAATAACGCAACAAGCGAGCGTTATTTCATGTGAGAGAGTTGAATAATCTTTTCTCGATCAATTGCATTTCAGTTGCCCTCCGGAAGACGCTGACATACATGTGGTACACGCAGGGCCCGAAATCTTCGAAGATAGAAAATTGAAAACGACTCTCCTCTAAGTAGCTTCGCTTTGACTAGGACTAATTCGGCATTCGTCGTCAACATGATTTGAATTGACTTGAAAATGAAATGACGAACGTTGAGAGCGAGGATGACTGATGAACTATTCTAGTCAATGTTTATTCTACAAATTCTACAAAATTCAAGGGGTTGATATCGACCACTTTGAGAGCCCCTGGTCTAGACAGTGATCAACCAACGCCATATACTGAGGCTAAGACCTCATATGACAATTATAATCTGTTTTTGAAGTTTTAAAACAAATATCTTCTATATCTGTAAACATAAAAAAAAAATCTCAAACATCATTTTCATAGCATAAATTAGTTATATCTCGAGAAAACGAGGGTTGGTCTTGGGACAAAACGTTCTTATATAATTTTTCATGCAAATTTGATTTTTAATATTTTTTTATATATAGTTACTATTTCGAAACATATTGGAGTTTTGTAAATTTCCAAAGAAATATATCTTCATTGTCGTGATCCGATTTTTTTTCCCTGTTGGGTGTGAACCACTGCGTTCATTGTTTTGAACTATTGTGGTGTACCCCTTTTTTATACTACACTTCAAGCTTATCTACTACTTATTGATGAAGGAGTATACTGAAAGCTATAGCGAGATAAGTGCCAATCAGGAATAATTTGTTTGATAAAATTTATAATCCTGATCGGCGACGCAGGCCAAATTTCCTTGGACTCCAGAATCGTGATCCGATACGGTACTAAAATTAATAAAAAATTAATAATAAATTAAAATATTCCGAAAGTATACAGCCCTGCGCTGACAACCGTTTGACATAGCTGTCAACCAAAGCGTCATATCGTTAGTTGAATGTCTGCCATTTTACAATATGGATCGTTTTAGCATCGCACAACGTGTTAATTTTGTTAAATTATACTATAAAAATGATGAAAAACCGGCAAATGTTTTTCGAGCATTACGGACGGATTTTGGTCGTCATGGACGGCCTACAGAGCACACAATCGCTAATATAGTGCGTAAATTTGAACAAACTGGATCCGTAGCGGATATTGTGAAACCTGTGCATCATCGTAATGTGCGTTCGGCCGAAAATATTGCTGCTGTTGCTGCCAGTGTGGAGGATGACCCGAATGTTTCGATTCCACGGCGTGCTCAGCAATTGGGCTTGTCAAACACATCATTGTGGCGAATTTTGCATTTGGACTTGCACCTACATCCATATAAAGTCCAACTGGTACAAAAATTAGAGCGTGGTGACCATGGAATGCGTCGGGCATACGTCGATTGGGTGAACGAACAACAGCAGCAAAATGCTGAATTTTCGCATCAAATTTTATTCAGCGATGAGGCACATTTCGAGCTCGGTGGCTATGTGAACACCAAAAAATTTCCGTATATGGGGCTCAGAAAATCCACACGTGATTGTTGAGAGGCCATTGCATCCGCCAAAAGTCACTGTTTGGTGCGCATTATGGTCTGGTGGAGTCATCGGGCCGTATTTCTTAATAATAAATAAAAGATTCATCGAAATTCGAATTCTAAGTGTGTTTTATTTCAATTTACTTTCGGAATTTAAAGTTGGAAAACCCTGTATAAACGGTATATTTATCATGCACAAAATTTTACAACAATTCTGTCGAGCACCATATTCTGATTAGACAGCTGGATTTGAAGTGGCGTTTTTTTAAAAGGGTTAATGATTTTTGATGCCGTTATGGAGAATTAATCAGAATTAAAATCCGTCATAAGGTAATGAAAATTGTAATTTTGGGCACTTTATGCATAAAGTTACAGAAAAATTTCTTTTTGCGAAGGTATCAAGTTTTCAATTTCCATTTAAGCTCATGGATATTATGATTCCAAAAATGTGATAATATGACACTACGTAAAGATCCATCTATGGATCTGATCCGTTATTCTTTAATGTTTTCAATTGCATAAACAGTTAGTTCTACGGCTGTTTTTATGAAAATTTTCGCAAGCACTAGCAAGACACATTTTTTGTCCCTATGATTTTTCAGTTCAGAATAAAACATAGCTAAGCTCATGGAAAAGCTTTGCAATCGAACTAAAAATGGGCTTGTAGGGTAATATAGGTCAAAAGCTAAGAGCAGTTAAATAGGCTCAATTTGAACACTGCTCAAACCATAGCTTTTGAACAACAACAAAAAAAAAACAAAATGACTGCGCTCGTTGAAAATCAATGCATTATGTTTTTTTATCGAAATAATTATCGCCGATAGATATGTTCGTTCGTGTAAGTTGTGCTATATTTGATTTAAATACATATAATTGTGTATATTTAATCGGTTTGAACCGCGATGAGGGGCCGAATCATCGGAATGGAATCTATATCATTTGCTTGCTACCACATTCTTTCGATAATTGATCGAAACAGTTCGCGATTAGCGTTCACACAAATGGAAATTAAGTGTGGGTCGGCACCAGCGAAGTTATTTCACGAGTTCAACAGCCAATCTTTTTTTTGCGGGCGGCTTATGAGAATGCGTTTATGAATGTGCACTTGGTGCAATTCGTTTCGTATTTGGCATGTTACCTGTCTGGTCCTGTTTAGTCGAGTTCAATCCGATTTGCTTTTGCGCTGCTGTACCGGTTGCTATTTTGTGGATTGTGAGTCGCAACGGACCCGCCTGAGCGAGAAAAAACCACAGGGAAATAATGAATGGGCTGTACGATGTGAGAGAAGAGAAAAAATGAATTGAAATTCCTCACCGCGTTGTTTGTATTAGTATTAAATTTTTATTCCCATGGTTTTTTCTTTCGAGATACCGAATCTCATAACCGGTATCTCTTCTTTACGATGGGGGAACCAATGACTGAAATAACTGGGTGGGAAGAAAAGAGTGAAAATGATTATCAGCGGTAACATTTGGAGAAGACAGTCGTTTTCCAAATACCTGCGGAGGAAGACAATGAAATAGAAGAAAAAACGAAGCTTTTTATCAATTAATTAGCATATCAAAAGTTATGAATGTTTTTTTTTGTTGTGTCTTTAACGAAAAGTCAGCAAACTAAGCGATCAGACAATGTTGTTATCGTGAGAGATTAGTATTTTGCAATAATTATCATATCTGGTTATATTTAACCCTTTTGCACTCGAGTGGTGTCGATTTGAAGCGTCAACTCGTGCGGCGCCCGAACTGTTCCAATAAATGAACCGTGTAAAAATAGTTTTAAAATGCTTCTCTAGTTCAACCAAAATCGTCTCAAGTTACAGTTGGCGCGAGCGAAAAAGATCTCGAGTGCAAAGGGTTAATATTTGTACGATCGAGTAACTCAGACTGAGTGCAGTTGCCCTCTCACTTTAGTGACATTATAATTCAGATATCTTTTTATGAATAACTTTTGCTTTTCATTTATTGAAAATAAAATAGCATGTTAATTAAGTTTCAATGTTTTTCCACTTTTTTTCATTTTTAAAACCTGTATCATCACCCAATAACTAATGGGTCACATATTTGTGGCTGTTTTCATGGTTCCAATAGTTGGTTAGCACAGCACAACCAAATAAATATATTCTTTATTCTAAAAAAGGACAAATCATGTGGGTTGAGAATACTATGGAAACTGTAGCTGAATTAATCGGATACTAGTTTTGTCACGCGGTCATAAGATGAGCTCAGTATTTCGTGGTTTATGTGTGTGGCTCAAATTTATAACACAATTGGCGCCATTGTTCATTCCACTGTGGCATTCGGATTGAGTAAATAAATCATGCTGACTTATTGGATTTCCGAGAGACGCGTGAGCAATAATGATTAACTTTGTACTAGAGTGGTTCTTCGAATCGGAAAATGTTTGCCACTTTTCTAAACACACAGGTTGTATCGATGAACAATTCACAATGTTGGATAAATATGTTAGACCAATTTCCCGATAACACTTGTACTGAACAATGAACAGACGCGCCAATACTAACTATTTAATTATGTTTTCCATTTTTTTTCCTTCTATTTACAGACAGACCATTGCGGTACTGTGATGTACCTCCCGGAGGCACATGTTGCACGCATACGATCGAAAATAAACTGGCGGTGCATGCGAAAACACTGTTAGAGCGGAATACCAAAGATTCGATATCCAAGCTGTCTTCTGTACTGGGAACTCGAGCGCAAAAGTTTAACGGTTGGTATCGTGAATATTCATGTGATGTTCTTCGTAAAACATTCAATAGCTTAAAGAACGATCTTGTTTTGAGGTGACAGGAATATTAATAAAGTCATTGGCGAGGCATGAGTGCATAAAAGTGCTCTATATTGGCAACATTACAGCAATAATGATGAATTAAAATAGTGATTGAATAGATTGTGGTGGCTTATGTGCTATTTACCTGTGTAATTGGGATGAATTCGAAGTTAATCAATAAAGTAGGCAATCTCTTCTACAAAAACATGTGTTAATATTAAGGCAGATTATGATGTTTCTCGAATATTGAATGATTTTTATGCACAATCTATTCATAAACTACATTGGAGGCGATCTGGCGTAATGGTAACATTCATACCTCTCACGCTATCACGCTCACGAGTTCAATTCTCACTCCCGACATTCTTCCAAAATGGAAGGCAAAAGTGACGGACCAGCCAAAAGTGTTGAAAGCCACTATAATACAGAAATAAAAAAAAAACTACATTGCTTCACATACTTCTTCCTGCTTGCTTCGATAGTTAACTGAAAATAGTGTAGTAACAATTAATAAAGCCAGGATAATTATTTTTAACAATAAAAATACGGCCAGCTCAATGAATAAATAGGGCTGATAGATAACTATCTTTTTTTTTATTCCATTTCAATTATTACAACGGTTATAGGATTTTTTTATTTTTCGAAAAATCAACATTTTTAAAATTTTATATAATATCAATTATTTCATGTTTTTAATTATTTCAATTTTTCAATCAAATCAATGATCGTCGAAGGTTTTCTTGTTACCCTTGATCATAAATTATTTGTCTAAATCCAATGCTTTTAATTCATAAGATTATCATCTATATTTCTAATATTTATTCATTTGCCAACAGATACAATAGTTATCCCAATGACATGAAAATTACGACACTACACATATTAATTAAAAACTCTACGGAAACAACTCTTATTTCTACAACGTGAAACATTAAAGTCAAACACATCGTAGTATCTGTTGAAGACACGGCACATCCTTCGCATGGGATCGTTAAATCCATAATTTGTTCGCGAGGGATGGACGCATAAGAAAACATGAGAGCGTAAATTACGGCGGCGGATGTTTATGTTAAGACAGCTTAACAGCGAAGTACAGTCGATGTTACCTTGAAGCAGGTCACCAATAAAGCATGCCATCGTGATGTTACGTCTCGCCTCAAGTGATTCCAAGTGTATTAACATGCAACGACTTTTGTAGCTGGGCAAGTTGTGGACGTCATTCCGAGGAAGATGCCTCAGAGCGAAACGGATAAACTTTCGTTGGATTGCTTCGATGCGGTTCACCTCGTTTTGGTAGTATGGGCACCACACTACAGCCGAATATTCCAGTAATGATCGAACCAAAGAACAGTACAAAGCCTTAAGGCAATATATATCCTTGAATTCTTTGGCGAAGCGGAACATGAACCCGAGTTGAGATGAAGCTTTCGACACCACGTAGGCGACGTGGTCCTTGAATGTAAGCTTGGAATCAAGTAGTAATCCAAGATCCTTGACCGTCGATTCCCGTTTCAAGCTTATCCCCGATAGAACATAGTTGTGTTGAATCAATGCACGTTGTCTACCGAATGAAATTATAGAGCATTTCGATGCATTGAGTGACATGCGGTTTAGTTGGCACCACTCGGCGAAAGCTTCTAATTGCAGCTGTAGAAAAACAGCATCGCTTGGTTTCCGTATCACGAGATACAACTTGAGGTCGTCGGCGTACGACGATTTGCGGCATTTCAGAATGTAGTTGACGTCATTCATATACAGCAGAAACAGGAATAGCCCTAGATGGCTGCCTTGAGGAACGCCAGATGTCACGGGGAAGGAAGGAGCAACATAGTCCGCAATTTTGACAGACATGCTTCGACCAGTCAAATAAGAAGAAAGCCAAGCAAGCAGGTCGTTCTGAACACCTAACCTGTCATACTTAGCCAAAGCAATGTCGTGATTCATTTTATCGAATGCTGCAGAGAGGTCTGTATATATAGTATCTACTTGATGGCCTTGCTCAATTTCACGGATGATGTAGGAAGTGAACTGTACTAAATTGGTAGTCGTTGAGCGCTTGGACATGAAACCATGCTGGTCCATCGAAATGCAGTGAGCGAAGTTTTGAATCAATTCTTCGAGAATAATTAGCTCGAGAAGTTTCGACGTAGCACTTAAAGCGGCTATTCCACGATAGTTCGATACAGTCCTTTTGCAACCCTTTTTGTGAATCGGAAAAACGTAAGATTCCTTCCAGCAGGATGGGAAGTCACCCGACCTCAGGGAGAGATTGAAAGTATTGGCTAGAGGTGTTGCTAGAGCAATCAAGCAGCGTTTCAGGACCAAGGACGGAATACCATCAGGACCGGAACCCATCGAACTTTTCAGTTGACTCCCGGCTGAGATAACCATTTCTCTCGTAATATAAAACGGTCCACTTGAGAAGGATGAGAAAGGAACGTTGCGAGATGCAGCTGCTACGTCCTGGCTGTTTGTTCGTTCGTTACTGAAAACGCTGCTGAACTGTTTACGAAATAATTCTGCAATATCTGGAATGGTTGCAGCGTTCACTACACCGTTAGTCATGGTTGAGGGGAGCCCTGTTTCCTTCCTTTGACTATTCACGTGTTACCAGAACCTCTTAGGGTTGGATTTCAGACGACGTTGGAGCTGTCTTAGGTGCGCTTGATGTAGTTGATCGTTCAATCTTCTGTAGTCCGAATTAGCCTTGGAATAACGCGTTTTCGTGGATTCGGTATGAAGTTTGGCATGTTCCCGAAGAGCTGCCCTTTCGGTTTCTTCAAACGCTTAAGCTCCGAGTTCGACCAGGTTTGCAGGTTTAAGAGGTACACGGTTAGTTCGCTTAGGTACAAATTGATCAATGGCATAGATTATGATGCACAATACCGTTGATGCCGCGGCGTTGACGTCGCGATTGGCCAATTCTTCATCCCAATTAACGTTTGAAATGAAATTGTTCATCTCGTCGAAGTTGGCTTTGTCGAAGTTGTAGTATATGCTCTCTGTCGTGTCTTTGTAATCACATTGTACGCAAATATCAATGCTGACCAGCAACGGGGGATGATGTATGCAACTTTTCACTAGCGGAGCAGGAGCTGGTATTACGGAGCAACTGGAACACATTTCCTCACTCACAAAGCAGAGGTCAAGCATACGGTTGTTACGATTCATAACTCCGCTCTTTTGTCCGAGTCTTGAAGTGCATCCAACAGATTACGGGATGCGAGTCCAGTCGTTGAGTCAGATGTAGGGAAATAAAAATCATGGGTGTTCTGCTCTCATCTCACATCACGTAAGTTGAAATCTCCAAGGATTGTCAAACTGTCCTTCGCGCCCATAAGAGAGATAATCCAGTCGAGCGACGACAAGTGCTTTTCGATAAGAATATTGTCGTTTACACGATCCGGAGGAATATACACCACACAGATGAAGAGCGTTGAGTCGCCCGCTTCGATCGACACCCACAATTGCTCAACCGTCAGGCTTTCGGGAGGGGATAGTAACAGCGACTTATAGCGAGAACGAATAGCCAACAACACTCCGCCACCAGACCTTTTGTTGCTGTTGGAGGGTGATCGATCTTGTCGGAAAACGGCGTAATTACTATCGAAGAGCTGGCTTGAAATAGTGTTGTCATTGAGCCATGTTTCAGTAAACGCGTAGATGTCGTAGCAGCCGTCGCTGCAAGCAGTCGCGTACTTCGCTAACGAGGTGTTAATTCCGCCAAGGTTTTGGTAATACAGGAGGACAGTTGAACCGTTGGCATCAGCGACGTTGGGAATAGAGATTCCGCCAATGACCTGTGGTATTCCGCTGCAAATCGACGAAGCATCAAGAGAAGTAGCGTCGTGAATAATAAGATACTTGCCTGTCAACACAGGCTGGAAACCCCTTTCACCAGCCTCGACCGCAGGGCCAGGACGACTTCGACTGCAGGAACCAGCAAATCGCTCGACTGGGTCGGGTGGATCCAGGGCTTCCGAAGCACAGTACACATTGTGTCCTGGTGTATCCACAACCGTTTGCAGTGAGTTAGAATAACTGGGTTCAGCTGGGGAGGTTGAGGATCTTGCGTCGTCAGAAGGGCGTTGACTGATTTCGAAAGCAACACGGCAAACCGATGGTCTATAGCTTAACGTGGAGCTGCAATTTTGAAAAGCATCAGGGACAGAACAGTCACCAATACACGCGTAATTGCCTTGAAGTGCCGGCTGGGAGACCTTTTCCGAGCCTCCGTAAACAGGTCCAGGACGACTGAGACGGCAGCATGTATGGTATTGATACTTTGACGATGTTGATGGCACGACTGTTACGGGGTTAGAAGGGGTTTCCAAAGTGCTTTTGAGCATGCGCCCTGGTGAAAATGATGCCGATGTTTCTAAGCAGCCCTGTCTAAGGGCTCCGTTATGACAGATGGATTCGGTGGTTTCTTGTTCGAGTGTGCCTTTGAAGATAGCCTGACAACTTGAACCCCGTTTTTTGATCGATTCTCCTCGAATTCACGAAAACGAACGTTCACTGGCCATGAATTGGTAAAGAGAGCCTTTTCTCTGTGCCCGTCATCGATGCCTACTTTGAAGGATACGAACCGGAGCGAATTGAGGTCCGTCCCTTTTGGAACCAATTTTATTACTTTCGGTGACACGTCCGGCAGCTCAAGGCACTCGCTGACCAGTGCAGCGATCTGGCTCTCCGAAGTAGTTGGATGGAAGGCTGTCAGATAGACCCATACCAATTGGTCCTCAGCACGGCGATCGATGTTTACAGTTCTTATGGTATGTGCAGCTTTCGTGCCAGCATTGCCTTCAGTTCTCGTTGATTTAGGTGTAGGGTGGTGGTCGCTCGATAAGATATGCTGACGTATTGACGTGGGTAGTTGTGTGTTAAATACTGGAACAGCCGAGCTCGTTGAAGCCACCGCACGTTGGTTATAAATGTTGCTAGGCAGTGGTGACGCTGATGAAATAACACCGTTAAATTCACGTCGAACGTCGTTGGCAGGTCTCTTGTCATACACGTTGGTTGTAACAATTGGCGGTGGCGCTGGTACAGGTGAGGTCTGCATAATTGAATCACATATCAGTGGTGTAGTATCTTGTCTGGCAACGGCCGGACATATGCTAGCAGGAGTCTTACCATTGACAGTTGATAAAATCGGCAAAACTGATTTATTGTTCTGGGTACTATGTGTGATGTTTTTTGCTCAAGAAGAAAATAGTTCAGGAGCTGAACTGGAAAGCTTCTTGTGTATAGAAGTAAATCGGGCACCGGCAGGTTAATGTCTGCCGTTCAATGCGGGAAGGGTCGGATTTACGTTGATCGATGTGTCGACAGAAGCCTCAGCCCTGATCCTCTTTCTAATCATGGAAGGTGCTAAATGAGCAGGAGAACTGCTGCTCGTTCTATTACGCTTGCCAGCGTTAACATTAGCAGGGCGATCGACGAGGAATGAATCAAACACTTTACTGAATTCAAGCTGCATGTTGTTAATTTCTTCCTCGAAATTGTGCGAGTCATGTTGTACATTTGATTGTGGTCCGAGGTGATTACAGCAGCTGGAGCGTGGTAGATTTTGGCCGTATGCACGACAGAGGAAGCGGGTCGCATCGATCTGTGCATTGATTAGCCGGATGATGGACGAGAGACGTTCGTTCATTTGAGATAACGCTAGCGAATGTTGGTCTACGATAGCTTTGGAGTTGCGACAGTGTGCGTACATCCATTCTGCACCGGGACAATCTCGGATTATTTTATACTGATTGCCCGAGACACCGGCGCACTTAAGATGGTATGGCTTATCGCATTTCCAGCATGCGATTCTGCTGCTACGAGCAGATCCTGTAAAGCAAGGGTTCGCTTCGCATCTCTTTGCCATTCTCACGCAGCAAAAAACACCTTAGTTTTCTATAAAAGCTAAGCTACGCGATCTTGTGATGCGCCTACAGTTAGATGACCACCGAGCTTATTCGTGATTTATACCAAGATGCAAGCTTTGTAGTATAAATCTTTCACGGCAGTTGTCGCTTCGGACGAAAAAATCGGCGTGGATAGTAGTACTTTCTTTCTTTCTTTGTTTTGAAGAGGCTTTAAACTTAATAGTAGTACGCTTTTGTTGATTAGTAAAACCAAACAAAAACACAACACACGCGAAAAGTGATACTATATCACAACGGCACTACGGTGCGATATGCAAAAACACAGATACAGCACAGGACCGATAGAGAAGCTTCGTAAGCTTATGGGTGAGAACAAACGGGGTAAAAAAACACGTAAAAAACGTAAATAAACAGGACTGTAGAAAAAACAGTAGTCCACACAAAGCAGTGATGCCAGGAAAAAAAATCAATATAAAAAGCTATGGGTATGATCAAAAGGTAGGACTGCTGTTACTTTTCGCCAATGTAGAAGAAAGAGATGTCCCGAGATTCCAAACATGATTTCTATTTTAATATCCTGTGACTAGAACATTAAATGAAAAACTTTGATAATTCTTATTATTACACTTTTTGACTTACGTTTAGTAAATTTTCTCCGGGTTTTTTCGTTACCTAACTCCTATATTCGATCTGACTGTAGGTCTAAGGAATTAATGTCTTGACTAGCACATTTCAGCTATTATTTTAGGACTAATCACCTCTACCTTTAATCCGATTCGTAGAATATAACAATTGTAGGTTAAGCTCAAATGTTAGCTTTAGTTTAGTTTTTAATCTAGAATAGGATATTAAATTTTTATATAATAGACGTAAGATTTTAATTCAATGTTCTTACTGTGATATTACACTAGTCCTAGATAATTATCCTTATTTTATAACTACTTTAGAAATTTTCCAATTTGGATATAGTTCACAGCACGTTGTTTGCATGGCAATCAAAGTTTTTTTTGTACATTTGTCTATCAGAAGCTTTAAGCATTGCAGTTTGGCAATACACCGGGTTTTTTATGAGCAGTAAACTATTGTCCAATGAAATGTAGAAAGTTTCCCTCACCTGAATCAATCAAGCTTGATTACGGTTTAAAAATACATGGTGAGACAGCTATGCATAGAATAACAACATGGGATAATTGAAATTGATGTTGTTTTTTGAAATACTGGGAACAAAAGATAAGTTTTTTGGTCTTTTCCGAATGGTTATGCATAAAAACATCGTTTTATAAAGAAAGCAACACGTTTGCAGAATATAAATCTCATTGTTATTAGTCCTTCGCTAACAAGGTGTACACGTGTTCTGTTAAACTTTTGTTTTATTGGCTTGAGAATTAATTCGTTCTTTCAAACCAGAAATGACTGCATTAGTCCTAAAATTCTTGTACTGGAACGATTTATTTATTATGGATCTACAAAAAATACATGAAAGGACAGTTATTTAAAGAATATCAACATGGGACAATTGAGCTTGATGTTGTTTTTTGAAAAGCTGGGAACAAACAATAAGTTTTTTTTGTAGTTTTCGGGAAGACAAACAAATCCCAATTTAGGTAAATTCATGCATTGTGATAGATTTATCGTGGAAGAATTGTCCAACGATAAATGTATTTCATGTTTCCTTCTGAAGTTATTGCATCTCCCAAGCGTATGTTCTTCTTGCATGATGAACTTCAGGTACTCAGTTTTAGTTTTGACATGCACGTTGGACGCAAATTGTTGAATCAATCGACGTTATCGCTGCAAATTGTTATCAACGTACCCACCCTCTTTATTATATAAGCTTACTGTATACTTACTTCGATGTTATTCGTTTCTCTCTCAGGGTAAGCTACGAATATAATTAGGGTGGGGTTTACATTCTATACTTTTATGGTTTATAAAATGACGCTTCCTTTGCTTTCGTTCATTTCTTACTCTACTCTCGCACCGTGCGAACTCGTTTGTTTGGGATCAAGCAGACAGCTCGTTAGTCTTTCGGTGGTGAGGCACCACGAAAGCAGCTCGGATAAGCGCACCAGCCGCAGAAAGTGTGAAGAAGCCACATCGCTATCGACCGGGAACTTTGCGTGAAATTCGTCGCTATCGGAAGTCGACCGAATTGCTGATCCGCAAGCTACCTTTGCAGCATTTGGTTCGTGGAATTGCTCAGGACTTCAAAACCGACTTGCGCTTTCAAAGTTCCGCGGTTATGACGCTGCAGGAGGCCTATTCGAAGATACCAATTTGTGTGCTATCCATGCAAAACGCGTCACATCATGCCCAAGGACATCCAGCTGGCCCATCATATCCGAGGAGAGCGTGCTATATTAGCTTAGCATATAATCAACGGCCCTTTTCAGGGCTCCAAATTTGATGGATTAGAGTTCAGAAACGTTTTTTACAGGCCGAACTGAAAGGAGCATTTAGCGAAAATCGGGGTGTCGATGATAGTTCGATACCGATAGGTGCCATGGATACTGATTTGATAGTGAAGAATATTAAATACATGACATGATGTAGTGAATATTTCCCCATATCGAAGAAATCATTTTGATGAAACTGCATTATAAAATTATTTGTGTACAAATGCCGCAACCGATAGTCGACTCTAATTTGCGCTGGGTAATTTCCTCGGAGGACTCGATTCCTCCTTTGAGCATTAATAATCTCTTTCTGACAAAACGAAGTGGTATGAATCACATTATTCGAAAGATAAAATGAAGATGTTTTCTGCCAATTTCCTTCAACCTCCAAACATCTCTTTCTCCCGTTTGTCGTTTTTGCGTTAGCTAATCCTTTCTCACAACACCTATTTCTTGTTTGAGAAATTGTTGAGTAAACATCGTTTGCCAGTGCGCGTAGAGCGGGACTTCCTAAAGATTCATTGTACCTCTAATAAATTGCCGAAAGACGTGGTCTTACGTTGATCGCACTTGATTGAAAAATCCAAAATGAAATGTTCCGTTTTTCATTTTATACGAAAATTATCTACTGATGGGGAAAAATAATATTCAGAAGCTTTCCTGTTAATTGCGATTGATTGAAAAATCACAAAACCAAATGTATTTGGTTGCAGTGTTTTGTATGGATAGAAAACATAAAAATAAACTTTTTCGCATGAATGTATTTTTCAATTCCAAGGGGAACTGGTAGATTATTTTTCAGCAACGATGATAGCAACGAGGGTTCCGCGCGTGTATGTGTGTGTAGCGGCTGCTCCGATGTTTCAAGCGGAACCGTGGCATCACTCTCCTCCTGATGGATTCCCTTCTGGCCTAAGGTGCACAAACAGGCTCTTGTTGACACCGTTCATCAGCGGATTCAAGATAAACGAAGTTAGCTTCACCACAACAGCGACAACATGCTCCAATCGCTGTTCAATTATAACTGAGTGGGTTTACGAGCGGCGCTCGCTTATATACCGATTGGTGATTTCAATAGCCTGTTTTCAAAGCAATTTTAAGGCTATTGAAACAAGTTTTTGGATGAAAAAGTAACAAGTATACAACGCGTAGACATTTTATCTTTCGAATGAAGTGTTTATCATACCATTTCGTTCAGTTGTTTAAGAGCTATTAACGCTCAAAATCTCGGTCTCCGGCGTAACGCTTTCGTTTTCGAAACTTTGATTTTACACCCCGGTATAGAAATGAAAGACGTAGTCCTACGTCAAAAAATTATGCCAAATGTCTTATAGTCAGAGCTGCATTTTTTCATCAATGTCACTGACAACTGACGAGCCACGTTAGTCACATCCTACTGACAAAAATGTTGGTCAAATGGTGACTGACGGAGTACGATGCAACAATTTGCCTGTTACTGAGCTTCGTCAATACGTTTTGACCGACCAAGTAGGCGGTAAAATTGTCAGCATCGAATTAATGATTGTCGGAGACTGTATTTTATTCTCATCGAGCAAAGGTTCGATTTTCTTTCTGGTTGTTGTTCCCTGTATTTACTGAAGTAAATACTATGTCGAACACGCCATAACGTGTAAGGATGGTATTCAGGTAGCCCAACGTAAACAAATGCACCCTGGTAAACGTGTAAACTTCCATTACATCAAGTGACATAGTATTTCCCGTCTTGACTATCATATGGCACTGACTTGCAACATGCTTTGGTCGTCAACACACTCTGACAAACTATTTAGTATCGAAAAGTGAGGAATTTGTTTTGTTGGTTTATATTTTGTTGTACGTCGTACTGTTATCTCAAGCATTTTTTTTCAAAGAAAAATCTTTTGGCACTCGTCGACTTTTCAGTCGATATTTGACACAAAAAAAAATTGAGATGACTGTAAATCTCGACGTGTTATGCAATTTTAAGAAATTTGACACTAAACTTTTTTTTAAACCTCGATTTCCGGTGGTTTTTCGGTTTCCAAAAAACTCATATTTTAAGGTCTGTGAAACTACACTGCGTTTCATAACTATAGAATCACTCCATATTTCTGAATTTTCAGAGATATGTAAGAAGTCGGTTGAATCGAAGTATGTAGTGCAGAATACAATAACTATCTTCATTCATTAGACTGGTCTTTTCAACTTTATTGTTGTGTTCAGGCGTGAAACATTTAAAAAACTAAAATGGAAGCTAATCCCATGGGTTTCACTATTTCAGGAGAACATCTCTGAAAAAAAGAAGTGGATAGAATTTCTTCATACTGGAAGGACTTACCGAACGTGTCATGTTATTTTTCATCTCGTAATTTTGCAGGCGGCAGTTTGGTGATTTGAGGAAAATATTTTCAAAAAGGCCTGATTCAGATATCTTTTCATCAATACGAATGCACAGTCAGAATACAATGAAGTACTTCAAAATCATTTACTTCTGTTTTTGCATCAAAAACACCATGATAATTTGGTAATTTGGCATCAATTCATAAAATCCGGAAAGTCATTGCATGGTGTAATGAATAGAGGCTTCAGATTCTGGACTGGACAGCTTGTTCATCAAATCAAAACCCTACCGAAAACTTATGAGGATTGACCGTACGAATAGTAGATGCAACTTACAAGCAGTATGAGTGATTTGAAGAGCTTAAACGTGTAGTATCCTCTGTGTAGAACGAGATTCACACTACAACATGGCGCAGCTTAGTCGAAACCACCCCGAATGGGTTATTTGAACTGATTGAGAACTAAAGATGACCAACGAATTAGAAACTAATTGTAATTCATGTGAAATTGACGTTAATTTTTTTAAAACAGTGAGAGTTTTTTCCATCTGGTTCTATAGTTATGAAATACTGGAATTTTAGTTTTTTGAATGACTCGCGCCTGAATAATTAATTGACAGTTGTTTTTTTATCCCATTTATTTATTTGAGGCTCATTAGCATTTTAGCTGTAACAGAGCCGAATTTTAATCGTGTACATGTCACATGGTTATCATATCTATAACTAGCAAATTACACACAGTTGCCATTCGCCAGTACCATTACATATGGTACATTCACATAGTAGCCATTTAGGCGTAGGAGTATTCTTTCTGTTCTTCCATTATCCAGTTAGACCACCGGACAGCGAAGACAATCGTTGAATTATTTATAGAACAGCAGACCGATGCGTCATGCAGAGCAGAGCAGTTGTATGGATTAATCGATCTTATTTCGACCGTGGATCGATCTCCATCGCTGATGATTGTTGCGTGGACGTAGCTATTCTGTAACAACACAAAGATGGTCAATGAGGGCCCTGAGTATTGAACTCACGGTCGATCGCTTACTAAGCGAACGCGCAACCATTGTGGCTACGGAGACTCCCAATTGCCAATTGTTGAAATGGCCAGTTTTATAAATGAAGATAGTTATTGGGCCTGATCACGAACGCCACTTCACGGTGAAAACGAAATGATTTGTATGCAAGATTATATACACATAATTCCGTTTTCACCGTGAAGTGACGTTCGTGATCAGGCCCATGGTATTCTGCACTACATACTTCGATTCAACCGATTAATCTTACATTAATCTCTGGAAACCCAGAAAAATGGAGTGGTTCTATAGTTATGAAACGCAGTGTAGTAAATGAAGTCCGATTGAGCTAATATTGCATTTTGCATTGGATATTTTATCGTGTAAACAAACATTTTGCAGGAAGTTCCACATGAAAAATCGTGATAACCTTTTTCATTTGCACCCTTAACCATACGTTCTGCCTCGTATTAAAAAAAAACGACCAAGTCCCAGAGTATCGATTTTTGTCAAAAAATTGATGACAATAGATCTCGGCATTTCATGCAATTTTAAGACATTCGGCATAATTTTTTTTTGAGTACACCATTTTCATGTAGGCATCGTAGGAATACATTTCATTTTCATGAGGCATCGGCATTTGGAACGACAAAAACAGAGTTATGAAATGACTTTTAGAAAAGTCAACTATCGGTCCACAAGGACTTGCGACTTGGGCCAGACGGTAAGTTCATTGTCGGTGCCGGTGTGTTCGGCCGGGGCTCAACATATTAAGCATACAGTTTGGAAAACTCGAAGATGGTTCGAAAACGAGATGCAAAGATAGCATAAAAATATCACAGCATCAGACTTGTCAACTTATAAGCAAATAGGGAAAAAATGATTCGGTTTGTGTTTACCATTTTCTCCATTACTGCACCATATTTTCACTTTTCGAATATCCTATGAATCGGAAATATTCTCACTACCACGAGAAAAGTTTAAAGAACCCGATGAAGACTACTATGCATAGAGCACCGTGAAAACAGCTGACACGTGATTTTTCCCTATCACACAGCCCACACTGCCCATTCGACACTTCTTGATCGCACACAAACTGTAGCGGTTTATGTCGTTCACACGCCATAAATAAAACCATCGAGCAACATAAATCTTTGGCCGTAGAGATGAAAACCATTTCAACACATCATATGTCATATCCCCAACTTCATAAATAATGTGAATCTAATGTCTTCATTTTTAATTAATAAAATAGCTAGCCTTGTCCAGCATTGGGAAAGGTATGTTTGCTTATACGCGCATAGTGCATGTTGATTCAGATGTGCATATCGTTTATCACACGTACACACGTGAGCGCTGCAGTTGTCTGCCGTAACTCTAGAGGTAGTTTTGGGGTTTGAGAGTTTTGTTTACAAAATATATTACTAAACAAATAAGTCATGTCAATGAAAGGTTAGAGAAACATAAAGCACAACTGTACAGCGCATTGGATCTGCGCTATCATGAATATATGACCAAGTTATTTCTGGGAGCAGAGAGCATCACGAAAAAACGCATATAGCGAGTATAAACAAAAAAGGAGAAGAGAAGAACGGCCAAATAGTGATGGGTGGTAGCACAAGAGCTAGGTTTAATTTATTTGTATTTAAACTGTCTGTACTGGCAGTTGAGCTTGATGAACGATATTCCTTTCCGCTTATTATGTCTGCTCTACATGATGGCGGTAGCAGGGTCTAGAAAACCAGAAATTTCGTTCGGATTTTTAGTACGGTAGTTATTAACCTGTACGCAAGGAAATGCGCACCGTGATGAACATGTTTATTTTTTCAGTACATGTTCACAGAGAAATGTCTCGTTCTATTTGGGTTAACACATTTTATTCCGATGCAAATGTCAGATGGTAATATAAAAAAATATATTTCGTATTAAGTCATTCGCGACTGGTAAATAATATTTCATGTTTGCACCCGTTTTGGTGCTAAATTCAATGACATCAACACAACTCGCCATGCCTGTTTGTCCTCGTCTTCCGTCAGAGACGAGCTCTCTCCCAGCCTCTGCTGGAGATCAATGTGCTCAAGTTTGTGTCGATGGTGAATATTTTAATGAGCGAAGAATATCGGTAATAAATTTTTTATTCAATGTCTGCTGCATACGTGTAGCGACAGGCTAGTGGCCAACTTGCCATGCGACTTTTATGACTGCGATGGCGAATGCTGTTCCCGTTGCTACACGTTGACCGGTCTTGATGAAATCGTCCGGTTGGGTTACACATACTTGCTATTTTGGAACAAGTGCAAGAGTTGCTTGGGCGTTAAATCAAAATATCTGGTTCTGACCTGCGTGGGATTGGCTATGTGTATTGGATGCAGTGTGTATATGTATCTATATTAATTAAAAGCATTGGACATCGCTTATTCGTTAACTTTGTGAATTGAACCTACGGTTGATCAATGATCTCTGAAATTCACTTTGATATTAACGAATCTAGATTATTTTAATTGGCAAACACCCAATTTTATGTTGGGTAACCACTATGATTGTATCATGTTACAGTCAACCGTCGCAATAAATATGTTATCATAAGCATAACGACGAAACAGATAAGAGCTACCATAGCATACTTGAAATCCATTATCAGAGTATTCGGGCGCCAGTCAATATAATTTTGTTGTCATATGTTGGATTTGGGAGACCGACAACTTGTTACGAGTGCTCATCGTTTGTCAACATTAAAAAAATTACCATATTCTCCCGATTAGCAATTTGAAATAAACGGACAGATAGAGCCAACCCAAAGAATACTCCGAAGACAGGCGAACGCCGCATATACAAATGGATAACTTCGATTCACAAATCGATTCTATGCAAATCATGTTGATAATGGTATGGTGAATTTTCGTTGTTCATTCCATCCTGTGTGTGTTTATCTAAACTTCTCTTAAGTATAGAGAAGCAAATGAGAAATGTTTATCTTTCCGTATTAATAAATATTCACATCAACTAAACAAAAGGAAGTCGTGAAAACGATCTGCAGAAAATTGGATTCCGAACACAAAAATAGAAATAGTATTGGTATTTGAACAAATGAACAAATCATCGTTCTTGTATGCGCGCAAAGAAAAAGAAACTATAACGCTACACAAATACACCTCTCGATAACTGCTAAATTAAGCTATTTATATCGGGGTTACTCACCATCTTTATCTTTACAGATTTCTTCAAACAGCTGCTCGCAGAATCGAAAGCGGAATTTCATGCTATGTTTAAGCGAACGTATGGTACAATCTATGAGCAGAACGCATATGTATTCGCCGATCTATTCACCGAACTAGAGCGGTACTATGCTAATGGCAAAGTGGATCTAGGTGAAGCAATGGATTCATTTTTCAACATCCTTTACCAAAAAATGTTCACCGTACTCAATTCGCAGTATAGCTTCAATACAAAGTAAGAATTGCAGAAACACTTTCTCTATAGTTTCGTTAACTCGATTTGACTCTTTATCAGATATCTTGGATGCGTAAGCGAACATATGAAGGAACTTAAACCATTTGGAGATGTTCCCGATAAACTATCGGTGCAGATAAAACGTTCGTTCGTTGCGACACGCACTTTTGCCCAGGCACTCAACTCGGCAGCCGATGTCGCCAAGAATATGGTCAATGTAAGTTTCCACGAGAATAATTCCAATGAGTACAGCAAAAGTGATATAACACTAACATTTCGCCCACAGGTACGGTTATCCGCGGAATGCACAGCCACTCTAACTAAAATGAGCACCTGCAACACATGTGCGGGATTTTTGGAAAAACCATGCTCTTCCTACTGCATAAACGTGATGAAGGGCTGCTTGCAAAATTACATAGAGCTCGACAACGAATGGGATTCGTTTGTGGCCACGATGGAGCGTGTATCGGATCGATTATTGGGTCCGTTTAATATTGTTATGGTAGTCGAACCCATCAATATAAAGATTTCCGAGGCTATCATGAACTTCCAGGTTTGTTTTGAATGAAAAAAATGACGGATTTCATGCCAACTCGTCTTAGGAGTGAAAGCTGTGCAGTGAAACGTTGTGGGTGTAAAGGCATGAGTGATTTCAGCAACTATGCATACTTGAAATCTTCAAAAAAGAATTAGACTATTTTTTGAAAACGGTGATTTTTTTGACGTAGGACTACGTCTTACATTAAGGGTGCCAAATCAGGAAACAGGTCACGTTCTTATGAAATAAAGTTAACTTTAATAACTATTTTTGCTGCGAACGGATTTCAATGATTTACATACCAATCGAATCGGAAATTTTCTAAGATTTGTTTAATATGCTATACATTACAATCCCACTGTCTGTATATGGTTTGAAATGATGAAAACTGCAAGTATTCCCATTTCCCCATACATTTGTTCTGTCCATTTGTGTGCTTTCCCGAGCTGTCAATAACGGGCAACTTATGCAGTCGCTAGAATAGAAACATCGAAGAGGGATAGCGAAAAGAGAATATTTGCGAAGTAAACTCCACTCATGCATAGTAAATTAGCTATCGCTAGCGTATATATATTGCATTTCCTCTGAGGAAAGTTCTCAGAATCTTTCTATGCCCAAAACAACAAAGGTCGCTTACTCTGCTCGTTTTGTTTTTCATTTTTCTCCACGAGCTGTGAACACTATCGAATATTTCACATGAAGTGTGTTTCGATGTTTCATTTCTATCGCTGCAACTGTGTGCATCTGTTATGGCGGGTTTACATTAGGGAGATCTATAGCTATAGATGGATTTATTCACGTGAAAATAGGTGTAAACGGGTGAGAATAAATATGATACACTTATTCGAGGTATATATAACATGAATAAGTTCAGCATATGTAAACGCTTGTGAATTTCTCACTGGTGAGAAATCACTAAAGTTGGATGCAGTTCTTCTTCTTCTTGAATGGCGTTCACGTTCCCTGTGGAACTTTTGCTGTCTCAACGTATGCATTAACTAGCGTCATTTTTAGTAATACTAAGTTGAGATTTCTTCAGCCAAATAACACGCCTTGAATGTATTCCGAGGGGCAAGCTCTAGAATACGCGTGACCACAGTGCAAGTCGAAGGAAATTTCTTTGACGAAAAATCCCTCCGACCAGAACGGGAATCGAACCCGAACACCCGGCATGATAATGTGAGACGCTAACCACTCGGCCACGGGTGCACATTGGATGCAGTTCTACTTCAGGTGAATAAATTCACCGAAAATATGAATATATTCATTATAGAAGTTCACGCTAGTGTAAACGGTTGATGCGATTTCTATAAATCTCATCATATTTCTTCACATGAATATATCACTAGTCTAAACCCACCCTTAGACGCGTGTTTGATGCTTGTTGAATGGCGATGCACGGAAGATGACTCTCGTTAAATACTCAGCGCAATGCGTGCATTGACATAAAGAAAGAAATTGCGACAACTGACCAATTAGTATATTGTTCTCGCAAAGGCAAAAAAGATTCGTTGCTTCTCGAAATGATTCTACAAAACGACGCAAGCCATTAAACATTTTCAGGCTCCTCGGAACTTTTTACTAAAAAGTTATTAATGAATTTTCGACTATTCGCAAATAATATCCGAAATGATAAACCAACAAGTCCTACGTCCTAGGCGGTCGTGTCTCGGATACAACCCATCGATTTTTTTTTCTAATTTTTTACAAAAAATTGTAACTTAAACACTATAATATCTACAAAATTGTGGGCAAAGTATCAGTAGTAGGATTTTTTTTATATATTTTCATTATAATGCCAAATTTTTTTTTAATTTGGCTGAAAAATTATTTAAATTAATTTTAATTAATTTTTCTAAAAAGACGTCAACCTTCTATCTTTTATAGTTTCTGGAATATATGGCATTTTTTAATGGAGACTTTTGAAAAAATAATGTTTCACTCGTAAGATTTTTGTGTGTGTAAATTCTTGCGTTTGACATGTTCTTGAAGTGTTTATAAATAGAAAAAGTTTGCAAAATATGTTGATCGCAATATTTACACGCTAAAATGGTACGAGTTAAACATTAAAAGTAATTTTTCAAAGAAAACTTGAAAAAGTTGTCAGAAAAACCTTTCTCTGTAAAAGTGCCCTTCTTCCGATGTTTGACTTGTTGGTAATTGTATGTGTTATTCATATATTATTTTATCGGGGAACCGGGGAACGTTCTTATGATGGTTCAAGACCACTCCCCCTCTCAGCCATTCAAAAGAAACAAAAATTCTGCATAACTCGAGAACTAGCCGATCAAATTGAACCAAATTTGGCAAAAAAGGTTTTAGAGGACAAGAAATGCTTCTATGGTGATTCGATAATCCTCCCTTCTCTCTAAAGGGGGCTCTGCCACACAAATTTCTGCATATCTTGAGAAATAATCAAGCAAATATAACCAGATTTGGTATGTGGAAGTTTCAGAGGGGGAGAAATGTTTTATGATGATATGGTAATGGTATTGAATTAAAGAGACTTTAAACTCTGAAAGTTCATTCGTCTCTAGCTATGATTATATGATATTCCTCCCTCCTTTCTACGGGTGGGCTGCCATACAGAAAAAAACAAATATTCTGCATAACTCGAGAACTAGCCAATCAAATGGAACCAAATTTAGCAAGTGAAGGTTTTAGAGGACAAGGAAGGCTTCTATGGAGATTCGACACTCCTCCCTTCTCTCTAAGAGGAGGGCTGCCATACAAATGAAACACAAATTTCTGCATATTTCCGAGATATAATCAAACAAATGGAGTCAACTTTGACATGAGAGAAAGAAATGTTTCTATGGTGGTTTAACACTCCTCCCGCCTCTCTACGGGTGGGGATGGTCTGCCATATAGAAGAAACAAAAATTTCGGCATAACTCGAGAGTTTTAGAGGGCAGGAAATATTTTTCTGATGTTTCGACACTACTCCTCTCCCTCTTAGGAGGGGGCTGCATAACTCGAGGATTAATCAAGCAAATGGAATCAAATTTGACAATAAATATTTCTATAGTGATTTGACACTTTTCCCCTCTCTCTAAGGGGGTCGCTACCATACAAATGAAACACAAATTTTTGCATAACTCGAGAACAAATCTAGCAAATGGAGCCAAATTTGGTGTGTGAGGGTTTTTGGGTACGATAAATATTTCTTTGATGGTTTTTCATACCTCCCTCCTCTGAAAGGGGGGCGGTGCTCCCATACAAACAAAATACAAATATCTGCATAACTCGAGAATGACTAGAGCAAATGTAACCAAAATTGGAATGTGAGGTTTTGAGAGTACAAGAAATGTAATGTAAATCCTCTGGAAGGAGAAGGAGGGTCCCATAAAAATATTACACATATTTCAACAAAACATATTAACAATTGAAAATTTTCGGAAAACTCTGAATGAAAATAAGAAAATTCGGAAAATAGAATTCCCAAATGTTCTTCAATAACATCTTGATAAGCGTTTTTAGTACATTTGATGCGCTAACGAAATTGAGCTTTGTTCGAAAGTGGAAATTGATTTTCAGGTGAAAAAACGCACTCCTATATCTTCTAACTGTATAAATAAAAATGGATCGCCGAATGTGTTGACAAGAGCAAAACTCGAGAAAGGAACAGTCCGATTTGAGCTTTCTTCATTTTATTATATTTTTTCTATATAAACATGTATTCCATGTAACGGAGAAACATATTATTTGCAAACAATTGAAGAATCTTGAACGAGGATTGTGTCTAAAAATAATTTTATAGTATAATGAGTTTTGGTAAAAGTACTAGGAAATTTATAGTAAAAAGAAATTGTAAAGGGTCAATTAGAAGATCAATTAATGCATAGTTCTGCGATGGGATCCATGAACGTTCGTTTAGTAGGAAAACGTGAATGTTTGAAAGTATTGATAACGAAAATCCATTTTGGGTGGGACGAAGTTTACCGGTATAAATATATAATTTGCACACAAAAATGTTAGGAGCAAAACATTATTGTTTCAAGAGCCTCCAAATAAAAATACCATATATTCCAGAAACTATAAAAAATAGAAAGTTGACGTCTTGGAGAAAAGTTCATATTTTAAGAAAATCTAAAATTTGTCGAATACACTATATTGCTATCTTTACTTTAGACAAATAGCCATTCCATGCCAAACCGATATAGTGGTTCTCCGGTTTTCATCAAAATTGATAGTGTTGTTTCTTATCGCAAAATATCAGACCCGTATTTTTTTATTTTTCCGTTAGGGTAACCATTCCGATTTTAGGGTTGTCCGATTTTTTTTTCAATTTTTTCCAAAAATGACTTTTTTCATATGAACCACTAAGCCGTTTCAAATGATCGGCTCAAAGAAAATAAACTAATCTTTTTTGAAAAAAATCTACACTTGCAACAAATTTGGATTTTGTTTTCGTAATTATTAATTGTATCTGTTTTTATAGTTTACATGGTTTTGGGACCATGGGCGCTAAATAAAAAACAAATACAAATATAAATATACAAATAAGAAGATTGAAGTTGATTAATGACTAATATCTTTATCAGTTGGCATGAAATTCGTCAAATGCAGAATTTTAGCTTATCCATTAATTTAAAAATAATTTGTTTGCATTAGGAAACCGGCCAGGATATATCAAACCGCGTTTTTCAAGGTTGTGGAAAGCCAGCCTTAGGGCGAAGAAGAAGGGATACGGGACCACTCGTTAAGCCGAAGATCAATGAGAACCGACCCGATCCGACGAGAGGTGTGCCTATCAAGTCGCCCTCATTTGATGATAGTGATTTATTTATTTTCGATGAAGAAAATTTCGTTGGCGATAAACAAATAACTAAACGATCAACACCGGACTCAACAAGCCGCGAATTGAAATACGACCCGGTGCAGTTTTCCAATGGGGAAATTCAATTCACGAACAGCAATAATCCGCCTACCCAACATCAGGCGCAGAATGAGAACACCAGCAACAATCGAAACAATAAAAGAAAGAACAATCGAAAGCAATCCAATGAGGAGGAAAACAACCGCGAGCCGATTGATAGACTCGTGAAAGACATACGTCAACGAGTTAAGGATTCCAAACGATTCTGGTCGAATTTGCCATACATGATTTGCAATAACGAGGAAATGGCAGCCCCACCCAGCAGCGATGGAAGTTGTTGGAATGGACAAACGGTTGACCGGTAAACGACCATTGTACTCATCTAAAGTTTCAATCTCTAATTTTTTCCATGAACTTTCCCAGATATCTCCAAAATATTGCATCCGAAAGTGACAAGAATCCGGAGTTTCCAAACCGCTCAACAAATACACGACAGAGCGCGATTGTACAACAGCAGTTGTATGTTTTACGCACGGCCATTAGTCAACTTAGGAATGCTTATAATGGCCACGATGTCGAATGGACCGACCAAGGTTTGTATGGCTGCATTTACACTTGCTTAGTACTCAAATTAAAAACTAATCTAAATTGCAGAAGACAATTACTACGGCAGTGGTTCCGGAGGAGGTAGTGGATTCGACGACGAAGATGAAGCAGGCTCTGGTTTAGGGCCGTGGGAAGTGGATGATCGTATCCACGATCGCATCCCGAGTGGTGCAGAATCTCCTAACGATGTGATCGAGGGTGAAAGAAACAGTAGTAATAATGGTAAAAATGAAATTGACTACACAAGTCATAGAAATATCCCAGCGGTGGTAGATGGCAGTAGTGGCGGAACATCTACTTCTGCAGGCAGCGGAAGTAAGAAGTCGCCACACTTGTCAATATCCCGGGCATTATTACAATTTTTCTTGCCACTCATAATGGCTTGGTTTGGCGGAATTTTTGCCGATTTGCTGTGATTTTAATGAAAGTAGTTTCGTAGTATGTATATTTTATCTCATTGGATTTTAATTTATACCAACTATCCAAAATGTCCGATTATAGGGGAAAAGCGAGATAACCTTTTATAGAATGCGATGCATAATTCAAAGAATGCGTTGAATGAAGAAGAGATGTGCATATATTTATAGCTAGCGTCCTTTTCTAAATTTCAATCCACGGTATTTGTTGCAGTACACGATGCGAAGTGATAAAAAATTTTGGGTTCGATCGAAACCCTTCCATTACGTACAAAGAAAATTGGATTCATTGACTACTTATTTCTTACCCAGTATTCGGAAAATTGTGCCAGGGTTACTTAATTCCATCCTCACAAGCAAACTTGAAAACATAGCATTTACTTTACATATAAACATCGCCATTTTGCGAAGCCATTCCGTTTGTTTTATCATATCGACAAATTTCTTTTACCTAAATGCATAGAAAGCATAAGTGAAATGCGATTTCATTACTGATATATTTAGGCCTTATTAAAACTCTAGTCAAATTATTTAAATAAAACTTACTTTCTTCGCGTATCCTAAAAATCTGTTATACAATCAACAAATAAGTTTTGCAGGAAGCAGTATAGGAATCCTACTTTAACCCGTTGTCTAGAACTTTACACCATATGTTCAGTTTAATTCTCATACGACTGCCCTTCAAACCTACTTATTGCCAATTCATTGGATAATGGTAATGATTTTCGTACGTTTAACAGTTTGTATATATCTAATTTAAGAAAAATAGATAGCTTGACGGAAACTAATATGATGAATTGAGGGAAATTAAATTGTTTGTTTTATTTATCCTTTCATTAGTAATCTTGATGTTCTCTAGAATATGTAGGCAATTTTTTGTTTAATTAGTGCTGAAGGCATTTCTTGATTTATTTTAGCGCGTTTCTCCAGTCAATAATCCAATATCGTAAAATAATGAATCCTGCTGCATTTAGGGTAAAATAAACTTGTTGAATTCATTATGATAATGAAAAGCACGTTTATAATACAGGGGTTCTAGTAATTTAAGCTATAAGTTTATGTGTGCATGAGTTTAAAAAAAGGATGAATGTTTAATAACAAGGCTACTTGGGGCGCAATATTTACTAAAAATGAGCGTACAAAGCAAAAAAAAACTTCAATTTTCTGTTAGATTATCCTTAAAGCTACAATAGTGAATTCATATCAATGTGTTTTGTTGGAAGTATACTTCAAAGTATAGAACCTCATCTGAGATACGCGATTGCATAGCACAAAACCACAAATCGAGTATAACTGACTTTTGTCCCACTTCCTTACCTAACCATAAAGCCTCTCAGTGATGTAAGGTGATAACGAGAATAGAATATGTATAATAAATTCAACAATGAAGAGTATTAATTATATAGAAGAAATACAAAAAAAAATAAATAAAACAATTTATGAGCAATTGAGATCAGCTTCAATTCTTGTCAAATATTGTGAAAAGTCTTTCTAAAACGTTGAGGCTGACTAGTTCTAATGCTAAATATAGTGGAACGCTTGCCGAAAGCCGGAAGCCGCAGCAACGACAAAAGGAGTGCCCAGTTTCACGTGGAACCATAACCTTCGTTCGAGGTGTCTCAAACAAGCAGGGAGTGTTGTCTACAATCGTGCATAAAGCTAAGAAAGCACGCCGGGGCTGTCGACTTATACGAATGTAGTGAATCCAAATTGCAACGATAAACAAAAAAAGACGTCCAAAACATGATCCTAACAACGGAACATCAAGACATATTTTACACAGCTTCCAGGGCAGGAGTTTCAAACGGCAATCGAAAAAGGAAAGGCCACAGGCAAGGTCAAGTACAGTAGAACCCCGATTATCCGTGGAATGGTGTGCCAAGGTTACCACGATCACCAACGAAAATCGCAGATAACGCAATAAAAGACCAAAAATGAAATGGAAAAAAATCAACAAGAAACTACACTCGTCAAAAAAACTGAAGGAACAAAGTGCGAAGTCTAAAATTTTGAGCGATTTTTGACATGCTGTAACTTCGTGAAACATCAGCGTATACAGATGAGATATATATTATTTTAAAGCTCTAACTGTCAGGCATTACAATATTTTACGAATATTTTTGGTGTGTGTAAATGTAGCGGGCAACAATATCGGAAAGAAATGAAAACTCGATTTTTTTCTGTTTTTTTCAAAGATTCTGTGAACTAACACATTGTTTTGCTAGCCAACTCAATAGCAAATCCAATTAACCTTATCAACCAGGTTTCATTTGGTTCCTAGAACGTTCCTGTAGGGCCTTTCCATACATAGATATTTTGCGAATATTGCATCAAGTTCAAATTTGCAGGAAAATGTTTAGCCTAGTGTATCCCCAAAACACCTGTGGACGTTTCATATTGATACGTTCAGCCGTTTTCCTTAGCCGATTTTTCAAAGTTTGGAGTGAATTAGAGGAGAGATATTCGTTTTTATGCGTTTGTAGGTACGAGGATTGCAAAAAGTGATGATACTAACACGTATACATACGCATTCCCATATATACACCCGCAAACTCATGAAAACGAAAGTTACGAATCGTTCATTTAGAGAGTCGTATAGCATTTTGTACTTCTGGTACGATTTGCGATTAAGTGCTCCTCTAATTTATTTCAAACTTTGAAAAATCGGCTAAGGAAAACGGCTGAACGTATCAATATGAAACGTCCACAGGTGTTTTGGGGATAAAAATTTACCTGTAAACATTTGAACATACTCCAATATTTGCAAAATTATAAAAGAAGTGACTAGTCTGTCGTCCTGGTTCAAAAACCCGGCTTACAAATTGTTGCATTCTGTAAAGATCCTCAGTTGAAGAAGAAGGAGAGAAGAAGTTGGGGTCGTTGGTAACCCAAAAGCTGCAACCTTACTATTGCTCAGTTCGTCCTTTTTCGTCTTTTCACTGAAAGTAGCCGTTTGCGGGTAACCCTACAGCAAAGTGGAGAGAATAGAGGAGAAAGAATAGACGAGAAACTATCGAAAGGAACTCTTTCCGTTACTTAGAACGTTCTTCTTTTTCTAGTGCGTTTTATCCGTAGCTTGCTTCCGGATGCGATGTACAGCATAACTATGGGATTTTTCGAGTTCCTTCTTGATGTCCTCCGTTTCAATGGCAGGAAAACCTCCTAGTACCACTTTAAACGGTTTTTTTCCGATGGGATATCATGAGTTTAAAAATAATGAATTTTTGATTCCATTAACGATCCGATTGTTTTGTATTGAACCAAATCGGGACTAATAATTTCAATTTTACGCTGCACATTTTAAAAACTGGGTGAATTTTCAGCGCTAACACTTCAGACTTCAAAGTTCCTATATTTCTCGGTGTTGTAATATAAGGTTTTTTTTCTTTTTTTTCTCTCTATTATAGTGACTTTCAACACATTTCGGCTGGTTCGTCACTTTTACTTCCATTTTTGGAAGGATGTCGGGAGTGAGAATTGAACTCGTGATCTCTGCGTGAGAGGTATGGATGTTACCACTACGCCAGATCGCCTCCTGTAATATAAGGTGATATTTTCATCTTTTACTCAACATTTACTTTCTCGGTAGCTCCCAGCAATCATTAAATCGTATAACTTGACACATTCTAAATCGTATATAACGTGGGATCGTATCACAATCGTACATAATGACTATTAAAGCATACATCGTGTACATCTAAAATCGCATAAAATGCGAAAAACCTGATATTTTTCATCACAACTGATTAAGTCGTAATTGGGTAAAATAAACATCATACATGCATCCCAGCAAACATTGAATCGCAAAACTTGGCGTATTCTAAGTCGCATATAAGGTTAGATCGAATCAAAATCATTTATAATATCGTTCAAAGAATACATTGCGTACATCTAAAATCGTATAAAATGCAATAACCTCGATTTTATTTATCACTACAAATTAAGTCGGTGTAACGAGCATCGGCTTATGATATACACTATCGTAAATTCCATCAATACGAAATCTTATAGCTCATGCAGTTTGTGAGTCGCATGAACATTCATTCTTATTCATAGAATCAATGTAGTACGGCGAACTGTCTAAAATTGTTCAACAGTAAATTATATTATATCGTAATTGAGCTCATATTACATCATATTAGGAATTTGACACATCAAGATCCGCTATGTCGTATGTACAGTGTCGACGTCTGGTAGTGATTTAGGGAAACAAATTAATCTCTACCAGATCAGTAAACTCGGAAGCAGCTTCAAATTAGTGATGCTGGAATGAAAAATTTTAACTTCACGTTATTTGATTACTTAAAACACGCAGTAATAACCTTATTTTACCATTGATCCAGACATTTGACAATGATTATGTCCGGATCATGCTAACCAACTTCAAATTAGAATCCAACATTTGGATGAACTTTGGAGGGATTTCCAGACAATTCAAGATCAAATCGAGGAGCTAGATGAGCCCGAGGAAGATTTTAGTGAGGATAGACGGTATTTTCAAAATCTTTACTTCGCACTGAAAGCATCCCTGTTGAGCAAGGTTCCAGCAACTCCTCAGATACCACAACATGCCGCTATAAACTCTCCACCTCCGACATCAGTGGCTAATCTCCGCCTTCCGGAAATAAAATTAAAGGAATTTTCGGGCAATTTTGACGAATGGGAATCATTTAGCGATCTTTTCATTTCCCTAATCGATTCGAATCATCAGCTGACGATGGTACAGAAACTTTACTATTTGCGAGCTTCAGTTACTGGCGAAGCTGCTCGAATGATATCTTCCCTCGACATCACCTCAAACAATTACTTGGTCGCATGGAATTTGTTGAAAGATCGGTTCGAAAATAAACATATGCTTATTAAAAGACATATGGGTAGCTTGCTTTCTATTTCTCCTCTCAAGAAGGAATCGGCATCAGATCTTCTCGACTTAGCCGATGAATTCAACCGCCATGTTCAACTTCTGGACAAACTAGAAGGCATCGAAGACCATTGGAATTCGTTCTTGGTCGAACGATTGAGTAGTTATCTTTATCCCGTCACACTCCGTGAATGGGAAACTCAATCTGTTGGCGAAATCAGACCAACTTACAAACAAATTCTCGAGTTTATTCAGAAGCGATCTCGAATCTTGCAAACTCTCAGGCTCTCCCAAATATGTACCAATTTAACAACGGAAAGCAAGCCCAAACCACGTGTATCTACGACTCACGTGAGTACATCAAACGACACTAAGTGCATTTGTTGCCAGCAAACACATTTCCTCTTCATGTGTGATAAATTTGTAGAACTTACACCACATGAACGCTTCAATTTGACGAAGAAACATAGCCTTTGCATTAATTGCTTGAAAGGAGCTCATATGGCGAAGGATTGCACCAGCGGAGTATGCAAAACTTGTGCAAAAAACAGGAAGTGGGTTATATCTATGGTATAACCGCAAGGGTGACGTAGGACTATCGTTGATTTAGAGATCATTTGTATGAAGTTGAATCTGAATTCATTCTGAATGAATGAATATTTGGAAAACTTCGAAAACGAGAGCGTTACGTTGGAGGCACAAGGTTTTATGCATCCAATATTGGATACGGAAATATCCTACTGATGGGGAAGAATAATCTTCAGAAGCTATCCTGTTAATTGCGATTGATTGAAAAACCACAAAACCAAATGTATTTGGTCACAGTGTTACATGGATAGAAAACATTCAATTAAACTCTTTCACATGAATATATTTTGAAAATTCCCAAAGGAACTGGTAGATTATTTTCAGTAACGATTAGATATTTCCACATTTTCCTCGATACTGGAAGCCCACCAGTGGTTAATGCCAACACGATAACCACCTGTTAATAGCACTTGATTGAAACATATTTGGTCACAGTGTTACATGGATAGAAAACATTCAATTAAACTCTTTCACATGAATATATTTTGAAAATTCCCAAAGGAACTGGCAGATTATTTTCAGTAACGATTAGTTATTTCCACATTTTCCTCGATACTGGAAGCCCACCAGTGGTTAATACCAACTCGATAACCACCTGTTAATAGCACTTGATTGAAACATATTTGGTCACAGTGTTACATGGATAGAAAACATTCAATTAAACTCTTTCACATGAATATATTTTGAAAATTCCCAAAGGAACTGGCAGATTATTTTCCAGCAATGATTAGATCTTTCCGGAACTTTCTCGATGCTGAATGGCATCCTAACGAAAAGAGTTCTGCGCGTGTATGTGTCGATCCTTCGCCGTCCACCTCCTCCAGCACGTTAGGCAACGATGTTGTCTTGTCGATGTCCTCACGAAAAATGAATGTGTCTCACCACCAGAATATCGCTTAAGTATGCTTTTTGTGTGTGATTGAATCGAGAGAAGGTGTGGTTTACGATGGCAATTTGGAAGGCAAACTAGAGGGGAATGAAGTCTCTGAGCTCGGAACTTTCGGCGACTGAGCAATAATCGATTGCGGGCGCATACAATATTGGATACGGAAATATCCTACTGATGGGGAAGAATAATCTTCTGAAGCTATCCTGTTAATTGCGATTGATTGAAAAACCACAAAACCAAATGTATTTGGTCACAGTGTTACATGGATAGAAAACATTCAATTAAACTCTTTCACATGAATATATTTTGAAAATTCCCAGAGGAACTGGCAGATTATTTTCAGTAACGATTAGTTATTTCCACATTTTCCTCGATACTGGAAGCCCACCAGTGGTTAATGCCAACTCGATAACCACCTGTTAATAGCACTTGATTGAAACATATTTGGTCACAGTGTTACATGGATAGAAAACATTCAATTAAACTCTTTCACATGAATATATTTTGAAAATTCCCAAAGGAACTGGCAGATTATTTTCCAGCATTGATTAGATCTTTCCGGAACTTTCCCGATGCTGAATGGCATCCTAACGGAAAGAGTTCTGCGCGTGTATGTGTCGATCCTTCGCCGTCCACCTCCTCCAGCACGTTAGGCAACGATGTTGTCTTGTCGATGTCCTCACGAAAAATGAATGTATCTCACCACCAGAATATCGCTTAAGTATGCTTTTTGTGTGTGATTGAATCGAGAGAAGGTGTGGTTTACGATGGCAATTTGGAAGGCAAACTAGAGGGGAATGAACTCTCTGAGCTCGGAACTTTCGGCGACTGAGCAATAATCGATTGCGGGCGCATACAATATTGGATACGGAAATATCCTACTGATGGGGAAGAATAATCTTCTGGAGCTATCCTGTTAATTGCGATTGATTGAAAAACCACAAAACCAAATGTATTTGGTCACAGTGTTACATGGATAGAAAACATTCAATTAAACTCTTTCACATGAATATATTTTGAAAATTCCCAGAGGAACTGGCAGATTATTTTCAGTAACGATTAGTTATTTCCACATTTTCCTCGATACTGGAAGCCCACCAGTGGTTAATGCCAACTCGATAACCACCTGTTAATAGCACTTGATTGAAACATATTTGGTCACAGTGTTACATGGATAGAAAACATTCAATTAAACTCTTTCACATGAATATATTTTGAAAATTCCCAGAGGAACTGGCAGATTATTTTCAGTAACGATTAGTTATTTCCACATTTTCCTCGATACTGGAAGCCCACCAGTGGTTAATGCCAACTCGATAACCACCTGTTAATAGCACTTGATTGAAATATATTTGGTCACAGTGTTACATGGATAGAAAACATTCAATTAAACTCTTTCACATGAATATATTTTGAAAATTCCCAAAGGAACTGGCAGATTATTTTCCAGCAATGATTAGATCTTTCCGGAACTTTCTCGATGCTGAATGGCATCCTAACGGAAAGAGTTCTGCGCGTGTATGTGTCGATCCTTCGCCGTCCACCTCCTCCAGCACGTTAGGCAACGATGTTGTCTTGTCGATGTCCTCACGAAAAATGAATGTGTCTCACCACCAGAATATCGCTTAAGTATGCTTTTTGTGTGTGATTGAATCGAGAGATGGTGTGGTTTACGATGACAATTTGGAAGGCAAACTAGAGGGGAATGAACTCTCTGAGCTCGGAACTTTCGGCGACTGAGCAATAATCGATTGCGGGCGCATACAATATTGGATACGGAAATATCCTACTGATGGGGAAGAATAATCTTCTGAAGCTATCCTGTTAATTGCGATTGATTGAAAAACCACAAAACCAAATGTATTTGGTCACAGTGTTACATGGATAGAAAACATTCAATTAAACTCTTTCACATGAATATATTTTGAAAATTCCCAAAGGAACTGGCAGATTATTTTCAGTAACAATTAGATATTTCCACATTTTCCTCGATACTGGAAGCCCACCAGTGGTTAATGCCAACTCGATAACCACCTGTTAATAGCACTTGATTGAAACATATTTGGTCACAGTGTTACATGGATAGAAAACATTCAATTAAACTCTTTCACATGAATATATTTTGAAAATTCCCAAAGGAACTGGCAGATTATTTTCAGTAACGATTAGATATTTCCACATTTTCCTCGATACTGGAAGCCCACCAGTGGTTAATGCCAACTCGATAACCACCTGTTAATAGCACTTGATTGAAACATATTTGGTCACAGTGTTACATGGATAGAAAACATTCAATTAAACTCTTTCACATGAATATATTTTGAAAATTCCCAGAGGAACTGGCAGATTATTTTCAGTAAAGATTAGATATTTCCACATTTTCCTCGATACTGGAAGCCCACCAGTGGTTAATGCCAACTCGATAACCACCTGTTAATAGCCGCGCGTGTATGTGTGTGTAGCGATGTCTTCCCAGGGATCCGTTTGAGGCATCACTCTCCTCCTGATAGATTCCCTTCTGGCCTAGGGTGCACAAACAGGCTCTTGGTGACACCGTTCATCCGCGCTTTCATGATAAATAAAGAGCTTCACCGCAACAGCGACAACATGCTCCAATCGCTGTTCAATTAGAACTGAGTGGATTTCCGAGCGCCGCTCGCTTATATACCGATTGGTGATTTCAATAGCCTGTTTTGAAAGCAATTTTAAGACTATTGAAAAAAGTTTTTGGATCAAAAAGTAACAAATATAACGCGTAGACATTTTATCTTTCGAATGAAGTGTTTATCATACCATTTCGTTCAGTTGTTTAGGAGCTATTAACGCTCAAAATCTCGGTCTCCGGCGTAACGCTTTCGGTTTCGAAGCTTTGATTTTACACCCCGGTATAGAAATGAAAGACGTAGTCCTACGTCAAAAACACCACACACTCTTACATCTGCCACCACTGACAACGTCTCTAGTTGGGCCCAGCGGCCGTCAGTCTCAGCACAGTTCCTTCGCGGGTGCAAGCGATTCTCAAAATTGCGAAGTGTCGGAAATTGGTTCGGTCGGTTTGGCAGAAAGCTCGCGGTCTTTTAACCTTCGAAATGCCTCACCACACTCGTCGTCAACTCTCGGTTACACTCCTCCCACGTCGGTTGTATCGTCTAATCCAAATCCACCTCCTAACGTCTGCCAAAGCGTGAAGATGATCCACGATCAAACTACAATACTTCTCTCTACCGCAGTGGTTACAACAATTTCCAGTTGGCCAGAGCACTTCTGGATAGTGGATCACAGCCCAGCTTCATTTCGGAAGCTTTGTGTCAGAGGCTTGGTCTCAAGCGGACAAAAATTAACACGCCGATTAGTGGCATCGGACAGTCAATGGTCAACGTACGTTATGGAGTGACGCTTCCGATTGCTTCTCGCTTTGGAAATTTTGAATCCAGCCTAGAATGCCTCGTTTTACCGAAACTCACCGTCGCGCTACCCAGCCACAATATCGATATAACTCATTGGCGTATTCCACCACACCTGCTTCTAGCGGATCCGCATTTCCATATCAGTCAGGGAGTTGATGTCATTATAGGCGCTGAACTGTTCTTCACATTGTTGGAAAAAGAGCAGATCAGTATCGACGTTGGATGTCCACTCCTCCAAAAAACTGTTCTTGGTTATATATTCTGTGGCAAGTTTACTGAAAAAGTCCCTTGCACTCTTGCGCTGGCGAGCCACTATTGCTCTGGTGAATCTCTCGACTCACAATTGGAACGGTTCTGGGAGATCGAGAGCTTTGATGACCACAAAGCTTACACGGCAGATGAGCAGTTTTGTCAAGATCATTTTCGTCAAACAGTTATGAGGGATAACAATGGTCGTTACATTGTACGACTGCCGTTGCGGGAAGAGCTGTCTTCGAAGATCGGTGATTCGTACACTCCAGCTCTCCGTCGTTTCTTGTCCATGGAAAAAAGGTTTGCCGTCGATGAAGGTCTACAGACTGAGTACACAAAATTCATGGAGGAATATGAGCAGTTAGGGCATATGGAGGTGAGTTCGCGCTCGTTTAACGGTCCACAATTTTTCCTTCCCCACCATGCCATCCACCGCCCAGAGAGCACAACCACGAAGATTCGAGTGGTGTTTGATGGATCTAGTCGTGCATCTAACAACGTGTCAATCAACGATGCTCTGTTTGTTGGCCCTTCGGTGCAACCTGTACTATACTCTACCGTCATCAATTTTCGAATGCCACGCTATGTTGTAACCACCGATGCAGAGAAGATGTTTCGGCAGATTTGGGTCCATCCGGATGATCGCCGATTCACACAAATCCTGTGGAGAAATAATCCGTCGGAACCGATTCAAGTATACCAACTCAAAACCGATACATACGGCCTCGCCAGCTCTCCGTTTCACGCCACTCGTGTTCTTGAACAGTTAGCTTCAGATGATGGAGAACGATATCCTTTCGCCGTGCCAGTAATTCGAAAAGGAATGTATGTTGATGATGTTCTGACTGGACACGATGATCTTCCTACTCTACAGGAAACCTGCAGGCAATTAATTTCCCTTTTGGCGGGCGCAGGTTTCGTGTTGCGAAAATGGGCTACTAATAATGTCGCAGCTTTGGCCAACGTTCCAACAGAGCTGTGGGAGACTTCCAACCCACTGGAGATCGATCGTTCGTCTGCTGTTAAAACACTCGGCTTACTTTGGTTTCCTCAATCCGACAAATTCGCATTCAAGATTCCAGCACTTCAGGATCTAAACATCATCACTAAGCTAGTGGTGGTGTCCGAGATGTCGAGCCTGTTCGACCCCATTGGCCTCCTTGGTCCTGTCGTCATCACTGCTAAGATGTTTGTGCAAACCCTTTGGGCGGAGAACCTATCCTGGGATACCGAGCTTTCGAAGGATTTTCAAGATTGGTGGTTGAACTATCGTACTGATATCCAGCAGTTGCGGTCTCTGAAAGTACCGAGAAGAATTCTGGCCAACACTGTTCGCCAATATACTTTACATTGTTTTTGTGATGCTTCCACGAAAGGCTACGGATGTTCCGTCTACGTCGTCTCGGAAGATGACACGGGAAAACTCGAAAGTTATCTTCTTACTTCAAAGTCGCGTGTCGCTCCATTGCGGGGTCATTCAGTTCCAAGATTGGAACTCTGTGCTGCTTTACTGGGGAGCCAACTCATTGATACACTTCGCAAGACGACAGAATTCACAGAACCAGCGTTTATGTGGACTGATTCGACTATTGTGTTACACTGGATCAAGTCGAAGTCCAATAACTGGAAGGTTTTCGTATCCAATCGTGTGGCTGAAATTCAACGATTGACGAAGGGATTCCAATGGAGACATGTGCCCACTGAACTGAACCCTGCAGACCGGATATCCCGAGGTGTCATGCCGAGTCAAATCCTGCACGATGACCTGTGGTGGCAGGGACCTAGATTCCTGCGATTTAGAATGGAACAATGGCCTGAGCAAGTTATTATGGTTCCAGAACGGCATATAGTTAACGAAGAAGCTCGGTCCGTTTTGGCACTACACGTTTGCGTCAGCGGAGATGAACTCTTCGATCGCTTCTCCGAACTATCAAAATTAATAAAATTCGTCACCTACTGTCACCGTTTTCGAAGTAACTGTCGTACTCCAAAAGATCAACATTCGAATGGACCGCTTTCGTCAGACGAATGCGAGATTGCATTGAAGAATTTGATTCGTATTGCTCAACATTCAGCCTTCCCATTAGAGGTTAAAAGCTATGCTCTTGCACAAGATTCGCCGAGAATACCGAAATCACCACTCCGTAACCTCAACCTATTAATGGATAATTTCGGACTTCTGAGAATTGACAGCCGAATACGCAACTCTAATGCTCCATTTGATAGCCGTTTTCCAATTCTGCTACCATCGAACCACAAACTTAGTTTCCTGATTGCACGAGCAACGCATCTCAAGACATTACATGGTGGTCCATCACTCCTGCTTGCCACGTTGCGTCAACGTTACTGGCCGCTCCGGGGTCGCAATCTGGTACGTAAAGTCGTTCGTCGCTGCGTGACCTGCTTCCGATGTCAACCAAAACCTACCACACAGATCATGGCACCTCTACCAGCAGTCCGCCTCACACCAGCCCGTCCATTCTCGTATACGGGGTTGGATTATTGCGGGCCGTTTTACGTTCGTCCATTGAATGGGAGAGGAGTGTCGGTGAAAGTGTACGTAGCGCTCTTTGTATGTTTAGTGGTGAAGGCTGTTCACATCGAAGTCGTCGTCGATCTCTCCGCTGCGTCGTGTATCAACGCCGTGAATCGCATCGTCGCACGCCGTGGCCGTATTATTGAGCTACATTGCGATAATGCGACCGCATTCGTCGGAGCAAATCGTGAGTTCATCGCGTCGCGTAACGAGTTCCTGCATCAGTTCAAGGGCGACGAGTGGCGACATCACTGTTTGCACAACGGAATCAGGTTTCGATTTATTCCTGCTCGTTCACCCCACTTTGGAGGACTCTGGGAGGCGGGAGTCAAGTCATTTAAGCACCACTTCCGTCGCATTATGGGACCGAAAGCGTACACAATGGACCATTTTCTCACGATTCTTGCTCAAGTGGAGGCTACACTCAACTCTCGTCCTCTGTCGCCTTTGTCGGACTCTCCTGATGATCTTGATGTCCTCACGCCGGCACATTTTTTAATCGGTGAGCCACTAGTTACGATTGCTGAACCCGATCTGAGTCACATAAAACCCGGACGCCTGGATCGCTTCCAGGAGATGAAGAAATCAACGCAGGATCTCTGGACCCGTTGGTCACGGGATTACCGAAGCCAACTGCACCAACGAACTAAGTGGAGAAATTCTCAAACCAACCTGAAGCCAGGACAGCTGGTTCTGCTAAAAGATAACACTCCGCCGCTCCAGTGGCCTTTGGGGCGCATCGTCGAGACCATCCCTGGAAAGGATGGCCATGTTCGTGTGGTCGTCGTTAAAACGGCAACAGGGCAGTATAAACGAGCTGTCACTGAGGTCTCTGTTCTGCCAACGGATCCTGATGCAGAAGACGAGTCAGAAGATGTCATTTCTGGTGCTCAAAAACAGTCGAGTGTCGGTTGAAACCGAACGTTTCAACGGGGGCCGGCATGTTTAGGAATAATCAATTGTAGCCGCCTGAACAATTATTGACTTACAAATTATATCTATACAAAATACAAAACAAACAAGAAAAAGAGAACACATCATACAATACATACCTAGTGCATATCAGCCTTCAGATTCACCCGTTGCCATGCCGACATGGTGTTTGTATACACACTTTTGTTCGAACACAATTTTCTCTTCGCCTTCACACACACACGCACACACTATGTAACACTCACTCAGCTTAGCCCACTTTTGTACGAACACACTTTGTAGAACGAACACGCTATGTGAAACTCGATAAATGAAAAATAAATTATTAGTTACCAGACCAGCAAACCAACAACACGTTTTTTCTACGCTAGTCCGAATCATTGTCAGCATAAAAGATATCGGTGTGACTTGCCCTGTAGAGCAAGTAGTTCCCGAACAACCATTTCTGTATAAATTTCAAGATATTTCCACTCAAATACAATAGACGACTGGGAATGACGTATACGTATGTACGAGTTTCAACTGCTCTACAATTGTATTCCAGATAGCCGTGCGAGATAGCTGTTGCTTATCATTCAAACAACCGGAGTTCGAATTCCATCGAAACAAATTTTCTTAACCATCATCACCACTCATCTATATATAAGTTATAGATGCTGGGCAACGTTCGGGTTTTTTAAAAAACTAACACTTGACTGCGCCAGGTCCTAACTAGAACTAACTAGATTTTATTTTCCAAAAGCATTTATTAATCACAAAACACTTCGTCAGCATTCCATGCCGTTGTTGTTGTCCGTCCGTTGTTTATGTTTATCCGATGATGAGAACCGATGCTGTCGAGATGTTTATGTTCCCATTTCCAGTCTCCGGGATCGCTGAATCTGCACCTCGCGCGCTTATCTGTTGGCGGCAATTATGCCGTTCGAATTTGATACCGCCATGGGTGGCGGCAATGCAGCTGCTGTTGATAATCTATTGTATGGTTCTCTGACACACCTGTCCGTAACTACTCCCCCCCTTGGAAACGCAACGTCCCGATGCGTTTGATTCAATAGTTCCATATTGAGTTGTGGCTCCTGATTATTATTTGAGGATTTTTGTGTAAATATCCTGATTCTGAGATTATTGTTTTTCAATAAACAAATTGCAATTATTATAACGAGCATAAAACTGCATGTGGAAATCCCCACTGTTGCTATAGTATGTTGCTTATGGTTTTGTGTTATATCTTCTAAAAAATGTCTATTTTCATTTTGCAGGTCATCTATCGTTTTCGTTTTTTCGAATTTCTGTACGGAAATTTGCAATACTTGGAGAAGTAAAACGATAGCTGATTTTTCTCCGTAAATTCTAGGCTTGAGAACTTAGTGTCGTTTATTTGAATGGAACAGTTATGATACTCGATAAGGGCCGTTCCTGTTAGGTTTCTTCCAGTAATTCCGCAGGTGGATGTCACATGTGAATAAGTTTCTTGTTTGATTAGTACATGATTATCTGTTATGGATTTAATCACATTGTCCGTGCTGCATGATTCAAAAGTGCAGTTACCTGGTAATCCACGTAGAAGTTTCGAAAAGCAATTATCTTTGCTGAAGTCCAAAACGCTATTTTTAGTACAGATTTTGTTTCCTTCGACTTGTTCGCATTCCTTCGTGATGAAATATGTCTTTCCTGTGCTGATGATGGCAATCTTCGATGGTAACTTAAGTGTCTTGTGATCTCTTGGTATTGTTTCTAAAATTAAAGAACTATAAGGTTCTTTTTCAATTACTGGAATTTCTATAACAAATGTTAATTTTGACTGATTAAAATAAGCGATGATATTTAGAAAATCATAAATTTGTTCATAGTTGTTGATAGCAACTCCCTTTTCTTCTAATTTTTCTAAAGCAAATTCTAATTCATCTGGATATAAAATGTGTTTTGATATTATTTTTTGTTTTGCTAAATGAATCGATTCTATGATGCATTCAATATGGAATTTCAGATGATCGAGGTTTACATTGATATTGAGTACTTCTTTGAGTACTTTCAAATCCATACTGTAGCCTGTTTCGTTTCTACTCCCTACTAAATTTTTTGTTATCAATGCCTGCTGATATTTCAATTGCTTTATAATGTCGTTTATTCTATCTTGCATCCTTAAATTGATTTTTATTTGCCTGTTGTTTTCTGTGATTAATTCTTGGTTGTTGAATTTCAGTTTATTCAAATCGTTAGAGATTTCAATGAAGTCCTCGTGATCCATATTTCCTGTGATTTCCTTTATTCCTGTTCCTACAAAATTTAGTAATCCTCTTTTGGTACGTTTTCTTGGGAGAAGGCCGAAATAGAGACTTTGAATATTACTAAATTTAATTTTTAAAATATTCGTAAGTTCTGAATAGTCTTTAAACGAGGCGAGTCCATCGATAATGACTTGCAGTTTATCGAAACTTGGCCGAAAGTCCTCTAAGTCTATCATAGGATAGATTTTGTGATCGCCGTCTTTTAAAAGGCTATTTCCTGTTACCAATATGAGCAATCCGGGATTGTTGCTAAGATCCGTGACCATCTACCATCTTGGTTGCGCATAGTGGGCTACTACAAAATACAAGATATAAAATTAGCTTGATGTCCATGATTATCGTCGCCTATAAAATAAAAAAACATTAGAATGTTGTTCGAGGAAGTAAGTTTGATATTATATTTGTTTTTATGATAGTTTTTTTTTAATGAGAAAAGGTTACTCTCGCTATTCTCTTACTCTTCGCATTTTTTCTTTGTGTAATTTTCTGTTATTTCCGTCTATGTAGGTTTGGTTCTTGTCTTCCGTTACAAGAGCAGCTTCGAACCAATTCTTGGTTTTAGCTTTAATGCCTTGTCGTCTGTTATAGACTACCTGATCAATTCCTAATGGTGGGGGATCTTCTCTGGAGGCATTATGCTGTTTGTGTTGCGTCGTCTGTGTTTTCGTAATTTGTTTTGCTGTTTCCTCATAGAATTTGTCGCGATATTCTAGGAGTCTGCCACGGTCAAGGGGCCTTTCTTCACCCTCTCTTATTCCATAAAACACTTCTCTTGGTTTCAATTCAGTGGAGCTATGGATGGTATTGTTATATAAACTACATGATATTAAAAACATTTCTTTACTAGAAACGTTTTCGTACTTGTGTTTGTTGCACCTATAAATTTCGCTTAAAGTCGAATGGAAGCGTTCAACGATTCCATTTACTTCACTGCGATCTGTTGGAGTGAAATATTGTTGAATACCTAATTTATCCAGCATATTTCTTATTTCAATTGATTTCAGGGCTGGTTCATTGTCCGAAACGATAAGTTTCGGCGACCCATACTGTGAAATGAATTTTACGATGGCTTTCCTAATGTCCATCGTTGTCCTGGATTTTATTGGAATTAGAAACCCGAATCTTGATAGTTTATCTACCAGACTCAAAAATAAATTCGGTTGCGAAATGAAAATGTCGACATGAACAATGTCGAGGGATTGCTTGGGAATTGGTGTTTCACCCAATTTCACTTTGTATGGTTTCCGTTCATATTTCATTCTATTGCAAATACTGCATAGAATGATGAATTTTCGGATTTTCGCCTTCATTTTTGGAAAATAATGGTGCTTAATAATTTCGCTGTGATTTTCCTTTATACCTCGATGAGAAGTCTCATGGGTATCTTCAATAATTTGGTCTTGTTCGGCTTCATCTTGAACGTCGTGTAATAATTTTAGCGAAATTTTTACCTTAAATGTTTTGCACCTGCTGAAATAGTTTTTATAGACAGTTTGAATTATGCCGATTAATCTTTCAGGACAGTGAATACAATTCGTCTTTCGTGGATCCATACATTCCTTGAAAATTCTTAAAATTGCGGGGACTCCAAAAATTACTTTCGTTACGGTCCTTCTATGGACATTCGGAAAAACTTCTTCGTATGTCTCAGAATCTTCTCCGATTCGAAGAATAATCTGATTGTGAAAAAAAATTACAGGTAGTTCAGTACAGGCTACGAATTCGGAATCATCCGTATCAGCGCTGTGTACTGTTGCATTGTCGGAAGAGGTGTCGTTTATATTCAATTCATCCATCTCAGGTACGATTCGGGACAAAGCATCTGCCACGACATTTTGCTTTCCTGGCCTATGTTTTATCTCAAAATCAAACTCCGAGAGTTGCAATCTCCAACGTACTAATTTAGAGTTGGGGGTCTTCAAATTCATGGCATATGTCAATGGCTGATGATCTGTGTAGAGCAGTGTTTGGATTTCGATCAAAATCAAATGATACACAATGTGTCATGCAAGTAAACTCTCACGAACATATAACCAAATATGAGAGGATCATTCAGATACTTGTATGAATGTCAGCAATCACTTTTGTAACATTTAGTGATTAAACTAAGAGAGGAACGAAGACTGTTGTTTGCATATTCGAGTTGTATCAAACATGGCACACTATTTTCGAAGCCTGCATACAAGTTTGAACCGCATATATCGTCTCATTTTACTATAGCGAAACCTACTGCACAGACAAGTGTAAAGCAATAATTGATACAAGAAAAATTACGTCATCATTACGTCACCATTTGCGGAGAGCAGCGAATGGAAAAAGAGATAAAACGCGAGAGTTTTTGCTTCTCACTGGAGCGGTGTTGCTAGTAAAACTATGCGGTCTATATGAATATACACATTTCAAGGGATAGCGGCGTTAAAAATGGAAAATATAATCTGACTACCCTTCCCTTAGCCTCTATCGAGCTAAATAATCATATAGTTTGCACTCTCTGAGACTTAAAAATCAGGATCTGCTACATTAGCTGAATATGAATCTTTCGCTTTGCGTTGTCCGTATGATCCTGCTGTTTCATGATGCATGGAGAGGTCAGTATGCATATGTTAGAGGCAAAGAAGAAAATAAGCTTTCTGCACTGAAAGCGTATATGATAGCTTTGCTTGCATGCTGGTGTGCAATGAAGTGCGAGCCGATGCAGAGTTGTGTCGTGATTTGCAGCACATAGCAATAATAGAATACCGCTGGGGGAAATGTTTCCTGAAAGATCATATTTGAACGAACGAAAGCGATTTTTTCAATGAGTGGATCATTTGGCAAACACTGGTGTAGAGAGTAAATTTTCTCCCAAACAGATACGGCCGAAAATACTAACAGGCCCACACAATTGCCAAGAGCTCCTTTTCGATTGCCGAAAAGTTCTCTTCGGACTTTTTCAACGTGCGGGATGCATATGCAATTGGTCTGTCACTACCAATTGGGCCTTGCGATAGCACGGAGCCAAGAGCAAAGTCGCTGGCATCAGTGGTTAAAACAAACGGTTTATCGAAGTTCAGATATTGCAAAACATCGCTGTGCGTAAGCAATGATTTACAGAACTCAAAAGTTTTCAAAAACAATGGGGTGTGTTCAATTTTTTCTCCTTTACGCAATTGTGAAGTTAAAGGCTTAGTAATCTTGGAAAAATCGCGAACGAATTTTCTGTAGTATCCCAAAATGCCCAAAAATCCTTTTAGCTCTTTTTGATTTCTTGGAATGGGCCAATTTTTTATGGCTTCTATTTTGTCAGGGTTTGGTTTGATACCTTCATCTGTTACTATGTGACCCAAAAATGAAACTTCTTTCTTTAGAAATTCACTTTTGGACAACTGAATTTTTAAATTGACCTTTCGCAAAGCTTCAAGAATTTTCTTGAGGTTTTCCAAATGTTCCTGGAGTGATGTTGAAAATAGAATTATGTCGTCCATATATACAAGACAACACTTTCCAATGAAATCCCTCAGCACGTGGTCCATGACTCTTTGAAACGTGGCTGGGGCGTTTTTAAGCCCGAATGGCATTCGAAGATACTCGTAGAGTCCGTGCTCTACTGAAAAAGCTATTTTGGGCACATCCTGTGGGTCAACCTCTATTTGATGAAACCCAGAGGTTAAATCTAATGTCGTGAAGTATTGACATTTTCCCAATTTGTCTAGAATTTCAGTAATATTAGGCAATGGGTACTTGTCATCTACCGTTTTTTCATTTACTTTACGGTAATCAACAACAAGTCGCCATTTATTTTTGCCTGAGGAATCTGACTTTTTGGGCACAATCCATATTGGCGAACACCAAGGGGATGTGCTTGGTTGTATGATTCCTTGTGAAGGCATTTTAGTGATTTGTTCCTGAACCTCTTGCTTGTGGCAATGAGGATACCTGTAGTTTTTAGCATGAACAGGTATTTCATCTTTAGTCACAATCTTATGTTTAATTGCATTTGTGAATGAAAGATCAGTGCCATCCTTATAAAATACATCTTGGTACTTCGAGATCACGTGCAAAAGTTTGGATTTTTCCTCTGCATTCAAATGGTCAATACGAAGTTCATTTAGCAAGTTCATTTTTTGGTTGGCCTGTTTTTCGAACATATGGAATGATTCAAAATTATTTATTTCAACATCAATAGGATTGGAAATTTCTGCAAATGCTGCTGAGCGATTTGTCACTAAGAGAAATGCTTTATTTTTATCAGCATGATAAAGACCTGAGTGAATGACGATGTCAGGGGAAATTTTGAGGTCATCTTCTAAGAAAAAATCTCCATCGTTCGAGATTACTGGTAGTTTAATAATTTTTGTTTCGTTAGCATTGAGTCGAACTTGTACTTTGTCAGCATGCTTTCTGAACATCTTGATTTTTGATCCACATGGGAAATGTAGTTCGTTGACATTTGTCATGATGTTAGCTTGAATTTTCTGCAGAGATTCATATCCTATCAACCCATCGAAAAAGCTATGAAACTCAAAAACATAAAAAAGTAATTTCTTAGAACTAGGTACTTGTGGTAATGGATTAAATTCTACAAACTGATTCACCACAAAAGTACCATTTACATTTGTAACTTGTGATGGTTGAGTGTATCTACATTTTTCAATATTTACATGCCGTGGGCTGATATAATTTTTATTCGCCCCGGTGTCAATCAGGAATTTCAATGGTCCCTTCGTACTTTGTATAGTTATAAATGGAATGAAATTATTCAAGTCACGGGAGGGTTCACCGCGACCATTTGAAAATTTAGGTCGTCGCACGCCGAATCCTCAGTTGGCTGCTGTTGTTTCGGGATTGGTTCATCTTTTTGTTCCGATTCAGGTTCATAATCAGACATTGATTCATAGTCATAATAATAATGATAAGGGTCATAATAATATGGTTCGTATTCATGTTCTGTATTTCTCAATTCCTCATTGCGGAACCTTGGTGGTCCATAACGCAATTGTGCACTTGTTCTTGGTCGGTTTATATAATTCATTTGTCGTGAACGTAAGGAGGGATCTACCTCCATTGGTTCCGGCTTTGGTTGGGGTTGAGATGTAGTATCTGGGCGGGGTGGAAGTAAATTTCTTGGAAGTGGTTGAGAGAATCGGTAAGGTTGTAATTGCCTTGGAGGCGGTTGAGATGTCGATGGCATTAGACCGGGTGGCGGAAAATTCCTTAATGGGGTTGGTAGACGTGCTGGGGTTGTTGAAATATTCTGTTTTGTGTACCAATTGGTCTAGGGGGAACCACTGGTGTCTGTTTAAAAGGGTGCTTTACGTAGTTGTAATTCTTTTCCTCAAGACACAATCTTAGAGCCTCTTTTAAAGAACTTGGGGATTGGGCCCTTATTATAGGTCCTAGAGGTTCTTTTAAACCTGCTAAAAACACTTTCAATCCCATTTCTTGGTAAAGCGCACTTTTTGCTGCTTTAACTTCTTCATTATTTGTGCTCAAGTTCAACAGATTGATTAGAAGAGAGATAATGTTGCACACTTCTCCGTAGAAGGTTTCGACAGTGGTCGTTTGGCAGAATTTGAACAAGTCTCTGCTAAGACTCACTTCGTCCCTTCTGTCGCTATAATGCTTTATCAAGTTGTTTTTTATTTCGGGCCAGTCTAAATTTGTCCCGTAAAGTTCGAGTACATTGTCTGCTTCGCCTTGAATTTTGGCTCTTATTGCTTGTATCCAGGCCCTATACACGGGGGTATTCCTAGCGGCTTCAAGTAGAGGAATAAGATTATCAATTGCTTTAATAAAGCTATGAAGTTTAACTGGGTTGCCATCAAAGCATGGCAAATCCCTAATTATCTGTGGAGTCTGTAAGGATTTCAAAATCCTCTCCACTGGAGATAATTCTTGATTAATGTTAGGTACTGCTGCTGCTGCTTCTATTTCAAGCTGCTGGATGTGGTCATCCCGGTCCTGAACCGCGGCTTCTAATTCAGCTACACGTTGTTGGAGCTGGTAAGGATCCATTTTTCAAAATTGGAGTTTTGTTTATATCAGTAGTAATAATGCTTTGGAACGTTTGCGTGCGGAGAACAAAATTGATAAATTCCCACTATTCAATGCACTGGTGAGTAAAAGCAAACGAAAAAAAACTTCGAGGAATCCACTGAATTTCTTTTACAAAAAACAAACAGACCGTATGTGGTTTATTTCAGAATGAATAAAACTTTTTCACCAAGGGAAATTTAATTAAATTTACTTTTTTTTTAAAAAAAGATAATGTTTTATTCAGCAACTAAAAAAAAAATTAATACCATTCACGAAATTCACCGGAAAATTTGAATTGATTAATTATAATTCACGAAGTTCACAAAAAAATCGTTGAATAAAATAATTGCAACTAATTACATTCACTGCAAAATTTTTCTTCGAAAACTGATTAAATTCACACAATTCGGTAATAATAACTAACACTCTAAATCAATCAATCAGTAATCAATTATTTCTGCACAAAAAAAAAATATACAACCAAATTTCACTCGGTTGGGAGAAAACTTAACACTAGCACTATAATCCGCTGAAAATAGCTGCAACGCTGGAAACACAACTTTTAACACCAACTACCGACACGCGCCAGTTATAGTTGCTGGGCAACGTTCGGGTTTTTTAAAAAACAGGAAGTGGGTTATATCTATGGTATAACCGCAAGGGTGACGTAGGACTATCGTTGATTTAGAGATCATTTGTTTGAAGTTGAATCTGAATTCATTCTGAATTAATGAATATTTGGGGGACTTCGAAAACGAGAGCGTTACGTTGGAGGCAAAAGGTTTTATGCATCCAATATTGGATACGGAAATATCCTACTGATGGGGAAGAATAATCTTCAGAAGCTATCCTGTTAATTGCGATTGATTGAAAAATCACAAAACCAAATGTATTTGGTCACAGTGTTACATGGATAGAAAACATTAAAATAAACTCTTTCACATGAATGTAATTTTAAATTCCCAGAGGAACTGGCAGATTATTTTCAGTAACGATTAGATATTTCCACATTTTCCTCGATACTGGAAGCCCACCAGTGGTTAATGCTAACTCGATAACCATCTGTTAATAGCACTTGATTGAAACATATTTGGTCACAGTGTTACATGGATAGAATACATTCAAATAAACTCTTTCACATGAATGTATTTTTAAATTCCCAGAGGAACTGGCAGATTATTTTCCGGATCTTTCTCGATGCTGAATGGCATCCAAACGGAAAGAATTCCGTGCGTGTATGTGTGTGTGTAGCGGCTGCTTCGATGGTCACCTTCTCTTCTCCTGAAGGTCAGGCTTCTCTGTGCTCCCTCACAGTTTCAAACAAACTGCTTGCGTTTCAGGGCAGATCTCGATCCTTCGTCGACCAGCACCCTCAGCAACGATGTTGTCTTGTCGATGTCCTCACGAAAAATGAATGCGTCTCACCACCAGAATATCGCTTAAGTATGCTTTTTGTGCGTGATTGAATCGAGAAAAGACGTGGTTTACGATGGCAATTTGGAAGGCAAACCAGAGGGGAATGAACTCTCTGAGCTGGGAACTTTCGGCGACTGAGCAATAATCGATTGCGGGCGCATACAATATTGGATACGAAAATATCTTACTGATGGGGAAGAATAATCTTCAGAAGCTATCCTGTTAATTGCGATTGATTGAAAAATCACAAAACCAAATGTATTTGGTCACAGTGTTACATGGATAGAAAACATTAAAATAAACTCTTTCACATGAATGTAATTTTAAATTCCCAGAGGAACTGGCAGATTATTTTCAGTAACGATTAGATATTTCCACATTTTCTTCGATACTGGAAGCCCACCAGTGGTTAATGCTAACTCGATATCCATCTGTTAATAGCACTTGATTGAAACATATTTGGTCACAGTGTTACATGGATAGAAAACATTCAAATTAACTCTTTCACATGAATGTATTTTTAAATTCCCAGAGGAACTGGCAGATTATTTTCCGGATCTTTCTCGATGCTAAATGGCATCCAAACGGAAAGAATCCCGCGCGTGTATGTGTGTGTGTAGCGGCTGCTTCGAAATCTTCCCGGGGAACCGTTTGTGGCAGAGGAGAGTGTCCTGATGGATTCCCTTCTGGCCTAAGGTGCACAAACAGGCTCTTGGTGACACCGTTTATCCGCGCTTTCATGATAAACGAAGAGCTTCACCACAACAGCGACAACATGCTCCAATCGCTTTTCAATTATAACTGAGTGGGTTTACGAGCGGCGCTCGCTTATATACCGATTGGTGATTTCAATAGCCTGTTTTGAAAGCAATTTTAAGACTATTGAAACAAGTTTTTGGATCAGAAAGTAACAAGTATAGAACGCGTAGACATGTTATCTTTCGAATGAAGTGTTTATCATACCATTTCGTTCAGTTGTTTAGGAGCTATTAACGCTCAAAATCTCGGTCTCCAGCGTAACGCTTTCGTTTTCGAAACTTTGATTTTACACCCCGGTATAGAAATGAAAGACGTAGTCCTACGTCAAAACTAACACTTGACTGCGCCAGGTCGTAACTAGAACTAACTAGATTTTATTTTCCAAAAGCTTTTATTAATCACAAAACACTTCGTCAGCATTCCATGCCGTTGTTGTTGTCCGTCCGTTGTTTATGTTTATCCGATGATGAGAACCGATGCTGTCGAGATGTTTATGTTCCCATTTCCAGTCTCCGGGATCACTGAATCTGCACCTCGCGCGCTTATCTGTTGGCGGCAATTATGCCGTTCGAATTTGATACCGCCATGGGTGGCGGCAATGCAGCTGCTGTTGATAATCTATTGTAGGGTTCTCTGACACACCTGTCCGTAACTTATATATAAATGGATTTCTGTCTGTCTGGCTGATTCTTATGGACTCAGAAACGACTGAACCGATCAATATGAAAATTGGTATGTAGGGGTTTTTGGGCCCGGGGTAGGTTTTCGTGATAGTTAGGGTGCAATAAATATTTATATGGTAGTTAGACTCTCCACCCTCCTCTCTAAGGGGGGGCTGCCATACAAATGAAACACAAATTTCTGCATTACTCGAGAACTAATCAAGCAAATGAAACCAAATTAGGCATATTGAGGTTTCAGGGTGCAACAAATATTTCTATGGTGGTTAGACTCTCCACCCCCCTCTCTCAGAGGGGGCTGCCATACAAATGAAGCACAAATTTCTACATTACTCGAAATTAATTAAGCAAACGAAACTAAATTTGGCATGTGGAGGTTTTAAGGTGCAATAAATGTTTTTACGGTGGTTAGATACTCCTCCCTCTTCTTTAAGGAGGGGCTGCCATACAAATGAAACACAAATTCCTGAATTACTCGAAAATGAATCAAGCAAACGAAACCAAATTTGGCATGTGGAGGTTTTAGGATGCAATAAATATTTCTATGGTGGTTAGACACGCCTCCCGCACTCTAAGGGTAGGCTGTCATACAAATGAAACACAAATTTCTGCATAACTCGAAAGCTAATCAAGCACAATTTGGGATGTGAGGGTTTTTGGGTATGAGAAATGTTTCTATAATGGTATGGGTCCCATTAAAATATTACACATATTTCAACCAAAAATATTCCAATATTCCAATATTCCAAACATGACAATTGAAAATTTTCGGAAAACTCTGAAGGAAAAAGAGAAAATTCGGGAAATTAAATTCCCATGTGTTCTACAATTACTTAGTGACAAGTGCTGTTAGTCCATTTGATGTTTTCTAGCGAAATTGATCTTTGTTCGAAACTGGAAATGGATTTTAATGTGATGAAACGCACTCCTATATCTTCTTCTATCTATACCAAAAAAAAAGGATCACCTGATGTCAGATTGATAAGAGCAGAACTCGAGGAAGGAATTGTCCGATTTAGGGCTGTCTTTATTCTATCATATTCTCTGTATAAAATATTTATTCCATGTAACGGAGTTGTTATTTACAAGTGGTTGCAAAATCTTGAACGAGAATTGTGTCTGAAAATGATCTGATATTATAATGATGAGTTTTGTTAGAAATACTAGGAATTTTATAGTAAAAAGTAAATTGAACAGAAACGAATAGAAAATCAATCAATGAACAGTTCTGCGATTGGACCCATGAACTTGCTCTTAGTAAGAAAGCGTGAATGTTTGAAGGTATTGATAACAAAAAACAAATGTTGGGCGGGACGAAGTTTGCCGGGTCAGCTAGTTTTAAATATTTATATTTATATAGGTTATATAGGTATGAGTGGTATGAGTTTATATTTATATAGGTTATATAGGTATAGGTTATATAGGTATGAGCTAGTGGCATCACAGAGGAATCTACTGCCGGTCGGGCCATCGCCCTCCTCCATTCGCGTGGTGTGTGTTTGGTGGTGTGATTTACGTCCGGTTGTACATGTTGTTATCTTTTAAGTATGCAATCACTGCAGCAATTGTGGATGTGTCATTGCCTAAAGCGTCTCTGATATTTTCAGGGACCCCGTGTAGTGTTCTTGACCCATCGTATTGTGGACAGTGACATAAAACATGTTCTACTGACTGGTGACTGCGGCACAAACCGCATTGAATTCGGAAGCTGTCTCTGTTTCCGCCCATGTTATAGGCAAAAGCGGCATGCCCGGTTCTGAGTCTGGAAATAATCTGCTGATCGCGGTGTCCCCGGGGATCCTTCCATTTAGAGATTGTCGCTTTAATCTTGCGTAGAAAGAATTCCCGTGTTCCACGTCGACCAGCGTCGTACCATTCTTGAGCCCATCTCTGCTCAATTTGTTTGGACACCCATGTTTTCACGTCATCTGCTGGAACTAGACTTGTGAAGTGTGCCCTTCGTCGACCCGATGCTGCAAGACGATCCGCTTCTTCGTTCCCGGGTATTCCAGAGTGGCCCGGTATCCACATGAATGTGGTATCTGGAGGTGTGTCCATGAGGATTTGTTGAATCCACGGGTGTGTCGGTCTTTCCGAGTCAATCGCTGATATCACACTGGCCGAGTCGGACAGCACCAGGACGGGACTGTCCGATGGATGGGTTGCAGCAATGTACGCTGCGACCGCCTCTGCTGAAAAGACGTTGCAAGCGTCTGGATGCGATGACAGGTAGATATGTCTGAACCTGTCACTCCTATCCCGACTCTTTTTGAGGCTTTGGAGCCATCCGAGTAGCGAACAGTGTGTTCCGCGTACCAGGTATTTAAAAGTTCCGCAATATGTTTCCGAATGGCTATGGGGTTAGAACCGGCCTTGTAGTGGTCCTTTATCGTTGTATCCATTTTTAATCGTTTCATATTCCAGCTTCTCGATCCATTCCATTGGATTCCGGATATCGGCGGAAGTTTCTGACCGGTTGTTTCCTGGAACCTTCCCCGTTCGATCCTTCTGTCTTATTTATAAATCCGATCGCACGGTGACATAATGTTTTCCTTATATAGAACCGGAACGGGAGTATGCCACACTCAGCGCAAGCTGCGTCTGCGGGGGTAGACGGGAGAAGACCGGAGGTAGTGCGGATGGCGCGATTGTATGTGGGGTCGAATTTGTCCAGTAGGGTCTGGATACCTAATACCGTGAGTTCCAATCCATAGGATAGGCGGGAGTTTACTATAGCATTACAGACGTTCATCCTCGTTTTCCGATTAGAGTTCGTGTGTCGACCGGCAAGGCATCTAAGTAAGTTGATACGACTTTGGCAATCATTTTTGACTCTATCGCAGTGCTGGCTGAAAGACAATTTACGGTCTACGGTGACTGCGAGAATCCGGATTGTTTTTCGTCTTGGGATGATTGTTCCTTGAATCCGGATCGGGGTGTTACTAATTCTGTGATTTGTATTACATATGTGGGTAAACTCGCTCTTAGAGGGAGATAGTTGGAAGCCCACTGAGGAGGCCCACTTCGCCACCCATGAAATGGCTTGGGCGAGCTTCCGTCTAACAAGCTTGATGGAGGCGCCCATTACCATTAGCATCACGTCGTCCGCGTATACGAAAACACGGATGCCCCTTGGTAGGTTCTCGAAAATGCTGTTCATTTTTACCAGGAAAAGTGTCACGGCTAACACGGACCCTTGGGGAACTCCGGTTTCTTCGGCGAATTCCCTCGATTTTTGATTTCCAACTATTACTCGGAAAGAACGATGACTCAGGAAACCCTTCACGAAGTGAAGCATGTGGCCTGCGATGCCCCATCTGTACAGCTGCTGCAGAACTGCCGGGGTCCAAGCTCGGTTATATGCTTTGGCAATGTCCAGTGCCGCTAGTTCTGTGTGCAGGTTTTCCGTCCTTGCCTCGTTCAGAGCATGGCTCAGGGTGTGTTGGTCCCGCAGCCAGATCGGAACGCGTGTTGTCGGAAGTCTAGCAGATGGTTTTCGGATAGGTGTTGAGTCAGTCGTTGAGTAGTCCTCTGGCGAGTGTCCGGTTTTGTTTGGTTTTTTAATCGGGACGACCAAGCTGCTGGACCATTCTCGAGGGAAAAGCAATTTCGACTTGCCTGTTGCGGTGAGTTTCTCAAGGAGTGGGTAACCAACATCGTCCGGTCCCGCTGATTTGCCCTTTCCGACGGCCAGCGCCAGGTTAAGTTCGCGGATGTGGAATGGTTGGTTGAGATTCGGGTTTGGGTCTATGTCTGGTATTTTGTATCTCCGTATTGAGTCTGTCTTGACATCGTTTTTTCTTTTGAAGTCTTCAGAGTAGCCATCCAACGCTGATATAGAATGGAAGTGGTTTCTCAGCGCGTTTGCGACTACGAGTGGATCAGTGGTAGTCTCGTTCATCACGGACAGGGTGATGCCTTTGCATTTCCTTTTCCCTGAGAGGGCGTTAACTCGTCGCCATAGCTCAGCCGATGTGCTTTCACTAGACACACCGTCGATGAACTCTCGCCAGCTGTTTGTTTTTGCGTTGCGTATCGTTTTCCTGCATTCGTTTCGAGCTGTCCGATAGAGTTCTACCGCTCTAACTGCTGCTACCGTTCTAACTGCTGCTTTTACATCGGGGGACCACCATCGGGTTGCCCTCCTGCCAGGGACTGAGCTGCTTCTCGGTATGGATGTGAGAGCTGCGTTGAACAGACCTTTCGAGAGTTGGTTCATGGTTGTTGGGCCGGGCTCCCGGTTGAGTTGATCCAGGAAACTTTCGACGTTGGTTTGATAGGCTGTCCAATCCGCTTGGTCATACTGCCTCCGTGGCCGCCTGGTGAGCACTGAGGGTTTATCATCAGTCCGAATGATAATCGGGTAGTGATCACTCCCCATCGGGTCAGAGTGTGTTCGCCACAATAGGCGGGGAAGAAGATTTCGGCTAGAAAAGCTTAGGTCTAAGGCTATTTCGATACGACCGTGTACGACTACTACTTTTAAGGTAGGAGACCCGTCATTTAACACTACAAGTTCCACCTCCTCCATGGCTTCTGTGATGGTAACTCCACGCTGGTTGTGGTTTGGACTTCCCCACGTCTCGTGGTGTCCGTTAAAGTATCCTAGGACGAGGGTTGAACCGGTGATATTGCGCAGTGTGTTAATGAGCTCATTTCGTAGGTTGAGGATTCTCGGATTTGGTAAATATAATGAAACGATAGTCACCGGAAATGGTTGGTGAACTTTCACTGCAACCGCTGGAAGCTCTGTGCATAGACTCACTTCGGTGAGCTGAAACGGTTGACGAATTCCTATTGCGACGGAATGATAAAAATTGGAGTGCACGCCTAGGACCCATCTGTATCGGCCACCTAGGGATCTGTTAAGTTTGATGGTATCGGCTTTGTGGACTTCCTGGATGGCTAACACAATTGGGCAGTACTTCTGAACCAGAATATCGCAGTAGTTGTTGAAGTAGCCGTTCATGTTCCATTGGATGGCTTGCGTTGAGCCTGTAAGGTGGCTGTTTCTGAGGTTCCGCTGTGGTACTGGGTCAGGTGACGACAGTGAGCTTGGCGATTGGACGTTCGAGCTTGTTAGGCGAGTTGCGGACCCCGACAGAGCTCCACCGATGGAAGCAGTCCAGGAAGACCCCGCTACCGGCAGAGGTGAGGGAGCCGCGGAGAAAGTTGAAAGTACTCGTGAAGGTCCAGGAACTGGTGTTGTGTAGTTTCCGATAGTTGCCCTCCATTGGTACTTTTTGGCATCAACTGTTGCGTCTGGTGGCATGGTATTCCACCCCGTAATTCTCGCAGATCGTCGGAGGGGTGGTTTGGTTTCTGTGACTTCTGCGCTAGGAGCGCTCCGGCTGACCGGGACTACGTATCTCTTATTTTGTCCCACGTTGTCCTGTGAGGAATACGGGAGTGGGACCCACTTGTCCGTCTCGCTTCCGATCTGTTTATTGAAGTTTCCTTCGTTGTCCTGCGAGGAATACGGGATTGAGACCCGCTTGTCCGTCTCGCTTTTGATTTGTATATTCATGTTTCCCTCGCTGTCCTGCGAGGAATACGGAAGTAAAACCCGCTTGTCCGTCTCGCTTGTTTCCATTGGGTGTCGAGGGTTGTCTGTCAGTTCCGGTCTTCCAAAGACATCCGCACTGGCAGGGCCTCGGCTACCCAAGGTTGTGTTGTCAGTGGTGAAATGGGAGTTCGTTACGTCGGTTTGGGTGTGTGCATTGTCCTCTCTGTGCTTTCGAGTGTGGCTTTTCGCTTTGTTACGTGTGAGGACCATTGATGATTGCTCAATTGTGGTCTATTGTCTTTCTATTGACTGGAGAGGACATTCCTACTGCAAGTTACGGCAAAATCTCCATATGTTCCCGTGTTTCATCGTCTTCTGGATCATCAGAAGAGACGTTGAAGTCCATGCTGAAATCTCTGACTGATTGAGAGTTTTCTGCCTCTTCGTCAGAGATTTGTATGGCCTGGTCGGCTGTAGAAGATGTGCAATTCTTGTACTTTTTGGGGGCGGGTTTGTTGAACGATGAATTGTTTTGTGTGGTACCATTATTGCAAGAAGCGAGCTCTGGAGGTCTTTCCGCATTGGAATTTTCGTCGGTCTGACGTCCTTCCTTGCCACGCTTCTGCGAGTTTGATCGTTGAGAAGATCGGGATCGTGATCTGCGGTTAGATGTTATCAGGTTACTAGTGATGTTGCTGGTCGAGGTTTTTTCAATTGAAACAAATTCCTTTTTGGATTCTTTCGTCGTTGGTGTACTCTGTTTTTTCGAGGCAGTTATGATTTTAGGGGTTGAAGTATGTGTATTGGTGGCGTTTAGGACGGCCTCCAACTCAGCAATCCGCGCATCCTTCTCGGCTATTTGTTTGAATTTTGCTTTCATTGCCGTTATGAGGGCATCCATTTTCTTATCGCGTTTCGTAGCTTCCTGTTGGAGGAGTTTAATTTGTTGGTCCTTCTTCATAGTTTCGGAAAGTAATCGTTCAAATTTAGTGTTGAGTTCTGCAAAGCGAGCATCGTTGCTTTCAGTGACTACGGCAGCAGTGGTCTTAGTTCGGTGGGACGAGTCGTACATTCTTCTAGCGGCTGGGTAGCCATTACCCTGGTCTACCATGAGGTGCTGAATTTCGAACTCTTTCATGTAAACTGGACATTTCCTGCTACTTACCTCGTGTGAGTTGCTTGAGCAGTGTTTACAGTAGGGATTAGCTTTGCATGGGGTCTCTGGAGTAATTGGGTGATTACCACAGCATATGCCACATACTGGGATTTCGGTAGGACAACGCTTCCGAGGGTGACCGTAATCATAGCAACCGTAGCACAACATTGGTGTTGGATAGTATGGCCGGGTTCGAACTCTGATCCAACCAAAATTGATGGTTTGCGGTACCACGGTTCCACTAATAGTCAGTGGGTGTAGGTACTACCATATCGCTGTCTTTTTTGGTGATTCTTCGGACGTCTTTAACTCTTTGATCTTGTAGCTCTTTTTTTATCTCTTCCGTATTATAGCTAGTGGTTTCCGGGCAGTTGACGACACATCTACATTGGTTCAGTGTGGGGTCGTCGTTTATTGACGTAGGACTACGTCAAACCGGAAGATATAGGGGTGAAATGGAAATCTAAGCACTGAACAAGTAGGAAAAAATGCAAGATTTGGAACGCTTATAACTCGAGCATTTCTCAATAGATCGCAAAGGTTTTTGCATCAATTGATAGGAAATATATCTACGCATCTATCATAACGAATAACATTTCGTTTTTCTTGAGATAAATAATTGAATAATTGTGAAATATCAACCATTGTCAAAATGCACTATGTGCCCATTTTTGATTGGTCCATTTTGTGCTCCTCAAATCGTACCGACCAAAACGGGCAACCAGAGCAGCAGCGAAATATAATGAAGCACGATTGGAAAGGAAAAAGAAAAAAATGAACGAAACATTGGTCGCAGTCTCACACATGCGTAATTCTCGAGCCAGCCAGTCAGCTTAAAAATCCCCGCTCCGCTGCCGTAACGATCATTCTCATTCAAACCGTACACCACATCGGTTCTCATCACAACACATCAACAAACCAACCCAAGCAGCCATGTCTGGACATGGTAAAGAAGGAAAAGTGAAGGGAAAGGCAAAATCCCGCTCGAACCGTGTTGATCTGGAGTTCCCCGCAAGGGTAGCTAGGCCGAGCGCGTTAGTACCAGTGCACCAGTCCACCTAGCCGTCGTTATATAGTTTCGGCCGCCGAAGTGATCGAGTTAGCTGGCAAAGCTGCTCGCGACGATAAGAAAACCCGCATTCGGAACAGAACACATTCGGTTCGGTGGACATCAAGACAACAGGCAGTTGCAGCGAGTAGCGAGTACCAAACGCAATCGAAAAACGACAGCAGGTAGCAGAAGAAAAAAGTTTGTTCTTTATACAAACTGCTTTGTTGGCAAATCCAGAACAAGGCGTCATCAAGGGCGTTCGAAATGGTTTTTTTCAAAACCACGAGTACTAAGTTTTCTAAATTGGAACCATTCCATAAAACAAGGCGCTTTTCAGGGCCATTAAACCTTCCAAAAAAGAGTTTAGGAAATACAGTTCAATGCTTTCTAAAACATTATGCAAAATAATAATAAAACACAAATTGATTTTTTCATCATTTGTTTGCCAGGATCTGATGAGTATGTGAATTTGGCAGTTGTTCTGAGCTTATTGATAGTTGGGGACTTTCCTGATTATTCAATTTTCACCCATTCTTAAATTGTTTCCAGATTGAAAGTACAGTAATTTACAATTAGTTCGACATTTAGCTAATTGGACGGACATGTTGTAACTAAACGTTGGGTTACAATGCAAAATTTGGTGGGAAGGCCAACCGTCTGTTTGGACCTCAGCAACATTGTAAATACATTTTGTAAAATATTTGTTTGTGCTGTCTTGTCATTTGAGAAATTTACAGTTCATGTCCACATCTTGTGTTTGACTTAATGTTATTTCTCATATGACAATAAAAAAAAGTAGTATTGGGAGTCTGTGATTAACTGTCGTAGAAAAGATGACGTATGAGTCCAATTATTGCAATAAACCAAATAAACAGTTAATCGCAGACCCCCAGGTTGGTGTTTCACAATAGATTATTTTTTTGTTAGTTAGTTTTATTGTATTTATTTATTTAGTAGTAGGGAAGAAAGATATTTATTTATTTATTTACTTATTTATTTAGTTATCTATTTATTTATTTATTTATTTATTTATTCATCTATTTATTCAATTATTTATTTATTTACTTATTTATTTATTTATACATTCAAAGTTTATTTACAATAGCGTGTTTGATTTATTCAGTTCATTGTTTATTTATTTATTTATATGCGGAAAGCAAGTGCTAGGTTTAATTGTCCAGGTATAGCATGCTACCTTGAATGTTTAGAAGATAGTCGTGACACCAACCGAAACCAATATATTTAAGTAGTGTGTGTTTGTCGGAGTAACCATCGTGGGCCTCGTCATCGCAGCGGAAGAGGGACAGGGCGCCTGCATTGGAAACAGGACCTAATGGAAAATTACCAGGGTACCTGAATAGGGTCAAGAGCTTCGATTGTTTAAAGGAATAAAAAAAAGAGGAGAAAAAAGAAGACAGAAAGGATTGAGATGAGTCAAATCGATAAGAATGGGGAAGTCTTCGCGAAGATCTGGGAGTGCACGGTCGCAAGTGATATCACTGCGAATTATTTTAAAAAGTAAAATCCCGCAACCTAAAAGGGATAATTATCCGTGCATGTGAGCTAGCGACGCAAATTTGCTAGGCTCTTGAGAAGTGTTTTCGGAACCGGAAAAGAGTGGATTTTCCCGAGTTATTCGGTGCGAACCAATCCTCAGCCGATTCGACCCTCTGATCGATCAGTGTCGCCGGCCACAGCGATATACGGCCGTGCCACGTGAGAAGTTTGTTCCCGTCGTGTGATTGTTATCCTGTCCAGCCGTCTCGTTCCCGCCATCGCCTGTTCCAGCCCTCGAAGGTAACCCGAAAGTGCACCAACGCAGCGATCGGCCGCAACGTAACCGGTGAGCTCGAGCCATAAAACCAAAAATTTATAATAAAAAAATACATGTACAGAGAAAGAGATTTATTTATTAAGTGTTCATTGTGTGGCCATCCAAACTGCGGTTTTCTTCGTTTTTCTGTTAGATTTTGTAGTGTAAATCTTGTTTTCCGCCATCCGATAAAAGTGACTCTGTAACGTGCTTTTCCACCAAATAGTCCGTCATTTTGTGTCCACCATTGTTATGTGTCCAAGTTCCCCCAGAGATTCCGCAGCAAACGACCCAAGCTGCGTCGAAAGAACCAGCTAAATCAAGTAGAAAACTATCAATGTAATGCGACTTATTTAGTTGGACATTTTTGTAAACATAGAGATCCAAATTATGACCCCACATTGAAAGTAGACACTGTACCACTGTCATCGCAAATGTTCAATTACAGGTTAAAATCGCCTCCAATGCGACACTGAGTGGCGCGTCGGTACGTCGCATTGAATGTAATTTATAGTACAACATAACACAAAGCTGGATGGGAAGAAATTTTCCAACTGTGAAAGCTGTGGCGAGTGGCAACAAATCGCTAAACAGGAAGGTTTAACCGAACAAGATGGGGATATCGAGTGATAACAAAGCAATAAACTCTTTAGATTGAAGATAATTTTGTGATCCTGAAAAGGACCCTTTTTAGCCTGCATGTGAATCCAACGAGCGAACAAATCGTAATGAATGTATTTTTTTGCCATCGCTCCCTTTTAACGCTCATTCGTTCGTCTCGTTGGACTCGCCCCTCTGGCTGAGTCTGCCGATTTGTCTCTACGCTGTGAGTGTGTACCGCTAGAGTATAAAACACGCGGACCCCAAAAACAATATCTTATTTTCTTTCAAACCGTAAACCCGTGTGGTTGTACGGCATCGGCATCGTGGGCGTAACAAAGGAGGACAAGTTAAGGGAAAGGCAAAGTCTCACTCGAACCGTGCAGGTCTCCAGTTCCCTGTTGATCGCATTCACTGATTGCTCCGCAAGGGTAACTAGGCCGAACGGATTGGTGCCGGAGCACCAGTATACCTAACAGCGATTATAGAGTTTCGGCCGTCGGAGTGCTCGAGTTGGCTTGCAAAGCTGCTCACGACAATTAGAAAATCCGCATCAAGAACAGAGCAGGTTCGGTTCGGCGCTCATCAAGGCAACAATTAGTTTCAGTGAGTGGCAAAGTGTTTCTCCGGCACGTCGCATTAAATGTAATTTACTGAACAACATGTCACAAGCTGGATGGGAAGAAATTTTCCAACTGTGAAAGCTGTGGCGAGTGGCAAACGCAATAGCTAAACAGGAAGGTTTAACCGAACAAGATGGGAATATCGAGTGATAACAAAAACACAACACCAAAGGTTCTTTTCAGAACCATCAACATATTCATAAAGAGTAAACAGTAAACTAATCCATTTTTCAGGTAGATAGGTAGGTATTCACATAGGAGAAGAAAATAAAACAATATATTTAAAATATATATTTAACAAAAGCTGTCCCCTTTGTATAGTCCTACGTCACTCCGGTTATGTCCCCGACATTACCCACCCGTCTTTTTTTTATTTCCGTTCCATCAATAAGTTTGGTCATTGTTTTGATGGTATCGATAAGCTTTTGATTCCGCATTTTTATGATGTAGGAAGCCCCTCTATTTTCGGGCCTCGCGTCAACAATTTTGGTGCGCAAGAATGTCTCTACTGATTTGCGTATCTCGAAATGTCTTTTAGGGAGTGCTTTTGACACACTCTCCAGTCGCAGTATTTGCATTTCACCGTAATCGCAATTGGAATCACCATATTCGGGAAAGGTACGTCCCGTATATGACCCTTCAAATTTGTTTGTTGGGCCGGGATCCCCAGGATCCTCATGAGGATTGAGGGGGGGAAAACCCCCCGTTGCCATGTTGCACGGCTACCGTTGGGTTTTGTTTGTCTGCCGAAACTCGATATAAAAGAGTAAAATACCCGCGAAAAAATGTCCGATTATAATTCGAAAGACTTCACTTTTTATTCTCTTAATTCTTTCGCAGTTCTAAATTCAAATTTATATCAGCTAGTTGAACTGATGAAAACGCACCTTAAAGGTGCGTGTCAACTGAACTGGCAACACGGGTTTGGATCAGATGTATGAATAGTAAATATAAACAAGAGTTATGGCGTATGTTCACTGTGTTTTCTTTCACCCACCGACAATATATTCGGGATAAAATCACTATCCCACGCGTGACAACAGTTTATTTACCGGTTAGGAGATGTAGTTCCAATCCGGTAATACCTTCCCGGTAAGTTTTTAACGAAATAACACGGAAGCACCTGATATTAACCGGAGTAAATCGCACCGATAGAGAACGCGTATTGTCGCAACGAATGCATCCAAGACGAGTGCGCAAGCAATTGTCATGTATGTATATCACCTCCACTTTTGCCTGTAGGCGCATCACCCAAAATATGGGATATGTGATGCTGTATATACGCTAGTTATGTGATTTAATGTTTGCTGTGTAGATGATGAGTCGCGGGTAGACAATCTGAAAAGATAAATAAATACCTTTTTTAAAAATCAGATAATAAATGAAGCTCCAAACGCGCCCGCTTCTGCCGGTGTGTGGAATGATGAAAGCAACTGCGAAATTTATTATATAATATTTGATTGGCGGTAGAATCACAAGGGGAGAGGTTTACGATTCAATGTCTAGCTTGTATTCAAATTATATTCCGCTGTTTCTCTGGTTGCTCCATTTGGTCCGAACCTTGGTCATGCGGAGTCAATGAAGTATTTTTTCAAGATTATCTTGGAACTTTTGCAGGACCATTTTAATAGCAATACGTTGTTCCAGTTCAACCGAAAAGTCGTACAAGAGGACTACGTCCATCACCAGCACGTTGCTCAGATTGTTTTGCCGCTATATTCAAAACCACGCGGATTTCATTCGGGAAGATCCTAATCCATGGAGTGACGACAACATCGCAGAATCTGAGTGTGAAATTCCGAAATTTTTTAAAAGCATTGCGAAACCCTACCCACCGGTCCGGGGAAAAGTAAAAACACCAAAATGTTGTGCCAAATATCAAAGGTAGTTTTTCTTTTTGTATGATACAATCCTGATTGATACATTAAGAATATTCTTTAAGAATGTGGCGGCAGAAAGCTCGGTTGGAAGTCGAAATTCATTCAGCTGAGCAAGCAGTTCGAAGTTCCATACCGCCTCACTAAAGTGTTCAATGAAGACCAAATTCAGATGGCACGATAGATGAAGTATGTTCATTTAAATATTATTCATTGCTCCTGATTTTTGTTTGACTTTTGTATGAACTGGAATGGAATAAATATTGTAATATTGTAAATATTGTAAAATAATTGTAACTTATAACGTTCGAAAACACACAAAAAATAATAAACTTTGGTAGAAAGTTGAATTATAATTAATTCCTAATTCTAAACGCTAGCATTCATCGATGTAAAAAGGTAGTTCGTTCATTTTTATTAATCTCGATTTATTTTACCTTTGATAACAATACTTCATCTGTGTAGTGGATCATTATGAGGAAAGTAATATCGTTTTTCCCCTCCTGATTATTGGATCTTTTTTGACATTGCTATTGGATTCTTTTAGAATCATTTTTCTAAAATTTGGACAACCAATTTGATTCTATCCGCATTTGAGGCACTTGAGCATTTGAGGAGCACGAATTGGACCAATCAAAACGTGGCACTTAGCGCGTTTGGACAATGCTTGACATTCCAAAATTATTCAAAATTTCTCAAGAAAAATGAGATGCTATTCATTGTGATGCGTAGAAATAATTCGTATCAATTAATACAAATTTATTTGCGATCTATTAAGAAATGCTCGAGTTGTAAGCATTCCAAGTCTTCCATTTTTTCCTACATGTTCAGTACATGTATTTTCATCAGTGTTTGCCAAATGTTCCATTCACTGAAAAAATCGCTTTCGTTCGTTCAAATATGATCATACACAAATCGTTTCCCCCAGCGGCATTCTTTTGTTGTTATGTGCTGCAAATCAAGACATAAAGGGAACGAGACAGCTCTGCATCGGTTCGCACTTCATGATACACCGACACGCAAGCCAAACCATCATATACGCTTTCGGTGCAGAAAGTTAATTTTCTTCTTTGCCTCTAACATATGCATATCGACCTCTCCATGCATCATAAAACAGCAGGATCGTACGGACTACGCAAAGCGAATGATTCATATTCAGCCAATATAGCAGATCCTGATTTTTAAGTCTCAGAGAGTGCAAACTATATGATTATTTAGCTCGATAGAGGCTAAGGGAAGGGTAGACGGATAATATTTTCCATTTTTAACGCCGCTGTCCCTTGAAATATGTAAATTCATATAGACCGCATAGTTCTACTAGCAACACCGCTCTCTTTTTCCATTGGTTGCTCTCCGCAAAGGTGACCGAATGATGACGTAATTTTTCTTGTATCATTTATTGCTTTGCACTTGTCTGTACAGTGGGTTTCGCTATAGTAGAGCGGGCCGATATATGCGGTTCAAACCTGTATGCATGTTTCGGAAAGGGTTTGTGATGTTTGATACAACTCGAATATGCAAACAACAGTCTTCGTTCCTCTCTTGGTTTAATCATTTAGTGTAACACAAGTGATTACTGTCATTCATTATTCTCATATTTGGTTATATGTTCGTGAGAGGTTACTTGCATGACACATTGTGTATCATTCGATATTGATCGAAAAAACACTGATTTTCATTTTACACCCCATATAATCATGTTAGACGTAGTCATACGTCAAATTAACACTATTGATTATGATTGATTGTTTGAACTAGACTTTCCGAGATCTCGTACAGCACGCAAAAGAGACAGTCCCAGCAAACATTAAATCGTATAATTTTGCACGTGCCAAGTCTTACAAGAAATCCGCATAAATCATAATCGCATATAATATCAATCCAAGTATGTATCGTGTATATTTGGAATAGCATAAAATATAAAAACTCGATTTTATATACCATTATCAAATTAAGTCGCAATTCGGTATAATAAACATCAATTTTATGATGTACATTGTCGTGAAATATATTTAATCCGCATCATATGCGTATATAGGAAGTATCCCGTGTCGGGCACAGGTACAGATCATTGAAGACAGCAACATCACAATTACGAAAACACTTGTAATACTAACCTCGAGCCAACCGCGAGTAATCGGTTACATATTACTAACATAGTTATAAGGCAAACATTGTCGAAATATTGACCTCCCGGCCCCGTCAGGTTGACGCCATATGAGCCTTAATAAAAATATATATTTTGGATAAAAAAAAAATGCGTATATTACGCTGATGCAGTTTGTGTGTCGTATAAGCGTATAATTTAAATCGATTCAATACTGTAGTAAATCGTGTTGCATGCCGAAGAAAATCATGAAACAGTAAATCATATTAGATCCTAATAAAAAACATATTACATCATTTTGAAATGTCAATGAAATGCTGATGCACTCGAAAGTTTTAACTGCTGTTGAATTAAAAAAAATGAAAATAATTCAGACGACCGGAGTTCGAATCCACATCGCAGCAGTTTTCACCAAACATCAGTCTATGCCATTTCAAACATCCATATTCCACTCCCAACACAAGTCAATCAAACAATTATTATTTCCACAAACATAAATCTATATATAAAAAAATGGAGTGATGTCTGTCTGTCTGTCTGATTCTTATAGACTCGGAAACTACTGAACCGATCGACATGAAAATTGGTATGTAGGGGTTTTTGGGGCCGGGGAAGGTTTTCGTGATATTTTGAGACCCCTCCCCCCTCTCTAAGGGGGGGCTGCCATACAAATGAAACACAAATTTCTGCATTACTCGAGAATTAATCAAGCAAATGAAACCAAATTTGGCATGTGGAGGTTTTAGGATGCAATAAATGTTTCTATGGTGATAAGATACTCCTTCCCCCTCTCTTAGAGGGGGCTGCCATACAAATGAAACACAATTTTTTGCATTACTTGGAAATTAATCAATCAAACGAAACCAAAGTTGGCATGTGAAAGTTTTAGGGTGCAATAAATGTTTCTATGATGGTTAGACAGTCCTTCCCCCACTCAAAGGGGGGGGGGGGCTGCCATACAAATGAAACACAAATTTCTGCATTACTCGAGAATTAATCAAGCAAATGAAACCAAATTTGGCATGTGGAGGTTTTAGGATGCAATAAATGTTTATATGGTGTTAAGATACTCCTTCCCCCTCTCTTAGAGGGGGCTGCCGTACAAATGAAACACAAATTTTTGCATTACCCGAGAATTAATCAAGCAAATTAAACCAAATTAGGCATATGGAAACTTTAGGGTGCAGTGAATGTTTCTATGGTGGTTAGATATCCCTCCTCCCTCTCTTAGGGGTGGCTGCCATACAAATAAAACACAAATTTCTGCATTACTCGAGAATTAATCAAGTAAATGGGCGGGACGAAGTTTGCCGGGTTAGCTAGTACTCATATAAAAATGGCGATTCGTGATGCTATAATAAACATTTCACGAAAATATTTTGCGCCATTTGTTTTTTTTCTATGTCTGTAATAAAGCGTATATAAGTATGGCAAAAGTCGTATTTGGTGCATCGCTGTACATCGCTCATGTTGAGGTGCAACAAGGTATTCTTGAGCGCATCTCAATATTTTACGAAAGAGAAGAGATGGAATCGAACCCAGGCTCGTGTGATAGAGCCCGGTCTCATCGCTTGCACGTGAAGAGGTTGTGAGAAGGAGAAAATCAATACTCGTCTCTCGAAATTCAGACGCGCATACAGGAAGTCTGAACACATCTCAATATTTTACGAAAGAAAAGAGAAAGAGCCAATCCCAAGCCCGTGTGCTAAAGCTCGATCTCATCGCTTGCACATGGAAGGGTTGTGAGGAAGAGAAAATCGATACTCGTCTCTCGAATTGATCAGTTTCAAGCACTGGCTCAAACACCATCAGCATGAACAATTATTGTTAGTAAATAATTATTTGTCGGAATTTCGTCAAAAATATCTTAGCACAATAGAAAATCAAACTATGGTTTTGAAATTATGATTTAATTTGAGCCGAGATTCATTCTTCTCGACCGTTCGTTCACTCTTTTTGGTGAACTAGTTCTTTTAAACAGTTCATGAACGGTTTGCCCATCTCTACCTTATTGCTCGGTCGTACTTTTGTTACAGTACTCCTGCGTGTGTGTTTACTTTGTGGCATTGTTTCAATGGTTTCAATCAATTCAATGGACTTCAGAGGCGAATGAACTCTATGAGTTTAAAGCCTCTATAATTCAACAACGAACGAACGTATTCAATGGAGAATAAGAAAACATTTATAAAAAATGGTGAAAACTGAGAGTTGTGCATTATGTTTTGCAAATAAATCGAAAGGGTTTCTGGATATATTCTGTGTGGAAAATCAATCAATGAATATTTACTCAATTATTTCTAAACATTTGTGGTTTGACGTAAGCGATACGTATTTTTTTAAAAGTCGTTCTAATTTATTTTTGTTTCAGTTGAAGCCTTCCGACCAGTGTTATGTATGTGCCGAATGCTGGAAAAATGTTTACGATTTCCATTTGTTTTATTGTAAATTAGAAAAAATACATTTGGTTAAAAATGAATCCAATTCTAAGTCTATTCAACAAATTGAACAACCGGGTGGAGAACCATTATGTATTTATTATGTATCCATAAATGATATTTGCTAATCCTCGCTTTTTCTAGTCGACGATGGTCCTGATTACAACGACGATGATGATGATAATAATGACACCGATGTGAAATATGCTACCGTAAAGAAAACAGAAATGGCCAAAACCGGCAAACGTCTAGGAAGACCACCGAGAAACACAACCACCAAAAAAGATTCGGAAACAAAAATCAATGCATCTGAATATAGCCAATGTTCGAAGGATGGCGAGGAAAAACATGAAACGAAAAAAAGGAGAAGATTTAAGAAGGAATCTAGTGATGAAAGTTCAGAATCAGATACAGTCTCCAACTGTGGTGACCAGAGAAAAAGTTCTGGAAAACGTACAAGGGATGAGAGATTGTTCTCATATATTTCGGAATTTATTTGCCATATTTGCCCGGAACGAGTGGAGTTCGAACGGTTTCATCATGCAAACCAGCACTATCATGAAGTTCACCAAGAACCGGCGTATTTGAAATGCACGAAATGTGATCGAAAATGTTTCTCTTCGGGGGGATTTATCAATCATATGGAGACTCATGATGACCCGGAAAAGAATAAGTAATAAAAAAAAGAATAATAGTTATCAACCGTGATCTTATGGTGATATTATCATTCACAGGTGTCCCATTTGTGGCAAAGTCACAGACCAGAGAATAACACTCAAAAAGCACATGAGAGCACATAGTCTCCAGATGGAGGAAACATTACCTTTTTCCTGCAGCCAATGTCCGCGTCGGTTTGGTTTGGAAAAGGCCAGAGATAAGCACGAACGGCTACACGAAAGAAAGTTTGTAGTGAAACGAGAGAAAGGGCGCGATGAAGTGCTGATAACTTTTTACAAGAAAATTTCGTGCGACATTTGTGATGAGGAGAAAAACGATCACATTACATACGACAACTTTTGGGATCTCAAAAATCATATGAACTCCGAGCACAATAAGACACCCTATCTGAAGTGCCCAATTTGCTTCAAGAAAAATATCTGTCGGCAACAGCTGATAGTTCATATCGACGTGCACGAGAATCCGGACAAATACAGGTGCCACTTTATATTTATTTGAATCCTGAATAAGTTTTTTTTGCTTTATTTAAAAAAAGTCACATAGTACTTTCCATCGTTAGTTATAACATCTCCAGTCCCTTCTATTGGGTTGCCCGAAAGATAATTGCCGATTTCAATAATTCAGCGGCAAATCCGATTAGCCTTATCAATCAATTTTCATTTGATTCCTATAACGATCCTGTAGGACTTTTCAATACAGAGATATTGTTGTTTGAATGAAATTTTTTCCCTTCGTCTTTGATGATTTATTGTTCAATAAATAACGATCGCATCGCAAATCGAAAGGCAGTTTTGAAAACTCTAACAAATTCTGTACAATGACAATTCGTTACATTGACAAAAAAAGAAATTATTTAAAAAATTTGCATCAATTTCGAAAAAGTTTTCAAAACTGCCTTTTGATTTGCGATGCGATCATTATTTATTGAACAATTGATCATCAAAGACGAGAGGGAATTTTTCCATTCAAACAAAACTATCTCTGTATTAATACGAACTGCACCAAGGTCCGACTGAGCTTTAGCGAGCATCGGACGGCAGACGTTTGCCTGGTGCATTTTTGTTTTGAAATACAGAAATCAATCAATAACTGAACCAGGAAAGTCCAGTTATCAACATTCGCTTTCTAGTTGGACCGGCATGTGAAACTTCAAATCAAAACGAGGAGAACTTCAATGAATTGTGATTGGTGTTGATCTTGAAATAGAATAAACAAAAGATCCTTTGTTTTGCATTGAATGCGATATATATGTAGGTAAAGGAATTATGAAATTGATTCGTAAAACTCAAAATATGCGGAAAAAGTGATGTTTAATAATATTGATTTTAAGATTTTAAGATTTGATTTTTTTTTTCTAATTTACAACCCGATATCAGTATATTATTTTTCTGTAATTTAAGCTTGCTTCAGAATGAGCGAAATTTTCACTTGCGAAATTCGTCATTGCAAAATGTTTTCGCTAAAGTCTATCACATTGACTACGAAATCGTGCGAGTCTGTCAAACTATCGCCCTTACAACGAAGCAAGTTGTACGAAATTGGTGAAACAAATTCATATTACTCACAAATGTATGTAGGTTCAATTATATCTCGAACTCGATAAATTCAATATTAGAAATTCCAGTAGACTATAAATATAAATTCGGAAGATTATTTATTATCCTGCAGCAAGCTTGAATGTTGAATATGAATATGAATATGAATGAATATATCTTTTTTGCGTTGTTCCAACTTTCTGAAGTGGGCAGAGGCTACTGTCAAAACAACGCAAATTCGTATTTTTTCACAGCAAAAGCTTGGGAGGTTCTATCTTTTTCCGTTCTTTCGCAAGAGGTCCCGCGCTTCTTTCTGATTGGTTGGCGAAAAAAGTTCGTAAAAATTCGCTTGAATTTGTCTTCATTGTGAAGGGTTGGAAAACAAGCTTTAATCAATGTTTTTGTCACGCGAAAACAATTTCAATTTTTATAACACCTTTTATAACATGCATTCGGTCCAAACAATCGGCGAGTATTTGGATCGAATGTTTATTGTTTCCAAAAACGCTTGTAATTTGGATGACGATGCGAGTATTGAAATTGCTGCTGTAGCAATTATACTGATATCGGGTTATAAATTAGAAATGCTTGAAATCAATATTATTAAACATCACTTTCTTCCGCATATTTTGAATTTTACGAATCAATTTCATAGATCCTTTATCTACAACTTGTCATCAAATCAATCTGTCAAAGATAGATTCGGATGAATTAGCTAGCAGTGTATCGAATGCCATCGAGTGTCGCATCGAACGAATGACAAAAATCCTCTGACTCGTGCCAAAAAAACCCTCAACGAACGGATTGCCTATATTCCACGGCGATATGGCTCTATAAAATATGCAGACACAATGAACCATGTGTCGATTAGTTGTACCGGGAGTCTTCCTTATATCATGAAATAGAATACATAAAATACTGTTTTTCTCACTAGCTATCTTATTTGTTCTGATAAATTATATTTGGTTATACTCGTAAAACTATAACTACTCGAAAAAATGGCAACCAAGTGCTATTAGTTACGCTTAATGCTTGTTTTAGAATGAGCGAATTTTTAAGGTGAGAAATTGGTTCTTGCGGAATGTTTTCGCTCAATTCATTCACATTGAATTACGAAATCATGCAAATCTGTCAAACTATCGTCCTTACAACGAAAACAAGTTGTACGAGACTAGTGAAACACATTTATATTGCTTACAAATGTGAGTTCAAGTATATCTCGAACTCGATACAATTCAGTATTAGAGAATTCAGTAGAATATAAATCGAAATTCGGAATCAGGTTGGATGTCCAGAATTTTTCCTTTTTCTCAAGGATGTTTTTATCCCTGGCTTGTCCAGCAGAAAATATCGTTCCCTATTACTCTCTTTCAAAATAGGCATAAGTCACATATTGCTGCTATGCAAGGAAAAAATATACTCCTGTTTTGTCTTCCACAAAATTCATTTTAGACGGCGCCAGTGGTTGTATGGTTAGCGTAACAGCCTCACAATCCGATCGGCCTGGGTTCAATCCCAGCTGGCGTCGTTGGGATTTTCTGAGGCGAAAAATCTCTGGTTACGTCTTCCTTCGGAGCGGAAGTAAAAGAAGTTGGCCCGGCTCATGAGTTGTTGAGTCTGATAGGTAGGAACAGGTGGAGTCGCCTCCCTGATGTCGGTGATTGGCACTAAAGTGGCGGAAATAGGCCGACGAAAAATAAGCGAAGATAAAAAAAAAAATAAAAAAAAATTCATTTTATTTCATTTTCATTTTATTCATTCATTATGCTTGTAGAGTAACCCTTATAAATATTCTACAATCGGATATATTGTTGTTCACACCACATTCTTTTGAAAACAATCTAGGTGTATGTTGACCATTTTCAACACTCTTTTTGCTTTTAACAGAAAACATTATCAAATCTACTATTTAAAATGATTCATTATTATAACAATTTATTAGAATTAGGAACATCAATTAACGGAATTAGGAAAATGATGTTTTTGTCGGTTGGAATTAGGACCAAAAGGTGTAAAATGTTTTCCATCATTATTGGTGGTATGAATACAGCAACGCTCTCATCCGTATGTTTATCAGTAGTGGAACAAATACCAAGCAAGTAGTACATTTAAGAACATTATTGTAAGATATGTATGACCAGCAGTTAGGAACACTGTTACCGACAAGCTATCGTACTCACAGCACAGAAGAAAAGTGAAAAAGGTCAAGGAATTGCCAGCATAGAAAATCATGAGCATAGAAATCATAACCTAAAATTAAAAATGAAGTGCTCCGCGCGATTCTTCAGCTGTGATTTCAATTGCAAATCGTCAAGAAAGCTTCCGGATGGGTATCCAACCATCGCTTGCCAAAGGAAACTATTCAACGTAATCAAAGAATAAAATATATGACTCCAAACCAGGGGTTAGACATCAATTGAATATAGGCTACCCAAAATCAAAATCAATACGGCGTCATTTGTTTACCAACATATCATTTGCGAGGATTGAAATCGTTGAAATCACGGAGATAGTAAAAAAAAAGAAAAATGCGCTGCTTTATTTCTAACTGCATGAGCGATTTTCATATTTCGGTTTCACATGGAGGTGTTCACATTTAACATGGAGTTTAAAGTTAGCCACTATTCGACTATATAATCGGACCGAGTTGTAAACAATAATAATTAACAGAACCAAAATGTCAGTGAACCGCAGCAATATTGGGTACACTGGAAATATGAGGGATTTGACGTTTTAGTCATACCTCTGTTCCAAACATCAAACAATACGTGAGCCCCCTAAACGCGAGCCCTGCTTTATGCTGCCTACGCTCAATTTGCATTGGATGGGATAGGGTTGCCAGAGCCCCGAAATAGGCTTTCAGCCAAGGCGCCTAGAAGTATATCCTTAGGTGGGCCAACTTGCTAGAACCACCATCTTGAAAGTCTACTGTGTTCTGTTCGTAAACAAACCACAATACGCTAATGCCGAAGCTCGCTCCTGATCAGTCTGTCTCTTTCGCGCTTCAAGCAAATAATTCCCCTTCTGCTTTCTTCCGTACTGTTTTCATATACCGCTCCCCTAACCAACTTAGTGACGAAACGACCTCACCTTGGGATATACTTCTAGGCGCCTTGCTTTCAGCCATTCAATTATAAAGGCAGGTTTAGAGCTCTCGTGAACGTGAACGTGAACTGGTGGTGAAAAAGTACGATTATTTCACGGTGAACAACATTGCGAACAAACATCTCAGAAAATAATGGTGAATCGAATGTTGTTGTTCATGTTCACGTTCACATTGAATGCTCGCCAGCAAACGTGAAGTAAATAAACATCGAGCTTCAATGGAGTAATTCGGATAAAATATGAAGTTACGAATCAATCCGAAGCAACGAAGTTTTTCAACCCGTGCAGAGATCCGATGGAATGAAATTGCATCTATATCGAGATTTTCATTGAAAACTTGAAAGTTGCTAAACATATCCTTTTACAGTTCACGGCGAAATAATTTTCAGAATGCCTTGGGAAGGTAGGTTTAGAGTTCCCGTGAACGTGAACGCGGACAAACACTTTTTTGTTAATAATTCATCAGTCCATATATAAAACGCGAGGAAAACATCTTGAAACGATAGGAAGAAACATTTTCTAGTTGAAAAACATGTTTAAACACAATTCATATTGATAAAAGTGGATTAATTCAATATTTCACAACGATTCTGAATTTCCACCGTGGAATCGAGATGTTGGTGAACTCACCATAGTTCACCGACTTCGGTGAACGTGAACGTGAACGTGAAAACAGTGGTGAATATAGACGTCAAAATATTTCCCCGTTCATGTTCACGTTCGAATGTCCCAAGGCATTCTGAAAATTATTTCACCGTGAACTTAAAAGGATATGTTTAGCAATTCTCAAGTTTTCAATGAAAATTTTGATATGGATGCAATTTCATTCAATCGGATCTTTCCGCGGATTGAAAAACTTCGTTGCTTCGGGTTGATTCGTGAACAACTGTATATTTTATCCGAATTACTTTATTGAAGATCGATGTTTATTTACTTCACCTTTACTGCCGAACTTTTAATATGAACGTGAACGTGAACAAAATCATTCTATTCACCACGATTTTTTTTAGTTGTTTGTTCGCAATGTAGTTCACCGTGAAATGATCGTACTATTCCACCACCTGTTCAAGTTCACGTTCACGGGAACTCTAAACCAGGCTGGACATTCGAACGTGAATATGAACGGGTAAATATTTTGACATCTATATTCACCACTTTTTTCACGTTGACGTTCCCGAATTCGAAATTCAGAATCGTTGTGAAATATTGAAGTGTCACAAGAAAGGTCATTTGAAAGTGGTGTGCGATTACCAGCGTAATTTTTATGTGTCAGCGGACGAGCATACGAGCCCAGAAGACGATGAGAGGGCAGGCAAGGTGTGGATCAAGTGGACTTACATCGAAATTACATACGTAAGGATGCTACTATCAGTTTGAATAAAATATTTGAAGCGGATAGGAATGTAGATTGGTACAAAATTGAGGTTAGAATAGGTGGGAAGAGCTGTATTATGGAATTGGATTCTGGCGCAGGTCTATGTGTGGTTTCGGAAGAATTCTACAGACAAAAACTATCTCGGTGGCGTTTGGAAAAATCAGATCTGAATTTTCAGTTGTATTCCAGAGAGAGGATGAAAGTGCTGGGAGTTGTCACTCCTACAATTGAGTACAATGATTAAGTTCGGCGAGTCTTATTTGCGGTAGTAAAAGAGCGTGGCCCACCCTTGCTTGGCAAGAATTTTATGAAAGCCTTGAATGTTAAATTGGCAGTGGTACATAATGTGAATCTAAGTGAGGAATTAAAACTATCGCAAATTCTGAAACAGCATTCGAAATTATTCGAGGAAGGTCTAGGGCGTTACGAATGCGGTCAAATTAGTCTGGAACTGATCGATAATGCAGTGGCTACTTTTAAAAAACCAAGACAGGTTCCGTTCAAGTTCCAGAACGAAGTATCGAAGGAATTGGATAAAATGGAAAGAGACGGTATTATTACAAAATGTGATAGCAGTCAGTGGGGGGACACCACTAGTTCCGGTGGTCAAACCTGATGGTGACATACGTTTGTGCGAAGATTACAAAAGAACGTTGAATAGTTTTTTGGAAGATGTGAAACATTCGTTACCAACGGCGAGGGAAATTTTTGTTAAGTTGAACGGTGGCAGAAAACTTTCTAAATTAGATTTATCGAAGACCTACAACCAGTTCGAGTTGGATGAACGTACAAAGGAGTTGGGTGGTGTGAAAGGAATTTCAAATTTTTCGGACGATGTTATCATTACTGGATTCACGGATGAAGAGCACTTACAGCGTGTCGAACAATCGTTCGGAGTACTTGAAAGAGCAGGTCATAAACTTAACAAAAACAAGTGTCAGTTTTTCAAGGGCCAGGTAACGTTTTTAGGTTAAGTTTTTACAAAAGATGGTTTGAAGAAGACTGATGAGCGAATTGGTATAATAAGAGATGCTCCCGAGCCGAAGAATGTGACGGATGTAAGGGCTTTTGCTGGTTTAGTTAACTACCACGCTTAGTTTATACCGGGTCTCGCGGATATCACGAGTCCACTATACGTCCTACTTCGTAAGGGTTCGAAATTTCAATGCAGCGAGGAATGCAAGAAGGCATTCCAGACCATCAAGGATGAAATTTGCAGAGACGTGACTTTGGCACATTTCAATCCGGAAGCGGAGCTGTTTTTAACATGTGATGCCGAGGTGTTTCAGCTGTGTTGAGTCAAAGAGAGGGCTGAAGCTGAAGTGAATTATCGACCGCGGAGCATTGGCTATTATCTACGACGTCAAGAAATTTTTCTTATTTTTGGCTGGCAATCAGTTCTGTATCCGAACGAATCACAAGCCGTTACTGAGCATCTTTAATCCGAAGAAGGGTATTCCTCCTATCGCGGCTAGCAGAATGCAGAGATGGGCTAATTTCTTATCCGATTTTATTAAAAAAAAAAAAAGCTGTGGAAAGTCATCGCATTTTGGTGGAAGTTTATGGTTACCAAGCTTATTTTGACTTGGAAGACGACGAACATTCCGGACCGCCAAAAAGTTTGAAGATGAAGAGTTGGAGGCTTTACTCGATCAACAAAAACGCAACAAGAACCTGCAGATACACTTGGATTAGTTCAGCAAACTATATACGATCGTTTAAAAGCAATGGGAATGATCCGAAAGATAAGACATTGGGTGCCGTATGAATTGAAGCCACGAGACGTCGAACGCCGTTTTTTTCACGTGCGAACAACTGCTCCAACAGCATAAAAGGTTTTTTTTGCATGCAATCGTTACTAGCGATGAAAAGTGGGTCCATTACAACAATCCTAAACGTCGGACAACGTATGGATACCCCGGCCACGGCCGCGCGGAATATTCACAGTCAGAAGGTTATACTGTCTATTTGATGGGACCAGCTGGGTGTGGTGTACTATGAGCTGCTAAAACCGAATAAAACCATTACGGGGGACCTCTACCGACGACAATTGATGCGTTTGAGCCGTGCACTGAAGGGAAAACGGCCACAATACGAGCAAATCCACGATGAAGTTATTTTGCAGCACGACAATGCTCGGCTGCATGTCACGAAACCGGTCGAAACATACTTGGAAACGCTGAAATAGGAGGTCCTATCCCACCCGCCGTGTTCTCCCGACATTGCTCCGTCCGATGAAGTAAAAGAAAAGATGGGAAAAAGCTGTGACCAGCGATGGGAATACTTTGAATATAAAATTTGTAACCATTTCTGCAGAATAAAGCATTAATTTTTGCAAAAAAAAAAACGAAGAAACTTATCGGTAATCCTATTATTATTTTTCAACCTGCATGTTATCACAGGCAGAACGCAGAAAGTTTCAACAGGATTACTGAATGTTGTTCCGCGCCATGAGTGGAGTTGATGTTGATAACTGATGAAAAAACTAACTACATCCAAACTATAAACTAATTCTATGAAGTACTTTCCTATAGAAGCACTACTATTTCAAATTACACACACATAGTTTTTTAAATCTCTGGAAGAGGAGCTAGAACGTATTCAGGGCCCCATTACAATGCACAATGTTAATTTGTTTTTCTTTTGATAGATGTGATATTTGCGGAGAAGTGTATCAATTCCTGGAGAAACACAAGTTCAAAGATCACGAACGCGAAGCAGAAACAGTCCTTAAAAGCTATAGTTGCGAGCACTGTGGTAAAATGTTCCGGTGCGAAGGCAACCTCAAGTATCATATCGATTGCGTGCATGGTGTTAAGGATGTTGTGTGCGATGTATGTAAAAAATCGTAAGTTTGCTACAACCATCCATGTGTGATATCCAATTCTAATATATTGTGTTTTAAAGATTTAGTAAAAAGGCAATCAGCGCCCACAAGCGATTAGTTCATAGTGATAAGATGTTTATGTGCGAACAGTGTCCAAAGATGTTCAAAAATCGCAACGGTCTGGAATTGCACAAGAGTGAACATGATATTGAGCTGCGAAAGCCAGTGAAATGCGAGCTATGTGGCAAAGAGATGCGTCGGGGTTCAAGCTTGGCGAAGCACATGAAGGTGATTCATTCACAAGAAGATCCAGTTAATTGCAATTTATGTGGCAAACAGTTTCGAACCAAGTTCCACATGATCCGTCATCGTACCAACACCTGCTCTGCAATGATAGACTCAAGGCCCTTCAAATGTGAGATTTGCGGAAAAGGATTCGCGATGCGACTTACAATGACCGAACACATGACAACACATACAAAGACAAGTCTGTATCAGTGTCCGTTCTGTTTCAAAACATTTGGATACATTTCCAATCTACACAAGCATCGCAAAAAAGCCCACCCGGAGGAGTGGCAGGAAGTTCAAACTAGACCTAAATTGCTTGTTCCGTTATGAACACAAGCAAAAGTATACAAATATTAACAATATACAGCATACGAATGTTTTACCGAAACTCCTTTCCATAATTTCGCAAAATTTATGCCCCGTTTATTATGTCAGCAAGGGATGTGCAAGAAGAAAGCTAAACGGGAGCTAATGCTGCGTCCAGCCTAAGACAAGACCAGACTAGTGATCCCCAATAATCGTTCGATTAATCGATTAATCGAATACTTCCTAAAGATATCGATTATTAATCGAACGAATACTGTGCAACCAATAATCGAAGCGAACGAATAATTTACGTCGATTAATCGATCCAAGGTACGGCCGTTGCAGTTTTACCCTGAAATTCAATCATTGTCTTTAATGCTCCGCTAAACTCGTAAACGAAGCTCAATGCGGTCAACAATAACTGAACCTCGTTTATCAGTTTAGGGGAGCGTATAAGATAATAATTAATTTTCAGGCGGAATGAACACTGTTTTGGTCTCAGATGGCTTTCTAGCAAACGAGAAATATTAGTCTAACTAATTATTTTTCTCAGTGTGACGATTAATCGATTAATCGATTATTTGGGGCGATTAATCGTATCGAATAACAAACTGCTGAAAAGTATTCGATTAGCTGTTGAACGATTAATTTCAAAAATCGGGGATCACTAGACCAGACAACTGGCTTCTTACTCTTCTTCGTCGTCCAAAAACGAAGCCATGACATGAAGATGCCAGAGCTGCCAAATATTATAAAATATCGGATTTTTCAAATTTCTATTTTAATGAATCGTAACATTTGGTTGGTGCGAATTCAATGATTATTGCATATTTTCAAATAGACAATCTCAAAAATATGCTTTAAAAGGATAAAATAAGTCTTTTAAATACCCATATCTATAATATAATCGTTTCCAAAACAAATTTGGGATTTTTTTTTAGCAAATAAATCTAATCTGACAACCGTTACAGCGTTATGCAGATTCTCATTGTCTGAACCAAAACATTCTATCTTATTATATGAGCAGGAATACAACCAAAACAACGTTAGGAAGCCATTTTATTCATACAAAACGTAATTCAAAAATAAAAATGAAGTGTAAAGCCTTAAATTGTGAGCGAAGGACGGATACTCATCCTGAGTATAAATTTTATCGGTTCCCTCAAGACAAAAATATTCGGAAAGAATGGATTCGATTTTGCGTGAACAGTGAATTAGAAGTTCCATTCTTTGAAATCAAATCAAGCACAAGAATATGTAGCGTAAGTATTAAAAACTAATTCTAAAACATATCCTAATACTAGTATATATACAGGCTCATTTTGTTGATGGGAAATACAATGAAAATGGAGTTACGAAAATTCCGACCTTAGCTGCATCCGCGAATGAGGAATGGGAAGAGATACAAAGTATTGAGAACAATTATGATTTGGTTGACGTATATGAAGGAGATAAACAACTACAGGAAGAAATATTTCGTTTGAAACATCAAATTTCCAAGCTGAAAAGGTAGTGTGTCAAAAAATATGTTATTTTCTAATATTTTATATTGATGTAACCGTTAATAGAATTGTAAAACAATGGAAGAAAAAATGCGGATATCTGACCTCGAGAATTCGTGGAAAACAACCCTTGAAGAAGCTTTTCAGAGAAGATCAAATTAAGCTATTAACAGGAGAGGTTGAAAAAGTGAAACGTTGGTCCAATGAAACGATTGCGGAAAATTTACAAATTCGGTTTGCATGTCAAGGTGGATACGACAAGCTTATTCAAAAAGGCTTCCCATTCCCATCCACGAGGACTCTACTACGCCAAATTGAAGGAGTTCGTTTCAGTCCTGGTATTTAATTATAATCATATGTCTCATCGCATGTTAATATATGAAATGATATTTTGTAGGTATTCTTGAAGATATATTCGAGCTGCTACAACATAAAGTCTCCACAATGTCGGTTGAAGAAAAGGACTGCGGATTGGTTCTAGACGAAATGAGCATAGACGAGGCAAATGAGTTTTGCCAAAATACGAAGCAGTTTGTTGGAACAACAACGCTTCCTATGTCCCAAACTTTAGCCTGTAAAGCTTTGGTATTCATGCTAGTTGGAATCGCAGCGCGCTGGAAACAGGTGGTTGCTTTCGAGTACACCGGCAACTCTATACAAAAAGAGTTTTTGAAGAATGCTGTATTGTCTGCAGTTTCAAGAGCAGAGGGAATCAGTTTGCGTGTCCATTTTATAACAACAGATTCCGGGTCCGAAAACCAGCGCATGTGGAAGGATTTGGGGATCGGTATTCGTCGCAAAAATGAGACATTAAATGCTGCGATACCTCATCCAAACGCTGAGAACAGAATGCTATAGATCATACCCGATCCCGTACACGTATTTAAAAATACAGTACATGGCTGGTTGAACAATGTCTACCTGAAAGTTCCGGATTGGTATGTTCGTGAAAAAAAGCTAACATCCAATATTGTTCATCGAGACCATTTAACCACAATCGTGAACTCCGAAATAAACAACACGTTGCGGCTTTGTCACAGACTAACGGCCTCGGATGTGTGCTTTGATAACAGAACATCTTCAATAGATAAAATGAAAGTATGCAACGCAACAAAATATTGCAACAGAACGGTGGCTGCAGCATTGAAGTTTCATGCGGAAATACGAGAATTACCGGAGCTTCTTACTACCGCATGCTTCATAGAAGACTTTGCTCGATGGTTCGAGCTTATCAATAATAGGGCAGAAGAAAAAGTATTTTGTTTGAATGATCCTATGAAATATGACGAGGATATCGCTCATCTGAAGACCATGGTGCGGTTAATGTATGATCTCCAAGTAGGACACGAACATTGGAAACCATGGCAAACAAGTGTAATCGTTTGCACGAATGCAATTGTGAGGTTGACAGATCGGCTTTTGCATGAAGGACATCCACAAATATTTACATCGCGGTTCGTCCAAGATTGTCTGGAGAGTCTTTTCTCATTGATTCGTGCAAAGCAACGACGCCCAACTCCATTGCAATTCAGCAATAACTTGAAAATTGTGACTCTTTCGCAATACATGACCGTAGTACCGAATGCTTCGTATACAGCCGATACACAACAACATCTTATTGGATTGATAGATTTGCTATCAAAGCGGCGTGAAGAATGTTCAGCCCAGAAATTGATGGACCATGAAGCAGCATCGACATCATATCGAATTTCAGCTTCATCTAATTCTAGTGATAATGTGGATGATATGAATATTGAATTCGACTATGAGTACACCGTCGATGAAGCGAAAACTTTTCTCGACAGAACAGAACAAAATTCGTTGTTCTATATAGCTGGTTTCATCATCAAAAAAATTATTCAGCGGGAAAGAACATGTCAGCAGTGTAACGTGAGATTGGTAGTCAGCAAAACACAACCTAGATTGTATCAACCGTCTCTTTTTTCATATTTGCGAGCTACAGCTTCTAACTCTCCCATCTGCATAGTGAATGATGAGACTTTTAATTTCTTCTTAGCAATGGAAATTCTATTCCGAAATATGAAATCGCATTTGGAACCTAACGAAGCTGATTTGCCGAAGAAAATGGCAGGAGAAATGTATGTTTTGCCATCCACTTTATTCCATTGTGAAAAAACAAGGAATGACATTATAAAAAAATTTATATCTTTTCGTTTAAAAAGCGGAGAAAACAAAAAAACAAGGAAACGAAAATTTGATAGCAGGAGCATGGCATGGTAGAAATAAAATATATTAGTATCAGAAACCAAATAGATTATTATTAAACTAAACTTATGTCCATTTCCATTTTAGTGTTGTCCGAAAACTCATTTTTTCCACTTTTTCCCAAAAATGACTTTTTCAAAAAATCATAACTTTTGAACCTCTGAACCGATTCAGATGATCAATAAATCTAATTGAAGCCAATGAGGTAGATTTTTAATAGAAAAAATATTGAAAAAAGTATTGAACTTGGAAAGAGGGTTCTAGAGAGGTGTTTTTTTCGTTTTAGAGTCATTATTTTGTAAATTTAACATGTTTTAAGTCTTCGTTCAATATTCTTATGTGACTAGATTAGACCTATGCGACTAGAATCCTATCTTTCCGGTAAGTGTGATATTTTTTCAAAAAAGATTGGCTTATTGGCTTCAATTTAATATGTCGATCATCTCAATCAGTTCAGTAGTTCAAATGTAATAAATTTTTGCAAAAAATTATTTTTGGATAAGAGTGGAAAAATGATTTTACGGACGACCGGTTAACTTTGAAAAGTCACTCAAAAACACAAAAAAGCCTATCTGATATCGAGATATGTTATGTAATAAATCCTCAGCTTTCAAGAAAAAACATAAAATATAAAAACATAAAAACAAAAAACATAAAAATAACAAAAAACAACTACAATCAATAGTTACGAAAACAAAATTCGATTTCTTGGCAAGCCTAATATTTTTCCAAAAAAGATTAATTGGCTTCAATTTGATATATCGATCATCTAAATCGGTTCAGTGATTCAAAAGTTATGAATTTTTAAAAAAGGCACTTTTAGGAAAAAGTTGAAAAAAATGATTTTTCGGACCACCCTAAAATAAGAAAAGGTCACCCTAACGAAAAAATAAAAAATACGGGTCTAATATTTTGCAATAAAGAAAGAAACTACCACTTTTCATGGAAATCTGAGGAGCACTATATCGGTTTGACATGAAATGGATGTATATATATATATATATATATATATATATATATATATATATATATATATATATATATATATATATATATATATATATATATATATATATATATATATATATATATATATATATATATATATATATATATATATATATATATATATATATATATATATATATATATATATATATATATATATATATATATATATATTTATATATATATATATATAAATTTTTCTATTCAATCAAAATATAGTAACAAAATAATTAGGTAAAACGTGTATACAATTCCTTCACATTTCCTCTAAACTAAGTATCGTAATATCAATTAAATTCATTTTTTTTCTAAATTCAATACAAACCCAACGTAATTTATTTTTATTGGCAACACTGGAAAAATCGACTTTGTTTACAAAATTTATCGAAATCGACCAATCAGAAATCAGAACGACTGACAGAAATTTGGTCCGTATCTGACAGAAATTTGGTCCGTAAAAGACCCCCTATTGTCTGATCTTATCTTAGCGTCCAGCTACTCGTCAGAATGTGTATCGATATGAACAGGCGTTCAACTTTCTAACAGTTGCCACAACTGTTTTCATCATTTAATATTTTCGGATTATTTAACTACTTATTCATTATTGGTGTGTTGTTTATTTATTTCTATTTATTTATCTACAATATTTTTGTGTATATAATTATTTATTTAGTTATTTATTCATATTCTTATTTATTTAATTATTGGTTTGGGATTGTTAGGTCAGATTCAAATATTTAAATTCGAAAACTCACACTGAAACATTAACAGTGTACCTTCACTAAGCCACAACCAAAAGTTAACTAAGAGATACAACAGAAAGTATAGGCTTAAGAGCTTAGGTTTCCCCTCCCACCTCCCTGGACCAGGGCGAAAGCTCAATCGCCAAAGTTGTTCGGCCAATAAGTGTCTGTTCGCGCCAAAGTACGTAGAAGAGAAGGTAGTCTCCTCCCTGCTTTGTTCAAGTAGTGGTAGGCAAAGAAAAAAAGCAAAAAATTGTAATAAACCATCGATTGAACTCATATAAATTCGAACATTTTTGAATTTTTTTAAATTGTAACAAAAGAACTGTCTCAAAATATGTTTCCAGGGGATGAAACAACAGTTTACTTAATCATTTTAAAATTAAAAACAGTGAAATTATCGCACCTGTATTATAAAAATAACGCAAAAAACGATGAACAAATGTGTGGAGAGGTTATATCGAAGCAGTGTCGTTCCCGCAATTTGATAATATGATGAAAGATGAACACTGCTGATTTTTTTGCCTTTCATTGAAGCATCCATCATGAATCATCGCGACGCTTTCATTGGTCTCAGTTTGGAGTGTTCAGCCGTAGTGGGGCCACTTAAGGGACCAAATTGGCGTTTCTGGAAAACGAGAAAAACATTTCCTCCATCCCGGATCATCTTCCGAAGTGATTGCAAATAAATATTTTGCACTTTCGCATGAAGTGAATGTATAAATTTGGAATTTCGTGTGAAACCATTGAAACGGAACGTTTTGGAAGATCCAAGAAGCGAATGCATGGAACAGCTGAAAACATCTCCGATTAGTTTATCTCATCACAATTTATATAAAACACACTTACCTCCAGTACGAAGACGTCTTCTTTGCTGATTATAGGTTAAAACAGTATCCCCAAAGAATCCGGCGAAAAATAAAGCGAACAAACAAATATGTTTCGCGTATCGAACGAGCTTTTGTATTCGAAAAAGTTTAACCATTTCCGTCTCAACAATTTGTTGGTCGGAAAATGGTGGAAAGTTATCCGACTTTCTTCAAAATTTTTCTGCTCCGGCATCGCGGGACGTTGCACTTCGACATATTTCTGGAGTAAACAAACACTGTTCAGTATGAAATCGATAAAAAATCACATCAAACCTTACCTGCAGTGAAAATGCGGTACACTATCGTGATTATCGTCGGCTCGACCTACGATTTGGTCAATTTTTACGATTTTTTGAACTTTTCAAAACAAGCAAAAACTTCCGAACATCGAACAAATTGAGGATTGTTCATTACTATCTTCTTTGTGTGCGCGCTCCGTGTGTATACACAGGTAATATCACTTACCTTCTACTCTACGTACTTTGAACCCTGCCGGTCCTTTTCGTTGAACGTATGCTGACGGGTCGTTACGTTGCTGGTGTATGTGAATGTTTTCATGAGAATTCTCGCGTAACTTTTGAAAAGGTCCTATGTAACATTCACATCAACTCGAGAAAAACGGAGTTGAAGATCGGAATATTGTTCCGCGAATTGTTTCAAAAGGAATCGATCTTTATCACTACTTTTACCACTAGCAGTCAATAATAACTCTGAAAAACCAATCGTAACTGTTGTCATGTGATTTTAGTTAGAAATTCAAGCCTTCGAGCGAAAAATGTTACATTGGACGTTTTGACTGCCCGCTTTGTACATTGGACAAATAACGTTGCACGATGAGAATCTGAAAATAACTACTAAACAACGATCCAAATACTTGCACTTCGTGCTAAAAGCAGATCATTATTGTTATAACTCGTTGAATTGAACTAAAAACGATATCAACACCCGAAAATAACAAAAACTTAAAATGACCGAAGTGCGATTTCGTTTTGTATTGGTTGCTTTGTTACTTCGGATGTATCGAGCGTCAGAGGAAAGTGGTGTCCGAAGTAACAGTCGAGTGCTTAAAATTCGAATCTGTACATTGGTCATTTTTTGTATCGGCGATAAAAAGGTAAAAAGGATAGATACTTGAACGATTGTTTTCTCAATGCATTACATGATTGGTAACTAATAGTGTGCATCCATTAACTCGATTTGTTTACATTTGTTACTTAGGACATTTTCAAAAGTTACGCGAGAATTGCATTGTAGAATCATTGACGTATCGTGACGTGACGGGACGTGAACGTGACGTGTATGTTGTATGTGAATCGCACTTAAAATGGTCGAAGAACATTATAGTCCTCAGATAAACCGCAGGGTATCACGCGATTCAGAGCTCAAGACAGTCGAAGACAATTTCCCCAAAGCCATCTCCTTGTGTGTATCTTGCTTCGACCAACTATCCTTAATCCATTAGTGCCTAGCGTATGAAATTTAATACGCAAAAATGCCCGTTTTTGCAAAAACTGTTTTTGATTAAACTAAAGCGCATTTTAAATGATACCACATGACAATTTAAAAGTGTTTTTTGTGTCAGTGTCATTTTTGTTGTTTTGTTGTGTATTGAACAGTGTTGTAAACGGTCGACATTTCTCTCAACCATCACATACCGCCCTTGCTCAAGAGTTACGGCTCAATATGTATTGCGAATGTAACCAAGAATGCATTGCTCGGTTCTAACAGTCACATCAGAAATAAACACACAGCCGCAAACACGACTATCAATTGAACGTTTATATGTTTTCTCTTTCTGTCGACCGTACCCAGAAGAGCGATGAAAATATGCTATTTCCATTCTACCATTCGTGCTCATAACCATCCCTCAATTCCGGCTAATATGACTATAGTTTTAATGTCATTTGACATTAAAACTGCAGTGGTGTGCATTCTTTTTCTCCCTTTATTCTGCATTCAAGCGTAGCTGCACATATACATCCACCTGCTCACTCACACATCCATACACGATGGATGGTATTCAGACGGATTGCTATATCAAAGCAACCGTCGAACTCTCCCCTATCAAGTGCGAATGTGTTGAATGAACGTTTTCAGCGGTGAGCGTTCCCCGTGAACACTGTTGTTTAATTACTGGGCGATGGATATCTAATGTATAGGACGAAAAAAAGCCGAAATGTCATATGACATTTTTAGTTCGACGGTTGTTTGACTGTTCATTTTATGATGTTCATTAATGACACAGCACATACGTCTCCATGAACAGTCATACGATGGTGACCATTAGCAATACTGGTATTGAAGCTTGCAAAGTTCGAGTTTCCCGCAAAAATCGCAAAGTAAACATAACCTACACCTGGGCAGTAATGGGTTAAATACAGCCTTCTCATTTCTCTCCCCAAACTCAAGGCCACGCTGCTCGAACACAAAGTACGTAGAGTAGAAGGTAAGTGATATTACCTGTGTATACACACGGAGCGCGCACACAAAGAAGATAGTAATGAACAATCCTCAATTTGTTCGATGTTCGGAAGTTTTTGCAATATTTCTTGTTTTGAAAAGTTCAAAAAATCGTAAAAATTGACCAAATCGTAGGTCGAGCCGACGATAATCACGATAGTGTACCGCATTTTCACTGCAGGTAAGGTTTGATGTGATTTTTTATCGATTTCATACTGAACAGTGTTTGTTTACTCCAGAAATATGTCGAAGTGCAACGTCCCGCGATGCCGGAGCAGAAAAATTTTGAAGAAAGTCGGATAGCTTTCCACCATTTTCCGACCAACAAATTGTTGAGACGGAAATGGTTAAACTTTTTCGAATACAAAAGCTCGTTCGATACGCGAAACATATTTGTTTGTTCGCTTTATTTTTCGCCGGATTCTTTTGGGGATACTGTTTTAACCTATAATCAGCAAAGAAGACGTCTTCGTACTGGAGGTAAGTGTGTTTTATATAAATTGTGATGAGATAAACTAATCGGAGATGTTTTCAGCTGTTCCATGCATTCGCTTCTTGGATCTTCCAAAACGTTCCGTTTCAATGGTTTCACACGAAATTCCAAATTTATACATTCACTTCTTGCGAAAGTGCAAAATATTTATTTGCAATCACTTCGGAAGATGATCCGGGATGGAGGAAATGTTTTTCTCGTTTTCCAGAAACGCCAATTTGGTCCCTTAAGTGGCCCCACTACGGCTGAACACTCCAAACTGAGACCAATGAAAGCGTCGCGATGATTCATGATGGATGCTTCAATGAAAGGCAAAAAAATCAGCAGTGTTCATCTTTCATCATATTATCAAATTGCGGGAACGACACTGCTTCGATATAACCTCTCCACACATTTGTTCATCGTTTTTTGCGTTATTTTTATAATACAGGTGCGATAATTTCACTGTTTTTAATTTTAAAATGATTAAGTAAACTGTTGTTTCATCCCCTGGAAACATATTTTGAGACAGTTCTTTTGTTACAATTTAAAAAAATTCAAAAATGTTCGAATTTATATGAGTTCAATCGATGGTTTATTACAATTTTTTGCTTTTTTTCTTTGCCTACCACTACTTGAACAAAGCAGGGAGGAGACTACCTTCTATTCTACGTACTTTGGGCAGAGTTTGTAGAAAAGAATAATTGACGGAGACGGACGGCTCGTTTGGTTTTTGTCTGAGATTTGTGTCTCGGCTTTTGTTTTGATTTGGTTGTACAGTAATTTACATCTACATCGACATTAAGCTAATTGAACAGATCTGTGATGCAACACGTTTAATTAGACATTTTTACCTCTAGTTGGACATTTTTGTGAACATTTAGTTTGGGGCCCAAATTATGACCCTACATTGAAAGTCGCCACCAGTCGCAAATGTCCAATTACTGGTCAAAACCGACTCCAATGCGACACTGAGTGGTGCCTCAGCATATCGCTTTATAAGTAACTTACTGTACTTTTTATGCCAACATATCTCTTAGCTCCAAATTTCGGAGTGAAAATCATTCGCGACTAGTTGAAAGAATTATTCTATTTATTATTATTGTTGCATAATGGTCGGACTACGGGGTTTAAGCATTTAAATAATTGAATTCAATGATTCTCATTGAATTTTTCAAAATTTAGAACTGATTCTAGGCATGCTGATTTGAAAGAGGGCATTGCAATTTAAAATTGTTGTAGGTGGCGACACCATGAATAAAATTAAATAAATCATTCGTTTGGCATTTGACGTGACGGTGCTGGTGGAAGCATTGACTGCATGTGTGAATTGGTGGAGACGTTGACGGAACGTAGACGTTCTTCTCCGTAACGTGCTATGTGAATCGCACATTACTTAGAACTGTCCGACATCGCGGAACCATTGTGCGTTTTGTTCGCGGCCGTTAATTGTAAGTTTCTTTGTGTTACGTGAAGTTTTGTGACTATGAATTGAATTGTTTTCAGTGTGAGCATTGTGTTTCGATTAATTTGATAATCATTCCCCTTTACTCCGCGCGGCGAGTGGGGTGAGATGGCTCAAGTCACTGCATTCCCGTAGGCGAATGGCGTGACTACAGTTTGTCACTTAGTGAGATTTGAAGTCGTGTCTAGTGATCCCCGATAATCGTTCGATTAATCGATTAATCGAATACTTCCAACAGAAATTGAATATTAATCGAACGAATACTGCGCAGCCAATAATCGAAGCGAAAGAATAATTTACGTCGATTAATCGATCCAAACCCAGAGAAAGGAAAAAAACATACGGCCGCTGCAGTTTTATCCTGAAAATCAAATGAAAATTAATCGATTATTTGGGGCGATTAATCGTATCGGATAACAAACTGCCGAAAAGTATTCGATTAGCTGATGAACGATTAATTTCAAAAATCGGGGATCACTAGTCGTGGCCTCTTATGTTATCGATTCGGGTATCAAAAATAAGCTGAAAAGTAATATAGCTTCCACAATGGAGCGAGAAACTTGCGAGAATCTCACGTCACTCGCCGCGTGGAATAAGGGGGATTATTATTAACGAGCTAAAAAGCAACGAAAGGTACATAGATTAAATAATTTAGGGACTTAGCCTTCTTCGAACTGACCGTAGCTTCCGGGTTGTCTTTGGAAACCCGGTCCGCTACAACTTCCGAGTTCGAGCACGACAGGGTCCGAATAAGTGGTAGTGTAGTGATTAATGGCGATGAGTTGGAGGTAGTGAACAATTTTTTCTTGGTTTAATGGTAACTGACAATGATACCAGCCGCGAGATCCGGAGGCACATTATTAATGAGAGTCGTGCCAATTATAGTCTCCTCAAACTCTTAAGGTCAAACAGAATCGAAATGTTCCCTGTACAAAATGCTCATAAGACAGTCAAAAACTATGGGTGGGTTATACCTAAGCTGTAACCGCAAGGTTGACGTAGGACTACTGTTCGCGACCGACAGCGCGAAAGAGGAACAAGTGTCAACACAGTATTTTCCCTTCCAAAATTTCAATCCTTTTTCCCCATCCGAGTCACTCCCTTCCTATCAAAACGCATTGAGTAGTGTATAGCACGAACCCAAACTGCATTTTTCGACGTACAATGTAAAAGCAGCCGAACACATACTAACAAAGAGGTGAAGTGCATTCAGCTCCCTCACAATGTCAATTTCCTCATTCCAAATTCAACCTTTACTCGAGCAAGTTCGCGAAATAAACAACCCGTGTTTGAAAAATTACCTAAGTGTTTTTCCATTCTCCAACAAGCCACATATCAAATCCTGAGCTATCATCCTGGCCTCCTTCAGCCAAAGGAACCGCCGCATTCCTCAATGGTGTGATCCACCAACTACCGTTGGCTCAGTAATCATTTGAGTGTATTGATTAAACCAGCGATTGAATGAAACAATTTCCGAATTCAATTGCGAACAAATCCCAATTTAGGTCAATTCATGCATTGTTATAGATTACGTTCTTCGTTCTAAATCTGACGTATGGCATGATGCCTTATTCATTTCATTTATTCATCGTGGACTTCCAAAATATGTGAACGGAAGAATTGCTAAACGATCAATGTATTTTACATTTCCTTCTCAAGTCATTGCATCTCCCAAGTATACGTACTTCTCGAACCGCAAATTTGTTTGATTTGATGAACTTCAAGCACTCAGTTTTGATTTTGACATGTAAGTTGAACACATATTGTTCTATCGACGTTATCGCAGCAAACTGGTATCAACATTTTGCCAAATGGTATACGTAGATGTTCAGTGAGCTGAAGACATGAAGGGATATCTTCCAATGCAGTCTTGAATAACTGAGCCAGAGCGTTGTGTTGATACCGCTTTTGAAGTCCGCACACATTCCGGAGTGCAAAAATGCATGCGGGTGCAAAAGTACCTTCCCTCTATTTTGCAATGTCGGTTTCCCAATTGGTTTCGAAATATGTGTTAGGGTAAAACACAGATTCCAGTGATCGTACATCATCCGCTGCGCAATCATAACTGATTTCCGAGCGGACATAGCGGGCATAGCCTGTTTTCAAAGTAATTTTTAACCTATTGAAACATAGAGCACTTTTTTGCTAATCGTACCAGAAGTACAACATTCTACGCGACTCTCAAAATGAACCATCGGTCCGGGGAAAAATCCAAATCCAAAATTAAAACCAAAATGTTGTGCCAAATATGAAAGGTAGTTTTTCTTTTTGTATGATACAATCGTGATTGATACAGTCAGAATATTATAATTACAGGAATTCGTGAACAGATTCACTAGACATCAACATTATTTTATGAAAAGTGTGAAATGATATATTGTTGTATGCAAAAAAAAACGTTTTTATAACGTCCAAAACACATAATAAATAATAAATTTAGGCGGGAAGTAATATTGTACTATAATTAGTTTAAATTATCTAAATAATACTGAAATTTCCTGTCAACATATCAGCTGGATCTTTCTGATTCTGGACGCTAGCATTAGGCCATGTTCTCACTGCAGCGGGGCGTGTTTTATGAAAATTGCCAATATGTGTGCGTAAGAATGACTGACGTTTGGTTTTGTTTTGTAATATTTTAGCACCGTTGAACGTATTCGGGTCAAAACCTCAACGACGAAAAACGTATTTTCTATATTATACGTAACGTAAATTCGCTGCTCGATTTTTTTACACAACGTCACATTCTTGACTGATAATCAAATCATAAAAAAAATTAAAGAAAATCTTTCGGTAAACGTAAAATAACTATGATCTGCACTGATTTGTTTGTACATTGCAGTGTCGGGTGATGTCGGAGTGACCATAATTGTCGATGAAATAAAAAATCTAACTTTCTTATTTTTATAGATCGAGGTAAACATATTTCGACAACGTTGTAGCTCCAATTATTTGAGACATCTTTGTAGAACAAAGTTTTTCTCTATCTCTTGAAATAACCGATATAGCACCTTTTTTTACATTTTTTACGTTAGGGTCACCATGAAAAAAACAGTTTTTTTGCTCTAACTTTTATATTTCAAATTTTACATGCAAACTGTCTTCAAAAGACTTTTAGAGCTTACTAATACAAACATTTTTCGATGCAGAACTTGTCAATATTTCAACGTTACTCAAAGTTATTGATATTTCTTTCCAAAAAACACGCTCTTTTCATTTGTTTGTCATTCTTTCTGGGGCAAACATAAAAAAAAAGTTTGTTGACGAAATTTGAAAGAATAGATTTCACTTTATATAATATGTGATTTCCAAAACTATGTTATTTTTTGTGTTTGAGTAAATTAAAATTGAAATCATGTGTTTTTGAATGAAAATCCATCAATAACATTGAGCAGGATTAAGACATTGACATGTGCTGCATCGCAAAATGTTGGTATTGGTATTGATAAGTCGTACAAAGACCATTTTGATGTAGAATTTTAAATATAAAAGTTAGAGTAAAAAACTCGTTCTTTCATAGTTACCCTAATGCAACTCAGATAAAAGGCACTATTATTTACTAGTGTAACTAGTGTTTTTGAAACCCGTAAAATCACCCAAGGGATATTATCAAAAATCGAACTTCGGGATTTAAATGACAAAAAAAATTGAGATGACAGTATTTGGCATTGGCATCACAATTTTTTTATACACTCCGATTTCACGTACTCCCCTCTTGGGTGATTTGACGATTTTCGGAAGACTCAAACTTTGGCGTCTTTGCAACAATAGGAAATAAATCCGATAGAGCTGAAATGTTGTATGGTGTATTTTTTCGTGGGAATCAACAATTTGAGATGACCGTCTAATACCAGGGACAGACATACAGCTGTACTAGCATTGTACGTGTACAGTGTTGTACAGGTACCATGATTTGGGCCGTGGAGTTGCCGGCCTAGAATAGCACTTCGGGTCTTGGTCCCTGTCCCTGTCGTATGAGGCGACTAATCGGGTGACAACGCGAGTAAGGGCGCGGTAAAGCCTATTGGAGATTGCACGGGGGAAATACCGTGTACAGGAGCCACGAAAGGAGTGCCAAGCACATCAGGATTGACGCCAGTAAGATCCTGATTACGACATACTGGTTACGACATAGATAACGGACACGATACGGAAACGATTTCAACACGACGCTAAAGGCTGACAGTCGTACTATCCTGTTCCCTGAGTAAGGAAGGGTGACACCGTCCTGAAATGGCGTTTGGGCTAATAGTGCGGTTGCCCCCGTCCCGGTAATAACTTGGCAAGTCTTCGGGTACGTTCGATGCTCGTCTAGGCCCAGGCACTAGGTACTAGGCGTCAGATGTCACATTCCTGATTTGCGCTGATCTGGCTCTGAACACGGTCCCCATGAAGGACCGTGTCAACCCCTGCATGGCCTCACTGCTTGTATAGATAACCATGGGATCACTGGTAGCGACTATGTACAACGAGCGGAGATAGCGGCCCGAAGTTGGGACCCAGAAAAATATGAATAGTTGCAATAACACACCAACAAACGATGGAGAGGAGAATGTGTTCGCGAGAAGCGGACAAATGCTGAGGTCACCTGTCACTCGAGTAGCCACAACGAGTACAAGCAACACAAAACTACAAGAAGTGTTTGCTGCCCAAGCATTCCAAGGAGATCTTGGCTCCGTACAGAGCCAGTTGTTTACGCTGACCTCAAGCGCATCCCAAGAAGGGCAACTTGGGAGGCTCAGCATCACGGACGTTAGGAAAAAGGTCAACGAACTTTACGAGTTCGTAAAGGACAAAAACAATGTCCACTTAAAAATAAAACATCTGGTGACGAGCATCAGATCGGTCGTCATGGTTGCTGAACGCGAGCATAAGGAGCTGCAGATGAGAGCAGAGGGTGCTGAAAAGGCTCTGCTCGAGGCGAATGAGAAACCCGTCGAGATACTTGAGACGCCGAAGGGTCCTCTGAACACACGATCGGACAAGAGAAGGAGGGACACCCCAGGAGAAGAAGAAGAGCTGAAAAAGGCCAAGAACGATCTGAGTAACGCGAAAGGAGGTGAAAGCAGTGAATGGCGTACTGTCGATAACCAGGCAGAAAAACGCAAAAAACAGAAGGAGAAGAAGAAAAAAGTTGAGCAGGAAAAGAAGAAACTCGGACCTCGAGTGGAGCGAATCAAGGGCGATGCTTTGATCGTTGAAGTGACAGCAGGAGTATCGTATGCAGCTATCCTTCGGAAAGTGAGAGACGATCCGGAGTTGCAGACACTGGGCGAGAACGTCGTGAAAACTAGGCGCACGCAGAAAGGTGAGATGCTCTTCGAGCTTAAAAAAGATCCAGTGGTTAAGAGCTCTGCTTTCAAACAACTCATTGAGAAGTCACTAGGGGAGGAGGCGAAGGTGAGAGCTCTCTCTCAGGAATCAACCATCGAGTGCCGGTATCTGGACGAGATCACGACTGTTGAGGAATTTAGAACTGCGTTACAGTCACAATGTGACCTTGGCGATGTGCCAATGACAATCCGGCTGAGAAAGGCATACGGTGGGACACAAACGGCCTCGATACGGCTCTCGAAACAAGCTGCGAATAAACTGGTGGAGAAGGGTAAAATAAAAGTGGGGTGGTCCGTGTGCCCGATGAAAGCTCCCCCTCGTATGGCCAAGCAAATGGAGAGATGCTTTCAATGCATGGGCTTCGGTCACCAGGCGAAAAACTGCGGTGGTCCTGACAGATCGAAATTGTGCAGGAAGTGCGGGACGGAAGGTCACGTTGCTAGAGACTGCACAAAGCAACCGAGGTGCATGTTGTGCAAAGAGGAGGACGGAAACGACCACGTCACAGGTAGCTTCAAATGTCCGGCGTACAAAAAGGCGATTGCGGGTTCGCAGTAATGGAGGTTACCCAGCTCAACCTCAATCATTGCGACATAGCACAGCAATTGTTGTGGCAGTCAACAACTGAAACTAAATGCGACGTTGCAATGATCGCAGAACCGTACCGAGTTCCTCGCGATAACGGAAAATGGGTGGTGGATAAAGCAGGGATGGCTGCAATACTAGTGATGGGAAGGTACCCCATCCAAGAAGTGGTGGAAAGCTCACAGGAAGGTTTCGTGATCGTCAAAATCAACGGAATCTTCATGTGTAGTTGCTATGCACCCCCAAGATGGTCAGCGGAGCAGTTTCACGAGATGTTGGACGTACTCACGGATAAGGTCAGCGGCCGCAAACCAGTCATCATCGGAGGAGACTTCAACGCCTGGGCTGAGGAGTGGGGAAGCAGATGCACCAACGCCAGGGGGTACAGCCTACTAGAAGCCTTCGCAAAACTAGACGTCACACTTCTGAACGAAGGCACTAGCAGCACCTTTCGAAGGGACGGCCGCGAATCCATCATCGATGTAACTTTCTGCAGTCCATCACTGGCGGCTAATACGAAGTGGAGAGTGTCGGAGGGATACACACACAGCGACCACCAGGCAATCCTGTATAGTGTCGGCCAACGGAATCCCGCAGCGGTACGGAATACAAAAACCTTTGAGCGGAAGTGGAGGACAAAGGTTTTTGACAAGGAGCTTTTCGTCGAAGCACTACGCATAGACAGCAGAACTCTTAATCTGAGCGCCGACGGGCTGACAGGAACATTGGTGAGGGCATGCGATACAGCGATGCCGAGAAGACTGAACCCGACGAATGAACGACGTCCAGCCTACTGGTGGAACGAGACACTCAGCATCCTCCGCGCTAACTGTCTACGAGCCAGAAGAAGAGTCCAGAGGGCACGAACCGATGTAGAGAGAGAGAGGAGCACCGCGCGTCTTTCCGAGCGACCAGAGCCGCCTTGAAACGAGAGATACGTAGGAGCAAATCGAACTGCTATAGGGAGCTGTGTCGAGACGTCGACGCAAATCCTTGGGGTGAAGCATATCGAATCGTGATGGCGAAATTCCGTAATTCAACGACTCCCATGGAATTATGTCCGGAAAAACTCGAGGTCATTGTGAATGGACTCTTTCCGCAGCACGACCCACCGACGTGGCCACCCACACTGTACGGTGAGGACGAAGCAGAGAACGCACAAGTCACCAACGAAGAACTCATCGCGGTGGCAAAAGGTCTAAAGTTGAAAAAAGCACCCGGCCCCGACGGAATCCCCAATGTGGCCCTGAAATCGGCGATCCTTGCTTTCCCCGACATGTTCAGGGTGGTGCTGCAGAAATGCCTGGATGACGGTCTCTTCCCTGCGGAATGGAAGATACAAAAGTTGGTGCTGCTCCCGAAACCAGGAAAGCCACCTGGAGATCCAGCGTCGTATAGGCCTATTTGTTTGTTGGATACTTTGGGAAAGCTCTTGGAAAGGGTTATTCTCAACAGACTGGTGAAATGCACGGAGGATGACCACGGATTGTCGAAAATGCAGTTCGGGTTCCGGAAAGGAAAGTCGACAGTGGACGCTATTCGGACAGTTATCGAGAAAGCTCAGGTCTCGCTTAAACAAAAACGAAGAGGCAACCGTTACTGCGCGGTGATTTTGATTGACGTGAAGAACGCCTTCAATAGTGCCAGCTGGGAGGCCATCGCCGAGGCGCTACACAGATTGAAGGTCCCTAGCTACCTGTACAGGATACTGAGGAGTTATTTCCAGAATCGGATCCTGGTATACAACACAGACAGGGGACAGATAGTGAAGAATATCTCGGCGGGAGTTCCACAAGGTTCCATCCTAGGTCCTACGCTTTGGAACACGATGTACGACGGTGTTCTAAGGCTGAAGCTACCCAGAGGTGTGGAGATCGTGGGCTTCGCGGACGACATCGTAACAACGGTAATCGGCGAGACGCTTCAGGAGGTGGAAATGTTGGCGACTGAGGCTGTAGACATGATCGGTAGTTGTATGGACAGCGTAAAGCTCCAGATGGCACATCACAAAACCGAGGTGCTGTTAGTGAGCAATCGTAAGGCAGTGCTGCGGGCAGAGGTATTGGTCGGAGGACATACCATCGTTTCGAAGCGGGCGGTGAAGTACCTCGGAGTCATGATCGACGACCGGCTGAACTTCAACCAGCACGTCGACTATGCATGTGGGAAGGCGTCAAAGGCCATCAACGTGGTGGCGAGGATCATGCCAAATAGCTTTGGCCCAAGCAGCAGCAAGAGGCGTCTCTTGGCAAGTGTATCTTCGTCGATACTGAGGTATGGTGGCCCTGCCTGGTTGGCGGCTCTGGAAACCCACCGAAATCGGAGGAAGCTGAACAGCACATTCCGACTCATGGCCATGCGAGTCGTAAGTGCTTATAGGACCATTTCGACAGAAGCTGTGTGTGTAATCGCCGGAATGATTCCCATCTGCATCACTCTGGCGGAAGATAGCGAGTGCTACAAGCGACGGGAAAGCAGAGGTATCCGGAAATTGATGAGAGCGGAGTCGTTGGACAAATGGCAGTATGAATGGGATACGGCAGAAAATGGTAGATGGACGTACAGGCTGATACCGGTACTTTCGACCTGGTTGAACAGGAAACACGGTGAAGTTAACTTTTACTTGACGCAGTTTCTGTCTGGGCATGGCTGTTTCAGGCAATATCTACACCGGTTCGGGCACGCAGTTTCACCCATCTGTCCGGAGTGTGGAGATATGGAGGAAACACCGGAGCACGTCGTTTTTGTCTGTCCCAGGTTCACCGAAAGGCGCGAGGGGCTGCCTGCACTTCATGTCGGGAATATTGTGGAGGAGATGTGTCGCGACGAGATGATCTGGAATGCCGTGAGCAGTGCAATCACACAAATCATGTCGGAGCTGCAGCGAAGGTGGAGGGCTGACCAAAGTGCTGACAACGTCCGACGGTGAAAGGTGAACAACGGCGACGGCTGTTGCAAGAGATGGTACCTCACGAGAGTAGCTGTGACGGGGTGCGCGTTGTGTTGGAGGGCACCACCTAATCGGCTCTCCGCTGGGAAGAGAAATCCTGCGAGGGTGACTGTGACGGGGCGCGCATCAAGTTGGAGGGCGCTTCCTAATCGGTGCACGTCTTGACAGGTAAACGGATGCCGATTTAATAACTACGACGGAGTGAGTGTCAAGGAGGGCGTCTTCAAACTGGTGTATACCCCACGAGAGCTGCTGTGATGGAGTGCGCGTCATGTTGGAGGGCACTACCTAATCGGCGCTCCGATGGGAAGAGAAATCCTGCGAGGGTGACTGTGACGGGGCGCGCGTCAAGTTGGAGGGCGCTTCCTAATCGGTGCACGTCTCGACAGGTAAACGGATACTGCCGCGGAGAACAGCAAAAGGCCTGCCTGACAACGCCTGATCGTGGCCTGGATGGAGGAACACCGCGAACATTTCGAAGGAACGAGCATCAAGTATGAAGCCACGATCAAAATGGTGAATACCCCACGAGAGTAGCTGTGACGGAGTGCACGTCAGGTTGTAGGGCACTGCCTAATCGGCGCTCCGTTGGGAAGAGAAATCCTGCGAGGGTGACTGTGACGGGGCGCGCGTCAAGTTGGAGGGCGCTTCCTAATCGGTTCACGTCTCGACAGGTGAGAAACCCCGCAGGGTGGCTGTGACGGGTTGCGCGTCAAGTTGGAGGGCAATTCCTAATCGGTTCACGTCTCGACGGGTAAATTCAAAATGCCTGCGAAGAGGACATCAGCGCAGTGGAATTAATAACGAATGGAAAGAAAAAAATATTGAGAAAAAGGGAAGGACAACGCTAGTTAGCGTTGAAAACTCGAGAAGTGCATGAGCACAGCCGCCCCCTGAAGTAGTCGCCTAGATGTGGTCCCAGGGGGAATAAGGCAACGAGTAGAGGGCTTGGTTTTTGTGGGTGCGATCCCCACTCGACGTCTGGGTTAACCCTTCCCAGGTAAGGCTGGTAGAGCGTTCCTCACCTCTTTAAAAAAAAAAAAAAAAAAAAAAAAAAAAAAAACAGGTACCATGATAGCATGACACACATACTTTGGTTGTACATTGTACCGCATTTTTGAGCCGTGGAGTTGCCGACCTAGAATAGCACTTCGGGTTTACGTCCCTGTCCCTGTCGTAGAAGGCGACTAATCGGGTGACAACGCGAGTAAGGGCCCGTGAGGGCTATGGAGAATGCACGGGGGAAATACCGTGTACAGGAGCAACGAGAGGAGTGCTGAGCACATCAGGATCGACGCCAGTAAGATCCTGATTACGACATACTGGTATGACATGGAAAACGGACAAGACACGAAAACGGATAACATGCGACGCTAAAAGCTGACACTCGTGCTACTCTGCTCCCTGAGTAAGGAAGAGTGACACCTTCCTGAAATGGCGTGTGGGTTAATAGTACGGTTGCCCCCGTCCCGGTAACAACTTGGCAAGTCTTCGGGTACGTTCGATGCTCGTCTAGGCCGTGGCACTAGGTACTAGGCATCAGATGTCACATTCCTGACTTGCGCTGATCCGGCTCTGAACACGGTCCCCATGAAGGACCGTGTCAACCCCTGCATGGCCTCACTGCTTGCATAGATAACCATGGGATCACAAAAAGGCGACTATGTACAACGAGCGGTGATAGCGGCCCGGAGTTGGGACCCAACCAAAATGGAGACAACCAACAATCGCCTCTTTGTCCGGAGTATGGAGATGTGAAGGAAACACCGGAACACATCGTATCACACACATGTCCCAGATTCACCACAGTGCGCGAGGGGCTGCCTACCCTTCATGCTGGGAACATCGTGGAGGAAATGTGTCGTGACGAGGGCATCTGGAACGCAGTAAACAGTGCAATCGTACATATCATGTCCGAGCTACAGCGGAAGTGGAGGACCGATCAGCATGCAGATAAAGCCTGACCATAAAAGATGAACAACTGCGAGGGTTGTAGCACCGGATAGTACCCCCCGAGAGCCGCCGTGACGGAGTGCGCGTCATGTGGGAGGGCACTACCTAATCGGCGCTCCGCTGGGAAGAGAAATCCTGCAAATTTCCAATCTGAGTAATAACTCGAGAGAAAATCAATGAAACGAATATTTACCGAGTGTTTTGAATCGGTTTGTTCATGCTACCCACCACTACCCGTCTATAGCGCTGCGCACAGTTGGAATTGACAAACTGTAGCCATGTACAGCGGTAAAACAGGTCGGTACAGGTACAACGATTGTACCGAGTTGCTTGCATGGTTCTAGCGCTGTACATGGTGACAGACATAAAATTTTCGAAGTACAACACTAGTACAGCTGTATGTCTGTCATAAGTATAATGTACATCATTACTTATGAATTTGTTTTTAGACCGAAAAAAAATCATTCGTCAAACAAGTTAATAAACTTAAATCTATTCTGCGATAACATCGTAACATATGAAGATACTAATTTGACATCTTTTGAGAATCCACGGTCTCCTTATTTTGTATTCTTTGCAACAATCTCAACACTCCTACCCCAACTTTTCCTTTGCCTTACTACGTCCATGATTATTCGAATGATCATATTATATATGATACACTATGGATAACCGGATTTGAACATACTAAATGGACCCTGTTCATCCTAGCTACACTCATGTTTCATTAAATTATCATATTAGGTATGTTTAAATATTAAATCAATGTATTCATTTAAATTTGAAATTTGTAGCGTATATAAATCTACTGCGGATAATCAAAACTAGTTGTATGGAACAACCCCTATCCCAGCGTCATCCTCTACCTAGTTACGTTCAATTTTGTTCAAATAATCATATTTATAGAGTATATTAGTAAATTATTCAAAGTTTGTGAAAAAAAAACAAAACTGAAATACTCCGGATAATCGAATCCGACCTGTAATATCAAAATGCAGGCATGTATCTACATTCGGCAAACCTCCTCCCACATGCGCGTAGTTATAAGTTATGTCACTACTACATACAAACATATGCAAGAGAAAAGCGAAGAAGTATAAATATCGCCGGCGTGAAGTGTTTTCGTTTGCACGCCTGCAACAGGCCAACACCTCGCTCACGGCAAGTCGGCATAGTGTGAACACATAGGTGAGAACCACCTGGGTGACGTCTTCAGAAAACCCCTATTGAACTGACAGAAGCCAACATATCGAGTATCCCACTGACATTTTCCCTTTGTTTTCACACGAATTGGGTATCCCACTGACAGTTCTGCTTGAGATTTTGCTAACAATCCTAGCACCAATCATAGCACCCGGCTGGTGAGAACACACACGATTAATCGTAAGCGTCACACGCCCCGCCCAAGCCATGCTGTCGTCCCACTGCACTGAGAACATAGTCTTAATTGATGCAAAAAAGGGTTAATTAGGTAAATTAATAAAAAATAACAATTTTTTTTTATTAATTTTGATTTATTGTACCAATACTTTCTCCATGTAGTGGATCATTATAAGAAAAGTAAAGCTTTTCTCCCTTTCTCCTGATTGTTGGACATTGACATATATGTTGATTTTTTTTGACACCCAATTTGATTGTACAGTGCATGTTCGCTAATTGGGAGATGATTACTAACGAATATCATTCGCTAATTGGAGGGTATCGACAAGTGTCAAAATTGAGCTAGGAGCGCTCGAATTGTTTGTTTTGGCTTATGTTTTCGTTCGCTAAAGTTGATAAGTATTGGGAGTTCGCTAATTGGGGTGCGACCCAGATAAAAAACGGTCATCCGTCAGAATCATATGTCTGTTTTGCTCTGACGTTTAAAAATCATTTTTGTTATGGGTCTTTCAAAGTTTAGCTTCAAAAATAAAAACAAAATAATATTTTGTAAAAAGGTTACAACTCAATTTTATTCTTGGAATAATAATACAATACAATCAAATGCAATGAAATATAATAATTGAACTACGTTAGGATCTACGTTTCTTCCACTGTGCTTCCAGCATTTCAGACCGTAGGATTTTCTGTTTCAACGTTTGTGTTAGATTGTTCTGAACAAATTGCGTTTTTCTTCGGTGAATCCTGCGATATCGGTAATACATGAATTCATACGTTAACTTTATGTATTGGAGAATATATTTACCTGAACTTTATTCAGTTCACACCATGGACTTAATAACGTGATCACGCTATTAAGTGACATCATCGAAGTTGAGAAAACTATTCAGGTTCCACTTTTTAGCCTACACAAACACCTCCGTCCGTTGCGGTTTCCAACCGTTTCTACTCCTTACTGACTTATTGATCCGTGTCTGCCTGTTGGGCAGAACAAAGGGACGATTTCAGAAGTCTCCACTGTCGACGGTTATCTGCCATGACTATCACTTGCGGCCAGGTAAGATTGGCATCAACAGTTTGGAAGTCATTGGTAAGGCTACGCCGCCACGAGCCTCTGGGTCTGCCTCTTCTGCGCTGTTCTTGTGGATTCCAGTCGAGGGCCTCTCTGCAGATCTCGTTTGCTCCTCTCCTCAAGGTGTGTCGGATCCACTTCCACATCGACGATGGAGTTCCACATTGGATATCCAGTTGTGAGGCCACCATGCTCGAATTATGTAACGCACGTTTAACGAAAACCTGAAGTTTTTGCGTTGTCTCTGCCGAGATGAACCACGTTTCGCAGGCGTAATGTGCGATTCACATAGAACGTTACGGAAAAGAACGTCCACGTTCCGTCACCGTCTTCACCAATTCACACATGCACTCTATGCTTGCAGCAGCACCGTCACGTCGAATGTCAAACGAATGATTTATTTAATGTTATTCATGGTGTCGCCACCTACAACAGTATTAAAATGCAATGCCCTCTCTCGAATCAGCATGCCTAGAACCATTTCTAAATTTGGAAAGATTCAATGAAAATCATTGAATTCTATTATTCAAATGCCTTAATCCCGTAGTTCCGACCCTCATTCAACAATAATAATATATAGACTATTTTCCTCAGCTAGTCGCGAATGATTTTGACTCCGAAATTTGGAACTAAGAGACATGTTGGCATAAAAAAAGTCAAAGGAGGGTTGTGTCCGAGACACGACCGCATAGTTGACGTAGGATTCCGTTAGGCTTTCTGTTGATTTTAGATGTTTGAATTATTACATCGTTAAACTCTTTGACTATGATTTGGGCCATTTTTTTAGTTGTTGGGTATTGTTTGTTCACTCCACCAGAGTTTACCGAGTGATGATGACAGAAGGATGGTAAACAGTCGTTGGATGGTGCGTATCAGATAAAAGACACAGAAGTGGAACGAGATATGATAAAAACCTCTGTGATTTTGGACGAGATGCCTCCTGTGTTATGTATGGATGAAATGAAGAAAAAAAAAACTCACCAATGTGAAAATTAACACAACAAAACAGACAGCTTAAACCAAACGACCCGTTCTCAAGCGGGAACATACCTTGGTTTTCATTTATGAAAATTGAAATAAATCGTTTCATATATCAATCATTTTTAACTGCTACCATATACAATTTTACACTTACACTTGTGCTAAATTTTTCACAATACACGATCGATCATTGATATGAAATTTCACGAAGCAACCCACATTTAATTTCCAAATTTTAATTTTGTTTGCTAGAATTAATCGTATCACACCTTACTTGCAATATAAAAATACCCCCGACTTGCATATATTTGCAATGTCGATTTCCCTCGGGCACCTTGGTTTTGATGTCTCAGTTAGGGAATACATTTCGGCAGGAACGAAAACTCCTACTTTCATGTATTTGCAATGCCGATTTCCCCTAGGCAGCTTGGTTTTGATGTCTCTGTTAGAGACCCGCCGCATGTGTCGTCAATTTCGACCAATCAGAAGTGGGTGTTTCCGTTAGGATAGGGGTTGAGGTTCAATTGTTCGATAGTCAGTTTCATAAAATATATTATTTTCTTCAATATAAAAAATTGTGTGCCGAAATCGATTGACGCAAAAATTTCATCAATCCATCATGAAATGACTGAGCAATAAGCGTTTGAAATTGGACAATTTTCACGATGTGCTCGATTTTAGATTTTCAATTTGTACCTCAATATGTTCCCGAAAAACGTAATCCTACGACAAAAAACATTATTTAGCACTTCGATGTTTATTCAAAATTATATTTGACGTAACTTTTATCGATGTCTGGTCAACGAATATTCGCCCGATTAATCGAATACTTATAGACATTTCCACGAATGAATCGGTTATTGCAATATGCCCCTACGAAAATTTTAGACATTTCTAGACGTGATATGATGGTTCCCTGTTAGTTGTTAGTAGAAAATGTAAAAATAAACAGTATTTTTGATCATAGTTTTATATAGTTTTTGTGGTAAGTGGAAAACAGTAAAATAAACTCTTTTGTTTGAAAACAAATTGATAGTCCTGAGAAGGACTGGAATGGTTTAATGGGTTGTACGGAATTCGCTTCGTTTCAGTCAGATGTGCAGTTTAGTTTTGGGAGCGGTAGCTTTTACGGATTCGCTGATGCCCCAATATGTTCCCGAAAAACGTAATCCTATGTCAAAAATGCAACCAAAATCAAAACAAAAGCCGAGACACAAAGCCCAGGCAAAAACCCAACGAACCGTCCGTCTCCATCAATTATTCTTTTCTACAAATCCTTCCGGTCGTTTTCGTTGAACATATGCTGACGGGTCGTCACGTTGCCGGTGTATGTGAATGTTTCCATAAGAATTGCATGGGAGAATAATTGACGTAACGCAACGTGACATGACGTGAACGTAATGAGGATGTTGTATGTGAATCGCACTTAAAGCAGTACGGATTTAACGTAACGTGAATCCTGCGATATCGGTAGTAGGGGAAGGCGGGGGAAAACGGCCACCAGGTGTAAGATGACCACTCTCTAGATTATTGAAACAATCCACTATTGGACAGTTAAAATACATTATTTTAGTGTGTTGCATTACCCTCAATTATGTATAGTTATTTTGACGTGATACAAACTTAACGTAGAATATTAGAGCCCCGTCAGACTGCAGACTGACTTGTCGGTCGATAGTTCGGTCGGCTCCTTAATCAGTACGGAGAGGTATGCATATGCGCACATTACACCGATTCAGTTGGGTCGATTTTTGCATCAGTAGGCCGATCAGACCAAACTATCGGCTGAAAAAAAGTCTGTATTGTGCGGGTGCTCTTAATTGGATTGCTGAAGTATGGAACGAAATCACCCAGTTTACCATTGAGAGCTCTGGGAAGTTATTCGATGAGTTACCAGGATATGAATGGAACATTTCTGAGCAGGTGGAGAATTTTTCTGTGTGTATAACATCCCTTGTAGTCAGTGTTGAAACATTTAAATCTGTACCAGAGGGGTCAAAAATCTTTCTCATCTGTCCTTTTTTTCGAAAAATCTGTACCATCGAAAATATTTGTGTAGAGAAAAAAATTATTTATTAGCATTAAAAAAATACTCATTTATTGACTACAAATACTACATTTACATTTGCAAGTCATTCATGTGTTTGATGATGCCTATACATAGTTTTTCTGAATCTAGATTGCATACTATCATATTTTAAAATTTTCGAGTTGCCACCACGATGTTTGACCAAATCATTTGATCTCAAGATAGCGTTCATCATATCGTTGCTGAGCCGATTTCAAAGCTTATTTTTGTTCTGATTGTATCAGAAAAAAATCGCTCGACAGTTGCCGAGGAGTGAGGGATAGTGAGAACGTTACAAACAAGGCATCGAAGCGCCGAAAAGGAGAGCGAATCGTCAATTCTTTTTAGACATCTAATTTTTGTCCACCAACCCTGTACATGCTCTATTTTAGAAATTATGATTTCCTTACGGAGTAATTTTATCTTTAGGCTACAGAATTAATTCTTCTCGTCTTGTACATTCCCATTGTAGAATCCTGGAAACGCTTCTAAAACAACGTTAATGCTAGTAAAATTGGAAATGTTTTGGGATTTAACATTGCCGTAGACTTGAGCGTCGAGTCATCAAAATCGAATCTTTTTCTCAATCATTGCATTGTAAATGCTTTTAAGATCAGCAGCACCAAGCGATACTACGACGAAAAAGTCGTCATGTACCTCAATGTTGCTTTGTTCAAATGTAAGAAATTTCACAAATGGAAAAAATCTGTACCAATCTATACTTTTTAACGAAAATCTATACTCTATATCGTACATAATCTGTACCAAAAATAACGAAAAAATCTGCACCATTCCAGATAAATCTGTACGTGTGGTAACACTGCTTGTAGCATCGATAGCTGAAACAAACACGAAGGACGAGTAAATTCGACTGTGGCCTGAGGATAAGTTACTAGATTACGATAGCAAACCTGTTTCCATGACCACTGAAGTGTTAACTGACGAAGCAATAGTCAACTCTGTTCTAAACAGAGAAGATGATTTAACTTCTGTGGAGTAGAAACGGTTGGAAACCATCACGAACGGAAGTGTATGTGTAAGCGAAAACAAGGAGCCTGAATAGATTTCTCAACTGCGATGAAGTTACTTAATAGCGTGATCACGCTATTAAGTCCATTGTGTAAACGGATTAAAGTTCAGGTTAATATATTCTCCAATACATAAAGTTAACGTATTCATATATTACCGATATCGCAGGATTCACCGGAGAAAACGCAATCCAATACAAACGTTGAAACAGAAAATCCTACGGTCTGAAATGCTAGAAGCACATTGGAAGAAACGTAATTCCTAACGTAGTTCAATTATTATATTTCATTGCATTTGATTGTATTGTATCATTATTCCAAGAATAAAATTGTGTTGTAACCTTTTGACAAAATTTTATTTTGTTTTTATTTTTGAAGCTAAACTTTAAAAGACCCCTAACAAAAATGATATTCAAATGTCAGAGCAAAACAGACATATGATTCTTTTTTTTTTTTTATCCCATTTATTTATTAGGCTCATTAGCATTTAGCTGTAACAGAGCCGGGTTTAATCGTGTACATGTACATATGTTTATGTTTCTATGAATTGTGAATTACACAGTAGTTAGTAGTAGCCATTTAGGCGTTAAGTTTTCTGTTCCATTACATTATGGTAAATTACACAGTAGTAGCCATTTAGGCGTAAGGGTATTCTTTCTGTTCATCCATTGTTCAGCAGACCGGACAGCGGAGACAGTTGATATTGATCATTGTTGAGTTATTTATAGAACAGCAGCCCGATGTTTCTTGCAGAGCAGAGCAGTTGTATGGATGAATCGATCTTTGTTCCACCGTGGATCGATTTCCATCGCTGATGATGGTTGCGTGAACGTAGTTATTCTATAACAACACAAAGATGGTCAATTGAGGGCCCTGAGTTTGAACTCATGATCGATCGCTTGGTAAGCGAACGCGTAACCAAGTGGCTACGAAGACCCCCAGACATATGATTCTGATAGATGACTGTTTTTTAATTAGGTCGCGTCCCAATTAGCGAACTCCCGATTAAAAAGCATCCCAACCAAAAACCTCCAATTAGCGGACGAGTACTGTATCCGCATGACCACACTGAAAGAAATACTTAGTAAATCTAACGAATTTTTTGGTAAATGCTACACTGGAGAAAAACTTTAGTAAATGCAGCTACCAAATATTTAGTAGTCGAAACATTAGTAAAATGTACACATTTCTTGTAAATATTACCAAAACTTTGTTAAACTGATATGTAATGTAAGATGTAATGTACATCCCTACCAATGATTCGTACATTTTACTTCATAGCATGTGTAACCTTGAGTATTTTCATTTCAAGCAACTGTGTGTGAGCAACCGCCATTTCTCTAATGGAAGCGAAGCGATTCGGAGGTAAGCATTCGGTTTTTATTACGATTCATTCTACCTAAATATTTTCCTTTTTCAGCCTAAAATCGTTCAAATTCATAGCAAAGGTTTCACGCAGCCGTAAGCGTTTAGATAAACTAAACATCAGAGGCCAAAAATGGCAGATGTCGCTGTGCACAATTGATTGATGATCCGATTATTATTTGATTTTTCCCCTTATTCTATTATCCGCAGATCGCAACCAACAGCAGCAATGGACCGCCTCTCGATCGATTCGTTGTTCGAGGAAACGAAGGATATCAGTTGGGCCAATCGTCCGTCAGCAGCGAGGAAACCAACAACAACCATTTCACGCTGAGCAATCAACAGCTAGAAAGACTACCAGCTCCGATTCGGACAACATCGACTCGGATGAGAAGAAGCAGCAACAGCGCAGATTGTCGGTGTTATTCCAGTCATATATGTACTGTCTGCAGCAAAAACTCCACTAGCTGATGAACGATATGCCACGGCGAAAGTTTCACAATTTCAAACACATCGTTACGGAAAGCGATATGTGTCCTATTCGCGACACAATTTCCTCCACAAATCACGACTTCACGGAGCTCAACAACAGAAAATCCACGTCTGAGGATGGTGGGGAGAGTCAGTTTGCTTGGTAAATTTGCTTCAAGGCGCTTCGTTGCTGGATCGGTACATGCTGCCTCCGCTCGAATTTGGAGCGTCATATCAAGCAGTAACATGTTTAATTCTGGTCGTATTGTCAGCTCGGAGGCAATCATTAGAAGCGCGACTGGAGCATTTGATCGGCAATGAAGCAATCCGCCAAAGGAAGGAAGTAGACAAAGGTAAAGATCCATTGGTAAAGGCGGTCAATAGTGGCAATAATGAACACGATTTGGTGCCGGTTTCGAAACCGGTCGACAGCGCTACGAACCTTAGCTGTTTTAGATAAATTTCGTAGTTAGATGTGTGAAAGATTTTTGGAATATTATTAATATTATAACAAAGGTTTTCTTCCGGCAGATTTTGTTCGGGCTCGGGCAATTATACGGTGGACTGTATTTGGTATGTATGGAATTCCATAGACCTTTGTCGAATGTAGGTGTCCACACAGAATTACCACGGGTGGGGTTCTTGTGTGGATCTACAATCTTGGTCGGAAATGAATGACACTGTTCGGACTTGTTTCAAATTTATTTAATTGTTGTTGTCTTTAAAAAGGTTGGAATAAAACTGAAAACTTACGTCTGTACTAACTCGCTTATATAGCTATCGCAACCTATTCGATATGCTACCATCGGTTAATGAGGAAAGCAATGTTGCCACGTTTGCGCTACAAATGTTACCGAGGAATCTTACTGCTAAAACCTTACAATGTATATTTTAATTCTTCCGTTTAGAACGGAACATACTCCCCCCGAGTGAGACGTTATGTTTCACTGCTCTCCGGTTCGCGTTGATTGACTTCAATGGGCAAAACTGAAAGTTTGGTGATGGGATGGCGATAACTTGTACCTCCACTGCAGACATTCACAACGCGAATTAAGTTATCAGATCCAGGATGAACTGCTACTATTCGACCTAACTTCCACTGAAGTGGTGGACGATTCTTATCTTGTAAAAGCACTATCATTCCTGGTTGTATGTTTTCTGAAGTGATCCAATTTTTCTTACGAAGTTGTAGGCTGTTGAGATAGTCATTTGACCAAGCATTCCAAAAATGTTGGCGCATCAGTTGAATGTGCTGCCAACGGTTGAGTCGACCAATTTTTTCATTTGTGTAGGATGGTTCTGGTACAGCTGTTAACTGCCTACCTATGAGAAAATGTGCTGGCGTGATAACTTCCGGATCCGTTGGGTCGTTAGAGATAGCAAATAGTGGTCTTGAATTAAGGATGGCTTCAATTTCGCATAGAATAGTAGCCATTTCTTCGAATGTTAACAAAGCATTTCCAAGAACTCGCTTCAGGTGTGTCTTTGTGCTTTTTACGGCCGCCTCCCAGAGGTCGCCGAATTCGGGAGCGTCTGGCGGAATGAAATGCCATTCCATTTCTCGGTTCAGGCAAAACTTCTCTATTTGGTTGACTTCATTTTGATCCTGGAACAAGCGAAACAATTTGTGAAGCTCGGTGGAAGCACTTCGAAAATTTGAACCGTTGTCAGAATACAGCTCTGACACCATTCCTCTTCATCCTACGAAGCGCTGAAGGGCTGCAATAAATGCCTCTGTCGTGAGATCTGATACCAGCTCTAGATGGATGGCCTTTGTCGCCATACAAATAAAAACTGAGATGTACGCTTTCACAATCTTGGGTCTATACTTTCCTTGCTTTACCATAACAGGACCGGCGTAGTCTACACCAGTGATATTGAACGGAGGGGCAGGTGATACTCTTTGTTTCGGCAAGTCTCCCATTAATTGAGAAACACCAGTTCTGAAACATTTCACGCAGCTTCTTATGATTTGTCTTACCGTTGAACGAGCGTTGATAATCCAGAAGCGCTGTCGAGTTGCTGATACCAACCCTGAAACTCCAATGTGCAGAAGTTCGTTGTGCATTGTTCTAATTATTAGTGCAGTCACAATGTTCTTGTTCGGAAGGATGAGTTGATGTTTTGATTCATTCTTTAAATTGAAGTTTTTCAGCCTTCCACCCACACGTAGTAAATTGTTGACATAAATTGGATTCAGAGGGCCAAGAATCTTGCATTGAAGACCAGACTTGAGACGCCGAATTTCATCTCCAAACTCTATGTGCTGAATCACTCGTATGATTGTTGTCGTTGACTCTCGAATTTCTGCTACTGTCAAATGGCGTTGAATGATATGATTTTGATGACAGTTATTTTTGAATCGTAGAATCCAACCGATCACTCTTTGCAGCTTTCGGAAACAACTGTACTTGCTAAATACCGGAAGCAATTCCAATATTGTTGCTGAATGACTCATGATCACTGGTTTCATTTCAGGTAAATCTTCTTCCGGGACGTCGTTCAGTGTTTCAAGAATGATGGTTGATGTGGTAAGGAAATTGGGACCATTCCACCACATGTCGTTCTGTGCAAGGATCGTTGGTAGTTGGCCTCGGGACACCACATCTGCTGGGTTATCACACGATTTCACATAGTTCCATTGATACTCTCCCGAACCATTGCGAATTTCCATCACGCGATTTTTGACGAAGGTTTGCAATCGGTCGGGATTTTTCTTCAGCCAAGCAAGTACAATTTGGCTGTCAGTCCACAACATTATCTGAGAAAAGTTCATTTCTACAGCATCAATAATCTTCTTCGCCAGTCGTGTCAGCAGTAACGCGGCGCACAATTCCTTGCGTGGAATCGTCAATTCGTGTAGCGGGGCGACCTTCGATTTTGAACTCACCAGTCGACATTTTGCTGAGCCATCGGGAAACAAACTTCGCACGTATACACATGCGCCATAAGCTAAATTGGAGGCGTCTGCAAAGCCATGCAACTCAAAATCAATAGCTCCGTTGTATGTCACTTGACGAGGAATCGTTATTTTCTTAAGATGAGGAAGAGTTTGTTTTATATTGCACCACTGTTGAACGAATGATTCTTCGACTGAATCGTCCCAGCCGATCTTACATTTCCAAAGCTGTTGCACGAGTTAGCTAACACAACTGTTGGGGAATATAATCCCAATGGATCATACAGCTTTGCTACCTCGGAGTATATTCGTCGTTTCGTAGTTCGTCGTTTTTGATCTTCAATATGTTCTAACTCACCAGCAATCAGCAGTTCGTCGGATAACGGGTTCCACGTCAGACCAAGTATTTTAGTCACACTATTGATGGATCGGTCTTTCCAGGGCTTCAACGTTTCTTGTTCTTCAATAGGACGATTGTGCAATAGTTGTGTTGAATTGGAGCACCACTTGCGAATTGGAAAACCACCTTTCGCTAGCATTCTTCTCAGTTGATTGATAGCTTCGTTAGCTTCTTCGAATGTATCTGCTCCAGATATCACGTCGTCAACATAACAGTCCTTGCGAATGATATTGGATGCTATGGGAAAATTCGATTCTTCTTCTTTTGCAAGCTGTATCAGACATCTAGTGGCTTGAAACGGTGCAGAGGCAGTACCATACGTTATTGTTGTCAGCTCCAATACCTTTACTGGGTCGGATGAATTTTCTCGCCAAAAAATTCTCTGGTAATGAGTGTCATTAGGATGCACACGAATCAGTCGGTACATTTTCGTAATATCGCCCGTAAATACATATTTATGTTTCCGGAACTTCAAGATGATTGCCAGTAATTCGTGGTTTTCGCATCGGCAGCAATGTTGTCCATGATTGATTTGTTCCTATCGGGTTCGTCGGGAAATCCTCGGAAAATTTCAGATTCTCCTTCGTCTTGGTTCGTCTTTTTCGGTGAATGTTGGATTGGCATCATCAATTGATTTCACTCGTCTTCCGTGAAACTCGTTTGTGCACGGCTTCTTTGGCGCACTTTTCGGTTTTCTTCTTTTCGGGTACTTTTTCACATGTTGACGGGAATCGCACTCAGTAATCCATATCCGGCTCGTTCGGACCAATGTTCGGGCTCGGGCAATTATACGGTGGACTGTATTTGGTATGTATGGAATTCCATAGACCTTTGTCAAATGTAGGTGTCCACACAGAATTACCACGGGTGGGGTTCTTGTGTGGATCTACAATCTTGGTCGGAAATGAATGACACTGTTCGGACTTGTTTCAAATTTATTTAATTGTTGTTGTCTTTACAAAGGTTGGAATAAAACTGAAAACTTACGTCTGTACTAACTCGCTTATATAGCTATCGCAACCTATTCGATATGCTACCATCGGTTAATGAGGAAAGCAATGTTGTGTAGCGTGCAGAACTCACAGCTACGGTTTCGCCACTGTTCCGGGGATTCTTTAAAGGCGAGTGGCTTAAGCGCCACCTCTAGGAGGACCACTCACGCGAGATTTGCCCGGCAAAGGACCAGTCTTGAAACTGGCCTCTGAAAATTGTTGAAGAATCGCTCGAACAGTGACTCTTTACAAAATGTTTCCTAAATGCGTTCCTATGACTTGCTCGGCTACTCGCTCAAAGGATCGGAGGAAATTCGCAGCTGAACCTGGATAAAAAGGCACAATAAATTGCTCTTCACTCGAATCCTTCTGCTGTCCAAATATTACCTCTCGTTTCAGAAACAAGAGTGGGACTCCAAACATATACCCAAAAAATCAAACAGACTACAGTATCACGAACGATCATAAAACGTACGGTTTCTCCAAATAACAAAACTAAATATCATTTAAACATTTATTAACTAGCTAAATTACAATTTCATTTTCCCTAACATCCCTAACAATTCCGTGCCACGTGCGTCTCCATTTTCTTAAGCGTAAACTTTATTTCAGTGTTCACTGTCTCATCAGTTCCAAGTTTAAAAATACCCACCCACATGCGCATGTTATAACGGGATGGGTACTCACGTTTTGACTTTATCGCTCTGCTTGCTCTGTCCGGAGTGCTGTAGTGACGTAGCACTCCCTTCCGACGGAAATAGGCTTGTCGGGAAACTTTGACTCCAACCGTGGGGTCAGAAGTGCGTCCGGCTGATTGAGTGCGATGCACCGAGCTTCCAAGGAGTGTCTACCTGGGAAATAATCCCTAACAAACAGCCGTCGAACGGCTGTTCGACGCAATAAGAATTTGAACTTATGGCTTACAAACTAAACTTTACCTGTTTGAGCTTTATTTCACAAGCACAGACACTTAACGGATATCTAAAGTCTTCGAAAACTTTCGTTAAATTCCCTATCAAGAACAAACAACATTAAGCACATTTGAAAAAACCGTTTATACAGAATTTACTTGTAAAGTCACACCGCGACGCGATTTTGAAAAATCGCACTGCTGCCTCTTCCACTGATTGGATCAAAGTGGACGAGCAAAAGCGTTCGAGTCCCTTGAAACAATTAGCCTTTTTACTTCAGGGGAACAATATTTGCCGAAGCAAATAATGTTCTTTTTGAACCGCGAATTTCCTCAAACCCCCAGTCACGCAGCCAAACAAGTCATAATTGTCCGCTCTTTTTTGTCAAGGTTGAGCTAATTCTCGCGATTCTTCCACGAAACCTGGTTTCTTTATTTTCCTCGCGCATGAGTGACCATTTAGAGCGTAGCTTAAGCTACTCGCTCTTAGCATATATTGGTGTGGCGGAACATGAGCTTTACTCGCGCTCTTCGATGTGGTGTTGCGTACAACAACACAACGATTTCATCTTCTTCTTCTTGTATGGCGTTAACGTTCCCTGAGGAACTTTTTGCCGTCTCAACGTATGCATTAACTAGCGTCATTTATTAATACTTAGTTGAGATTTTCTAAGCCAAATAACACGCCTTGAATGTATTCCGAGGGGCAAGCTCTAGAATACGCGTGATCACAGTGCAAGTCGAAGGAAATTTCTTTGACGAAAAATCCCCCGGCCTGAACGGGAATCGAACCCGAACACCCGGCATGAGATTGTGAGACGCTAAGCACTCGGCCACGGGTGCACCGCATTTCATGCAATATATGAAACCCATTGCGTGCAATTTCCACGAAGAAAAAGTCCGTTTCATTTATACTGAATCATTATGTTACAGTAGAAGTTTGGCAAGTGTGAATAGGAAAATTAAATCATGCACGGAACAACATTTAAATATTAACATTATAATTCCACCAACGAATAAATAAATAAATAAATAAATAAATAAATAAATAATTAAATAAAAAATAAATTAATAATGAATAAATAATAAATAAATAATAAATAAATAAATAAATAAATCTACCAAAAGTGGGTGAATAATATATAAATAAATTATCTAGAAAGTAAGTGTATGCACAATATTGAAAATAATTACATAACACTTAACGGAATATTTACAAGAAATGTTAAACACTACAATACACAAATGTACACCTGTTACAGTTGCCACGTTTGCGCTACAAATGTTACCGAGGAACTTTACTGCTAAAACCTTACAATGTATATTTTAATTCTTCCGTTTAGAACGGAACAGATTTGATGTTCCGCTGTCACAAGATTAAAACGACGAGCAGGTGCTGCAGACTTCCGGCTCGGCCTCCGGGAGTAACAACTCCGACACAGAGATCCAATTCCATCGTCGATACGGCAGAAAAAAAATCGTCTAAAGCCTAGCGTCAAACCGAGTCAATTGCCCCTACTGGCATGTTCCCCTCGGACAACAACATCAACATAGGATCGGAAAACAACAGTCCACTGCAGAAGACTGCGATCTCGTCGAAAGTATTACCCGTGACATCCATTATCGAGGGTTATTGTTTCGATGTCCCGTTCGAGTACGCACGACGTGGTGCCGATTTCCGGCGTCAAATCATCTTCGAAGATGAGAACGAATTGATGCAATTTGCGATCTAGCAAAATTTCGCAAGTGTCCGAAAAAGCGCACTTTTGAGTACTGTGATACCCAACTCGCCTGTTAAAAGCCTGCACGAAAATCTTTTCAATATTTTATAAAAATAAGAATAGAATAAGAATATTTTTTTTTTTTATTAATTCGTTTATTTTTACAGGCTCAGTTACTTAAGTTTAAAGGAGCCGAATTCTTAAATATAATTTTAAAACTATATATATAAACAATTTTCTTACATCTATGGTTAGTAAGGTGGAAAACCGATTACTCGCGGTGTACTCGAGTTTAGGAGGGTGACATATTTTTAGGAGAAGGATGGGATATAAGGAAATTGTAACAATGTTGATGAACACTCAATTTATAAATCTATTCGTATATCTATAGTGTATTTACATTTCAACTTATTCTACTATTTATAGCAAGGGGACGAATTACCCGCAAAGGAAGGGAAGGAGGGTATGAGGATGTAGGGGCAATCACACACGAAGATCTATAGCTTTAAGGAAAACATATATATGGGACATGTAATCAAGGTCTAACCGAGCCAACACATCTCTCACCGGCACATTGGGCTGTCTTCCTCGGGCCCGAAGGGAGTTTTTTAAATTCGATCTGGCGACCAGATACACCTCGCACGACCAAACAATGTGCTCGATGTCGTGATAACCTTGGCCACAAACGCAGAGATTGCTGCTGGCAAGATTGAAACGGAAGAGTAGTGCATCTAACGAACAGTGATTGGACATGAGTCGGGAGAAGGTGCGAATAAAGTCCCGACTCAAGTCCAGACTTTTGAACCACGGTTTGAGGCTAACCTTAGGGATAATCGAGTGAAACCACCGGCCCAATTCATCTTCATTCCACTTGCGTTGCCAGTTAGCGATGGTATTTTTGCGGACTAAAGAATAAAATTCATTGAAGGCGATTTGACGCTGATAAATATCGCCTTCAATTGCACCTACCTTTGCTAATGAGTCAGCCCTCTCATTACCCGGAATTGAGCAATGTGAAGGGACCCAGACAAAGGTAATGACATAACAGCGTCTGGATAAAGCACTCAAAATTTCTCGTATTCTCTCAAGGAAGTACGGCGAGTGCTTTTCCGGCCTCACTGAACGGATAGCTTCGACAGAGCTAAGACTATCCGTTACAATGTAATAGTGTTCAACAGGTCGTGAGGCGACGCTGTCCAGCGCCCAATGAATTGCTGCCAATTCAGCAATATACACTGAGCAAGGATTCTGAAGACTGTGTGAGGTGCTAAAAAATTCGTTGAACACTCCAAATCCTGTGGACTCGTTTATAGTGGACCCATCAGTAAAGTACATATTATCACAATTGATACCCCCATACTTTTCATCGAAGATCGTTGGAGCGATCCTCGATCGTTGGTAATCTGAATATCCATGGATATCTTGCTTCATGGACAGATCAAAATGCACAGAGGAATTGATGTAGTCAGGGAAACAAACACGGTTGGGAATATACGAAGAAGGATCAACCTGCATGGAGATGAATTCATGATATGAACTCATGAAAAAATTTAGCTCGATCAGCTGCTCAAAATTTCCGATCACCAATGGGTTCATGACCTTACACCGGATGAAGAACCGAAGAGATAATAAATTGAAGCGATCTTTTAGTGGGAGTAGGCCTGCCAAAACCTCGAGACTCATGGTATGCGTTGAGGGCATACATCCCAACGCGATACGGAGACAATAATACTGAATTCGCTCGAGTTTAATGAGGTGTGTTTTGGCAGCTGATTGAAAACAGAAACTGCCATACTCCATCACTGAGAGAATAGTTGTTCGATACAACATTATAAGATCTTCTGGGTGGGCTCCCCACCAGGTGCCGGTAATTGTACGGAGAAAGTTTATTCTTTGTTGGCATTTTTTACTCAGATACCTAATATGGGCCCCCCAAGTACATTTGGAGTCGAACCAGACCCCAAGATACTTGAATGACATAGCATGAGTGATCGGTTTACCCAAAAGTTGAAGCTTTGGTTTTGCTGGTCTATGCTTCCTAGAAAAAAACACCATCTCTGTTTTCTCCGTGGAGAATTCGATCCCTAGCCCAATGACCCAGGTTGAAAAATTGTTCAAAGTATCTTGTAAGGGTCCTTGCAGGTCGGATTCGTTTGATCCTACGACAGACACCACTCCATCATCTGCAAATTGTCTTAGGCTGCAATTTTGTGTAAGGCAATTGTCGATGTCGCTTACATAGAAGTTGTACAAAAGAGGGCTTAAACATGAGCCCTGGGGGAGGCCCATGTAAGAGACCCGACTTACTGCCGAATCTCCGTGAGAAAAGTTCAAATGTTTCTCACAAAGCAAGTTATATAACATATTATTCAATAGAGGCGGCAGACCCCGAGAGTGTAATTTGTCCGACAAAACCTCTATTCAAACAGAATCGAAGGCCCCCTTTATGTCCAAGAATACTGAAGCCATTTGTTTTTTTTCGGCGTAAGCCATTTGAATTTCTGAAGAAAGCAACGCAAGACAATCATTCGTCCCCTTGCCCCTGCGGAACCCATATTGTGTATCTGAGAGTAGGCCATTCGTTTCAACCCATCGATCAAGGCGAAACAAGATCATTTTCTCCAACAATTTCCGTATACAAGACAGCATTGCTATTGGGCGGTATGAATTGAAGTCGGACGCGGGTTTTCCGGGTTTTTGAATAGCTATAACTCGTACTTGTCTCCAGTCATCTGGAACAATATTATGCTCCAGAAACCGATTGAATAAATTCAACAAGCGATGTTTCGCCACATCAGGGAGGTTTTTCAGCAAGTTGAACTTAATTCTATCCGATCCCGGAGCAGAATTGTTACATGAAAGGAGAGCAAGAGAGAATTTTACCATCGAAAACTCGGAATCAAGATCGCACCTACCTTGTGGTATATCTCGAACAATTTTTTGCACAGGAGCGGAATCAGGACAAACCTTCCGTGCAAAATTAAAAATCCATCGATGTGAATATTCTTCGCTTTCATTCGTTGAAGAGCGATTTCTCATGTTTCGAGCCACTTTCCATAATTTTTTCATTGACGTTTCTCGTGACAAACCTCCCACGAAATTTCGCCAATAAGCACGTTTTTTCCCTTTGATTAAGTTTTTAAATTGATCTTCAAGGGCTAAATACGTTTGAAAATTTTCAGGGGTTCCACGTTTCCGAAAAGCTTTAAATGCATTCGATTTTTCTACATAAAGCTTGGAACATTGGCTATCCCACCATAGATTGGGAGGCCTTCGGGAAATGGTGGAACCTGGGATGGGTTTTGTTTGAGCGCGAACCGCGCTGTCATAGATCAAACGAGAAAGGAAGTTATACTCCTCCAATGGAGGTAAACCATCTCTGGAATTGATGGCTAGAGCAATCGCGTCCGCATATTTTTTCCAGTCAATGTGTCTTGTGAGGTCGTATGCAATGTTTATTGATTCAGAAGAATTCAACCCATTGGTGATAGAAATCTTGATTGGCAAGTGGTCACTACCGTTGGGATCCTGGATTACATTCCACTTGCAATCTAACGATAGTGAATTCGAGCAAAGCGAGAGGTCAAGAGCACTTGGGTTAGCAGGAGGTTTAGGTACACGTGTTGTTTCCCCAGTGTTCAAAACGGTCATATTGAAGCTGTTACAAAGGTCATATATCAACAATGAACGATTGTCGTCGTACTGTTCCCCCCAGGCAGTTCCGTGAGAGTTGAAGTCTCCCAAGATCAATCGTGGCTCAGGAAGGAGTGAGCACATGTCATCAAGTTGTTTGCGGCTAACCGCAGCTCTCGGAGGCCAATACAAGCTGACAATACAGAGGTCTTTGCCTCTGATGTTTGCATGACAAGCAACAGCTTCGATCCCTCCAATAGGTGGAAGGTCAATTCTAAAAAATGAGTGGCACTTATTGATCCCCAAAAGCACCCCTCCGTATCTATCATCACGGTCCAAGCGTATAATATTAAAATCGTGGAAAGAGATATCATCTCGCGAAGAAAGCCAAGTTTCGGACAGAGCAAAAACATCACAATTGTAGTTATGAATTAAAATTTTGAATGTATCCAATTTAGGGATAAGACTACGACAATTCCACTGTAAAACAGTAATAACTCCGACCTCTCTATTTGAATTAGACATCAAGACAGATAATCATTGCAAGGAGGGGCCATGTTTGCATCAATTGTTGCAAAATTGTCTTTAATACTGGAAGCATTGAGATGACAAGGGTTCAGATGGAGTCGGAAACATTAAAACACTTGAAGATTTGGTCCAAAAGGTCAGACAACTTTATAAATCCCGATTGGGAAGTTGAACTGGACGGAATAACAGGGACAGTTGGGGTTTTTGATGTCCCCTCGAGTGCTGGGCCATTCGAAAGTGAATTATTCCCACGGAAACCAGGAGGAACCTGATTTTGCTTGTCCGCTGCACTCGATTTTTTAGGCATGCTAACAGGGGGTATCACCGGAGGGGCTTGTCCTTGAACTTTGGGAGTGGTCACATTTTTGCGCCGGGGATTCCCTTGGAAAATGAACGGTGTGCCCCCGTTAGCTGTGTCCGCTTCTATTTCGTCAACGGGCAACGTGGCGAAGACATTTTGTGTGTTGATTGGTTGTTGTTGTTGGGCCAGTGGAGAAGCGCCCTTTAAAATATCCGCAAAAGTGCGTTTCGAGCGTTCCTTCAAAGAGCGCTTCTGTTTCTCCCAGCGACTCTTGTAATTTTCACAAACTGAGAGCTCGTGTGGGGATCCCCCGCAATATGGACATTTATGCTCAGTCGCACTTCCCTCATGTTGCTCTCCCCAAGTGGCACAGCGCTCCTTGTTGGCACAATAATCCGAAGTGTGACCAACTGACTTGCATTTGTTGCAAGTCATGGGCTTTGGCACGAAAAGTCGCACAGGTAGTCTCAATTTGTCCACCATAACGTAGTCAGGGAGGGCGGCACCAGCAAAGGTGACTCGAAACGAGTCGGACGGCGTAAATTTAGTTTGGTCCCCATCATGGGAAAGTTTCCCGAGTTGGCGACAGTCCAAGATTTTCACTTCCATTGAGGGGAGCTTCTTGAACTTGCCTTTTCCTTCTGCTTTAATTTGTTCGCTCGTCAGACCCGTTTCAGTTATCACCCCCCCAATTTCTACGTTATGGGAGGGTATAAATGTTCGATATTCGAGAGTGAAATGTTGATCAGCAACAATCTCGTTTGCATGTTTCCGTTCATTCACGACAACTCGCAATTTGTTCGGTCTAACCCTGCGAATTTCAGATATAGAAGTATATCTGGCCAGATCTTTCATGATCTGAATCACGTTAAGGTTTTTTCCTTTCGGTTTTGGCCGGAGGAAAACAACCCAAGGGCCAGTTCCAGGTGCATCTTCTGGATAAACTCTGACACGTGGAGCGGTGACAACAGAGGGGGAAGACGAGGATGAGGACGAAGACGAGGATGAGGATGAGGACGAGGACGAGGATTGGGTTGGATCGGAAGCATCAGAAGGGGGAAGCGAAATCGATTATGGGAGAGGGGGAGTGGAAGTAACAGTGGGTTGAGAAGGGAGGCTTGCAATTTTCTTAGAGGGGGGCTTGGTAGGATGAGCGGATTCGTCCCCAGAAGAATTATCTTCCTTATGAGGGACTCGTTTATGTTTTTTCCCAGATCTTGTATGAGATTCATTATCGGAGATCTCCATCTCTGGAGATCCTCCACTATTCTCCATTTTACAAAAATTTCTGTCTTATTTCTAAATTATTATTGATTTTAACAATAATCTTAATATATAAGTTGTTCCAATAATGCGCTCTACTGCCCTAATCAGGGAGAGACAGAGGCTACGCGCTACGGAGACAACACAATAGCGCAAGAATAGCTTACGCAGCCACGTGATGATGAATCCCGTTTGCGACAGTCACGCGATGGCGATCCCGTTATGCCGAATCAGTTCAACAGCCGCAATCCGGCTCGCTGCAAGAGCGCTGCTTCCTTTGTTCCTTCGTTCCACTTCACAAAAGGTCAGGTCGAAAGCGGACAGCAATGACCTTCACTCGTACACGATTCACTCGTACCAATAGCACAATAGCAAAAGTGGCAACGCACAATACCGACACTGAACTTTACTCGTCAAGAGTTGGATAGCGAATGGAGAATATTAATAAGAATAAAAATATTTGAAACAAAAATTCTATTGAACCAATGGAGGGCCAACAAATCTGCCATTACTAAAGCCGAAATTGAGCCAACACTGGACTTACAAACCATTTGTTTGACATTTGTGTCTATTTTTTTTTTCGTAGGATGTACCAATGATTAGTAGGGTAGAAAATGACTAGCGAATTGGTAATATTTACCAAAAAATTGGTCATATACCTAGCAGTGCGGACTGAATCAAAACGGCTGTCAAAAAAGATCCAATTGAAATGTCAAAAGAGATCCAACGATCAGGAGTGTTATTTTTCTTATGATAATCAACACTATAAAAGAGGTATTGTTGTCAAGGGCAAAAATAATTAAAATTATAAAATGACCGAACTACATTTTTCCGTCAATTGTTCAATTAACCATTGCATCTCTGAAAGAGCATCTAAGCCTTTCACTGAGAAACGCATTTTTAATGTCCCCTCTCTTTGACATAACGTTTTTTCCGAACGAAATAAAAACAAACGAAGTCAGAGTCACGTAAATGTTTACTCCTGCGATTTGAAAATATTCGATAAAAAGTGGAAAGAAGAGATGCCAGATGATTTTTAGAAAAAGTCTGTAAAAACATGTGAATGTCTGTTAAAAATGGGGAAAAGTCTGTAAAAGTTTGCAGATCTATAGAAATGTCTTTTAACGTTAATTTTCACATATTCATTAATACTTTGTACATCGCGCCAAACCAATATAGTGGTTCTCAGATCTTCGTCAAAAGTTGTAATTTTGTTCTTTATCGCAAAACATTAGACTCGTATTTTTTTAATTTTTCATTAGGGTGCCCATTTCCATTTTAGGGTGATCCAAAAAATCATTTTTTCCACTTTTTCCCAAAATGACTTTTTTCAAAAATTTATAACTTTCGAACCACTTAACCGATTTAGATGATCGACACATCAAATTGAAGCCAATGAGTTTTATTTGAGAAATATTGAACTTGTAGATAATATGGATCCTATTTTCGTAATTATTGATTGTAGTCGTTTTTTAATGTTTTCATGGTTTTGGAATAGGGGGCACCATATTTTTTTATATTTTTTCTTGAAAGCTTAGAATTTTTTTTCATAAAATATCTTGATATCAGATATGCTATTTTTTCGTTTTTGAAATATGATTTTTCAAAACTAATCGATGGTTCGAAAAACAATTTTCCCCATTTTTCCCATTACAAAAAGTCATAACTTTTGAACTATTGGACCGATTCATATCATCGGTATATTAAATTGAAGCTTACGAGTAATTTTTCTTTGAAAAAATATTCCTTCTGCGAAAAAATTGAATTTTTGCTTTTGTAATTATTGATTGAGTTAGTTTTTCATAGTTTTCTCGGTTAAAGATAGGAGCGCTATATTTTTTTATATTTTTTATGGAAAGCTGAGGATTATTTACCTAGCATATCTCGATATCAAAGATGCTATAATTATCGTTTTTAAGTTATAATTTTGTAAATTTAACATTTAACATATTCATATGTGACTAAACTAGACCTATGCTACTAGAATCCAATCTTCCCGCAAGTGTGATATTATTGGCTTGGCTTATTGGCTTCAATTTAATATATCGATCATCTAAATCGGTGTATTCAATTTAATCAAATGTTATGATTTTTTGCAGAAAGTTATTTTTGGACAAAGGGGGAAAAATGATTTTTTGAACCACCAGTGAACTTTGAAAAATCATATCTAAAAAAACCAAAAAATAGCATCTCTGATATCGAGATATGTTATGTAAAAATTCCTCAGCTTTCAAGAAAAAATATAAAAAAATATAGCGCCAAAGTCATAAAAATGAAAAACGACTAAAATCAATAAATACTAAAATATAATTATTCTTTTCGCAAGTTAAATATTTTTTAATAAAAGGCTAGGTCATTAGTTTCAATTTTATATGTCGATCATCTAAATCAGTTCAGTGATTCAAAAGTTATTAATTTTCGTTTGTCATTTTTGGGAAAAAGTGGAAAAAATTGATTTTTCGGACCACTTAATAACTTATGTGTTGTAAGTGTGTTTAAATGTTTCAACGATCTACATATACATACATACACATACATACGCGTTGTTAATTTTTATAAAATTCATTATTTCTTCGTTGATATATTGGACATCCACCAAGGCTTGCGGTCTTGTCGTTGATGAAATTTATAAGAAAATGCAGTGTATACCATCCGCCATGCAAGGTTATACAAGTTTTAGATCACCACACGGCCATGAACCATGTCTGTGGTAACAATATCGAACAGTAACCCATATTTCGTCATAAGCAGACCCAAAAGCGAATGTAAATTGTTGAAAATAGAATGAAAATTTTTATTCGATGTTGTTCAAATACTTAGAAGACATAGTCCTGACCCTAACTTAACTATTTTCAATAAATCTCCTTGCATTTCAGCAAAACAATCTTATCTAGAACAGAAAATAATTATCAGAGACAATTTTCGTTCAAGATTTTTCCTTAACTGCATAGAATGCAATTTTTCATTAATTGTTTATAACCGTATGCTCTCTTTCGTCTGCAATGATGTCAGGGCAAAAGTACTTATGTGTATGAGTTCCAAACTTTATACACACCAGATGGGCCAACCAGAAAGACTGCCGGGCCGCTGATTGAGTATCGCTGGTCTAACGTCATGTGTATTGATATAAACTAAATATAATAACTTTTCTGTATTAAAACTGTGGAAAAATGTCATATGGTGAGTCAAATATTTTTGATGTGATGGATAGAGCCTCTTATTTTTCAAAAACCTGTGAAATATTGTTATATCCAAAAAGTCTAAAACAAAAATAGAAAGTGTTTTACAGAAATGTCTGTAAATTTACAAACATATTTGTAAATCTGGCATCTCTGGTGGTCTGAGAATTTATTGCAAGAAATCGCTTGAAAACATGCATGAATTTGCTTGAAAATGAAGTAAATTGAGTCCGCACCACTTAGGTCATATGTACTAAATTTTCCTCTCAGAGTACCAATCTATAGTCATTTTCTACCGTACTAATAAACATATATGTCAAGCAGAACCATGATTCGTAAGCCCAATATCGGCTACATTTTCCCCCAAAAATGCACGTATTAGAATTATATCCTTTTTATACCTCCGTATTGCCTTATGGCAACAATACAAGTTTTCAGATATGACAAGATCCATGTTTACTAATGTTATCGAGCAAAATATACTAACCGTTGGTAGGGATGCCGGTTTGTTGACAATATGTACAAAAAAAATAGTACATTTTACTAATGTTTGCATTACCAAATGTATTTGGTAGTTTTCGACCGAGGATTTTTCTAAGTGCAGGTAAAAACAATATTTTTTAACAACTTGGTCATTAATGGGTTAAGCACCTGTCGTGTTCCCGTTTAAGCATCGTTGAATTCCAGTGACCGTTTCTGCTAACTTTATTCTAGAGACTGACGTTCCATCGAACTAGTGGCATGCATCAGCCAAAGAGATATTCTTTAATTGCTCATTTGTCTCATTTTTATTAGCTGATACTCTTTCGGACCAATGGTGCCAATGTTTCCGAATTATTTTACTTTTACTTCTAATGCATCCAGATAATTGTAAAAGACATTTGGCAACGTTGATCCGAACAGAGACAAATTAGAGCTTTTCTCATTTCGCTCTTATATTATTTTCTCTCCTTATTTGTTAAGGAATGTTCTCACGACTTGCTTGCGTGTATGGGTAATCCAAGAATTCACTTGCATACAAAGCCAAAGCTTTACCAAAGATCATGAACAGATGAAACAAAAGGATTTTGTAATCGATTTACATTTACATATACCTATATTTCAATTATTTCGCATTTCTTCTCTTATCTTCATCTCATCTCCTACAGCACCATGGACCAAGGCACCTAGAAGTATATCCTAAGGTGGGCCAACTTGCTAAAACCACTCTTCTGCCATCTTGGAAGTGTACTGGCTCGCTCGTGATCAGTCTTTCTCTTTCACACTCCAAGCAAATAATTTCCCCTTCTACTTTCTTCCGTACTGTTTTCATATACCGCTTCCCTAATCACGAAACGTCCTCACCTTAGTATATACTTCTAGGGGCCTTGCCATGGACACTAGACAACCTTCATTACACGACCTTTTGCTCGGTCGTACTTTTGTTACAGTACTCCTACGTATGTGTTCACTTTTTGGCATTGTTTCAATCAATTCAATGGAGAATGGGAAAAAATTGATGGAAAATGGTGAAAACTGAGAGTTGTGTATTATGTTTCGCAAATAAATCGAAGTGGTTTCTGGATATATTTTGTGAGGAGAATCAATCGATGAATATTTCCCCAATTATTTCAAAACATTTGTGGTTTGACGTAAGCGATATGAGTTTTAAACAGACGGAGTCGTTCTAATTTATTTATTTTGTTTCAGTTGAAGCCTTCCGACCAGTGTTATGTGTGTGCCGAATGCTGGAAGAATGTTTACGATTTTCATTTGTTTTATTGTAAATTAGAAAAAATACATTTGGATAACAATGAATCCAATCCTAAGTCTACTCAACCGGGTGAGGACCATATCATTATCCATAAATGATATTCACTAATTCCTTCTATTGCAGACTTTGAGTTCCATCCTGTTGACGAAGTAAAGATCGAGCCACTTGATGATTACGAAACTGAAAAATCAGTCATCACGACGACTGACCCAACAAGTGCAGGAGTCGGAAATGATTCATCTGAAGCAGATGAACTGTTAAAAAGACGTTCGCCCACAGCTTCTACACAGAAGCCGGTGATCAGTGAATCAGAATCAGGGGAAGACGATAACGATTTCCTAGCCGAAGATGGTCCTGATTATATCGACGACGACGACGACGATGATGATGATGATAATGAAACTGATGTGAAATATGCTACCGTAAAACAAACAGAAACCCCCAAAACCAGCAAACGACGAGGAAGACCGCCAAAAAATGCAGCCTCCAAAAAAGATTCGGAAACAGAAATCGATGCATCTGAATATGGCCAATGTTCGAAGGATGGTGAGAGAAAACATAAATCGAAAAGACGGAAGAGATTCAAAAAAGAATCTAGTGATGAAAGTTCAGAATCTGACTCAGGCTCCAATTATGGCGACCGAAGGAAAAGTTGTGGAAAACGTACAAGAGATGAGAGATTGTTCTCATATATTTCGGAATTTATTTGCTACATTTGTCCTGAGCGAGTGGAGTTCGAACGGTTTCATCATGCAAACTTGCACTATCGTGAAGTCCACCAGGAACCGGCGTATTTGAAATGCACGAAATGCGATCGAAAATGTTTCTCTCCGGGTGGATTTATCAATCATATGGAGACTCATGATGACCCGGAAAAGAATAAGTAATAACAGATTTATTAACCGTGATCCGGGTGTTCATGTTATTATTTTTCGCAGGTGTCCCATTTGTGGCAAAGTCACAGACCAGAGAATAACACTCAAAAAGCACATGAGAGCCCATCGTATTCAGATGGAGGAAACATTACCTTTCGCCTGCAGCCAATGTCCGCGTCGGTTTGATTTGGAGAAGGCCAGAGATAAGCACGAACGGCTACACGGAAGAAAGTTTGTAGTGAAGCGAGAGAAGGGGCGCGATGAAGAGCTGATAGCATTCTACAAGAAAATTTCGTGCGACATTTGTGACGAGGAGAAAAACGATCACATTACATATGACAACTTTTGGGATCTCAAAAATCATATGAATTCCGAGCACAACAAGACGCCCTATCTAAAATGTCCAGTCTGCTTCAAGAAAAATGTCTGTCGGCAGCAGCTGATAGTTCATATCGAAGTGCACGAGAATCCGGACAAATACAGGTACCGTTTATTCGTCGTAAAAATTGTATGTACCGGTAGCAGCGGCGTAGTGATGGTAGGCAGTGCCCCCGGCAAACTATGAAAATGGCGCCCCAAAAAATACCATTTTTTTCGCATTTTAACACGTTTTGAGATTGTGATATTTTGAGTAAACTACTCACTTATACCAATGTTCACTTCTAGCTATTTATTCGTATTTAGAAGTCAGAAATGAAGAAATACGAACTCCGCTTATTCTCTAGTCAAATTTTTGCCTTGCGTGTTTTAGCTGGAGCAAAATGATCATCAATTGCATCTAAATCAAGGTCTGTTAGCGATTCTATCTCGATCGAATTACCAAGCCATTGAGTACGATCTACGCAGATACTTTTTAATCAGTTTAATCTGGTTGAAAACGCGTTCGCACGATGCCACTTTTAACAAGAAAACTCGTTGCGCCGTGTCGATGTTAGGATAAACTGGCTCGAGAGAATATCTGAGAATAATGTTCAAGATGCCTAAAGGCGTCGAAGAGTTCAGGTCAGGCAATATGTCCTTCATCTGCCGCTGGAACACTTCTACCTCTGAAACAAGTTCCTCTGCATTAACATCTGAAGAATATTTCCGTCCGAAATTCGGCGCAGATCCATGCTCATAAAACCAGTTTCAGTTAGAATTTGGTCACATAAAGTAGGAATATTTCTCAGCATAGGAATAACGTACAAGAAAAAGAAAGGTGTACTTTTGTAGGTTTCTTAATGATCTTTAAGAGAAAAACATGGAAATTATTCGTCAGCTGTTCGAATGAATTTTCGAACTTTTCGTGTGATACTACCCATCATTTTTTAAATAGTACTGCTGGTAATCATATTTGCTATCTTGTTCTTTTTCCATTTGAGTTGTTTTTATGGTTCTGCCACATTTCTTCAGTTTGCCTTTGATAATTGCCCAATATCTCTCGATGAGACGAAAATCCGTACAATTTGGAAATGAAATCTATCTTATTTTCCTTGTATCACTTGACGACATCCCGGCTGTAATGGCAGCTTGCCAAGTCAGGCCAGGACTTCACCGAACGTTTGTGTAATCGAATGAATGGTAAAATCCTGTTCTGAAGACATTCCTCCTTGTAAACTTTTCCATTCATTGTTGCCCTAGTAATGGAAGCCTTTGTCTTCTCTCCACAACTACAACAAATTTGAAACTGCCTGCAATATCCCATCCACGCTTGGCAAAGTAATAGTAAGTTGTCCGAAATCCATTTTTACGTATGTTTCATCGTCCATCAAAATGCATCTTTTGTACTTGGTCAACACTTGCTCGTATAGCTTCCTTGCACGGGTTTTAGCAACCGTGCTTTGTTTCAGCGTCCTGTTGGGGTGTTTGGTGGCATGATACGACTGCAAGCCTTCTCGCATCCAAATTGGCTGAACTGTACTGTGGCTCGTCGTGAACTTTTTCGCCAAATCCCGCAAGAAGAGCCCAGGATTATTGTGGACTGTTCGACTCACCTTTGCTCGTAGATTCCGGTTATATGTTTCATCTCTTCGCCTGATTGATTTCGTCCGATCCAACGTAAGGGTTCCCCGGTAACGTTTGAGTACGATACTTACAGTTAATTTTGGAAATTTTCATTAATTTTACGATCTTTTCTCCTGACCACGTCGGGTTCTCAAAAATAAAAAAAATTACTACTGAATGAACAAACCATCCGAGTCAAAACGCTATCAATAGTTTCTCGATATGACAACTAGGGACGCTGCTGTGAATAAAAATAAACGACCAAATTCTATCTGAAACACACTTTAGATGTTATAGTCCGTCTCCCGTTATAAATGAAAAATCTGTTGCTATATCCGCTATAGTTTCTCCGTGCTGCTCCAATGCAATATTATTTACTCAAATACAGAGATAACCTCCAGCCGAAAACTATCTTCACTCGTTAGAGGTGCTGTGGAGTTTCGTTCTTCGTGGTCGAATAGCTTCAAAATTGTCTGGGATACCAAGTTGAATACACTTTTCTTTTGCTTACTGAATGTCATGATTAGATGCCTCCTTCTTCATCTCCTCGAATGATACACGCAAGGCTTTAAGGAATTTACTATCTACGTCTAAGGTCATTCTTTTTAACCCTTTCACGTACAACATCGAGTCTCACTCGATATGAAATTATTGTGCCAAAACGTACAATATTCAGTCTCTCTCGTGGTGCGCTTGCATATCACAAGGCGCTAAGACGCTCAGTAGAGTAGTAAAATTATTCAATGCGTGATCCATCGAAGCGTTCGCATTTGGTCCGCTGTTTTGAAAATTAAATCGTACGGGAAGGGGTTAATTGTAATGATCCATTCACTTTGTCTATACTATTTAGGATACTTTCCCAATATTCCAGAAGACAAAGAAATTCAAAATCTATTTGATTCAGTAAAACTTCAGTCCCGTACACGGTGGCATTGTTGTGTTTGATCGAATCTTTCAAATCAGTGAGAACAAAAAAGATGAAATAAATGAACCTTTTCAACGCTAATATCGTTGAATCCAAGACGATAGAGCTTAGCTATTGCAATGTCGTGGTTGATTAAATCGAACGTTGCAGAAAAATCGGTGTACACCGCATCAATTTGATTTCGAGATTCTAGAGAGCGGGTTATGTACGAAGTATACAGAACGAGATTTGTAGTCGTTGATCTTATAGACATGAATCCATGTTGTTCATCTGCAATGTAGCTATTGCAAGCATGGAAAATGTAATCCAAAATAATTATCTTAAATAATTTGGAGATAGCTATTCAATTGAAAGATGAAATAGAATACGGGGAATAAATTCCTATCGAAAATTCTTGGATTTAGGCGCTCCAAAGAGATAGCGCCCCGGCAAATGCCAGGAAAATCTCCGGCATCCCTCGCCGCGACTTGAAGATGATCCGAGTAGCAGCGTCTCGGATATGCAGGGACCTTTTGGTGCGGACGTTACACTCCCACAGGAACTTCTGGATCACCGCTGCAGCCTAAGGACGAAGAGCCAGATAGACGATGCAGAAAATCGGAACTCTGTCATAGCCACCTGTGGTAGTGCGAACGATACATCCCCACCGGTACTGCCGGATAACCCCCGGCGATAGAGAGCGGAGCTTTCGACTGGAACGCGGAAAACTCGACAGATTTTCTGGTGAGAGCATGCGACACTACCATGCCGAGGAAATTAGACCCTAAGAATAAACGACGCCCAGTTTACTGATGGAACGAAACACTCCGCAGCCTTCGCGCTAGTTGTCTTCGAGCCAGAAAAAGGGTCCAACGAGTGAGTAATAGCGCTGACAGAGACGAGCGTAATGCGGTACATCGAGCAGCTAGAGCCGCTTTGAAACGGGAAATTCGAGCAAATCTAACTGTTTTAAGGAATTATACCGAGATGTAGACGCCAACCCAACCCGAAGAGAATGCCACTGAACGTTCACGAGTCTCCAACGAGGAACTGGTAGCAGTGGCGAAAAGACGGCCTTGAAAGTGGCGATAGAGACGTTCTCGGACATTTTCAGGACAGTGCTACAGAAATGTCTGGATGACGGTTACTTTCATAAACAGTGGAAGATACAGGAGTTAGTGGTGCTGCCGAAACCAGGAAAGCCCCCGGGAGCACCATCATATAGGCCTATATGCCTGCTGAATATGCTCGGAAAACTCCTGAAGTGCTGAAAGGCGTGAAGGTCGTGGGCTTCGCGGACACCGTCGCACTAACAGTGACAGGAGAAACGCTCGAAGAGGTGAAAATGCTAGCAACCGAGTCCATCGTTACAGTACAAAACTGAATGCAAGCAGCGAAACTGCGGCTTGCTCACAACAAAACGGAAGTGCTGTTGGTGAGTAACTGCAAAGCCGTGCAGCAGATGGAAATTACAGTCGGTGAACACGTTATCAAAAATTAACAGCGTATGTTGAAGTACTTGGACGCTATGATCGACGACCGACTAAATTTCAACAACCACGTCAACTACAACTGCGGGAAAGCAGATGCCGAACAACGCTGGACCCTGCAGTAGCGAAAGGCGTCTTACAGCTACTGTTTCCACGTCAATTCTCCGGTACGGATCGCCTACCTGGTCTGCGGCACTCGAAACCAATCGGAATCGCAGAAAACTGAGCCGTACGTTTCGGCTCATGGCGATGCGAGTTGCGAGCGCGTACAGGATGATCTCGTTGGAAGCAATATGCGTTATCGCCGGCATGTTCCTGATAGGCATCACCCTGGCGGAAGACGGTGAATACTATATATGGTAGAAAACCAGCGGTATCCGAAAAACAGCGAGAGCAGGGCATTATTGGAGTGGTAGCAGGAATAGGACACGGCGGAGAACGGCAGGTGGACGTATGGGCTCATACCGGTACTACCGACCTGGGGTGACATTTCACGTTTCGAAACGAGTGATTTTTGTTCGTTTCGACCACTTTTGCCATTATGAATTTCGAAGCGAGCTCGAAACGAGCGAAATGAGTTAGGCAGTAGTAGAGTTTCGAGCAAAGTTTGACATTACGTAACATTGTGTTCGAGCATTTTTTAACTCGAAAAGAGAACAAATGTCGTATGGGAAAATGCTAGTGAAACGTTGATTTTAATACTAACCTTACATCAAGGAAAATTTCAATTACATTTCCTTTGGTTTTGACGTACCAATTTGTACGTATTTACAAGTGTGTGAGTATGTACAAGTATTTGTACAAGTGTGTGAGTATGAATACAATACTTTTATTTCAGCACTATGGAATTACGAAAAAATACAATAAGCATCATATTTGCAGTACATTTGTTCATTTTCCGTATGCCTAGGAATGGGTATATTAGTACCATCAGTACACAGGGTATCTTGAATTTGTCGAAGAAATATTGGTTTGTTTCATTAATCCATGTTGTATCCAATTCGATCCATTTTTCGCATAAGCTTCTTTCAGAAGTGGTATCATTTCATTGAACACAGATGAAACTGTTGGTTGAGCCATACCAAGTGAAAAGTTTACCAGAAACGGCTGCTAATTTCAAAGCTGCAGGAGTGGCAGTACTTCTGAAAGTTGTTTTGAAAACGGTTGTATCAAAAATATTTTTAAATGCTTCTCGGCTAAATCTGGTATACTGCCGAACCTTGAAACAAAAGAATAACTATTATCATTTATATCGGAGATGTATATGAGCCAAACTCACTCATTTTCACTTAGCGAAAGAGAGTCGCTTTTATCGCCCCAACTCCCGCCTCTGTGAATAAGCGTGCTCTCTTCTTTACTATCGCTGTCGTCAAAAAATATTTCGCGATCTTTTCTGTTTAATCACAATTCTAATATAATGTCAAATTAAATATAATATCAATCTAAATTAAATTGATATTTGCAATAGCTGTGGATTTTGCTTTGTTTACAAACCCAAAAAATTGACATTTCTCTTCGAAACAAATTTTGCTCGAAATCTAGTACACTGAAAATATTAACTCGAAAAAGATACATAATACTAAAATCAATTCGATTCGAGTTTGAGTTATCTCGATTCGAAATGCGCAATTTCACCCCTGGTTTAACAGGAAGCACGGAGAGGTCAACTTTCACTTGACGCAATTCTTGTCCGGACATGGCTGTTTCAGGCAATATTTATACCTGTTTCAGGCAATATTTATACTCTATCCGGAGTGTGGAGATGTGGTGGAAACACCGGAACACGTCGTTTTCGTATGTCCCAGATTCACCGCGAGGTGTTGCCTGCCCTTCATAATGGGAACATCGTGGAGGAAATGTGTCGTGACGAGGGCATCTGGAACGCGGTGAACAGGTGAACATACTGGCGACATAGAATGTAAGCGTAGTTTCGAACATCAAAATGCCTGCAGAAAATACCTGGGGTGGCATTTCGCATTTCGAAACGAGGGATTTTTGTTCGTTTCGACCACTTGCCATCATGAAACTCGAAACGAGTGGAATGAATAAGGCAGTAGTAGAGTTTCGAGCAAAGTTTGACATTACGTAACATTGTGTTCGAGCAATTTTCAACTCGAAACGAGAACAAATGTCTCGATAAGAAATGGTTGATCGTCGTGTGGGAAAATGCTAGTGAAATGTTGATTTGCTAAACCTTACATCAAAGAAAATTGCAATTGCATTTCCTTTGGTCTTGACGTCTATTTGTACAAGTATGCAGTGTTTGGATTTCGATCAAAATCGAATGATACACAATGTGTCATGCAAGTAAACTCTCACGAACATATAACCAAATATGAGAGGATCATTCAGATACTTGTATGTATGTCAGCAATCACTTTTGTAACATTTAGTGATTAAACTAGGAGAGGAACGAAGACTGTTGTTTGCATATTCGAGCTGTATCAAACATGGCACACTATTTTCGAAGCCTACATACAAGTTTGAACCGCATATATCGTCCCATTTTACTATAGCGAAACCCACTGCACAGACAAGTGCAAAGCAATAAATGATACAAGAAAAATTACGTCATCATTACGTCACCATTTACGGAGAGCAGCGAATGGGAAAAGAGATAAAACGCGAGAGTTTTTGCTTCTCACTGGAGCGGTGTTGCTAGTAAAACTATGCGGACTATATGAATATACACATTTCAAGGGATAGAGGCGTTAAAAATGGAAAATATAATCTGACTACCCTTCCCTTAGCCTCTATCGAGCTAAATAATCATATAGTTTGCACTCTCTGAGACTTAAAAATCAGGATCTGCTACATTAGCTGAATATGAATCTTTCGCTTTGCGTTGTCCGTACGATCCTGCTGTTTCATGATGCATGGAAAGGTCGGTATGCATATGTTAGAGGCAAAGAAGAAAATAAGCTTTCTGCACCGAAAGCGTATAGGATAGCTTTGCTTGCATGCTGGTGTGCAATGAAGTGCGAGCCGATGCAGAGTTGTCTCTTTCTCTTTTGTGTCGTGATTTGCAGCACATAACAACAATAGAATACCGCTGGGGGAAATTCTTCTTGAAAGATCATATTTGAACGAACGAAAGCGATTTTTTCAATGAGTGGATCATTTGGCAAACACTGCAAGTATGTGAGTATAAATACAATACTTTCAGCACTATGGAATCACAATTCATTTATTCATTTTCCGTAGGCCTTAGAATGGGTATATGAGTACAATCAATACACCGGGTATCTTGAATTTGTGGAAGAAATATTGCTTTGTTTCATTAAGCGATGTTGTATCCAATTCGATCAATTTTTCGCATAAGCTTCTTTCCAGAAGTGGCATCATTTCATTGAACACTGATGATACTGTTGGTTGAGGCATACCAAGTAAAAAGTTTTCTCCTTCATTACATTGATTTGGTAAGGCCAGAAACCAAAAGATTCAAAACGGCCGCTAATTTCAAAGCTGCAGGAGTAGTAGTGAAAGTTGTTTGGAACACGAAATATTTTGAAATGCTTCTCGACTAAGTCTGATATACTGCCGAAACCTTGAAACAAAAGAATAATTATTATCATTTATATCGGAAACGTATATAAGACACTCACTCATTTTCACTTAGCGAAAGAGTCACTTTTATGTCCCAACTCTCGCCTCTGTGGAATAAGCGTGATCTCTTCTTCACTATTGCGAGCGTCAAAAAACATTTGGCGATCTTTTCTTTTTAATCACAATTCTAATATAATATCAAATTAAATTTGTTTTTCGGCATTGATATTTGCAATAACCATGAAGTTTGCTATGTTTACAAACCCAAAAATTTGACATTTCTCTTCGAGACAAATTTTACTCGAAATCTAGTACACTGAGAATAATAACTCGAAAAAGATACATAATACTAAAATAGATTCGAGTTTGGATTATCTCGAAACGAGTTACTCGTTCCGAAATACGCAATGTCACCCCTGATTGTGGACTGGAAGGATGACACTGCGAGGATCGTTTCTTCAGAGCGAGTGTTAAGGAAAGTCGTCTAATCGGTGCATACCCACGTGAGTAGCTGGATGATGGAGGGCACTCACAACGGAACGTGAATGAGATAGATAGAGAAAAAGGGTATAAACAGCGCTATTCAGCGCTGGAGACTCTTGAAGTGCATGAGCACAGCCGCCCCCGAAGTAGTCGCCTAGATGTGGTCCCGGGGGGGAAGATGGCAACAATTAGAAAGCTTGGTTTTAGTGGGTGAGAGTCCCACTCGACGTCTGGGTTAAACCTTCCCAGATAAGGCTGATAAAGCGTTCCTAATCTATTTAAAAAAAACAACCCCGGCACCGGGCGAAAGTGGCTTCCGTTGTACGAGAAATCCGGACGCACAAGGATGACATCACCCGTTCCCTAACGGACCACGTGGGAGTCGTATGTGATCTCGGGACTCACAAGAGCGGAAAAGATTACTGAATGTTCAGTAATGACGATGTACTATTCCGTAACCTGAGTGAAGTTGAAGTTGATAACTGGCTATGACACTGGCTAAGATACAAACTATGAACTAAATAAAAACAAACTGTAAACTAATTCTATGAAATACTTTCCCATAGAATGTTGGTACATTTCAAATTACACGCACGATTTTTTTCTAATCTCTGGGAGAGGAGCTAGAATATACACCAAGGTCCCATAACAATGCACAATGTTAATTTTGTTTTCTTTCGGTAGATGTGATATTTGCGGGGAAGTGTACCAATTCCTGGAGAAACACAAGTTCAAAGTTCACGGACGTGAAGCAGAAACGGACGATAAAAGCTATAGTTGTGAGCACTGTGGTAAAATGTTCCGTTGCGAAACCAACCTCAAGAATCATATCGATCGTGTGCATGGTGTTAAGGATGTAATGTGCGGCATATGTAATAAATCGTAAGTTTGCTACAACCATCGATGTGTGATATTTTATTCTACTTTATTATGAGTTATAGATTCAGCAAAAAGGCAATCAGTGCTCACAAGCGATCAGCTCATAGTGATGAGATGTTTATGTGCGAACAATGTCCGAAGATGTTCAAAACTCGTAGCGGTCTGGAATCGCACAAAAGTGAACACGATGTTGAGCTGCGAAAGCCAGTAAAATGCGAACTATGTGGCAAAGAGATGCGTCGAGGTGCAAGCTTGACGAAGCACATGAAGGTGATTCATTCACAAGAAGATCCAGTTAATTGCAATATGTGTGGCAAACAGTTTCGAACCAAGTTCCACATGACCCGTCATCGTACCAACACCTGCTCTGCAACGATAGACTCAAGGCCCTTCAAATGTGAGGTTTGCGGAAAAGGATTCTCAATGCGGCTTACAATGACCGAACACATGACAACACACACAAGGACAAGTTTGTACCAGTGTGCATTCTGTTTCAAAACTTTTGGATATATTTCCAATCTATATAAGCATCGCAAAAAAGCCCACCCGGAGGAGTGGCAAGAAGTTCAAGCTAGACCTGAACAAGGAATAGCTACCGTTATAGAAATGAGAAACTAGTTTAAGCCCGATTGAAATCAAAGAGTGATCATAGTTTTAGTGTTGCTAAGTTCAAGTGATGAGATGTGTTGTAAATATACAGGGCATCTTGTTTTTTAACACAAGCAAAATAATACAAATATCAACAACATACACCACACGAATATTTTACCGAAACTCCATTCCATAATTCCGCAAAATCAACGCCCACTTTATATCAGTTATGAAAAATTTAGTATCTTTGATTTATATGAAACGTGAAACTTGATTTTTTTTCAGCGGAGCAGTTAATACTGTAAGTAAAAACAACCAAAAAACAAAGTAAAGTGATATTGCTGCATGATAACGCTCTATCATACTACAAAATCGGAAGTGATAAAATATATCCAGATCACTATCGAAGATTTCAATGCTCGGATTGGTAAAGAGGAATAGTTCCAACCGGTAATTGGTATATATATGTATAGTTGGCTAATGAAAACGGCCTAAGCTTCATCGATTTCGCTACCTTCAAAAATATGATTGTACGTAGTACGATTATCTTCCAACACTAATTTCTCCACCGATACACCTGGAGAACATCCGATGTAGCATAGTCTAAGAAGAACCATATTCTGATAGATGGTCGGCACTTCTCGGACATAACTGACATCCTTAACTGACGAACCTATAGAGGCGCAAACATCGATTCGGACACTACTCAGCAAATACGCGTTGTAAACAACAGCGCGGTTCAAGCAAGCAGGTGTCGCCGAAAACGACGCACATTCGCTCGAAGAATGGACGGGAATGGACGAACGTGACGAATTCACTTCCTCTTGAAAATTGTTGCAACATGATTAAAACAGCCATCAATAGCGTAGCGGAGACACTAAATATAGATACAGACAAAATACCCATTACGGAAAAGATCAACAGCGTCTAGCTCGTAATAAGCAATGTGGAAAAATGTTGCACATTTCGCTCGAGTGCGCCGGTCAACGACGAAACGAATGCATGAAGATCCATTTCCATATCCTGTTCGTAAAAAAGTAAAGCAGGTTGTCGACTACCTGGGAAAAGTTTGAAAAACATTGAAAACCAATTCCATGGAATTTGGAACACGAAATTCCGTCACCAATCAGGGAGAAATGCAATTCCACCGATTAGTATTTTTATTACTGACTCAATTAAAGTGAATTTAAAAGTTAATGATACCAAAAAAATGTATTTGAATAGTTTGACTATCTGTAGGTTTTTAATTATATGTTGTTCGCTTTGCCTGTTGGTGAAGTTAGTCCTTCCGAAGGGAATCCAGAATAGGGGTGGAAATCATAAAGTTAACTGGCAATCTTCCCGACCACCAATTGAAGAAAGTAAAAATCGCTCTAGAAAACAACTGCTACTTTCCAGATAACTTTGAACTGTATCAATAAATCCATTTTTTTAATCATTTAACACGCTTCTCAGTCGTCGATTAACTCAATCAAAAATCGCAAACAATTCATTTATTGGAAGATATCATCATACGTTCATAAAATTTATTGTTTTTTGCTAAATAAATGTTTTAAGAATTACAACTACAGAACAAGTGAAAAATTTCATTACTGCTCTATATATGGAATTTCTCTAAAAAATTACCGGTAAATCGGGGAATTTTTTTCGGTCTTTGAGTCGATATCCTGTAAAATTAATAAATGAATGTATGTTGAATGAATGTGTGAGTATGAAATCAACAGAGAATGAAAAAAGTTCGAGCTTAATTTATAACCACCCTAATTCTGGAACACGATCGGGTTTGAAATTAGCAGGAAGTTTCATCTGTAACGAACGAGAACGACTTGTGAAATCCATCCGAGATTCAAATATTCTGAATACAGTGGAATCCGTTTATAATGACATCGAAGGGAATTGACAAACACGTCATAATAAGCGGACGTCATACAAAGAGTTTTGTGATATTTTTATATAAATATGTACTTAAATATTTTAATAAGGCTTATAAAATAAAACTAAAAATTACACGTAATATGTACGATACATGTATTATGTATTGAAAAAATTTCCAGATTTCCGGTGCTACTAAAGAATCTGAATTTAGGTTTCGTGGCCACAAAGATAAAGGGACGTCATCTTCTTCATCAAAATCATGTTCTGCTATTTGAACAGGTAACTCGTCGTGGTTTTCAATGAATCCTGCATGTTTGAAACAGTTGTGAATGGTACTTTGTGACATTTTATGCCAGGCATCATTACACATCAGAATTGCATCTAGCACCGTTATTTTTGTAGACGATTCATTACCATCAAGACAATTAATCATTTCGAGCACTAAGTTCTTTCTAAAATTAGATTTGAGTGATCGTATTGTTCCCTGATCCATTAGCTGTAGCACTGATGTTGTATTCGACGGAAGAAAAGCAAGTGTTATAGACCTTAAATCAGTAACTTTTGGATGCGCCGGGCAATTATCAACCAACAATAAAATATTTTTCTTCTTCTTCACCAAATCCCACCGATCCCAATCACGAAGCCATTTTTCAAAAAGTTCTGACGTCATCCAAGTTCTACGATTGTTATAGCGAATTCGTTTTTAAAACTGAGTCAGTGCCAAACTGACTCTGTAATAAAAAAACGTTTTCAGTTTCACGAATGCGGTGGTTTGTTGGTGTGCGTTATATAGTCTGATTTGTTTATATTTACGACGGCAAATGTACAGTGCGACGTCTGGTGGTGATATTAGTGCTTGGGAGGTAAATTGTTCTCCATCAGATCAGAAGGGCCAAGTGCAGTGTAAACATATAAAAGTTTGAATGAACATTTTTACTTAATATTGTTTGATTACCTAACACATGTAGTTCTGACACTCACTTAACCATTTGTCGATGCATTTCCTGTTTGTTCCACAAATAATTACTATTATAATATAAAACCATCATTAGACACAGTTTTCGTTCAATATTCTGCGATATCGGAAAAAAACTTTTATTTAATCACATAAAATAAATATTCGATACGTTAAAGTAAATTTTCATTCATAATTTTGATTTTGAAATTTATTCCACCTGAATATCCATCATTATTTTCACCTCCCAATGAAAGCACACGTAGCTTAATGCCGTCTACTCTACTCTTCAAAATCAGAATCCGAATTGGATTACGATTCCAATAATACAAAAGCAAAAGCAGCAGGTTTTCCATTTTCATAGTCTTTATTTTTAGATTTTCCAAAACAATATTCGGAACTTGACAGTTCAGTATAGTTGTATTGGTGAACCCGAGTGCCAACCCGTGAAACATCTCAGTGCGAAACTAAAGGTGGCCGTACACTGTTTGCCCGGAGGTCAAATATTTGATATTTTTTGACAGATAAGGTTTGATTTGATATTTGTACAAACACTATTTTGTTTGCCACTCTTCAATTTTAAACAGTAGTAAATAATATCAAACACCGAACATGGAAAAAAAATCAACTGAAATATCCAAGGTAACCTAACCATGTACCGACAGGTTCGAAGAACAGACTGAAAAAATATTTTAGGCATCCAATAATTGAATATTTGCTTGTCGTGTTTTGTGTAGAATATATTTGATCAGTACACGTTGACCAAATTTTATCTGTCAAAAAGAGTCAAATATTTGGCTTCGGTCAAACAGTGTATGAGCACCCTAACAGCTTTCGGGGCGAACTAGTGCGACACTGAGTGCGAAACTGAGTGAATAAAAAAACGTTTTGACAGCAATTAGTGCGGCACTGAGGTTGAAACTGAACAAAAACGAATTCGCTATTAGCATAATCGACAGGTAACGATTTGACACTGCTAAAACATCTAGGTTGTTGTGACTTTCCAATAACGAGCAATTTCTTTTTCTCTGTGCCACTCATATTTGCTGCTACCATAACGGTTATTCTATCTTTCGACAACTTGCCTCCACTACAATTCTCACCTTTGAATTTTAAAGTTTTGTCCGGCATCAATCTGTAAAACAGTCCAGTTTCATCATCATTAAATATCTCATCATCAGAAAATTGTCTACGTAGATTCGGCCACACAGATATCAACCAATTTATTGTTGAGTTTTGATCAACAGATGAAGATTCACCAACAATTTTCCCCGCCACAATGTTATGTCGAACTTTAAATCGACTGATCCAGCTTGCAGAACAATTGAAGTCAATAATACCGAAACGAGCGGCAAAAACTTTTGCTTTTTCTTGTAGCATAGCACCGCTGACAGGTATTCCTTTGTTTCTCGTGATTTGGAACCACTGAATTAATGCTTGATCAACATTTTCTTGTCGCGATTTTCGAAGCCTCTTCGGTTTCAAAACATTCGAATTGAACGATTTGCAACGCTTAATCCGGTTCTTGTTTTTGAAAATCATTGAGATTGTCGAATGACCCACGCCGAATTCCTTCGCGAGCGATGAGTTCGTTTCTCCATTTTCTAATCTGCATATTATTGCATCTTTCTCCTCAATCGTGAATGCTTTACGGCGTTGAGATGACATTTTTCCACAGAATAACTCTAAAATCAATGCGTGACCTGTAACCGTCAATTAGGGGAAAAGGGGAGAATTTGGACCACCTAAGTGAATCACCTAATATTTCCAAACCAATACGGTGTAAATAAAAAATGTCACATTGTATACTGAGCTACAGTCTTCCGAAAAACACTTACACATGTCTACGCGATGTGAAAATTCCATGTTTTTGTTTGAATTCGAACATGATTCTCGCTAGTGTTGAGTGTCTATCCCCAACACGAACAATGATACACAAACAAAGACATGTGAAAACAAACACGATGTTTATAATTCAAGAACATCATGTACAAACATATCACCCGATGTCGCAGTATTCATTGCTTTCGTTTCGTTTCTTTTCATACACGGAAAGAAATTATTCATCCCAAAACATTTCTTCGTAGAATACTTTTTCACAGAAACGAACTTTAAATTTAGTTCGCATTTCAAAAATTGCACGAACTAAGAGGCTATAAGTTCATGCACCAAAATATATATTTTTATTAAGGCTCATATGGCGTCAGCCTAACGGGGCCGGGAGTTCAATATTTTGACAATGTTTACTTACAATTATGTTAGTAATATGTAACCGATTACTCGCGGTTGGCTCGAGGTTAGTATTACAAGTGTTCTCATAATTGGGATGTTGCAGTCTTCAGTGCTCTGTACGTGTGCCCGACATGGGATACTTCCTATTGGGATGAAGCTGACCGTTAATCAGCAACGACCCCCTAGTCTGTACCCCATATCTAGCGTGGTGCGTCTTTCTCGACTCGAGGAATCCAGGATAGAAAGATCACTAGCCGGCACAATCATCAGCTCGTGTAGAGTTGTCATGAGCGGTACAACCTTTGGCTCTTGTTGAATCATCAGTGGACTGCACAACCTTCGGCCCGTGTATCTGTAAAGAGTGTGTGTATGTATTGCCGCGACTAAGTAAAAGTTTATAGATCGTTCATGCACATTTTGCAAGTTTTGACGTAGGACTACGTCTTTCATATCTATACTGGGGCGTAAAATCAAAGTTTCAAAAACGAAAGCGTTACGCCGGAGGCCGAGATTTTGAGCGTTAATAGCTCCTAAACAACTGAACGAAATGGTATGATAAATACTTCATTTGAAAGATAAAATGTCTACGCGTTGTTACTTTTTGATCCAAAAACTTGTTTCAATAGCCTTAAAATTGCTTTCAAAATAGGCTATTGAAATAACCAATCGGTATATAAGCGAGCGCCGCTCGAAAATCCATTCAGTTATAAATGAACAGCGATTGAGGTACCATCGCAGGAATGAATGGATATTTCCCTAACACAGACTTTAAAACCATGGAGCCAGGGGAAATCGGCATTGCAAAATAGATACAAGCAGCGTTGCCAATGTTCCAGTTTAAACTGGATTCTTCCAGTTTTTTTCACTAGATCCAGTCAAACAGTTGAACCGTAAAATCTTCCAGTTTTTTCAAATATTATCCAGTTTTATCCAGTTTTTTATATGTGTGCTTCACTTTTACCCATTGTATGTAAAATAAATTCAAAATGTATAAACAATATCCCTCACTCACTCTTCCTATCCCTGGCCCAATTTAGTTTTTTTACATTTATCGTTCGTTCGATACTATTTGCTTTTACCTTTCTTTCTTTTTTTTTCTCTTTTATAGTGACTTTCAACACATTTCGGCTGGTTCGTCACTTTTACTTCCATTTTTGGAAGAATGTCGGGAGGGAGAATTGAACTCGTGATCTCTGCGTGAGAGGTATGGATGTTACCACTACGCCAGATCGCCTCCACCTTTCTTTTATTTCACACTCAACTCAGTGTTATTTTTTTCTTGCTTACACTTCCGAATTTCTAGGTCCTCCTAGTTGAGACTAATTGAAGTACCATTTCAATTAGCAATGTTCATAGTCTTACCCAAATATGTTCATAGAGCCCGTGTGCTATGCTGGCTTTAAGTTTATATAATCATTTGAAGACCTTAGTGTCATTGAAGTGCATATTTCGAAAAAAATGCAGGATTTGCATAAAATACATAAGCACTATAGTGTTTATTTAGCAAGTATGTATACTATGGATTTTTCCAAAAGTATATAGCAGGAGGAAATACCTAAGGATACTTCATTTTGATCTTGATACCCAAATTTAGTTTGGACAAGTCTGATATAAAAGTAAAATACTAAAGAATAATATCAAAATTGGAGAGAAATAGCTTTTTAATACCAATATTTTATAATTTTCAATAACACTTGAGGAGCGTTGCTTTGGTATTGAATGTATTGAATGTTTCAGTATTAAAATAATATTATGGGACCCTATGAAAAAATATTCCAGAATTTTGATACATAGACCACTGCATAAATTAGTGCACGGAGACGTCTGTTTGGCAGTTTGTTTGTTTGAGTTCCCGTTCGTTGCAATTTTTAATGTCCGTATTCAAATGTTAACAAATGGGAGCTGAAAAAAACCACGCAAGAACGTCGAACCCAAGATTTATTTTTCTTATCCTACGTTCTTCGTAAGTGAGAAAAAGATAACAACAAATATGGTCAAACCGAACACTACAGAAATCAAAATTCGCGTTAGTAGAAAAAGAACAGAACATTGGAGTTAAATTCCGTGTCCCTATGCACCTCAATTAATCTGGCACATGACATATCGTGAAGGACATGATGGACACGAAGCAGAAAATACGAGATTTTTGAAGTTTTACTGCGGAATGCGTTTTGCAAACACGGTCTACAAAAGTGGGTACAAATGCAACGCTTTGGCTCGGTTATTCAAGACTGCATGTCCCTTCATGTCACCAGCTCACTGAACGCATACCGTTTGATGATTAGGCAAAATGTTGATAACTATTTGCTGCGATAACCACTACCATAATGCATGAATTGACCTAAATTGGGATTTGTTTGCAATTGAATTAGTAATTTGTTTCATTCATTCACTAGTTTAATCAATTATTTAATCAATAGCTCTGCGCAGTGGCGATATAGTACCCAATGAGGAACATTCCAAGTGCGATTATTGCTAATTGAAAAAACACAAATGATTACTAAGCCAACGGCAGCCCTACGTCAACCTTGCGGTTATATCATAGGTATAACCCATCCATAGTTTTTTTTTTGCGTGCATGTTGGCAATTAAAGTCTGGGGAGCCGACTGCATAGCGGGCGACGTCGTACAAATGCTAACCAAAAAAATAAATGCCCAAAAATTAGTTTTAGATGCAACCTTCAGCGGCACACAGCGGAACCAGCAGAGAAATTTCAGCGGCTAAAATACACCATTAATTTCTCGATGTTATCACAAACTGAATGAAGGAAAAAACTAAAAGCTACACTTACACTGCACTACATATGCTATGTGTGCATGCGATTGCATCATCCTTTCTTCTCCTCTTCTCCGCTCGTTTTATAGCTCGGGTCGCGATCGTCGCGAACAAGCAGTATTGGCCATTTGTATTCAAAGATCCAGCCAAAATTGTTGCTCCCGTGGTCGAGTGGTTAGCGTCACGCCTAATATGTCACTGCTGAATAATTCAATTTTAGTACTTGTTCAAACAGCTAATAATAGCGAATGTTACATGAATTCAATATATAAATTGATGCGTGCATTAAATAATGATATCAAATGTGAAAAACTCTCATATCAATCGATGTTTATTTTGTTCAGAACAGAAAAAGAGGTTTTTTTTATTTGCCCAATATTTTTGATGAAGCACCCATTGTCATGAAAGGAAAGCATTTTTTCCATGTCAACATACCAACACACCACGCGTTGAGTGGTAGTGGTGTGGTGTCCGATTCGCTTCTTCTACTCTACGCACTGCCGGTGCTTGGGGTGAAAATGCAAGAGAAACTGTACACCATGTTCGAACATCATGTGAAACATTGGGATTAAACATCGTATGTCCAAACATACCACGAATACAAACATGTCACATTTTCTAACATAGGTACGAAAAAATTATGTTTGTACTCAAACACAAAACTGTGAACAGCAGCGTGGACATGTTTATTCTGGACGCAGTGTTTTTTGTGAAACATGGAAGACTGCTGAGCTACACTTTGCTTTCTCTCAATAAATAATGTTTAATCATTATATAAAGCTTCAGTCTACCAAATATATCATAAAATAAAAGAGATGATTTTTGGACATTAAAATTTGATGTGGGGTGATTTGGTCCAGTGTATGTTTCATCGAAAAAAACATACTTATGTTTATGTAAAGTATTTTGGGATAATGTTACAATCAGTAACAATATTTTGGGATCGATACCTGGTGTTTTGGCCAGATTCCAGACCAGAAAAGTTGGATTGAGACCATCTCGAATTCTGCATGAATCTTTTCACTGTTGGTCGAGCATTTTCAAACACTTTTGATGCTTGGGTTCTCGATGGCCTGCGTTGCTCTTTCAAGCTCCTGCTTCTTCAAACGTTGTTTATCCATCCTCTTTTTGTAATTCAGCGGCATCTGGAATCAATCAGACCAAAAAAAAGTACCAAACCTGTAGGACCAATTCAACCCACATAAACGTGTCCATGTCAATCCACACAACATGCAAAAAATAAAATGCAATTAATTTCATTTATTGTTATCAAACGTATAGTTTCGCTACATCAAATTATTCCTCTCCTGTAGGCGAACAGAACTGTACTGCACAATACACTAAAAGTTAGTTTAATTATCGGGAAAAACCTTAAAACCACTATCGGAAAACTCACATTTATTGACGATCAAAGTGCTTGCTGTGTTTATGCTGCCGTTTCCCTCTACTTGTGAAGTTTTACCAAAGTTTTTTTACTTTAGGTACATACGGTTCAACAATAGAAGGAAATGACATTATAAAAAATCCAAGTTGAGCCGTAGTTTTTGAGATAAAGGGGTGGTCCAAATCACCCCATATGACCAAATCACCCCGTGTTACCCTACTATCTGAGATTCAAAACAAAAACGAGCTACGTGCCGAACATCGTCGGGAATCATCGAACATTATCGAAGGTGTAAAGAATTATATCGGTCATTACAACCGGACATAATTTATTAAAAATGGGTCATAATAAGCGACATTTCACCGTAAAGGAGTCATTATATCCGTCTTTTCTACAAGGAATTTTATATGAATTCCAAACTTCGTTGTGTAAGTACGTTATAATAGGCGGTTGGTCAATATAGGCGAAGTCATAATAAACGGATTCTACTGTATATGCAAAAGTGGCTCCATTGCCTTGAGGCGAAACAAAATTGTGTGCGATAGTAATTTTATATTATTGATAAAATTTTAGCGGAAATACTTGGAAAATTATATAAAAACTAGCTGACCCGGCAAACTTTGTCCCGCCCAAAATTTGTTTTTTGTTATCAATGCTTTCAAACATTCACGTTTTCTTACTATGAGCAAGTTTCTGGGTCCAATCGCAGAACTGTTCATTGATTGATTTTCTAATCGACCCCATTGAATTTAGCTTTTACTATATTTCCCTAGTATTTCTAACAAAATTCATCATTATAATATCAGATTATTTTCAGACACAATTCTCGTTCAAGATTTTTTAACCACTTGCAAATAACATGTTTCTCCGTCACATGGAATAAATGTTTTATACAGAAAATATGATAGCCCTCAGAAACGTGGGAGGAGTGTTCAACCGTTTTAGAAATGTTTCTTGCCCCCTAAAACCTTCACATGCCAAATTTAGTTCAGTTTGCTTGATTAGTTCTTGAATTATGCAGAAATGTATACTTTAATTCTATGGTAGTCAACACCTTCGCCACACACCCCCCACCCCCCCCCCTCAGAGAGAGGGGTGGAGTGTCTATTCACCATGGAAAAGTTTCGTGTCCCCTGAAACATTCGCATGACAAATTTGGCTCCATTTTCTTGATTGGTTTTCGAATTATGCAGAAATTTGTCTTTCATTTGTATGGAAGCTCCCCCTTAGAGAGGGGGATGGAGTGTGTAACCACCGTAAAAACATTTATTGCACCCTAAAACCTCCACATGCCAAATTTGGTTTCATTTGCTTTATTAATTCTCGAGTTATGCAGAAATTTGTGTTTCATTTTTATGGCAGCCCCACATAAGAGAGGGGGAGTATCTAACCACCATAGAATCATTTATTGCACCCTAAAAGCTTAATATGCCTAATTTGGTTTCTGTTGAGGAGTTTTCGGACGTCTTTTGAGCGCTCACTGGCGAATAATCAGCCGGTTATTTTGTTAACGAGTCGCTAAAAGCTAAAGAGCTTGTTATTATTAAATTTAATAAATTTTACAATTAATTTTCCTTACATTTATTCGTAACCTCTAATTCCTCAAATGATTTATTTTCCGACAAGGTATTTCATCAATCAGCCTAGATATGTAAGTTATTATTAGCCATAATTTTTCTAATTCATTTTCTTTTCGTTTAGGTACTTACAATATAATTTTACAATGTAATTAATAGCTATTTCACAAAAGATATAGTAAGTAGATTTGTGGGAAGTTATCAGGCCGGATTCATGCCCGGTTGCTCGACGACGGACCAGATTTTTACACTGCGGCAGATCCTCCAAAAGAGCCGCGAGTATCAGGTCCCTACACACCACATCTTCGTCGACTTCAAGGCCGCATATGATACAATCGACCGACGACAGCTATGGAGGATCATGGACGAACACGGCTTTCCCCGAAAGCTGACAAGACTGATTCAGGCAACGATGAACGGTGTGCGGTGCAGTGTGCGGATCTCAGGTGAGCTGTCGGAATCATTTGAGACTCACAGGGGACTTCGACAAGGCGATGGAATCTCCTGTCTGCTCATCAACGTGGCACTGGAAGGTGTTATGCGGAGAGCGGGCTTCAACATGCGGGGCACGATTTTCAACAAGTCTAGTCAGTTTATCTGCTTCGCCGACGACGTGGACATAATCGGAAGAACATATGCGACGGTAGCCGACTTGTATACCCGACTGAAACACGAAGCAGGGCTGATTGGGCTTGAGATCAATGCGTCTAAGACTAAATACATGCTAGCAGGAGGGACTGATCGCAACAGAGTTCTTCTTGGTAGTAGTGTTGTGATCGACGGCGACGAGCTCGAGGTGGTAGAGGAATTTGTCTACCTTGGCTCGTTGATAACAACTGACAACAACAACAGCCGTGAAATTCGAAGACGCATTGTCAATGGAAGTCGAGCCTACTATGGGCTCCGCAAATCCTTGAGGTCCAACAAACTCCGACCCCGTACGAAGTGTACCATGTACAAATCCCTAATTCGACCGGTTGTTCTCTATGGGCACGAAGCATGGACGATGCTTGAAGAGGACTCACAAGCGCTTGGAGTTTTCGAACGCCGAGTGCTCAGAACAATATACGGTGGTGTACAGGAAAGCGGAGTATGGAGAAGGAGAATGAACCACGATCTGGCGCAACTCTACGGCGAACTCAGCATTCAGAAAGTCGCCAAAGCTGGACGAGTGCGATGGGCAGGGCATGTTGCAAGATTGCCGGACAGCAGCCCTGCAAAGATGGTGTTCGCATCGAATCCGGTAGGAACAAGAAGGAGAGGAGCCCAGCGAGCGAGGTGGTTGGACCAGGTGGAGCAGGACTTGGCAAGAATCGGTGCAGCCGGGAGTTGGAGAACTGCAGCCATGGATCGGGATTATTGGCGAAAAATTGTGAAGAAGATCTAATCTCTCAATGGGATGTAGTATCATTATAAATAAAAAAATTATAGGAGGTTGTGTCCAAGATACGACCGCATTGTTGACGTAGAACTACGCTGTTATTTTATATAAGTCGCTTGTTTATACCTTCGGATATTATTCTATAATGCTGTGAAATTTTAGAAACAACTGCTTAGAAGAATTATCTCTGAAATGGTTTTTTCATTGTAGAATCAGTTGACGATAATTGATTGATGACTCATTGTTGCCCTCGCAAAACAACACACTAGCTGATCGTATGTCGGAATTTATTTCATGTCAATGCATTGAAAATTTACCTCGAACGCTATTCCGATGGCCTTTTTCGCAATTGACATAGACTCGGCTTCATTCGATTATATACATTATTTCACATCTCATAACTACATCAATATATTTTTGGCACCGCATGGAAACAACAACAATGACAACACTTGCAAGTATCAAATATCATGCTACATGTTATTTAGTATTGCCTCAAAGGAATCGCACCTCTAGGCATCGTTTGTACAACGTAAACCAAGCGGCAAACAAACGTTCGCCATAGCATGCATACAGAGCCATACATTGGTGGCTTGAAAATACTAGGAATATAAACACTTCTCATCATTTTGCGCTATTCTCAAAAGAAATGCTCCTGTACTTTCTTGGTGACTAAACTTACGAAATAAACTCTTTTTGTTAATAACAACCTCGAAAACAGTAGCAATGCTTCATTATGATTAATATTAGCGCAAATGCAATCCTAGTTGAAGACAGTTTTGCGACTGGCACGCGAACCCAAATAACTCATAACATTCCAGTAAGACATTTGAGGTGCTTGGTATTCCCCAAATAATTTTTTGTCTGACAACCCTAACGCCTGCTTCGCCATAACGTCAATTTAATGCATTGATGCATTCTCAAAGGCACCAACGAAGCCCTTATGATGACGGGAAACAAACAATGATAACTGCTTGGAAAAAGACTGAATTATGCCACACAGTTTGTACTCTGCTGTAACACTCATCGATGCGAATTCGCTGATGAGTTTGTCAAGAGCGACCGCCTTCACCACCAGAGGGGGGAACTTGATTTTGGTTGCTGCCTGGGTAACAACGTTTACATTTTCGACCGACGCGCCGAAATCGCCTACTTCGCTGTTGTTCAATGCGGTGTCACACTCGCGAAGGCTCGGTTCAGTGCGAGCGCTTTTCACTGCACCAACATCGCGTGCATCATTAGATGACGCTTGCCTCGAAATTTTCTTGCCCCTGGCAATGCGTTTGTTTTTTGCAGGGCTCGAGCCTGCCTTCCTCTTCTTCTTGCTCATCACACACTACACGAAGCGTCCAATTTATGACGCGGAAAGACAAACACACGATACGAATAACGCGAAAAACGAACAGAAAAACCAAACGACGATATCCAAGTTGAATTACCACTGGTGGGGTCCAATCTTAGATCGAAGTGCAGCGAAAGCAAAGCGAACTGGATTGATCAACAGTTCGATGCCGAATGAAAGTTTGCCTCAGCGAGATCCACTGTTTATACTCTAGGCAAGTATTCCCCTTCATTCTTCTGCTTTTCCTTGTTCACGGAGACTTTTAATCCTACGATTTCCCCTCCGTTGGTCGTCGATAAGTTGATTGTTATTGATCGCTCTGTTCGGGAAGGCACACAAATGGACAGAACAAATGTATGGGAAAATGGAAACGCTTAGTGTTCATGAATTTTAACCATTTACAATCCAGGGAATTCTAATGTATAGCATATTAAACAAATCTTACGGAATTTCCGATTCGTTTAGTATGTAAATCGCCAAAATCCGTTCACGGCAAAAATAGTTATTAACGTTAACTTTATTTCATAAAAACGTTTTCTGATTTGACACCCTTAATGAAAGACGTAGTTCTACGTCAATAAACAAAAGTTTTTTAAACAAATTTCACGCAACGTGTTCGACATCGTTGGCAATGCTGTCGCTTGACAATTCATCTTACTCTTTTGAGGGGTCTTCGAATCCACAGCTCCCCTGCCCGTAAAACTGCTAATTCCACTCAGTTTTACTTGTCTTCAATGTCTAGCAAAGCCAATTTAGACACCGGTCTGCGAAAAACACCATTGGATGTCTGAACCCTTGCTCTTCGGATTCGTCCATCCGAACCTCTCATCACCTCGACGATTCGGCCTCTAGTCCAACCAGGTCCAACCATTCCACATCGATTGGTCGACCACGATTACCAAATCTCCTTCTGCGATATCCTTAACGTCATCGAACCACTTTGTTCGACGGGCAATAACGGGTAAATACTCCCTTATCCGATGACGGCATTTCTGAGAAAAATCTAGATTCGAACTCCATTTGGTGCCTTCATCAGCAATGTTGTCTTTCGTGGAGACCCAATGCCACTCCTGGGGTTTTGACAGCGTTAATATTTCTCCTAGACGACAAGAAACAAACTGTCGATACTTGCGGGGATCTGATGCATGGATCCAAGCTAGGACAGTTCTTGAATCACACCAAAGCACATTCGACGATACCATTAATTTCAGCTCGTAGGTAAGCCACACAGGCGTATGCTTCCTCGCTCGCGTCACAAAATACGTGTAGCTGTAGGTTTTTTATTTTTGTTACCTTCTCAGTAGTCAAATAAATTATAAAAGCTTGAGGATTTCATGTCTTTATTAGTTGGAAGGTAAAACTAGAATAAGCATAAATCTAAAAGCATGTCACTCCTGCTTCTGGCATGGCTACTGTGATCTATCAACAGTCATGGTAGCCAAGGTAGCATCTCCCCCTCTAATTTGGTAGCAGTGGTAATGTTGAAACTTGATTGGTGGCCGGGTTGATCGCACGGGACGTTGCAAAGGTGTCGATGTCAGAATCGGCTGGGGAACATCCATTGACAGTAGAGTTTCATCTCCTTCACTCGACAACGTATCTTGAAGATCAAGAACCTCGGCTGACTCAACGTGCTCCTCAAATGTTGGTTGATCCAAGTTCAGGACTTCATTAGGTGTTGGTTGATCGTTCTGGATCGAAGATTGGGTTCTGTCCAGCTGAGGTGTTGGTTCAGCTGGAGTAAGTCCAAAGTCGTCAATCAAGATAGATAATGGTGCTGGTGCAGGAGCAACTTCTTCCATTCCCGTTCGGAGTTGATCAATGTGCGAATGTAGCACTTTGCGTCGACCAACTTGGCAGTCCAATAATATGTTGTAGTTGACGTTGCCAATAGCTTCGAGCACAATACCGGGCATCCACTTCCACTTATCGTTTGCAGAGTAGACTTTGGCATAAACTCGAGCACCAGCTAGGAAACTTCGCTTGACTGGTTTATGTTGCGGGTGAAATTCTGGTTTGGGTGACGGTCGTAACAGGTACAAAGTTGTCCTCATCTTGCGTCCAAGCATTACCTCGGCTGGAGATTGTCCACTCAGAACCGCTGATGGAGTGGATCTGTAGACGTACAGGAACGTTTGAAGCGCAGTAAGGGTTGACTTCTCTCCTCCGTCGACAATTTTCTTCAGCGATCTCTTCAAGGTGTCCACAAACCTCTCCGCTTGCCCGTTTGATTGTGGATGATACGGAGCTGTACGGAAATGGACGATCCCAAATTCTTCGCAGAAATCACGGAATTCAGCACTGGTGAACTGGCTTCCATTGTCCGACACAATGACTGTAGAAATTCCAAATCTTGCGAAGCATTCTCGAAGAAATGTAGTCGTTGTGGAAGTAGTCGGGTAACGAGTTTGCAGTATTTCCGGCCACTTTGAGAAAGAATCCACCACAACTAAATAGTATTCTCCATCCACAGGTCCAGCGAAATCGATGTGGAGTCGTTGCCAGGGTCCTTCAGCTCGAGGCCACGGTTGTGGTTGAGCATGTGGTGGAGATTTTGCAGCATTCGCACAGCTTGGGCATCTACGAACGTAGTTGGTGATGTCTTCATCTATTGTCGGTCAGAAAACGATTCCACGAGCGATAGCTTTTGCCCGTTCGATGCCAGGATGTCCTTGGTGAACTTGCTTGAGGATCCTTTTCTGCAGGCTTTTGGGAACTACAATTCGATCCGCCATCATGATACAGTCGTCAATTACGGAGTAGGAATCTCGACGGCTGAAGAAAGATCGAACTTCTACATCTTCGATACCTTCGCACCGTGATGGCCAGGAACCTTGTGTGTAAGAAATTACCTTCTGGAGCACGGCATCCTTCTTAGTGGCGATCTTCAGGCTCTTGTGGGTGACTGGAAGATCTTGAATAGAGTCATGGAAACAGGAACTAACGTCATCTTCGACTCGAACCATAGCGATGACTGCTTCTTCGTCGGGTTTCGGATGGTTGTTGATAAGCCGGGAAAGTACGTCAGCGTAACCGAAATCTTGAGTTGATACGTATTCGATGTTGAAATCGTATCCCAAAAGTGTCAGGGCCCATCGTTGGAGCCGATTTGCGGTATGTACAGGAATGCCCTTTTTGGATCCGAAAATTCTCAGCAATGGTTGATGGTCCGTTTGAAGCGTGAACCGGCGACCCCACAGCAAACGATGGAACTTCGTGCAAGCAAAAACCAATGCCAACGCTTCTTTTTCGATTTGGCTATAGTTCTGCTCTGCTACAGTCAGCGATCTCGATGCATGTGACACAGCCTTGATGATGCCGTTCGGAAAACGATGAAGAATAACTGCACCAATGCCAGTTTTTGACGCATCTCCTGCCACGATAATCTCTTGCTCTGGATTGTAGTGGGTGAGCAACAGACCAGATTGTAGCACTTTTTTGATGTTTTGGAAAGCGTGCTGACACTCCTTACTCCAATCGAACTTCGTATCCTTTTTCAGAAGGTTGTCTAACGGATGGCGTAGTTGGTGCATCTCGCGGACGAATTTGCCGTAAAAGTTGACTGCACCCAAGAACGAGCGCAAGGTGGGAACGTCGGTTGGTGCGGGCATTTCCGAAATGGCTGCAATCTTGGCTGGATCGGGTTGGATACCTTTAGCAGAAACGATATGTCCAAGGTACTTGATTTGATCCTGGTGGAATCGGCACTTCTCCACACGTAGACGGAATCCATAGTCACGAAGACGGTTGAAAAGCATGTGGATGATTCGGTTATGATCCACGAGAGTCTTGCTGTGCACCAGAATATCGTCGAGGAAAACTTCCACACCACGTAGACCCGAAACCATTTTCGCCATTAGCTGCTGGAATGCACCGGGTGCTGACTTGACCCCTGGAGCCAATCGGTTGAAACGGAATAACCCACGGTGGGTGTTAATCGTCAACAGCTTCTTGGATTCGTCATCGACCTCCACCTGAAGGTAGGCATCCGACAGGTCGATGATGCTGAAGACTTGACTGCCGGATAGCTTGCTGAAGATCTCCTCCGGGGTAGGAAGAGGGTGGTTGTTGGTCTCCAGTGCTGCGTTGAGCCCAGTCGAGTAATCGGCACATACACGCACTTTTCCCCCCGGTTTCTTGACAACGACGATGGGTGCTGCCCAGTCCGAAAAATCGACCGGAGAGATGATGTCCAACCGCTCGAGTCGATCCAGCTCCTCTTCTACCTTTTGGATGGCATGAAAAGGCACCGGTCGCTTTGGTCGGAAAACGGGTTGAGCATCCGGCTTCAGAGACAGTGAAATTTTCGTCTTCATGCAGTGGCCCAAACCATCCTGAAAAACTTCAGGATATTGCTTAAGGAAGTGCTGATCAGAGGAAGGTGAAAAATTGGAAAGATTCACCTGTTTGCAGTTGGCAGCAAGTGGCTTCGACCATAAGTCAAACGCGTCCAACCAGTCCAGTCCGATGACGTTCAGATCTTCAACTGATGTGATGTAGCAGACCGATGCCATCGTAGTTTTCCCGATAGTAACCGGGCACGTGAATTCACCAACTAATTCGAGTGGTTCCCCAGATGCCGTTGATGCTTCTACGCTAGTCACCGTTGATGACGGTGAGCCAATCATTTTCCACGTGTGTGTGCTGATAACGGTGATGTCGGAACCACAGTCCAATTGGAGCTCGGCCGATTTTCCGTTGAAATTGACGGTGATGAACCTTCTACGGCTACGAACCTGCTTCACGATTTGAATAACCTTCGTGTTGAAAGGCTTCTTCTTCTTGGAACCAGCTTTCGACTCCGTAGTCGATGACTTGGAAAAACAACCACAGTAGCCGTCTTTGTGGCCCACTTTCCCGCATTGTTTGCAGGTGTGCTTCGAAAATGTGCAGTCCTTCACAAAATGCATTGCGCCGCATTGCCAACATGGTGATGGAGGTGTCTTGATGTCTGCTGATGACTTCATCTGGTTGTTCGGCTGCTTCTTTGACTGCCGAACTGCCTGGACCGCTGAAGATGTCGGTTTCTTCTCGACCAACGCCGTGTCGTGTTTAAGATTCGACAGTCGTTGGCACTCGGTGACCAGTCCTGCCAGGTTGATGGTTTCAGCTTGATCGGACTCGAGCTTCGACAGAAGTCGGGTCCTGACGTCGGTGTCCTTCGATGACTTGAAACCGCAGATGAACACCAAGCTCTTGAACTGATCCACGGTGAGCTTCTGAAGTTCAAAATCCTCACATTGACGGTTGACGATTCCAGCATACGTTACGAAATCGTCGGCTTCGTTCTTCTCAATATTGAGGCAGTCGTAGCGCTTGCTGAACAGAGATTTATGCTGACCAAAAATCTGCTTCATCTCGTCTACAACTTCGTCGAAGGTGAAATCGCGTGGGTGGGACGGCAGCAGGTAGTTGAGGAATTTCTCGAGCACCTGAACACTGAGACTCCGCAGCAAAAGTCTAACCTTCGCGGCATCGTCCAAGCTTCTGCCATCCTGCCTGAATAGATCCTCGTACTTAGAAAACCAGCGATCGAAAGTCAACCCGTTCTCCGGATCGAAGTGAAACTCCTTAAGGTTGGTCGCAAGGGATTCGAGAATTTTCTCTGGAGCGTTTTGCTGTGTTGACGTTGCTTGGTTACCGGTGAACTGTTCCAGTAACTTCATCAAACGGCTGTTTTGCTCGGCCATTTGCTGCATCACAACGGACAACGGAATTTCTCCTCCACTTGCTCCAGCTTCAGATCCGGCTTGAGTTCCATATTCGGTGGTCATCTCGGAAGAATCTTCAGGCTTCAACCTCGTCGCCAAAAATGTTACCTTCTCAGTAGTCAAATAAATTATGAAAGCTTGAGGATTTCATGTCTTTATTAGTTGGAAGGTAAAACTAGAATAAGCATAAATCTAAAAGCATGTCACTCCTGCTTCTGGCATGGCTACTGTGATCTATCAACAGTCATGGTAGCCAAGGTAGCAATTTTGTCAGCTGGATGCGCAAAATAACAGCGTTGAATTCGTACGCAATCAAGCTGGGTGAGTACTCCCAACCATCGGGAATAATGATTACATAGTTCCTCGTTAATGGGTTCGTCCCAATCTGCTTTGGTTCTCCAAATATTTTGGATAAGAATCTTTCCATGTATAATAAAAAATGATAAGAGTCCAAGAGGATCAAATATCTTCATGACCGTACGGAGCACTTGTCGTTTCGTAGGGTGATTTATCGGTGATGGCATACACGTCACAAAGGTAAATACATCCTCTTCTGGGCGCCAATACATGCCTAGTACGCGCTCTGTTGAATCTAGAGATGTGCCATCCGCTTATGAGCTGTTCCGAAGAATCGACTCTTTGAAGTGAGTTGACGCGGAACAGCTCGCAAAAAAAATCAAACAGCTCTTCAGCTCACTTTGATGATGATGAAGGAGAGAAAAGAGCTGTAGAATTGAAGAGAGTGTGTGAGCTGTAATATTCAAATGAACTGACCGTCTCTCGCTCTCCGTGTTATGATATCAGTTCAGTTTAATTTGTTCCTTGTCTTTTCAACTGTTATATTCGGGTTGACGGAATTGGGCTTTGTTTTAGGGGGCGCCAAAAATAATAATTGACTTTCAGGCAGAATGAGCACGTTTTTAAAATTGAAATTATGAATGAAAATTATTAAAAATTGTTTGTAGGCGGTGAAAAAATCTCAAAAAATTCTTCTTGAAGACAATTTTATATTATAATGAAAAGTCTCAGTAAAAATATCGGAAATGTATAGACCAAATTGAAAGTCGCCACCAGATGTCGACTCTGACAACTGAGCTGAAGAGCTGTTCATAAAGAACAGCTCTTCTAGATGAGCTGAGCTGATCTGAGCTGTTCATCATGATGAGCTGGATTGCACACCTCTAGTTGAATCCAAATGTCCGAATGTGAGATTTTTCTCCAAGTGATTTTTCTATTCTCCGATTCGCGAGAGAAATTCACCAGAGTTTGATATCCATCCTCTCAAATGGAATCCGCCACGAGCATGAATCAATTTTACTTCCGACGCTCTCCGTACTGACTCATCTACACTGTCGACGCTATCAAGGTTCCATATAATGTTTTTGGGTGATAGAGTGAGCTGCCTTTGGGTATTCATTTACGTACTCCGACGCGTTCATGTTCTTAACGAACTGGGCGGAGCACGGCGGAGCATGTGGACCCGAACGTGGCTACGTTCATGAGATACACTTGTGGTTTATGTTTCGGATCTCTCGGAAACTCTCGCAACAGAAGCCTCTGCGAATGCCGATCTTCTCGGCGAATATAAATCTGATGGAACATTTCCATTAAATCAGCAGCGAACGCGATTCGGTATTCGCGAAATCCAAAGAGCACGCTCAACAAAGATGTCAATAAATCAGGACCTTTAATCAACATGATGTTCAATGAAACGCCGTCTACTTTCGCAGCAGCATCACAAAATATACGGATTTTCGATGGTTTCTTGGGATTTATGGCCACACCCAACGGTAAATACCAAATCCGACGGGGATTAGCCTCCTGCAATTCCTGTGCAGTCGCTTTATGAATGTACCCCTTCGTCTCGTATTCTGCCAATTGTCTCCGAATACTCTGCCCGATAACCGGATCCTTACTCATGCGTCGTTCCAAACACTGCAAACGTCGAACTGCCATCGTGTAACTCTCTGGGAATTTGAAGTCATCAAACTTCCAGTCCAGTTTCATACTTATTTCCGATGCGTGTGGTCGTCTCTCGCAGAATTCTATTTGCTCGTTGCACCTCTTCAGACTCTGGACATGTTGTTAACGAAACACCGAGGTTATCAATAGAAAAATATGTGGATACCATATCATGCAGCTTAATGTCCTGCTCACATTCACATATGTGAAAGCTATGAACGTGACGAGCGGATGAGCTTCGGTTTGATCCGTATATCGCCCATCCCAATCGGGTTTTAACTGCTACAGGATCCTCCGGCATACCTTCACGAAGCTTGAGCGTTGCCGTTAAATGAGCGTTATCACTCCCTATCAGTATACGTGGCGTTGCCCGATCGTAGTCTGTGATCGGCAGTCCTTTCATGTGTGGAAACACTTCACATATTTCATTATAATGAATTGATTGTAAGGGTAGTGTCGCGACCGCCAATATACTCATCCGTTTTTTTCGATAGGTGAGCGCTCCAAACACGAAGCCTCAGCCCAGAAGTTGCATCGCTGACTGAAATGAAGAAACTCTTCAAATCTTCTTCTGCGGTGGATTAGTACGTGGTTGTTAGGCACGTAACTAGTCCGAAGTTAAACTTTATTTTTACTCTTTTATTGATGCCAAGAGAGTGCGTTCTCACTCTTTTAGCAGAGAGGTAGAGCGTTCACGAAACGTTCTGCTCATCTCGTTTGCTGCTACCACTAGTTGCGTACCGATACGAGACACAGCTCGATTTGTTGGACTCGATGTTCACCGCTGCTGCTGTTGTTGTTGCTGTTGCCCTTGAAGTTCGTTGCTGTCTTTTTCCGGTGTCCGTAAAGTGCGTTCTCTAATGGAGAGAGCGTACCCGAAACGTTCTGCTCGTGATGTTTGCTGCTGCTAATGCTGCCACGGAATCACGACGTGGGGCACAGCTCGCCTGTCCGCCCCTCAGCTTTCATGCTCGCCTAGATGTCCACTGCTTCCACTGCTGCTGCTTTCCAAATGATGTTATCCTTTCCACATCCGTTGTAAGAATGCCCGCTGCGCGGAATGGCTCACGCTTTTATAGCTTGGCTATACTTTTCCTTTCATCTGATTGGTCTATAGTTTCCATGGCATGCTTCTTATGTTCCTTCATTATTATTTTATCACTCTATACTGTACTCTACAGGTAGGTCCAAACTGCCCACCGTCCTTACGTCTCTTATAGTGTATCTGTACTGATAATCACGTCCAGAAATTTCCAACTCCACACGCTGAGAATCTACTTCTGCCCTGGTAACTCCTGCCGTCCATTGCAAGCAGAGTGGCTGAGCCTCTCCTTTAACATCCAATTCCCTTACCAGACATTCTTCCACCAGCGTCTTCGATGACCCATCATCCAAGAATGCGAAGGTGTTTATTGAACGACCATTCGCGTATAACGTAACCGGTATGATTCGGAATAGAACTGCGCGCCCAGTGTAATGGTGATTTGATACAGCTCCCGAAACGATAGCACTATTTTCCTGTTGATGTCTATGTAGCAGTGGATGATGTTTCGCCTGACACCCATCCTGTCCACACGATCGTTGCAGTTTGAATGGCCGCCGTCCATGAGCCCCTAGACAATTCCGACAGAGCTTATTTAGTTGTACCGTCTTCCAACGTTCTTGCTGACTCATATTAGCAAAATCTGTACAATCTTTAACACGATGGTTGATGTTTTTACACACAAAACATGAACGAATGAGATCACCGCTAACGTCCTTTTTTTCTAAATTTATTTCGGCAGAATGTGCACCGAAGAATGTTTTTTCTTTACTTCTATCGGCCCTGCCTGAATGTAGTGACGGCTTCGATTCAATCGATAAGGTTACGTCGGCAGCAGCCCGCAAAAACGTTGACATGTAGTCCGCAAAGGTGCTCATATTTACCACGGAACATCTCTGTTTATGCAACGACCACTCTAGCTTTAGATTTGCTGGCAGCTTCTCGACCAATTCAGACAATAGCATTGGGTTGTGAAGGTGCTCCTCTTGTCCACCTGCTGTTAGATGGTCACAAAAATTTTGCACAGACATACCAAACGCAATAAGCATGTCAAGCTTATCCTGCTTCGGCGAGGGAACGGCCCTAACTTTTTGCAAAAGTGTGTGAATAATTAACTCCGGTCTACCATACAGGAACTTCAAGGTTTCCATCACGTTTGGTACGGATTCAGGAAGCAACAAGCGACTGCGTACGGATTCAAGCGCGTGTCTTTTTAGGCACCGTTGCAGTCTGGTTAAATTTTCTACATTTGAGTACCCACAAGCTTGAGTAGAATTGGCATAAGCACTGTAGAACAATGGCCATTCCTCAGGCTTGCCACTAAAATAAGGCAAATCTTTCGCCACTACGTGTCTCGCAGCGAGCTGTTGTGCTGACGGGACAAAGGCACTATCATACAACATCGGTCTACCGGCAGATAAATTTCCTCCTCGCACAGGCAACGGAAGAGTGGTCACATTGCTCTGGGCTTCATTCATCAATTCGTCGTTATGTGGTCTTACGTTATTCATCGGAATCTGATTACATTCAAAATTCGCAACGCTTGGAATTTCTCGACAAGCTTCTGGCGCAGAGCATAATGTTGGAAAACAACGAGCACTACAATCGGGAATTTGATCTACTACACTATGCCTATTTACTCTTGGCTCATTTGTCATTGAGCGTTCATAGTTCCTGACTACCTGACAGTTCTCTTGACGCGCATTGGCATTATTTGTTTCTACTAAACTCTGATTTTGAATAACTGGTTTTAGGATACTAGCTTCACTAATCGTTACTGCGCCCAGCGCATTTATCGTTTTCGATACACCACCAATCTCATGTTCGGTACTTATCGTATTTACGTTAACCTCGATGTCACAAGACATTTGATTCATCGGATCGTGAAAGGGAACTTCACACTGCTCCTGCTGCCATTGCTCCACCTTTCCCTTGCTGCTTTGTTGCGGTCCGGAAGCTATAGACTTGTTCTCATCATCGTCTATTTCTCCTTCTCGTTGGCGGAATGTGGCGTCTAGTAACTGCTTTTCCATGTGTAGTTTCTTCCGTTCGATTTCGGATTCCTATTCGGCTTTCTCCAGCTCGTGCCTTCTATTCTGCTCTCGTCGCTCTTGCTCCAACAACTTCTCCATGAAGGACTTTTCAGCTGCAAGCTTCTCCAGACCTAGGCGAGCCATCCGTGCGGCTGCACTCGAGGTGGATGAAATACCGGATACACTGGCAGCTTTCTTCGTATAACCTCCTTCTTTCGCTTTGCGTGAAATTGGTGACGGTTTCATACACTTCAGACAAGTGAAGGTGCAATCTTCTTCGCTGACGGTATCGTTCACTCCTGCGCACTTATAGTGCCACCATGAATCGCAATGTTCACATTGGACCATATATTCTGTATCTGGATCTTTACAATGCTGCCCAGTATGTGTCGGGCTATGATTACTGCGTGGCATCGCGGAATAAATCTTTTAGATTGTTGAGGAATTTTCGAACGTCTTTTGAGCGCTCACTGGCGAATAATCAGCCGGTTATTTTGTTAACGAGTCGCTAAAAGCTAAAGAGCTTGTTATTATTAAATTTGATAAATTTTACAATTAATTTTCCTTACATTTATTCGTAACCTCTAATTCCTCAAATGATTTATTTTCCGACAAGGTATTTCAGCAATCAGCCTAGATATGTAAGTTATTATTAGCCATAATTTTTCTAATTCATTTTCTTTTCGTTTAGGTACTTACAATATAATTTTACAATGTAATTAATAGCTATTTCACAAAAGATATTTAAATAAATTTCACGCAACGTAAGAAAATGTGTTCTGCTTTGTATCAATTGGTTTTCCTTTTTTCTCTAGTTTTGTGTTCGACATCGTTGGCAATGCTGTCGCTTGACAATTCATCTTACTCTTTCGAGGGGTCTTCGAATCCACAGTTTCATTTGCTTCATTAATTCTTGAGTAATGCAGAAATTTGTGTTTCATTTGTATGGCAGCCCACCCACCCTAAGAGAGGGGGAGGAATATCTAACCACCGTAAAAACATTTATTGCATCCCAAAACCTCCACATTCCAAATTTGGTTTCATTTGCTTGATTAATTCACGAGTAATGCAGAAATTTACTATGTTTTATTTGTATGGCAGTTTTTCGAGGTTTTCGAAATTTTTTTTTTGATGCCAAATGTCTTAAAATGGTATGAACACGTCGAGATCTAGTGTTATCTCGAAAAAAAAATTTTTCGGCATGCGAAACGAAAAGTATGGTTTTGGGTGACAATAAAAATAGTTATCTCGATTTTTCATTCGGAACTTGCTGCGAAATGTTGATTTGCACAATAATATACCCTATGCAAAATATTAGCTCATTCGGACTTCATTTACTGGTGTCACAAACGTTAAAGTTTGAGTTTTTTTGAAAAACGAAAAATCACCGAAAATCGAGGTTTAAAAAAAAATTTATGCCAAATGTCTTTAAATTGCATTACTTGTCGGGATTTACAGTTATCTCAAAAAAAAATTTTTGTCAAAAATTTTTTTTTGCACTTGCTCGTTTTTCCGTCTGAAAAAAATTATTTTTGAAAAAAAAAATTTTGAGATAACTGTAAATCTCTACGTGTCATGCAATTTTAAGACTTTTGGCATCATTTTTTAAAAAAAAAAAACCCCGAATTCCGCTGATTTTTCGATAACTCAAATTTTAACGTCTGCGACACCAGTAAATGAAGCCCTAATGAGCTAATATTTTGCATAGAGTATATTGTTGTGCAAATCAACATTTCGTAGCAAGTTCCGAATGAAAAATCGAGGTAACTATTTTTATTGACACCCTAAACCATACTTTTCGTTTCGCTGCCGAAAAAAAACTAAGTCCCAGAGTGCCGATTTTTAGCAACGGAACGGAACACTGCCGTATTGAAAGGGTTAAAAGCTGAGAGCTGAATAAGGTACAAATACGATTTTGCGTGCGTATGGCTGTAACACGAAACCTTTAGTTGTTTTGTTTTTATTCTGTATTTAGGAGGCTTTCATGCTCCTGGGCTGGTTCGCCTTTGTAGCGACGACCGCCTTGCCGCAAGGTTTAGTTACAATAAATTATTTAACATAAAATTGTAGCATAAAAATTTAAACTTGAAATAACACAAAGATTAAACACATATCAAAACAAGGATCTTCGTGGCTGTTTTTGGCATTTTTTGAGTAGCAGAAAAGCATTGCTATTCTCGCTGAATCGTCGCTCAAGATGTCTCGTACACTCTCGCTGATTTCATAGCGATTTCGCAGATCATCGTATTTCGGGCATCCACACAGGAAATGTTCGACGGTGTTTTGAACTTGGCATTGGTCGGAAAGTAGAAAGAAAAGTCCTATGTTGAATCCGTGTGAGACCATGCAGTGGCCGGTCCCCAGCCTGGACAAGATTCGTTGTTCTCTCATGTTTATGTTCTCGACCCTGGCAATCGAGCCGTTAACTTTTTGAAAGAACTACCATCTCTCTGCAAAACAACTTTCGATTCTAAAGGTGCGAAAAGAGTTCATGATCCCCGAATTCTCGTTACCAAGCGGCACCTCTCGAGTGAAACAGTCAGTTGTTACCGATTCCGGAAAATCGGTCGTCCGCTTCATTCCCTGCGATGGTGCTGTGTACGGGAACTCACATGGGCGTAGTGTCAATAGGTACTTCCTGATGACCTATACCCATGGGTGATTGGACCTGGTCGCATCAATGGCACTCGTCGAGACGAAGACGACCAGCAGCGGGCTTGGAAGCCAAAAATACGTTCAGTTGTGTCACATGTTCTTGAGACATTTGCTGTTGGAAATGGACACAATGTTTGAAAGGAAATATCTATTTTCTAATTCGTCGATGCAGGTACTCAATCGTTGTTGGGAAAGGACATCGAGGAACGCCTTGGCGTGTTTTTGGACTGAAAGAACCAAATTAAACAGCATTATGGCAATTGGAACAAAAATTGATCCGATATCGATCTCAAGTCGCCGAAGTGACGCAATCCAAGTTGGTCGTCGACCCGCCGTCGGAAGCGGCGGTCTCTCGCAAGCAAACCTGTGTTCCTTCGTTTGACTGGTTAGTACCGTAAGGTCCGATTTGCCGTTACTGCGAGCTTGAAACTACCTGAGATGTAGCTGAAGATGTAGTAGGAGTAGCTTGCCTTCAATTTTTCGACTAGACCGATCAACGTTCTGTTTTCACTCACTCATTTCGCTCTTCTGTTGTGATTTTTGAACGTTTTTCCTCATTTGCATCCCACGAATCACTAGGAAAACATCGGTCCACTGTCCACTGCCTTGCGGTGCACAGTAAGTGCATACTGTGAACTCCCACAGCGAATAAACCTTATCCTGTTTTAATTCCGTCACGCATCGAGTGACTTCGCAGCTCTGCTGAGCGCCCTGGCGCCCTATATGATACGAGCTTGACGCGATATTGTAGGTGAAGCGGTTCATGAGGGTTATACTTTCTGGATATATACTTCCTTATGTTATATTCGCCACTGCTAGCAGATTTTGATCAAATAAATCGGAATTCATAGGAAATTATAAGAAATACCATTCGGAAGGAGTTCTTCACATTGAAATTACTTGAAGCGAGACAAGTTTTACTTTTTTTTGAACTATTATTTATTTATCCATAATTTAACCAACATATGGAAAAATCAGCTTAAGCCGATGATTTAGCGGCGGCAGCAGCAGCTGCAGCCTGTGCCTTCTCCTCGCGAATGCGATCCTTCTTGAGAACGCCATAGTAGGCGCGCTTGTCAGCCGGAGTTTGGAAGCGACCATGACCAATCTTCGACGATGTATCGATGAACTTGAGATTGATCTGTTCCAGGGCAGAACGCTTCGTGTGCACCAACAGTGACTTGCGCAGCGTGATGATACGACGCTTGGCTCCGATACAACATCCCTTGATCATCAGGAAATCATTATTGATTTCACCATAGAATGGGAAGCCTCCCATTGGAGTGATAGATTTGTCCGTCAAATCATACTCGGTGGCGGCACTGTTCTTGATGACCTGTAAAATAAAAATTTAAATTAGTTTGGATGCATCTTCAGGATTTATCATTTCTCTTTGATCATTACTGATCAGTCCTATCATTATGTACACATGATATTTCATCGAAATGTAGTAAAATAGATTGATGTCGGCTACATAGTTTTTCATCATTCAAAAATTAAGAACAAAAGCAGTGAATAAAATTGTTCTAATTACCTTGCCGTCCTTTGTATGGATTCCAGCTCCAATGCGGTAAATCTTCTTGTTGATCTCAGTACGATGATGGTAACCCTTCTGACCAGCACGAGCAACGGTGAATGCTACACGCGATGGATGCCAGGCTCCGATACAGGCAACCTTGCGAAGACCTTTGTGCGTCTTGCGTGGCAGTTTCTTGGTGTGCCAACGGCTGGTAACACCCTTGAAACCTTTACCCTTGGTAACAGCCACACAATCGATCATTTCATCCTGTGCAAACACCTGCGAAACTGGCACTGGTTTTTCCAAATGCTCTCTAGCCCAGTTGACTTTGTCTTCAATGGTTCCGCCGTTCAGTTGGATCTCGATGATGTGAGCCTTCTTCTGGCCCTGCTTGATGAGACGGATCTGAGAAAAAAAAAAAGTTTTAAAATCGAGTACACAAAAATGAAGGAACGTTTGTGGCTGATATGGTTTATCTACAACGTCACAGCCCAGGAGCTACGTGAAGGATCAGGAATATATCATCCATTGCCTCCCGAAGGGCAATTTTATATACGACATTGAGGAACAGCCGTGCATGGTGAGGCAAAGCCGGCCCCCGATTTTAGATGGTTCTATCATCCGAAGACGACAGATCCATCCAGGTGATGTCGTGATTATTTAAATTTCGTTTGAATACAACTTACCTGCGAGTGGGCGATAACACGAATGGATTTGCAGTAACGAATCATTTTCTTGAAACTCTCCTCGATTTCCTTCTTTCCCAGGTCATCGGTCCACTTCTTGGATGCCTTAACGAAAGCCTTCTTCTTGCTCGCATGCCTTTAGATCGAAGTTCAATAGAGTTAACGAAGAACATAAAAAAAAATAGAGAAAGGCTCTCATCAAGATGTTTGCTCTTGAGAGGAGAATCTGTTCCCCAAGCCATGTTCACCAGTATCTCTTACAGTGCAGAAATTGGCTCACATGACAACTTGAAGTCCTCTCATATAGATCCAAGGACTATAGCATGTATGATTAGCACAATTCGTATAAACACTTAGAATCTATAAGTGAACGAAATTGATTCAGAAGGAAAGCAGCAGTGGATAAGTTTCAAACAGGATTGTTCAGACATCTTGTTGAACAAGTAATTTTCATCATTCAATTCGTTCACTTTTCTATGGAAGGTATCAATCTCCCTTAAATTTTGCAGCCAAACTTACCAGTTCTTATAGAACCGACGTCGACATTCCTCAGATAAATGTTGCGCCCAGACATTGCACAAGGCACGTGGGCCGAATGGAGTTTCAATGTATCCAACAGCACCAACAATGACAATTGGAGGTGTTTCCAAAATGGTAACGGCTTCTACCACTTCCTTCTTGTTGATCTCTGTAAAATGGAAAATAAGCTATAAACTAGTGCACCATATAGAATCGATCAATATTTCGACTTGTAAACGTCAGACAGCCCTAGTTCTAAACTGGTTTGTAATCATAATTGATCAGAAATAACCGTAAACATTGAATTGATCATCATTAAAAAAAATAACATCAAATGAGGTTATGAAGCGTAAAATAACTCACTTGAACCAGGACGATCGGCTTCTCGCACGATATGCGTCATGCCGGCTTTATAGGCCAGGAAAGCAGTCAAGTGCACTGGTTTGGATGGATCGTCCTTGGGGAATGCCTTTATTCTACCCTGGTGGCGGGAGGCACGCTTCCTGGGGCAAAAGGCCACAGAACCATGGCGAGGCGCCGAAAATTTACGATGAGACTGCAAATAAAAAGATTACATTTAATTTCATAATTATATCTGTACGATGTAGTCAAATTACAATAGTAATAAAACCACGATAATTCAAGTTATCAGAAAATTTCAGATGTAAAAGGAAAACATGGACGCCAGACCGCATGGCACATACTAAGCTATATTTTTTTTTTAATGATCTGAACTACTTTGACTTTATCAAACAGTAATAAAATAAGAGAATACTAATAATAAAGCACTAAGAAGAAATAAAGGCACTCGCAGCACAAAGTATTTATTGAAATAACTCACCATTTTGCCTACAGTTACGTCCGACTTCCACGAAGTACAGATTGGAAAAGAATGATGTCTGAAACTTGTGCCCCATCAACACTTCCTGGCTGAATAGGGCTGGGCATAAATGACACAACTCATAACAAGGGGTCCCACGATCACCAAGTTCTCTGTTCGCTCTTAGCATATAAAGGTGATATTATATTGAGGGTGCTCATACACTGTTTGACCCAAGGTGATATAATAAGGTGGAACGTTATGTCAGAACTGCTGTTCAGCCATTACTTGAGTTCGAATTGACAGCGGCCAAACGAACGGCTACAGTTTTCCGAGAAAGAGGATAACAAATGGCATGCAATGAGGAGTGCATGCCGCTATGTGTTTGCTGCGCATAAATGTTGGTTTTGTTTACGCTGTTGGCATCATTGTAGTGTTTCGGTGACTGCTGCAAGTTATTGTCTGCATTGCTGTTCTACGGGACGTGAGGGTTGTTGCCGTTGCTGCTGGGATTGGAAACTCAGCGATTGTGGGAGCTTTGCTAGTGGGTATATAAAAGAGGTGGCTCTTAATAACCGGTGGGCTTGTGCCGTATTGCTTTAGCTGAAGACTCGCCTGATCGTTCGGGTTGTGAGACACAACAGCTAGTTCGATTGAAACCAGCCCAGCGTAGGTATATGTTGGTGGGGACCGCTATGTAGCATAAAGATTTGATCTACTTTGTTTATAAACAAAAAAAGCCGCTGTCATTTTTCATCCCCTCTCGCATCATCCATGCCTTATCCTCATACTGTCGAAAACGAACCACCTGTCAATTCCAGCTCCTTGGTTTGACCGAAGCCAAATATTTGAATATTTTTGACAGATAAAATTTGATCAACGTGTACTGGTCAAATATATTCGACGCTAAACACGACGTGCAAATATTTAGTACTTGTTTGCTTAAACTTTTTTAAACCAATTTGTCAAACCATGTACCGACGTACGTTAAATATTTCAGTCAATTTTTTTATACTTTGATGTTTGGCATTATTTGCCACTGTTGATAATTGAAGAGAGGCCAACAAAGTGGCAAATGGCAAATAAAACTGCCGAAAGGGATGCCAGATCTTTTTATTGTAATTTGTATTCATTCGTTTTTAAATCAGTAAAAATCTGTGTAATATGTATTTTCTATTTAAATTGTTCAGCTTAGTTTGTCATTTTTTATATTTCATCAACCTCAACGAAATTATTCAATGAGTTTTAGGCCTGAGATATGTTAAAAAATTGAGCAACACGGATAAATCTGTGCACCTGGCATTCATGCCCGAAAGTAAACATTAGTAAACATTCCGCAATATGGCCGTTAGTTAAGTTTATTAATCTCTATAAAAGATTATATTTTTATTGCTATGTTTTAGAACACAATAATCATTCAAGATGAGGCGCACAACCTGCAGACAATGTGCGAGGAGTATACATCAACACGATTCGAATCATCCAACATTGCCCTCTGTATTGGTGGTATCAACTCAGTGATGCAAAATTCACTGCCAATTCCGAACGGCTGTCCAAAGAAATTCAATATGCGCCAACTGACTTGGATAAAGGACCTGTTAATCAGGTTTGGAAATGTTTTGGAAGATGTTAAGATACCATCCTCACAAGGAGGAAGAACGTTTTGAGGAACGTATATGTATATTTGAACTTCTCGAGTTTGCTGGTTTTTTTTTTGTTTTATTGGTTTCATGTTCATAGTTTCATAACATTCAATGAATTTCTGTTTTCAGATAAAAGAAACCAACTTTGAAGTTTCAACCGATCTACTGGATAATATAATTCAATACATTGCGTAAGTCTCCCGGAAGAGCTGGTTTACGCCCCGTAGGGGTTTGCAAAACTTCGCGGAGTTCCTGGCAATAGTTTTTGCCGGTAAGGGGCCGTCCACATACCACGTGGACAACTTTAGGAGGGGGTAGGGGATATCAAAACGTCCACGCTTATCCACGGGGAGGGGGGAGGGGGTTTTAAACTATATCCACGTGGACACGAATAATAAATATTTTTTCAAATATAATCACCGATACATTCTAAAATAAATAAAAACTGTTCCGTGATCAAGAATTTTAAAACTCCGCCCAACCTGAGTATTCCGTAAGTATCAATAAAATGATTGAGTTGACTGAGAGTGCTTCATATATTTTTACTAAATCATTGGACTTCTTCACGGAAATCCATATTCTGGAAATGACTCACGTAAACTGTGAACGACCGAGCTATTTCCTATGATCCTATGACTTCTATAGTTACAGGCTACTCATAGACGTTTATAATCAAAAACTATAAAAATTAAACAATTCCATAATGGTTGAGTTTTCATGATATTACGAATATGTTTTTTTCACCAAATATAATTTTCTGTAGATTTTGTTCTATTTCGAAAACAGTTAGTCTTAGAATAAAAATGTCTGTATAGTTTTTCATGCGGAATGACGTGTAAAATTAATTTGTTGTATTACTTTTCTCGAAAAGTTACAATTTTTCAAAACATTGGAAAATTTGTTTTCAATTCCTAGGATTTAATGTGTAAGTGTAAATTGTGTATGATGATTCATGCACCACAAGTCGTCATAATTTCCCTTGAATGAGATCGTATTATCTCTCCACGCTAATAATCTTTTGTTTACACCGAGTCCGTTGTCTATTATCCATAGAAACTGCGTATTGATTCGTGATCAAATTCTCTAGACATTGAAATTCGTACAAATGAAGTGTAAATTATTGCATGGGGTAGGAAAAAGTATTTAGTATGATTGCTTGCTATGGTGGCTGATAGCAGACATACGACCGCAAAGAGTTAATGAATTGCAGAATGGTCGATAAGGATTTGAAAAATAATAAAATTATAAATACGCTTTCAATACCCTCTGAAAATTTTACAAACTATGGCGGAAAAGGTTTCGTATTGCGCTACCGACTAAAGGTGAATCGGAAATCCAGAGTGAAGATGAATCGGCATTTGCTGTGATCGATCATATTCCGGAGTGGGCAAAGATCTGCACTCAACAAAAAAAGGACCAGAATGCGACATCGAAAATTTTGAGTGGGTTTTGGAACTCTGTAACTCTGTCATAAAACGATGCATTTGTCAAAGCAATAACTGGGTCTTGTATAGCACATTTCACAACTGTCCATCGATTTGCTGTGCGATGAAAAATTCATAATCCAAAATGAAAGGATAATTTTTCATCCGATCGAGAATATCTATGTGAAAAAGGAATTTTCCGAACTGGAATTTCATATGAAACGAATGGAAGCGAATCAATCAGGTTAATTGGATTCCCAGCAAACATAAAATCGTATAATTTTGCTCGTGCCAAGTCTTACAAGAAATCCGAATAAATCATAATCGCATATAATATCAATCAAAGTATGTATCGTGTATATTTGAAATCGCATAAAATGTAAAAACTCGATTTTATATACCATTATCAAATTAAGTCGCATATCGGTATAATAAACATCAATTTTATGATGTACATTGTCGTAAAATATATTTAATCCGCATCATATGCGCATATTACGCTGATGCAGTTTGTGTGTCGTATAAGCGTATAATTTAAATCGATTCAGTACTGTAGAAAATCGTGTTGCATGCTGAAGAAAATCATGAAACAGTAAATCATATTAGATCCTAATAAAGGACATATTACATCATATTGAAATGTCAATGAAATGCTGATGCACTCGAAAGTTTTAACCGCTGTTGAATTAAATTGCAGATAGCCGCGCGAGATAGCTAGTGGATGATAATCCAGACGACCGGAGTTCGAACCCATATCGGAGGAGTTTTCACCAAACATCAATCTGTGTCATTTTAAACATTCATATTCCACTCCCAACACAAGTCAATCAAACAATTATTATTTCTACAAACATAAATACTCATATATAAAAATGGCGATTCGTGAGGCTATAATAAACATTTCACGAAAATATTTTGCGCCATTTGTTTTTTTTCGATGTCTGTAATAAATCGTATATGAGTATGGTAAAAGTCGCTATTATAGCCGGTCAAAGTTGCATATTCATCCAAACAAATTCGGTAAGCATTTGCCATGTATGTATATGGCCTCCACTTTTGCATGCATATGCCAGTTAGGCGCATTATATGCCAACCAAATTTTAGGGCATATGATGTTATATATACGCTTGTTATACGATTTAATGTTTGCTGGGGTATTACTGGTGAATATGTTCCAGATGGAATAAGTCCCATGATGCGGATTAAATATATTTTACGACAATGTACATCATAAAATTGATGTTTATTATACCGATATGCGACTTAATTTGATAATGGTATATAAAATCGAGTTTTTACATTTTATGCGATTTCAAATATACACGATACATACTTTGATTGAAATTATATGCGATTATGATTTATTCGGATTTCTTGTAAGACTTGGCACGTGCAAAATTATACGATTTAATGTTTGCTGGGTACACTTCTGAAATAAAGCTGTGAACTTGAATTAACATTATTGTATCTATGTATTCTATGTGATATCATCACATTTTATTGCAAGTGTTGAAAACATCCTGAATTGTATTAAAAAAAACTCACAGGAGGGTTGTGTCCGAGACACGACCGCATAGTTGACGTAGGATTCCGTTAGGCTTTCTGTTGATTTTGGATATGTTTAAAAGATTACATTGTTAAACTCTTTGTTAATGATTTGGTGGCCCTTGAAAGGGCCGTTTTGTTTGGTTGTTGGGTATTGTTTATTCATTCCACCAGTGTTTACCGAGCGATGATAACAGAAGGATAGCAAACAGTCGTTGGATGGTGCGTATCAGATAAAAGATGCCGAAGTGGAACGAGATATGATAAAAATCACCCTCTGTGATCCTAGACGAGATGCCTCCTGTGTTATGTATGGATGAAATAAAGGAAAAAAAACTCACCAATATAATATAAGACAATTACCAATACCGAACACAATTATCTCATCAGTGTTTACATGTTACTTTAATATAGAGAAAACATATTTGAAATGGAAAAGGTAATTTTCTTTTAAAATGTTCACTTTCTGAGTGTTTGTTCAACCCAATGCGAATTTTTACTGGACTAACAGCACCTAATACAATATGTAGATAATATGGGAAATCACTTTTTCTAATATTTCTTCACTTTTCCATTTTTTCTCGCCGTATAAACTTTCCTTGGGTGAAAATGAACACAACAAAACGGACAGCTTGAACCAAACGACCCATTCTCGAGCAGGAACACACCTTGGTTCTTATTTATGAAAATTGGAATAAATAGAGTCATTTTAACACAACTGCTACCAAATACAATTTTACACTTACACTTGTGCCCATTTTTTCACAATACACGATTGATATGAAATTTCATGAAGCAACCAACATTAAAGTTCCAAATTTAAATTTAATTCGCTAGAATTAATCGTATCACTCAACTTACTTGCAATACAAAAATGCCCCCGACTTGCATATATTTGCAATGCCGATTTCCCCCAGGCAGCTTGGTTTTGATGTCTCTGTTAGGGACCCGCCGCATGTGTCGTCAATTTCGACCAATCAGAAGTGGGTATTTCCATTAGGATGGGGGTTAAGATTATTCAATTGTTCGATAGTTAATTTCATGACATATATGCCGGAATCGGTTGACGCAAAAATTTCACCAATCCATCATGAAATGACTGAGCAATAAGCGTTTGAAATTGGACAATTTTCACGATGTACTCGACTTTAGATTTTCAATTTGTACCCCAATATGTTCCCGTAGAGGTCACGTCAAAAATAATTTTCAATCCACTTATTTTTATTCGATTGGCGTTTGCAATCACAATTAGTAAATCTCAAAATCAATCTTTAAAGTTGTGTAGCTTATATTCAGATGCCGCTTGTTCTTCACCTGCTCAACTGTACATTACGAGTTTGCGTGTTAGCAAACTAGATAGCCTGCATATCTTCGCTGATAATGGTAAAACAAAAAAATATAGTTTACCCACATAATTTCAAAATTAAATGAAACATGTGCTTTGTTATTTCTCTACCATTTCTCTACCGTACAACAACAATGAACCACAGCAAAGCTGGTACAACAGGATACAGCTAGTAAAATTTGAAATAAAATAAACTTAAATAGAATTTAGGCGCAATTCAGTTATTTCCTTAATTATTTTAATCAAAAAAGGAAAAATGTCCACGTGGACAAAGGGGGTAGGGGTATGAAAATGTCCACGCTTGTCCACGGAGGGGGAGGGGGAGTCTAAAATCGTGTTTTTTCTGTCCACGTGGTATGTGGACAGCCTCTAAGGGTCCCCAGTACAGACAATCGATCGATAAATGTTACAAGATGTACATTGATCTGGAGTTTGTGATTCAGCTCATGTAAATCGACGATATTTATTTACGAACAGAGCAAAGAGTGCTGAAGCCTGTTCTGTTGGCGGTCGTACAGAATACCGCCGCCTCGCACGGCGCCCAGGCGAAGTGTTGTATGGCTTTGGGTTTACTCAATTTCCTTGGTTCGGATGATATTGGAGACTTGCTGCCACTGATGAAGTGCTTCGAGGGAATTCAATGCCGATGCTGCTGCTCCTTAAAGTTACGCTCTTAGCGCTTAGCGCCCTACTGCTCACGCTAGTTCTCTCGGGGGATTTGGTTCCCCTTGTCAAAAGTAACAACGTCATGATACCATTGATCCAAAAATTCGTCGGAATGCTACATAATTCCCGTCTTGACGTAAGAATGGCTCCAGGGGAAACCATCGCACTCATCCTGGAGAGTGGCCGCTCTCACGAAGACTGCTTCTTTGACGGGGAACTTTCCGATTTAATCGAAGCCACCAATGCCCACAAGTATCGCGCTAAATATGACCGCTAGGTGCAGCGTGCGACCATTCGTCCACCGCTGCCTGGAGGAAAACATCTCGCCGGAGATTTGTATCAATTTCGACTAGAAATCCAGCAGCAGATGGACACGTGGTCTCTCCACTAACATTAAATATGTCTCCGGAATGCGCTAGGTTTCGGAATGAACGTGCATCTGTCGGAGTACGGCTTTCTGCGGGATGTGCTGCAGCTGGGATGCAGAAGATGGCCAAAGCGGAAAAGAAGTTCAAGGTGCACAACCATCAGCGGGAAGAATCGTGACCTGTTATCAATTATACGGAGGCGGGCAGGTGCATGTGTATGTGTATATGTGTACATAGGTGTGCAATATATTTTTAAAAAGAATAATCATTTCTATTTGAACACAATTAAGTGACTTTAATTTGAATAAATAGTAAGAAATAAAAAAAATCATTTCTTGGATATACGTTTAGTACAAAGTCGACAGAATTAGAGGGCAAGATAAATATATTTTTCACAGACTCATCCTTTAATGCTGTGAAAATAGCATCTAGTACCTTGGGAACAATACGGAACATATGTAGTTGTTGCTGGGATCCTAAAAAGGTTCTGTAGCGATACGAAACTGTTTCCGGTTGCCAAAAATCTTAATGTAAATACGTAAAATCGAGTTTTGCGCTTTTTGATCCACTCGTTCATCCGCATGCTGCGGTTATGGACCCTTTTTTGTTTTTTTTCTGATTTTCTTCAATTATCGTAGGTGCAGTGGCTAGGACAACTGTCATATCACCATATGACGTCTTCAGTGGCAGTAGCCATTTTCATCTCTATTTTTTTTTTTTTGAAAAATGACAGCGGACGATGACGGGACGGTGTATGTGTTGCGCACCTAATACGGGTGCTTAGACCAACTCTTTCAATTCCGTCTTTTACTCCTGCAGACGCTGATTTCTTTTTCCCAGTCTCCTCCACCACCAGGGAATTATTTTTATGCTTCAACCGTAAAGGGTTTAGCATATTCGATGAATTTCGACGAAACACCATGACGGTTAAACAAATTTTAAACTGTATTTAAAAAAAATGGTTCCCTTTTTCATTAATCGCAATTACTGTGATAATTATTCGATGTATTCATATTTTGATTTTTCATTATTCGATACAAAATTACTCGATTAAATTTGCAAATATTCGATGATTTTTATTGATTATTCGAACTATTAACCGACGTCTCTATTCGACTCCGCACAAGAGCAGAAAACAAAACATTGCTGCAAACTGTTTTTGATGTAAATTAAAAAAAAAAGAAATGGATTTGCAAAAGTGTAAATTGTGCGCCTCTGAAAATGCTATTGTTTATCTTGACATATTTGGTGAAATGAATTCACATAATAATATTCCAGCAATAATTTCAAAACACCTGTGGTTTGATGTAAAAAAAAAGATAAAATGCAAAAGTTACCTATTATCTATTTCACATTTTATTTGTTTAGTTTAAGCCATCGAGTGAATTGCAACTGATCTGTAACCAATGCTGGAACTCGCTGTATGAATTCAATATGTTTTATAATACCATATCAGAAATACATCGCAATGAAAAAGTTTGTTTCTCTAAGGAGGATGTCTTGGACGACTCAATTGGGACAGATCGTTTAGCAAAGAATGATAACGGCATTGATTGTAACGCAAAGTCAGAGTTTTTGGAAGTAATAAAGACAGAGCCCTGTGATGATTTGGATCGAAATGTCACGCTCGATATAGATGTGTTGGGTGAAAATGGCTTAAATGCTACGAAAGAAGAACCATTGACTAAAGAAGACAAACAGGACTCATCATCACGGAGGCCGAGAAGAAATAACATCAAGATGATCTACAATGACAAATTGACTTCTAATAAGGAAATTGCTGGACATGTTAATGAACAAAAAACTGCTTTTATTGAGGTGAAAACTACGTCACAAAATGCCCTTAGACGGAAACGTTCCGAATGGAGTGATGAAATAACAGATAAGAAGTTGATGGATGGTACCGATGTCAAATCGGCGAAAGCCAAACGTAAAAAGGATACCAAACTGTTCGAGCATATCGATGAGTTCATATGTTACATTTGTCCAAATAGAGTCGAGTTCGATCGATTCTATCATGCTACAGTACATTACAAAGAATTTCACAAAGAACCAGCTTACGTAAAATGTAAACTGTGCGGCAAACGATGTTACACTCCAGGAAGTTTGATCAGTCACGTTGCGGTGCATACTGATCCGGACAAATATAGGTAACAATGCAATCGTATTTGAAAAGAAAACAATGATGATTTTGTGGTCCAAAGTTATTAACTTGAACTATTTTGCTAGGTGTCAGATTTGTGGCAAAAAAAATGACCATCAAGGGGCTCTTGTGAAGCACATTCAAATTCATCGTAAAGAGATGGACCAAAAACGTGACGAACACGAGAAACACGATAGCGCTGAACCAACGGAGATGCTAACAGTAATGATGGGTGGCGACGAAGAAATATTGGAATTTTACAAACGGATAAGTTGTGAAATCTGTGACCAACAGAGAATGGTAGATGATAATATAGCGAATGTAGAATACGCAAAGATGAAGGATTTGAAGAAACACATGCGAGAAATACACAACGATAAAGGGTATTTGAAATGTCATCTTTGTGATAAAAAGTGCAACATCCGTTCGGAACTTTTAATCCATAAAGACTTTCATCTCAATCCTGAAAAGTATAGGTAAGTCAGTAAATTTCTTTTATTCGTTATCCTTTCGAATTGTTTATTGGTAGGTGTAGTATTTGCGGAAACGTTTACCAGGATTTACAGAAACATAAACAACGTGCTCATGCGTCTCCTGGAGAGGCTTCATTTTGTTGTGAACATTGTGGTAAAGCTTTAACAAGCGAGAAAAGTCTGAAGTCTCACGTTGAACGCAAACATGCTGTTAAGGATACAATTTGCGACATTTGCAACAAACCGTAAGTTACGGACTGAAACAAAAATCAATTCTGGTTGATTGTTCACATACTTCTAGGTTTAGCAAAAGCATGTTTGAAATCCATAAACAGATTGTACATGAAAATGCATCGCACATGTGTGCTCATTGTCCTCGCATGTTCAGGAGCAAATTTGCTTTGAACCGTCATCTGGAGAACCATGAGGATAAAGTTAAAGAGAGAGTTAAATGTAAGATTTGTGGTCTAACATTCAAGCACAAGTATGGTCTTACCAAACATATTGGTTCTGTGCATACAAAAGAAGCTCCAGTATCTTGTGATGTCTGTGGTGAGCCCAATAACTCTATCGCAATTATGATACATGTTTTTTTTTAATAATTTATATTATTTGGAACAACAGGTAAAAAGTTTAAATCTAAACATCATTTATGGAGTCATAAGACTGATACTTGCAATACTCGCAGATATGATTGTAATATTTGTGGACGGGTGTTTAAGGTTTGAAAGTTATACTTCGAAGATAGTACATTGAAAGTAATTTTTTTCTCATATAGGTTAAAATTCGGTTGACTGAACACATGACCACTCACACCGGAATAAGTCTGTATCAGTGCACGTTCTGTCCGATGACTTTCAATTTTCAATCTATACTGTATACTCACAGAAAGAAAGCACATTACGAACAATGGTTAGAATTACAAGCTCAACGCGAGGAGGGCGTCAAGTTGAAGGTCTTGGTAGCTTCTACTTAATGTTGTATAAATATAGATATAACGATTTATTATGTGATCTTTCTATTCCAAATATATATGAACGCTAGATCATTAGCTGAGACATACAAACATTGGGTATTTTTGTTCACTCCACCAATGTTTACAATCGAGTGATGATGATAGAAGGATGGGGATTAGTCGCTGGATGATGCGTATCACGATAGAAGATGCCGAAGTGGAATGGGATATGATGAAATCCACCCTTTGTGGTCCTGGACGAGATGGCTTCTGTGTTCTGTATGGTAAAATGAAGAAAAAAAAAATTATAGGAGGTTGTGTCCAAGATACGACCGCAAGGTTGACGTAGAACTACGCTGATATATTTTTTTTTTTTTTTATTAATCCGTTTATTTTTACAGGCTCAGTTACATAAGTTTAATGGAGCCAAACTCTTAACTATATTTCAACTAGCATATATCAACATGTTGTTTCCTTAATTCTATGGTTAATGAAATAGGAAACCGATTACTCGCGGTCGACTCGAGTTTAGAAGGGTGACACATTTTCATTAGGAAAAGGATGGGATGTAAGGAGATGTGTGTTTACACTCGCACTCACATTCACATTCACATTCTCATTCACACTGACACTTCACACTCAATTCTTAAAACTATCCTTACATCTAATATGTATTTACAATTTAACTTATTCTAATGTTAGTAGGAAGGGAACCGATAGCTCGCGAAGGACGAAAAGGAGGGGAAAAGGATGTATAAACAATCACACTCGAAGATCGATAGCTTTAAGGAAAACATATATTTGGGACATGTAATCAAGGTCTAACCGAGCCAACACATCTCTCACCGGCACATTGGATTGCTTTCCTCCAGCCCGAAGGGAGTTTTCTAAATTCGATCTGGCGACAAGATACAACTCGCACGACCAAACAACGTGTTCGATATCGTGGTAACCATGGCCACAACCGCAGAGATTGCTGTCGGCAAGATTAAAACGAAAAAGCAGCGCGTCTAACGAACAGTGATTGGACATGAGTCGGGAGAAGGTGCGAATAAAGTCCCGACTCAATTCCAGACTTTTGAACCACGGATTGAGGCTAACCTTAGGGATAATTGAGTGGAGCCACCGGCCCAATTCATCTTCGTTCCATTTGCGTTGCCAGTTAACGATGGTATTTTTACGAACTAAAGAATAAAATTCATTGAAGGCGATTTGACGCTGATAAATTTCGCCTTCAATTGCACCTACCTTTGCTAATGAGTCAGCCCTCTCATTACCCGGAATTGAGCAATGTGAAGGGACCCAGACAAAGGTAATGACATAACAGCGTCTGGATAAAGCACTCAAAATTTCTCGTATTCTCTCAAGGAAGTACGGCGAGTGCTTTTCCGGCCTCACTGAACGGATAGCTTCGACAGAGCTAAGACTATCCGTTACAATGTGATAGTGTTCAACAGGTCGTGAGGCGACGCTGTCCAGCGCCCAGTGTATTGCTGCCAATTCAGCAATATACACTGAGCAAGGATACTGAAGACTGTGTGAGGTGCTAAAAAATTTGTTGAACACTCCAAATCCTGTGGACTCATTCATAGAGGACCCATCAGTAAAGTACATATTATCACAATTGACACGCCCATACTTTGCTTCGAAAATCGTAGGAACGATCCCCGATCGATGATAATCTGGAATTCCATGGATATCCTGCATCATGGACAGATCAAAATGCACAGAGGAATTGATGTAGTCAGGAAAACAAACACGGTTGGGAATATACGAAGAAGGATCAACCTGCATGGAGACGAATTCATGATATGAGCTCATGAATCCAGAATGAAAATTTAGCTCGATCAGCTGCTCAAAATTTCCGATCACCAATGGGTTCATAACCTTACACCGAATGAAGAACCGAAGAGATAATAAATTGAAGCGATCTTTTAGTGGGAGTACGCCTGCCAAAACCTCGAGACTCATGGTATGCGTTGAGGGCATACATCCCAACGCAATACGGAGACAAAGATACTGAATTCGCTCGAGTTTAATGAGGTGTGTTTTGGCAGCTGATTGAAAACAGAAACTGCCATACTCCATCACTGAGAGAATAGTTGTTCGATACAACATTAGAAGATCTTCGGGATGGGCTCCCCACCAGGTGCCGGTAATTGTACGGAGAAAGTTTATTCTTTGTTGGCATTTTTTACTCAGATACCTAATATGGGCCCCCCAAGTACATTTGGAGTCGAACCAGACCCCAAGATACTTGAAAGACATAGCATGAGTGATCGGTTTACCCAAAAGTTGAAGCTTTGGTTTTGCTGGTCTATGCTTCCTAGAAAAAACCACCATCTCTGTTTTCTCCGTGGAGAATTCGATCCCTAGCCCAATGGCCCAGGTTGAAAAATTGTTCAAAGTATCTTGTAAGGGTCCTTGCAGTTCGGATTCGTTTGATCCTACGACAGACACCACTCCATCATCTGCAAGTTGTCTTAGGTTGCAATTTTGTGTAAGGCAATTGTCGATGTCGCTTACATAGAAGTTGTACAAAAGGGGGCTTAAACATGAGCCCTGGGGGAGTCCCATGTAGGAGACCCGACTTACTGCCGAATCTCCGTGAGAAAAGTTCAAATGTTTCTCACAAAGCAAGTTATATAACATATTATTCAATAGAGGCGGCAGACCCCGAGAGTGTAATTTGTCTGACAGGACCTCTATTGAAACAGAATCAAAGGCCCCCTTTATGTCCAAGAATACTGAAGCCATTTGTTTTTTTTCGGCGTAAGCCAATTGAATTTCTGAAGAAAGCAACGCAAGACAATCATTCGTCCCCTTGCCCCTGCGGAACCCATATTGTGTATCTGAGAGTAGGCCATTCGTTTCAACCCATCGGTCAAGGCGAAACAAGATCATTTTCTCCAACAATTTCCGTATACAAGACAGCATTGCTATTGGGCGGTACGAATTGAAGTCGGACGCGGGTTTTCCGGGTTTTTGAATAGCTATAACTCGTACTTGTCTCCAATCATCTGGAACAATATTATGCTCCAGAAACCGATTGAATAAGTTCAACAAGCGATGTTTCGCCACATCAGGGAGATTTTTCAGCAAGTTGAACTTAATTCTATCCGATCCCGGAGCAGAATTGTTACATGAAAGGAGAGCAAGAGAGAATTCTACCATCGAAAACTCGGAATCAAGATCGCACCTATCTTGTGGTATATCTCGAACAAATTTTTGCACAGGAGCTGAATCAGGACAAACCTTTCGTGCAAAATTAAAGATCCATCGATGTGAATATTCCTCGCTTTCATTGGATGAAGAGCGATTTCTCATGTTTCGAGCCACTTTCCATAATTTTTTCATTGACGTTTCTCGTGACAAACCTCCCACGAAATTTCGCCAATAAGCACGTTTTTTCCTTTTGATCAAATTTTTGAACTGATTCTCAAGGGCTAAATACGTTTGAAAATTTTCAGGAGTACCACGTTTCCGAAAAGCTTTAAATGCATTCGATTTTTCTACATAAAGCTTGGAACATTGGCTATCCCACCATAGATTGGGAGGCCTTCGGAAAATGGTGGAACCTGGATTGGGTTTCGTTTGAGCGCGAACTGCGCTGTCATAGATCAAACGAGAAAGGAAGTTATACTCCTCCAATGGAGGTAAACCATCTCTGGAATTGATGGCTAGAGTAATCGCGTCCGCATATTTTTTCCAGTCAATGTGTCTTGTGAGGTCATATGCCATGTTTATAGATTCAGAAGAATTCGACCCAATGGTGATGGAAATTTTGATTGGCAAGTGATCACTACCGTTGGGGTCCTGGATTACATCCCACTTGCAATCTAACGATAGTGAATTCGAGCAAAGCGAGAGGTCAAGAGCACTTGGGTTAGCAGGAGGTTTAGGTACACGTGTTGTTTCCCCAGTGTTCAAAACGGTCATATTGAAGCTGTTACAAAGGTCATATATCAACAATGAACGATTGTCGTCGTACTGTTCCCCCCAGGCAGTTCCGTGAGAGTTGAAGTCTCCCAAGATCAATCGTGGCTCAGGAAGGAGTGAGCACATGTCAACAAGTTGCTTGCGGCTAACCGCAGCTCTCGGAGGCCAATACAAGCTGACAATACAGAGGTCTTTGCCTCTGATGTTTGCATGACAAGCAACAGCTTCAATCCCTCCAATAGGTGGAAGGTCAATTCGAAAAAATGAGTGGCACTTATTGATCCCCAATAGCACCCCTCCGTATCTGTCATCACGGTCCAAGCGTACAATATTGAAATCATGGAAAGAGAGATCATCTCGCGAAGAAAGCCAAGTTTCGGACAGAGCAAAAACATCACAATTGTAGTTATGAATTAAAATTTTGAATGTATCCAATTTAGGGATAAGACTACGACAATTCCACTGTAAAACAGTGATATCTCCGACCTCTCTATTTGAATTAGACATCAAGAGAGATAATCATTGCAAGGAGGGGCCATGTTTGCATCAATTGTTGCAAAATTGTCTTTAATACTGGAAGCATTGAAATGACAATGGTTCTGATGGAGTCGGAAACGTTAAAACACTTGAAGATTTGATCCAAAAGGTCAGACAACTTTATAAATCCCGATTGGGAAGTTGAGCTGGACGGAAAAATAGGGACAGTTGGGGTTTTTGATGTCCCCTCGAGTGCTGGGTCGTTCGAAGGTGAACTATTCCCACGGAAGCCAGGAGGAACCTGATTTTGCTTGTCCGCTGCACTCGTTTTTTTAGGCAAGCTAACAGGGGATATCACCGGAGGGACTTGTGATTGAATTTTGGGAGTGGTCACATTTTTGCGCCGGGGATTCCCTTGGGAAATAAACGGTGTACCCCCGTGAGCTGTGTCCGCTTCCATTTCGTCAACTGGCAACGTGGAAAAGATATTGTGTGAGGAGATTGGATGTTGTTGTTGTTGGGCCTGTGAAGAAGCGCCCTTTAAAATTTCCGCAAAAGTGCGTTTCGAGCGTTCCTTTAAAGAGCGCTTCTGTTTCTCCCAGCGACTCTTGTAATTTTCACAAGCTGAGAGCTCATGTGGGGTCCCCCCGCAATATGGACACTTATGCTCAGTCGCACTGCAGGATTTGCCCACATGTTGCTCTCCGCAAGTGGCACAGCGCTCCTTGTTGGCGCAGTAGTCTGCTGTATGACCAACTGACTTGCATTTGTTGCAAGTCATGGGCTTTGGCACGAAGAGACGCAGCGGAAGCCTCAATTTGTCCACCATAACGTAGTCAGGGAGGGCGGAACCAGCAAAAGTTACTCGAAACGAGTCGGACGGCGTGAATTTTGTTTTTCCCTCTTCCTGGGACACTTTTCCTAATTGATGGCAGTCCAAAATTTTAACTTTCGTCAAAGGGAGCTTTTTAAATCTGCCATCTCCCTCTTTTATTAATGAGCTCGTCAGACCCGTTTCTGTGATCACCCCCGAAATTTCTACGTTATGGCAGGGCACATAGACGCGATATTCTAGTACGAACCTATTGTCGACAACAATCTCGTTAGCTTGCTTCCGATCAGCCACGACAACACGCAGTTTGTTCGGTCGAACCTTTCTAATTTCGACCACGGAGGAATAATTTTTTGTCAGATCTTTCATGATCTGAATGACGTTGAGCGATTTCCCGTTGGGTTTTGGCCGGAAGAAAACAACCCATGGGCCAGATCCAGATGCATCTTCTGGATAGACCTTGACACGCGGAGAGGGGACAACTGCGGGGGAGGACGAGGTCGATTGTTGAGCGGGAGCGGGAACAGTTGGGCTGGGAGGCAAGTTCGGGAGATAATCGGAAGCGGGAGCGGGAGATTGAGGGGGCGAAGTGGAAAAGTTTGCCAATTTTCTTGAAGGGGGCTTGTTGAGGTTGATTAACTCTTCCTCTGAAAAGACATCGTCTGAGGGGGGAACGCGTTTAAGCGACTTCCCAGTAGTTAGTGAGGAGGAAACATCAGATTCAATGTCCATATCAAGAGGATCGCACTCTGCCATTATGGCAGATATACAATTATACTTTTTCTTTTTTTTTTTTTAAATCCTTAACCTAATATATATATAAACTAAAAACCTTGAAGCGCACGGTGCGGATGATTTGTAACGGTGCTCCAATCGAACCACGTGATGATCGCTTGGCACAACAGCAATGGTGTATCGCACCACAATACGATGACGAGGAACGGCACACGCTCACAGCGCCCGCAGTGGAGGACTTCTCCCTCCCGCTGGTTGTGATTACTTATCACTTCACTCTCGCAATAAAGAAAACACCGTTAGAGCGACACAATCACTTCAGCGAAACCGATAACGGTATTGTTCCAACACAATAACGGACACGAACAACTTTGCGTCCGGCGGCTTCGGACTCCGCGAGCTGACTGATATTTTATATAAGTCGCTTGTTTATAACTTCGGATATTATTTTATAATGCTGAGAAATTTTAGAAATAACCGTTTAGTAGAAAGGTTTGATCGTCCTGAAATAGTTTTTTGACTTAGGACTATGTTTTTGATTTCTTTATAGGGGGGTCACTTTACGAAAAATGTAACGATTCATTAAGAGTTTTCAAATGCATATTACTCAAAATCGTTATTGCGATATATTATGTGTTATATACCATTAGGCAGGAAATTCATCCAGCAATATTTTGATTGATACACGAACAGAAAATATAATAAAAAAAATAAACAATTCGAGAATTCAAAAGGGTATGTTTTTTCGATTGCACTAACTACTCGCTTTCCACCCCGACGCAACAAGCAATCATTTTGCCTACATTCGGGCGTTAGTTCACAATGTTAATCGATGCGTATTGTGAATTATTCTCCATTTGCCGTTAACAGGTATCTATCGGCTGTTGTAGAGAGCACTCATGGCCGTATGATACTCAATATACATCACCTGGTTATATACACCCCTATCCTGTATTTCGAACGACTTGATAAAATTTCATTCTGTATTCCGTTTGAGTTGTTTTTGCATTTCGTTCGATCTGTTTCTCTTAGAACATTAAATGGGCAAAACGTTCGAAATAAGGAATGCGAAATTATAACTCGAACGAAATTACGGTTTCGAACGAAATGGAAATCCGTCGGAATACAGAATAGGGCTGAAAGTTAGTACAACCCCCTACAAACAATGTTCCGAGCAACGTGGAACGAAGGAGTGTTCGGACTAACCTAGAACACCAATTTCAACAGCAGCGTTTTGTTGTGAGCAGCTTTAAACTGGAATATTTTTTTATTATTTTCTATTTCTTTTCAGGTTCATCTTTTAACTTACATTTATAGTTTTTCACCTTATCCTTTCATTTCTTTATTTTCAGGTCAGCTATAGCGCTCGCGATTCCAGTACAGCTATAATTTTTCTGGTTTTCAATAAATGTTTCCAAATAAACGAACCCTATATATTTTTTTACCTTACGCTTCTACACTTCTACGACTACTACTTCTTCGTAGCTCTTAAATTCTGCGTCTCTCCACAAATCTGTTTCAATTTAATTTTTCACTCTAAACTTTCCAATTCATTTAGCAATAGCAATCCAATAAATTTTCAGCCATTACAATTTATTTTTGTTTACATATTTGTTACGCACACACCCGCATTATTCTGCTGAGCGAGCGTGATGAATTATAGAGGTTTTAAACTTTTCAGTTCATTCGCCTCTCGTATTCCGCTGACGTTCAGCACCAACGTCTTAAGTGCGATTCACATACAACATACACGTCACGTTCACGTCCCGTCACGTCACGATACGTCAATGATTCTACCATGCAATTCTCATGAAAACATTCACATACACCAGCAACGTAACGACCCGTCAGCATACGTTCAACGAAAACGACCGGCAGGGTTTGTAGAAAAGAATAATTGACGGAGACGGACGGCTCGTTTATGGCCCCACATTGAAAGTCGCCACCAGTCGCAAATGTCCAATTACTGGTCAAAACCGACTCCAATGCGACACTGAGTGGTGCCTCAGCATATCGCTTTATAAGTAACTAACTGTACTTTTTATGCCAACATATCTCTTAGCTCCAAATTTCGGAGTGAAAATCATTCGCGATTAGTTGAAAGAATTATTCTATTTATTATTGTTATTGCATAAGGGTCGGACTACGGGGTTTAAGCATTTAAATAATTTAATTCAATGATTCTCATTGAATTTTTCAAAATTTAGAACTGATTCTAGGCATGCTGATTTGAAAGAGGGCATTGCAATTTAAAATTGTTGTAGGTGGCGACACCATGAATAAAATTAAATAAATCATTCGTTTGGCTTTTGACGTGACGGTGCTGGTGGAAGCATTGACTGCATGTGTGAATTGGTGGAGACGTTGACGGAACGTAGACGTTCTTCTCCGTAACGTGCTATGTGAATCGCACATTATGAGGTCGGACCCGTCGCAAGATATTTATATGGTGCTCGGAGGTAGGCACAGAGAGGATGCTATGTTTACTATAATATATTTCTGTAGCCATAGATTTAATTGACTTAGGCTTATATTTATTTAGATCTTAACGTAGATCTAACGTAGATCTTGACGTAGGTTAGTATCCTACGTCAAAAACAACGCCATCTATTAGAAGAACAAACGAGCATTGGTTGGTATCCCAATATCTGAACGCCCTAACTGCCAAGTTTTGATTGGCCCGGTTTACGGTTTCCCCAACACAGACTTCAAAATCAATGTGCCCGGGGGAATCCGCTTTGCAAATACATGCAAGTCGGGGGTATTTTTGGTGTTGAGTACTTTTGTACTCGCTTGTCGTTGTGTAGACCGGAATATGTTTCCCTGAAACGTACTTTTAAACTGAGAAGCCTGAGAAAATCGTCATTTCAGATACTAGAGGTGAATGAACTTTCGCGGTTTGCGAACTACGTAAACACGAGATGTACAATAATTTCAGAGGGGAATGTAAAATATAATGATATTTTGACAATTCTTCCGTTCACATAGTTTTGTAGTCCTGGGCATAATATCAAATTTATTTGTAACGAAGAACATAATCTATTACAAAAATTTCGATGCATTCTAAAATAATATTCGAAGCGGTAAACAAGTGGACTGCATAATATAATTGCGTAGTTCTACGTCGAAAATATGCGGTCGTGTCCTAGATACAACCCCTTACATTTTTTTGTTTGCGCAGTTGCGGTGATTGAATGGAACACTTGCTTTGTGCATATTCTGGAAATGCATTCTGAAGCAAAATTGTCTTACGGTTGGTTCTGTGCAGTTCTTATTATTAGGTGATTTAAACAAGATGGTCATTAGTGTCTACTGGTGGAAGGTCGGAACAAACGTTGTATTAATTGTGTGGTTTATTTATTTATTTTTTTTACTTTTGACGATGGTTAGTTACAATTGCTTTTTCAATGGTTTTCATATATCCAAATTGTGCTTTGCTGCTACCTTAGCTGCTCGTTCTGGTCGGTAGACTTTGAAGAACACAAATTGGACCAATTAGATCGTGGGATTTACATTTTGATCTAATGTTCGATTTTTTCAATTGCACTTTATTATTTTGTGTGTTTATTTCAACCAATTTATAATTTTCTTTGAAGGGATATATTAGGCTGTCAAAAAAGTCCTGCGGTATTTCCGCGAGGTGTCGTTGTAAGCGCGTAGTTCTAGTTGTATTCATTGTATCGAGTCATACTATAGCTTGTTGGAAAGGTATTTTTGCGCGCTATAATATAGTCCTTGACAGTGTTTTGTTTGGTTAAGTCGTTTGTGAGTTATAGTGTCGCAAATATGGAGCAAAATAAAGAGAAAATCCGACATATTTTACAGTACTACTATGACAAAGGCAAAAATGCATCTCAAGCTGCCAATAAAATTTGTGCAGTTTATGGACCCGATACAGTTTCCATTTCCACCGCACAACGATGGTTTCAACGTTTTCGTTCTGGTGTAGAGGTCGTCGAAGATGCGCCACGCTCCGGAAGGCCTGTCGTCGAAAATTTCGACAAAATCGCTGAATTAGCCGAGAAAGACCGGCATATTAGCAGCCGTAGCATCGGCCAAGAGCTGGGGATAAGTCATCAAACCGTTATTAACCATTTGAGAAGCTTGGATTCACAAAGAAGCTCGATGTATGGGTGCCATACACGTTGACGCAAAAAACATCTTTGACCGTATCGACGCATGTGAATCGCTGCTGAATCGCAACAAAATCGACCCGTTTCTGAAGCGGATGGTAACTGGCGATGAAAAGTGGGTCACTTACGACAACGTGAAGCGCAAACGGTCGTGGTCGAAGCCCGCTGAAGCGGCTCAGACGGTGGCCAAGCCCTCATTAACGGCCAGGAAGGTTCTGCTGTGTGTTTGGTGGGATTGTCAAGGAATAATCTATTATGAGCTGCTTCCCTATGGCCAAACGCTCAATTCGGACCTATACTGCCAACAACTGGACCACTTGAAGGTAGCACTCATGAAGAAGAGGCCATCTTTGATAAACAGAGGCCGCATTGTCTTCCATCAGGACAACGCCAGGCCACACACTTCTTTGGTGACGCGCCAGAAGCTCCGGGAGCTCGGATGGGAGGTTCTTTTGCATCCGCCGTATAGTCCGGACCTTGCACCAAGTGACTACCACCTGTTTTTGTCCATGGCGAACGAGCTAGGTAGTCAGAAGTTAGCCACAAGAAGCATGTGAAAATTGGCTATCCGAGTTAATATTAGGTAATATGTGAAATGAAAATCTAATATTTCAACATGCAAGGAAATTACAAAAGATTTCTAACGCTATAACTTGCATCAATCTATTGTAAATGGCCGTCAAAAAAGTCCTGCGGTATTTTTTTTGAATTTTCATTTGTTCATAAAATTAGTTACAATCATCTGTTTTAAGTCAAATATGCGCCTCACGAACGACTTAACCAAACAAAACACTGTCAAGGACTATATTATAGCGCGCAAAAATACCTTTCCAACAAGCTATAGTATGACTCGATACAATGAATACAACTAGAACTACGCGCTTACAACGACACCTCGCGGAAATATCGCAGGACTTTTTTGACAGCCATTTCCAATAGATTGATGCAAGTTATAGCGTTAGAAATCTTTTGTAATTTCCTTGCATGTTGAAATATTAGATTTTCATTTCACACCCACTCAAACGCAATCCTAGGATGAAATGTTATTTCAGTGGATGATGATCTAAAATGCCACATATCATATACAGTAATTCACATTTAATGCGACATGCCGAGGCACCACTCAGTGTCGTATTGGAGGTGATTATTTGGACATTGGCGATGAGAGTGGTACAGTGTCGACGTCTGGTGGCGACTTTCAACCATGATTTGGGCCCCGAACTCGATGTTTACACAAATGTTTGACCGAAGCCAAATATTTGACACTTTTTGACAGATAAAATTCGATCATTGCGTACTGACACAAAACACGACAAGCAAATATTCAGTTATTGGAAGCCTAGAATATTTTTTCGATCTGTTCTTCCAACCGATCGGTATATGGTTAGGTTACCTTAAATATTCCAGTCGATTATTTTCCATGTTCGATGTTTAACATTGTTTGCCACTGTTGATAATTGAAGAGTGGCAATCAAAAAAGTGTTTGTACAAATATCAAATCAAACTTGATCTGTCAAAAAGTATCATATATTTCACCTCTGGACAAACAGTGTACGTTCGAGATGAAAAATAGAAGGTGGAAGATTCACGGGTTTTGCTTGTGTTAAACTTTGATTGTATTAGTAGCCAGGAAGATAAGAAGTTCACACACCAGGCATAACAGTCAGTTACTCAAATGGTACAAAATTGATTGTGTCAACGAATAACGTTGAAAGAGGATATACAGAAAATAATTACATATTTCATTTTTGTTATTTCTTCTTATATCAGAATTAGTATTCTAATTTTTACTATGTTTGGATTTTAGAGCATCTTCATGGTAGTTTATCTCTTGTTAGCAATTGTAATTCCTTTTTCCACAATTAGGGTGCTGAACACTTCATTCGTCTAAAACTAGGATGGAAGCATAAAACTTTTCGTCTCAATTTAGGTCATATGGAGTCTATTCAATTATTTTTTTTTACCTGGAAAAAAACTTGCTACTTTTTTCTCATGCGCTGTAAAATGTTTTCCGCCAAAGGAAAAAACGATTTTGTAACTCTGACTTTGTTTATTTACGTTTTTGGTCGATGTAACGAGAAATAAAATAAAATTGAAATAAAGTTTAGAACACCTCAACAATACTAAAATTTCAGTTTCTGCTAAAATTTCAGTTGGGCCCCTATGATTTTGAACGCTAGCATTGAGTTAAGAAAAAATACTAATTTGTTCATTTCATCTGCTTATTTTTACTTTTAATAACAACACTTTTCTTATGTAGTGGACTATTATAAGAAAAGTAACATACATAAACAAAATCTGTGACGTCACAGATTTAAAAATCTTCCCACCTTTCATTTTCCATCTCGGTGTACGTTCACCTGAAAATGTATGTGTCGTAAAATTGTGACTCCAGCATAAGTTTTCACATATTCATTGAATCAACAATGCATACCTTTAAGTAATATGTTTAACCTTTGAACACGAATCATAACAGAAGGAGTGATATTTTCAAAAGATCAGATGCATGAATGGATAATTGAAAACTATCAAAATGTATTTTCAAAAGTGTAAATTGTGCACATCGGAGAGTGCTACGGTTTATCTTGACATATTCGGTCAAATAAACTCACACAAAAATATACCTGCAATAATATCAAAACATCTGTGGTTTGATGTAAAAATTAAATATAGATGTACATAGAATACATTTAAAACTTTCTTCATCCAGTTTCAGCCGTCCGATGAACTGCAATTGATTTGCAACCAATGCTGGAATTCATTGTATGAATTTAATACTTTCTATAATACCGTAGCTGAAATACATCACAATGAAAAAGGCTGCTCCTCTAAAGACGATGAATTGGACGACCCATTTGGTCCAGATCTTTTGGCAGAGAACGATGATAGCACCGATTGTAACACAAAGTCAGAATTTTTGGAAGTAATAAAAACAGAACCCTGTGATGATCTAGTAAAAAGCGTTGCTCTCGATATAGATGTATTGGGTGAAAACGTTCCGAATGCTACGGAACAAGGAAACTTGTTAAATATTGAACAGCAGGACTTATCGTTGACACGGGAATCAGTTCCAACAACACAGCGGCCGAGAAGAAACAATACGAAAGCGATCTACAATGATGAACTGACTTCTGACGAGGAACAGGCTGAGAGTGTGGCAGAACAGAAAAATAATGACGTGAAACCCATGTCCCAGAATGCCTCTAGACGGAAGCGTTTAGAATCTAGTGATTTTGAAGACGAAGTAACAGAGGGAAGTGTGATTGATGAGATTGCAGTTAAACCAGCGAGAGCAAAACGCAAGAGGGACACCAAACTGTTTGAGCATATCGATGAGTTCGTGTGTTACATTTGTCCGGATAGAGTCGAGTTCGATAGATTCTATCACGCTACAGTACACTACAAAGAATTTCACAAAGAACCAGCTTACATAAAGTGTAAATCGTGCGGTAAACGATGTTACACTCCGGGAAATTTGATCAGTCATGTAGCGGTACATACCGATCCAGACAAATACAGGTAACAACGTATTTGAGATGCAAGTATTTTCTACAATAGATTGTGCAAATTGTGCTATTAGAACTCTTACTCTTGCTTCAAAGAATGAATTAATTGATAAAAAAAACTTGAATTAATATTCAGCTCGTGTAGAGTTGTCATGAGTGGTAGAATCTTCGGCTCTTGTTTAATGATCAGTGACCAACACAACCTTCTGAAAAGATGATATAATTCGAGATAATTTTAAACTGTATTAATAAATCTAATTTTTTTAATTTTTGCGACGCTTCCCAGTCCACGTTTGACTGAATTAAAAATCACAACAATTTATTGGAAGATATTGTGAGACGTTTATAAATTTCATTGTTTTATCCAATTAAGTGTTCAAAGAACTACTACTACTGAACTAGTTGAAAATTTGATTATTAGTCTACATCTGGAATTTCTCTGAAAAATTACTGGAAAATCGAGTAATATTATGGCGGGTTTACATTAGGGAGATCTATAGCTATAAATGGATTTATTCACATGAAAATAGGTGTAAACGGGTGAGAATAAATATGATATACTTATTCGAGGTATATATAACATTAAAAATTCAGCATATGTAAACGCTTGTGAATTTCTCACTGGTGAGAAATCTATGCAGTTCTACTTCAGGTGAATAAATTCACCGAAAATATGAATATATTCATTATAGAAGTTCACGCTAGTGTAAACAGTTGATGCGATTTCTATAAATCTCATCATATTTCTTCACATGAATATAGCACTAGTCTAAACCCACCCTTAGGCATCTTTTTTTTCGAGTTTTGAGTCGACACCCTGTCACCAGTTTGTAATTCATGTTTCGTAATAATAATGTCCAAGCTCTACCGAAGTGATTTTGAAGATTTCATTGGAAGCAGATTTTTCCCTTTATTATACTGTCATGGATACTTACTAATTTAAAGTGTTCGGCTAGGTGTCAGATCTGCGGCAAGCAGAATGACCAACAAGTGGCTCTGGTGAAGCATATGCGAATACATCGTCCAGAGATGGAAGAAAAGTTGCCCATTCGATGTAGGTTGTGTCCCCGAAGGTTCTCCACGGACAAGAAACGTGACAGACACGAAAAACACCACAGCCGTAAGCCAATGGAGAAGCCCCCAAGAGTTATGGGTCGTGACGAGGAAATATTAGAGTTTTACAAACGGATTATCTGTGAAATATGTGACCAACAGAGAATGGTAGATGATAATATAGCGGACGTAGAATATGAGAACATGCAGGATTTAAAGAAACACATGCGAGATGTACACAATGATAAAGGGTATTTAAAATGCCACATTTGTGACAAAAAGTGCAACATTCGTTCGGTTCTTTTAATCCACAAAGATTTTCATCTCAACCCAGAGAAGTATAGGTAAGTTAGTAGACTATAATCATTCGTTCCTTGTTCAGATTTGCTGAATATATTGACAGGTGCAGTGTTTGTGGAAACGTTTACCAGAATTTGCAGAAACACAAGCAGGGTGCTCATGCGTCTCCTGGAGAGGCATCATTTTGTTGCGAACATTGTGGTAAAGCTTTAACAAGCGAGAAAAGTCTGAAGTCTCACGTTGATCGGAAACATGCTGTAAAGGATACCATTTGCGACATTTGTAACAAACCGTAAGTTAGGCGTCAAAAAATTTACTGTAGTTGATCGTTGATTTACTTCTAGGTTTAGCAAGAGCATGCTTGAAAGCCATAAGCGCGTTGTGCATGAAAACGCATCGTACATGTGCACTCACTGTCCTCGCATGTTCAGGAGTAAATTTTCATTGAACCGCCATCTGGAGGAGCATGAGGATAAAGTTAGAGAGAGAGTTAAGTGTGTGGTTTGTGGTCTCACATTTAAGCATAAGTATATTCTCACGAAGCATATCGATTCTGTGCATACAAAAGAAGCTCCAGTGTCGTGTGATGTCTGTGGTGAGCATAATAACGCAATGGCAATCCTGAAACTTGTTTTCTAATTTACATTATTTGACATAACAGGTAAAAAGTTTAAATCTAAACATCATTTATGGAGTCATAAGTCTGATACTTGTAATACTCGCAGATACGATTGTACAATTTGTGGACGGGTGTTTAAGGTTTGATCAGTTATTTTTCTACGATAGTACATTAGAAGTATATATTTTTTCATCCTTACAGGTTAAGGTTCGATTGACTGAGCATATGACCACTCACACCGGAAAAAGTCTGTATCAGTGCACGTTCTGTCCGATGACCTTCAGTTTCCAATCCATACTGTATACACACAGAAAAAAAGCACATTACGAGCAATGGTTAGAATTACAAGCTAAACGCGAAGAGGGTGTAAAGTTTAAGGTTTTGGAAGCCCCTACTTAATATCATGTAATTTAGAAATAAATACGATAATTTATTAGCAGAGTCTTTTAAAGACATATCAGTTCTAATTCAATAGATCGACTAATTTTTCTCATTGGGTTATTTGTTCCTCCATGCATTACATCTGTTCCAGTGGTTTGATGAATTTGTTGGTTTATGAAATTTGTTTCTTGTACTCGTTGGAAAAGGATTTGGAATCTCGATTTACGGATTTCGGAAAATTTTCAATTGTCATGTTTGGTTGAAACATGTGCATTATTTTTATGGGACCCCCTCTCATTTTCAGAGGAGGAAGGGGTGTCATACTATCATAGAAACATTTCTTGTACCCAAAAACCTCACATCCCAAATTTGGCTCCATTTGCTTGATTAGTTCTCGAGTTATGCAGAAATTTGTGTTTTATTTGTGGGAGCCCCCCTTTAGAGAGGGGGGAGTAGTGTCGAACTACCATAGAAACGTTTATCGATCCCTAAAACCTCTATATGCTAAGTTTGATTCCATTTGTTTGATTAGTTCTCGAGTTGTTCAGCAAAATACCCCCCCCCCTTCTTTAGAGAGGGGAAAGGAGTGTCAAACCACCATTTATTGCTCCCTAAAACCTCCATATGCCAAATTCGTTTCTACTTGCTTGATTAGTTCTCGAGTTATGCAGAAATTTGTGTTTCATTTGTACAGCAGCTCCTCCTTAGAGAAGGGGAGGAGTATCTAACCACCATAGAATCATGTATTGCACCCTAAAACCTCCTTATGCCAAATTTGGTTTCATTTGCTTGAATAATTTTTGAGTAATATAGAAATTTGTGTTTCATTTGTATGGCAGCCCCCCTAAGAGAGGGGGAGGAGTATCTAACCACCATAGAATCATTTATTGCAGCTTTTTAGAGAGGGGAAAGGAGTGTTAAACCACCCTTTATTGCTCCCTAAAACCTCTATATGCCAAATTTGGATCCACTTGCTTGATTAGTTCTCAAGTTATGCAGAAATTTGTGTTTCATTTGTACAGCAGCTCCCCCTTAGAGAGGGGGAGGGGTCTCGAAATATCATAAGAATCATGCTTTTCCTGTCCACGTGGTATGTGGACAGCCCCTAAGTTATCACAGTCCATCCGTAATTTAAGGCTCGAGGCACAGACAACGGCGTGGATTCCATCGAAAAGGGTATCAATTGGGTAGATGTGAAAAACTAGAATATTGTAAAGCCTTTATACTTTTCTCTCTATTACGCAGTCTCACTCCAGTCAGCGAGCAAACAACAGACTTCCTTCATGCCAGCGTTACACACAGCGGTTACGCTCGATACAAATTCCAAGAGCAAAATTACTTCTGGGGTCGATATGTGTTGTGAATGAAAGATGTCGCACACGCCGCTTGATCGCCGCTTCAAATCCAAGGGTTTGATCTCGATGAAATGATGCACCGCGTCGGTTTCCATGTTGTCTGGTGGAGAGTGCTGGTATGTTTTTTGTATCACACGCACACATTGTTGTTTTTTGGGGCTGTACATATATCTCGTGGGAACAAAAAGGTAATTTTCTTTCATACACCTTTATTCCGGAACACGATCGGGTTTGAAATTAGCACGATGTTGCATTGTGTAATAGTTAAGTTAAGGGTGAGAAATACGTGTTTGAATAACAACAAGGAAAAATTTCCATTCACATTTTAATAATTTAAAACTGCATTGGGGAATGCTAATTATCACATGGCTTCACAAACATGGATGAATTATTTTGACGTTCGTTTGGGTCAAGGGGATGCTGCCACTTTTGAATATGTTGAATGGGTTCGAATCTCGGACGAATTTTAGAATGAAGAAGTCGATATCGTTCGGGTTGCAGAATGAAAAGTCGATCTCGATTGAATTGCGAAATTTCCAAACTCGGGTTCAGGAATAGAGGTGAATGTTTGAGATTTATATATTGTTTGATAGTTAGTTTCATTAAACATATTATTTTATTCATTTTCACTGTAATGAATTGTTGTGGAGCGTTCAGATCAATTGATTAAAAACTCTAGTATATCAGGAAAGGGCTGATCAATAATTGTGAGTACAAGAGGAAGCTTGCATCTTCGAATTCGGCCAATCAGAACGCTGTATTTCCGTTCGATAACAAATTATTTGCAAGATTATGAAGAATAAACATTTTTTTTGATTTTTTTGTGAACTACATATATATGTATTAACTCAACAATGTATTTTAATGTGATGTTTTTATATAAAAAATATTTTGTCGTTTGGGACACTTATGTGATTATTCAAATAACGTGAGACTTTTATACAAACAGTAGTTCTGATACTCATGAGCAATCTTTTCCATCACACCAAAGTGTTACAATGTTATGATTTTTGTCCCACATTCCTATGCATTCAACGCACTGTTCGTTATCTTTGTTTGATACTGAGTATCGTTATCTATTAAGCCGGGTTTATACAGTGCGAGTAAACATACGAGTCGGCCTAGTCTGTTACTGCAGTATAGCTACTCACACCGTGTGAACGCTTCATGCCAACTAGTGTCAAGTGTTATCCGGTGTGCGAGCTACTTCAAAGTTTTTTGATTTTTACTCGCACTCGCATCCCTCAAAATGTCAAAAACAGCATTTAGCGTTCGAATCAGGGATGCCAAATGTAAAGAAATGTCTTCATTTTGATGATATTTAAAAATATGCGAAAATAGTAACAGACTTGAAAATTATTGGAAAAAACATACAGTTTCTAAACGAAATCGTTGTTATTTTGTTTTGCACGCTGGAGTAGCATGCTTTCTTTTTGAGATAGTTTTCTTGAAAACAAGAACATAAGCCATCCATGAATTTCTCTACCAGATTAGTATTTTCGAAGGCAGTTTTGAACTGTTCAAATTTGCTGTTTCTGATGATTTGATGGACATTTGAAAAATCATCTGGCATCCCTGGTTAACCCGTGCTGTAATATCTAGTTTCTCGTCAGCAGCTCACACTGTGTAAACGGACAAAGCGAGATAACTAATTGTCAAGCGAGTTCACCAGGTCAGTAGCTGTTCACTGTCAAGTCAGCTACTAGCAACGTATAAATGAGCCTTTACTCATAGGAGCACTGTATTGATTCGTGAACAGTTTCACTAGACATCATGCTTCGTTTAGAAAAAGCCTAAACTGGTACTTGGTTGAGTAAAATATAAGATTAGCAAGGTTTTTTGCTGTGGTGACTGAGAGGAGACAAACGACCACAAAGGGTTAAATTGATGATAAACTTACTGGAAATAATGACGTAATAATTCCGAAGAGGCAACGATCTCAATCTCACACTTCGCCACTTCACCACCTACATATAGATTCACTGGAGCAAACAAGAAAACAAATTGTATGATGTCATAGATTTTGACAACTAAATAAGTACGGCTTTATTTACTATCTCTTGATATATGAAACAATTCAGTTCATCGGATTGTAAACAATGGAAGAACAAGTTGATCTTATATTAGATAAAGTGTAAGAATGTGGTAAAATAGAGAATATACATTTAATTAATATTTGTTTGTTGATTATTGTAGAATGGAAACACCGGGAAATCTAGGGTGTCTCATAGCCAATAATCATGGGCTATGCATTGGAGGTAATTAATTTTTGCGTAAAATCATATTGCATGGTTCAAATTAACATGTTTTACAGCAAGAGGAAATGCGACCGAAGCATCCGCTGGAATTATTGTAGCAATTTCTGAGCAAGCCTCCAAACTGGATCCAAACTGCAATGCTCCTGTCGTATCGTTGGAAGTTGGCGATAAGTAATTCATTTTGTTTGTTTTTGCATTTTTTCATCGACTGATTATATTCACTTTTAGAGTTTGCATTATTCACAGAAATGGAATTACTGGCGCTGTGTATAAACAGAAATAATAAAGCAATGTTAATTCTATTTGAATTCGTATCTTGTTTAAAATGAGCATTTGATGCGGAAATAATTTTGCTACCTAAAATGTCCGTTGAATCGAACATACGAAAGAATATTAGTTCCTTCTCAGATTGGAAATCAATAATCGAAAAATGTGAATATATATTCAGACCATTCGGTCCTAGAGAATTCAACTATCAGACGGTTTTCTCTGGAGCTCAAATATAACTGCTTAAAATGTTGCTGAAATGAGATAAATTTTTAAGCGTGATCATCTACCTTCTTCATCAGTAATTCCACCATCCAATGCATCATCCTCAATTTGGCCGTAATATTAGCCATTGCATACCAAACCGATATAGTAGTTCACAAATTTTCGTTAAATTTGGTAGTTTTGTTCCTCATCGCAAAATATTAGACCCACATTTTTTATTTTTTGATAAGGATGACCATTTCCCTTTAAGGGTGATCCAAAAAATCAACTTTTCCCCCCTTTTTGCAAAAAGGCCTTTTTTTCAAAAATTCATAACTTTTGAATTCCTAGACCGATTCAGATTATTAGTTAAAACCGACATCGACACCGAGCCTTTTTCGAAAAAATATTACACTTGCAAAAAATTGGATTTTGTTTTCGTAATTATTGATGCTATGTGTTTTTTATTGGTTATATGGTTTCGGGACCAAGGGCGCTATATATATATATATATATATATATATATATATATATATATATATATATATATATATATATATATATATATATATATATATATATATATATATATATATATATATATATATATATATATATATATATATATATATATATATATATATATATATATATATATATATATATATATATATATATACGGCTGCCAAACAAATGAAACACAAATTTCTGCATTACGCGAGAATTAATCATGCAAATGAAACTAAATTAGGCATGTGAAGGTATTACGGTGCAATAAATGATTCTATGGTGGTTATATATTCCTCCCCCCTCTCTTAGGTGGGTCTGCAATACAAATGAAACACAAATTTCTGCATAACTCGAGAATTAATCAAGAAAATGAAACCAAATCTGGCATGTGGAATTTTAGGGTGCAATAAATGTTTTTACGGTGGTTAAATACTCCACCCCCTCCCCCCTCTCTAAGGGGGAGCTGCTATACAAATGAAAGACAAATTTCTGCATAATTCGAAAACTAATCAAGCAAATGGAGCTAAATTTGTCATGCGAATGTTTTAAGGGACACGAAACGTTTCCATGGTGAATAGACACTCCTCCCCTCTCTTTGAGGGGGGGGGGGGGTCTGCCATACAAATGAAACTGCATTACTCGAGAATGAATGAAGCAAATGGAACCGAGTTTTGCATGTGGAGGATTTGGGTTGCAATAAATGATTCTATGGTGGTTAGATACTCCTCCCTCTCTTCGGTGAGGCTGCCATACAAATGAAACACAAATTTATGCATAACTCGGAATTAATCAAGCAAATGAAACCAAATTTGGCATGTGGAAGTTTTCGTTTCTACAGAGGTTAGACACTCCACCCCCTTCTCTGAGGGGGAGCTGTCATACAAAATTCAACGAGGTCGATTAGAAGATCAATCAACGAACAGTTCTGCGATTGGATCCATGAACTTGCTCTTAGTAGGAAAACGTGAATGTTTGAGGGTATTGATAACAAAAAAACAAATTTTGGGCGGGACGAAGTTTGCCGGGTCAGCTAGTGTGAATATAACATTATTGGGCTAATTGCCGAGCTGTTAATTGAGTTGAACGGCTCTACTTCTCGATATTGATTTCTTCATACAAGAAGGTCAAATTAACCCAGATTCAGGCAGGACAGGTAAGTAAAATTTTTGAAAATCATTTCAATTTATATATTTTTGATACATATTGGACAGCCAAGCAATGACCCGTGTTCGTCTGCTGCGGGAGAATGCGAAGACATTACTATGCTGTCGGTTTAGTGCAACTTCATAAACGATCTGCCGACGATTGTGATCGGTCAATTGGATGTGTTCCGGATTCGCCAAGACGGAGGTTTCGGGGTGTTCTTCTAGGAGAGATTAAGCGTGGAAACACACTAGACGGCTCACCCGCGCGATTTTCGCAATGACAAGTCGCAGCAGGAACTTGAAGTAAAACACATTAAGCGGCTCTCGGCTTATTATATTTTAGACGGATGCAAGACGAGTCTATGATACAAGGTACAACTGTTTGGATAGTAAGCGGATGAGAGATGCGGTATATAAAGACAGAATGGTGGAAAACGGAAGAGGGGATGTTTACCTGAGCAAGAGGGAGAGAGAAGTTGATCACAAACGTCTAAAATATTGCATTTCTCGACAATTTGGATGGAATTCGAGTATCCGCAGCTACATGACCACAGAATGATTTTCACGTATTGGCTCACCTGAGAGTACATTTCTTATTGCCTTGCTTTATTTACACCTATCAAAAGCGCATAAACACTAATACTCCCACAAAACCGTTGCGGCGCATCATCTCCATCGACCCACCGCAGCGTATGAGGAACCTTACAACAGTGATATTGGAACCGCACACACCCGCCCCGCCTTATGTGTTTTATCTCATTCACATTTCATTATCGAGGCCCCGCGGCGATCTGTCATTGCAAAATCCGCGCGGGAGAGCCGTCCAGTGTGTTCTTACGCTAAAAGTAAGAATTGAGTAGTTCATCGTAACAGTTTGTAGTAATGATTGTGTACTTTTTCCTAATGTGTAGCCGCGAATCAGACCCAATCGATGCAGGATCAGATGTCGGGCGCTGCAGTATAATGAATGCGTTGGCTGATGTCGAACCAGAACTACTGGCTCATGAATGCTGTAAATATCGTATTTAAGATAGATAAATGAATAATGAATAAAGATACAATAGCACAATAATCACTAAATAAATTGGTAACAATACATACCTATAGGTTGGGTGAGCATAACCTGTTTAGGGAATATGTTGAACCAACGTTGAATCGACGGCTTATACTGGGTTATACTGGCCGATTTGACGATTTGTTTATCATTGTTATCGCGTAATATGTACGAATAATTCGTATTGCAAAAAAATACTAATCATTGGTAATATTTACCAAACATTCGTCATATATACTAATTTCTCGGGAGAGTGTAGTGATCCCCGATTTTTGAAATTAATCGTTCATCCACTAATCGAATACTTTTCAGCCGTTTGTTACCCACAATCCAATCGACGAAAAAATCATCGACCTAACACCGACCGTAACGCTGGAGCCTATTCGGTACGATGTTGACATCTGGATACGCCATTAGTTTGTATGAGGGAACCTATTCTCTATCAGATTAGTCGGCCCGAAGGCAGTTTTAAATTGGTAGAATTTGTATGAAAATTGTTTCTTGGCTTTATTTATCTACTTGAAGTACGTTTTCCTGACCTTAGTTTAAATTATTTTCTATAAATTTTCAGATATTCTCACAAAAACTTACCTTTATAATATAAAATTATCTTTAGGCATAATTTTTGTATGACGTTTTTTCATCACTTGCATGCAATAGTGATTTTCATTTACATTGAGTACTAATTTCATTTGAGAAAAATAATGTTCATTCATAATTTTTATTTTAAAAGTGTGTTTATTCCTTTTGAAAATCCATACTGTCATGCCTATTCCCCAAATACGTAACATCGAAAATTCGTTGGTCGAAAATACAGAATGATTAACAAAACGAATCGGCATCACTTTTTCTTCAACGATGAACTGTCATCTCACACCAAAACAACCGGATCATATAACTGGTGAGTATGAAATCTTTTTCTGTTTTTCATTTTATATTTTTTTTCAGACCCATCTCAACAGATTTTCCTCTAGTGGAGTTTGTGGAATAGATAGGTTTTTACTTTATGAATCTGGAAGATTGCTACCGGCGGCATTCCTGAACCCAATTGGGTCCAACACGGAAGCTAAACTAGTTCATATGCATCCGGACAACGTTGCCCAGAAGCAGGCACAACAAGCAATGAATTTCGATACGGAACAACTGAGCAGATGCATATCAGTGAAAGTTTATTCCGTTCTGAGACATTTCTACCAACGAAGTAAGGACACGAACGGTATTGAATTGAATGATGCTAAGCCAGATCAACAGTGTGGGGAGACTGACGGTGTAGATTCACCACAGGTGGAAATTAATCACAAACGCAAGATGTGACATTATCAGATTCTCCCAAAGTGGTTTCTTACCAGGTATACTATTAGATAGCAGACACTTTAAAATACTAATTATTTTATTTTATCTCAGCTATGAATACACCCGTTCGGATGATGTGGCTTTTTTGCTTCCATCAACTGGTGAATGAGAAAAATGAATTCCCCCATCACCACAGTGCTTATTTCCACTTCTATTACAGCAGTCAACAGCATCGGCTTTCCCGTAGCAGTATCCTGCAAGCCATGGTGGCTGTACCAGGGGACAACATTAACAGCAGCAGCATCTGGACCTGACCATCGATAGTGTTTCGAGCAACTTTCCATATCGGAGATCTCGTGCTTCGCGCACATTGAAGAAACCTCCTCAGCCACATATGTGTGTCAAGGAGAAAAAGGAGCTGGATTCGAATCGTCAATCCAGACAACCCGAATGCACCGATTGCATTATATATCTTGTTTATATTTTATATGCATTTTGTGTTTTTTTGAATAAAATGATTAAAATCGATCAATGTTTTTTCCTTTTCATGTTTCATAACAAACCAATACAAACAAGAGACGATCAGTGTTGGAAGCAGCGTTACATGCAGGTCGACGCCTTGCACATGTTGGCAAAAGAGTGGCGTCAAGTTGTTCGATGAATGCATATGAAAGGTCGATAAATCGATTGCAAGGTGGCAGCATTTGAGGTCGATTGTTGACATTTCATCGACCCGATCTTGGCAGGCAAAACGGATTGTGGGTATTCGATACGATTAATCGCCCCAAATAATCGATTAATCGATTAATCGTAACACTAAGAGCAATAATTAGTTAGTATTCTATTTTTTATTTGCCAGAAATTGTTTGCCGTTTTGAATGCTTGTAATTGTAATTTCGAACCGTTATAATTACTTGTATTTGTCGTTTAAGCTGCTAGGGTGCTGCGGTAAATGGTAATGGGGCGTATGAAATATAAGCTAAGCATTGTGCATCAATCAAATTTATCCGAATTCCTATTGAAACATATGAATTAAAGTTTACCTTTCCACCAAAAATGCATTTTATATAATACGATAACACGATCTTTTAAAGTTGATGAAAAATTATTCAATTTTACATTTATTTACATTCTCGTATATACATTCCTAACTAAATTCTAAATTTCTTATTACATATTTAACATGTTTTAATACATACGTATTATATACATTTTCTTATACAAATTATATACATTTTCTTATACATATTATATACATTTTCTTATACATATTATATACATTTCTTAATACGTACTATACAGGTAAACCTGTTTTTGTGCGGTACTTTTTTGTTCGATTTCTCGTTTGTGCGACCCTTTCTGTGCCATTTTATTATCAATTCAGAACTTCACACAATCTAATCGCTCAGATAATAAAATCGCGCAAAAAGGGTCGTACAAACGAGAAATCGTACAAAAAGTGTCTTTCTCTGTGCAGTAGACACTAAAACGATGCAACGTAATATCGCAATTTTTCAGCTATCTCGCACCTTTACGAAAACCAAACATTTTCATCGATCGATTGTAGGAATAATATCATGTCTAAGTTAGAACCGGACAAGCGATTTCTTTGCTTAGTCAAAGAACAAACGTTCCGAAGGAACAGACGTCGCTGAATTACATAAAAATTGCATAGCAATTTTATGCACGTTTGGATACTGTGCTCGTATTTCATTCCACACTATAAGTGGGTCACAGGTCCTCGGAGCGAGTGTAGTATTTAAATACTGCCTCAGTTCAATGGGAATTCCTCCGGCGCTGTCATTTCCATGCACACGATTGCTTTCAGCTACCATGGAATCATGAATCGCCCACAAGTGGTGTTTGTTTCTGGCTCTCCTGATATCCGAAGATCGTTTTCGAATTCAGGTGACTCTTCCGCAGCTGTTCTGACAAATTCCCCTGTGAAGCAACATAAATATTGCCGATAAAATATTTTGTTTCTGTCCTGTTGTGTATTTTTTCTCAATAGGACAAGCAAGAAAAGACTAACTCACCAACCCATGAAATAGCGGGGGCCGCCGTGAGAGGACTTTCAAAATATATTTTCTTGAATCGGGGATCAAGAAGCGTTGCGACCGCGAAGAGTTTTCTTTTTCCTACATCATTGAAATATTTCATGATGTGCAGCATAATGCTGTTTTTTACAGACATAGCTTCAGCAGAATCAAACTGCATACTTGTATAGCTCTGAAATTGATGAAAAATATTGTTATTACTCGAAAAGAACCGTTGAACCAGTCAGGCAGAGTTATTATTTAAAAAAAATGTGAAAAATTATCGAAGAACTAAAAAGTTGTTCAATAGGCTATGTCGTTCGATAAGATTAGGTTCAACGGTATGTTCTTCTTGAACAAATTTGAGTAACGAAGTGAGTGATTGTTCAGAAATACACCAAAAATCGTGAGAATCAGTAAAACTTATATTAAAAACCTCCGACTTCTGGCAGTTCTCAAATCTCACTTCAGGCATGGAGTCCATAAACTAGAAGATTGTTTGGGCAAGTGTATTGAAGTTCAGAGAAATAACCATAAATTGAATTAATTAGGTTTCTAACTATATATTCGTTAAATTCCCGTTGGCAGTTAAATAGAAAAACATAATAGAGTAGAACCCCGATTGTCCGCGGAATAGTCTGGCAACGTAACCTCGGATAACAAAAATCGCGGATAACTTAATAGAGGGACAAAAATGGAATACTAACGCGAAAAAAAGATATTATGAAACGACAAAACATATTAAATACTGTGATGCTTATTATACAAAAAACACTTACGATTTTTAGCAACCGAACCAACGGGATAATTTTACTGATCGTCACGTACTTTTCAGCTGACATTTCGGTAGTTACTGTTTCCAATGGGTGGAGAACTTTGCAGATTCCCTTCAAAATTGACAACTCATCTGCTGTTAACATAGTTGGTTTTTTAGGAACAACGAGCAGTACCGTTGAAATATAGTGTGCCATTACAAGGAATCTTTCTATCATTGCCATAATCGAATTTCATCGTGTTCGGACATCCAACACTAGTCCTAGACATTGTCCTTCCTTTTTATTATCGGCCAACTGCAGTTTTATCAGTTCTCTGGTGGCTGTTTCACTTGCTTTGAAGAACTTGATTATTGTTTTCATCTTCTTGATTATATATATCCTATTTTTCTCTGGTGTAATGGAAACCTCTATCGTACAATGATCCTCAACACCATCCAGTTCATCGTCGTTATCCTCTTCTATGACCGGCTCCATCCGAGCTGCGTATGCTTCTTTGTACAAGGACTGCTTTGCTTGTATGTTTGCACCGAGTTCGGTCGTTACACAAGAAATTGTTTCGTTTTTAATACCCCAATCGTCGCAGCAAACCCGCAACAGATTCGCAATGTATTCTGATGTTTTCGATTGTTTGCATTCAACAACTCCTAGCAAAACGGAGTGTAGTTGAGAATCTAAACGAAAAATGGTTCATCAAAAAGTTTGAAGGAAGCCATGCTTGTAAAAAATACTCTGAAAATAATAAAATATTTTACGACCGTAAAGGGATTTTCAGTTTAATTCTCAATCGGAATTAATCCTAACCGAAAAAAGCAATCTTACGCAACCTTTTTTTATATAAGCAAGCATAGCTGAAATTCGAAATCATTTTTTTTTGTTTTCTTCTCAATCTCTCTGTATGATTTGGTGGTACACCTTTAATTTTTTCTTAAACAACCGTAATCGAACGCGGTGTCGGTGAGCAGATTCACAACTCACAGACAAATTGACTCAAATGTTCATAACATGATAGCGATATGTTCAGTATTTGGGTTTCTGTTTGCATTTTACCCTAACCAATCAAGGGTATAAATGTATGTAACTTAAAAAAATAGAGATAAGTATTATTCAAAATGAACCGCCCTTTGCATCTCAGGTAACAGTAAAATTTTATTGTTTCTGAGCATCGAGAGGTGAAGGTTTTCAAAACAGCTAGATAATCAATTAATTAGTCTTAATATTTGGAATATTTTAAACATATTTAGCAGTGGAAGAGTTTTCCTCAGGTATGAACAAGATTTATCGTGGTACAACTTCTTTGCATTTATACAGTAAGTTACAGCTAATTCGACATTTAGAGGCACCACTCAGCGTCATACTGGAAGCGGTTCTGATCTTAGACAAGACGTGACAACTGGCTTTTTACTTTTCTTTCTGCATTTCGTCGACCAAGTTCTAGATAATAGGGAAGTGAGATTTGAAAGTTGCCAAATTTCATAAAATTTCGGAAGATTATTTTCCCATGAAAAACATGAGTTCTTCGTATCATGTATTTTCTGAGCTGCACTATTTTTTTGTATAAATTTTTTAACCGAATGTCACATATTTCAAACAATAAGTATTTCTCGTTATTTTGGTATGCAAAAAAAATGTGAAGAGATAAAGAAAACTAGAAAACGTAGATTTGATAGTCGGAGTATGATATGTTGAAATACATTAATTAAATTCATAGTTCGTTTTACCGTATATACTTCACGATGAAAATGAAAAGAACGGCACGCCATTAAATTTCGTTTTGCGAGTTAAAAAAAATTATGGGTTTTCGTGTAGAATTAATATTTTTCAAATAGAAATTATGAATGAAAATGAATTCTCCGCATCAAATTAGTGTTCAGTGTGAATGGAAAACTTTGCTTTCTTCATTAGTAAAAAAATCTCGTACAAAAATTGTATCCGAAGATAATTTTATATTATAATGAGAATATCGGAAAGTGTATAGAAAATAGGTTAAGTTAGAGTAAAAAAGGGGTGCTTCGAGTAAATAAATAACGCCAAGTAAATATTTTCGTTCAGGAACTGAACAGCTGACGTAATAGAAACGAAAATATACAAAGAATCCATAATAGATATTATCGCTAAAGTGATATGTGAATGCAACTATTATTCAATTTTGAATATATTTGGCAATACTGTGAAAATGTTGGAAATCCCATGTTTGTGTATTTATCTTTGTCAATTATTTTCCTCATCAACCAATTAGAAGCCGAGTTGCAAGTTGTCCGAGTTTGACAGAAAAAGTGGTCCGGAATCGGCCCCCTATTATCATGTCTCGTCTCAGGTTCTGACCTGTAATTCACATTCGTGATGACAGTGGTACAGTGTCGACTTTCAATGTGGGGCCATAATTTGGGCCCCGAACTCGGGGTTTACAAAAATGTCCAATTGAACGTATCGCGTTACAAATCTGTCCAATTAGATGTAACTTACTGTAGAACAAAGTTATTCAGTTTCACTTGTAACAAATTTAGACAATTCTAAGATGTAACAAAGATAAGTTATCCCTTGGAATTAGAATTAGCCTGTACTACAAGATGGTTCTAGCCAGAGACGCTATACTATATAATATTTATATAATATTTGATACTTTTTTTTGAGTTTGGTTTGAGATTTGGACAAACATACGAACACTATTTTATGTTTATGTTTTTTTAATTTTATGTTTTATATCAATTATCAACAAATAACTGAATATTTGCTTGTCGTGTTTCGAATATATTTGATCAGTACAAGTTGATCAAATTTTATCTGTCAAAAAGAATTAAATATTTGGCTTCGGCCAAACAGTGTATGAGTACCCTAAGTAATGAGCGAAATTAAAAATCTCATTGCACTCGCTCCATCCTAGTCCTAAATCCTAATATTGTCCAATTAATCTAATGTTAGATTTAGTGATATTGTCGAATTTTGATCTTGGATGGTTAAATTTTATTTACTGAGCTAATACTTTAATAAAAAATGATCAAGCTTACCATGAATAAAATGCCCAGTGATCCCCAAGTAGCTTCTGACGTTTAACATTTCGGTCCAAACATCTGTCGTTAGACAGATGCTTGTGATCGATCGGAGGCGGTTTCTGACAATTTCTTTGCTTTTTATAAATTTATTTTTCAGGATCTCGCGAAACTGTGTCTCGTGCGGCACATTATATAGTGGGCATACAGTTTTCATTAGTTGACGAAATCCTTTCTTGTCTACTGTACAAAGAGGCATGTTATCCGTACACACCATGTACATGACACAAGTTGTTATTTCTTTTCCTTTGGTACCGCCAGCTAAAAATTTTAGTTTTCATTACCAAGTGACCAATTTGAACTATGATTATTTTTAGATAACTTTAAATTCTCTCTCATTCAACATTTTAAATCTCAAATTGAAAACCGCTTGTCCATATTTTTACAAAAAAAATCAAAACATGCTATTGGAAGAACGAAAATTAATATTATTTTAATATAAGGAACAACTCTAAATGCTATACAAAAATTAATTCTAGGCACGATGAATTTCATCATTTGCTAACCCTTCTCTGCATGATTTTGCTTATTGGTGAAATAAATCAGGGTGGTATAGTTCAACTTGAAGTGAACTTGTTCTTTTATATAATTCTTGGGCATTCAATGTTATGATGAAAATTTCCACCATTATGCAAAGAAGAGTTAACAAAAATTTATTTTCGTGGCCGCCATCATGTATATAAAATTGAATCAAGTGGGATTACCTCCGTATGAAAAAGGACGATCGAAAGCCGATGTAATAGTTTGTTGCCGTGGACCCATTTTGGGAGTAGTATCAATTCAAGATTCTTGTGATGCTGTTCTTTTTCGTCCTTGAATTTAGATGGCCAAATTTTTATGCTTGAATGTCAAATGATTGAGCATGTTGCTCGTGTTGCGGCAAAAACTTAGAATATGCAAACATAATTTACATTGTACATTGTTCCCGTCAATTTTTTTAAAGAACTCCCAAGCCGGACTGATTTTGGATTTTTCTTGATTTTTTGCCGAAGGTATTTCTGACATCGCGAATTTTTCCCAATTAGGCTTCTTCGGTTCCAATCGATATTCAATCTGAAAAGAATACACCAATTTTAATCACAGAGTGTCGGCTATCTAGAAAAATCTTGAAAATCAGGGAATATAAATGAATTTAAGCCCTGTCAAAAAAAATCGCGGAGTTTCGTCACCAATCAGAATTACTATACAAGCCTATTGAATTTTATATAATGGCAGTAATTGGAAAGTTATTATATATATTTTTTATTTTTTATATTTTTTCTGTGTACATTTACTTTGGTGCATGTTGCCTGCCTTTGTCTGTGCGCGAAGGTAAAAGACAAACAACGCGAAAGCAAAGCATACTGTTTGGTATGTGCATATGAATTTTTTGGTGACCGGAATAAATCGCCACAGTAAACAACTGCAACAGAAACAACCGCTTAGAAAAAGTGTAGTAGGCTAGAAATATTTGGCGCGGGAAAAACATCATGTGCCTCACATTTCTATTATAAATTTATTCTCTTGTTCTCGTTTTTCGAAATTTATTCTGAGGACAATGTAATGGGGACGAAGTCCCCATTTGGCGAGGATAAGGAATCGAGGCGGCCCATGCCGCCAAGATGACGCAATCCGAGTCCACCGCCGACCCGCCGTCGGAAGCGGCGGTGTCTCGCACGCAAACCTGGGATCCACTGATTGCCCGGTTAGTTTGAAACATAGGATACGATCCTTTAGCAATGTCCGACCGAGCTCTAGCGAGCGTCGGACGGTATACGTCTGCCCGGGGCGTTACGTTTGCCTGGGGCGATACGTTTGCCCGGTTAATTCTTGTTTTGAAATACAATACCGCGCCACAATATTTATAGCCTACTACACATTTTATAAGCGGTGGTTTCTGTTGCAGTCGTTTTCTGTGGCGATTTATTCCGGGAACCGAATTTTTTCCTACAACATATGCAAACAGGTTCATATGAATCATATGAAATCAAAAAAGCATACACAATAAATCAAGCCAGTTTCTTTCAAACATCTAACATGTCATTTACCCAAAAGCTCATACCAGCCATCTCCTGGGATGTTGCAATCAGCGGTGCCTGGAAACAGTCGTGTGTCACAAATAATTTCGAACTGTTCAGAAGGACATGATCGTATTGGAAAGATTCACGAGGATCGTTGAGAAGGTTCAACTCGGCCGTGTTGGAATAAGCTACATGATGACGTTGGGCACTGTCCCGTATTATAAATCTGCTCAAAGAACTGTTGAGATTCTTTGCAAGTTTGCTGGTAATAATCAGAAAAAAAATTTAACCAACATCAGATTCCTTCGTCGACGTAGTTCAATGCTTGGCGTTTCATTTTATCAAATGATTAATCCATTAGCAACTTCTAGTTATTTCTATTAAATTTTCTGTTTTTATCCATGAATGATGGTAATGGAACAAAGAACCATTTATCAGAGAATGACATTTGACAATGAAAAAAACTTCGAAAAACTCGCTAATATTTGATGACAAATAAATTGTGATTTCGTTTGGAATGAAAAGGAATGTTGAATACACTAGCTTTAACCTTCCTATACTCGCGCATAGGTTTGACAGGCTGAATTAAATAATTATTAAAACTGAATGAAATTAAAGAAAAAAAATCCGGAGTTTTGGAGTGAGTATACCAGTTACGATTTTGCGCGGGAATATAGGAGAGTTAAAAATTATGAAATTATCGCCGTTAACATATCTTTTGACGAAGTTCGCATTCTCCCTTAGGTATTCCGTCGTTGATTTCTGTTGAAAAGCAGGATTCGAAAAGGTTTCGACTATATTAAGCTCCAGCAGAATACTCATGTTTCGAATTAGTTTCGTTGTGTTGAAATATTGAATCACAATGAACAGGTAATGATAAAATTGAATATAAATCGATTTAGATCGGTAAACATAAATGATTCAATCATTCGGAAAACTCTAACGTGCTTATTCTTAATATGTTCAGTGCATAATTACTGGAGATGAAACGGATATTCAAAACTATCCGGCCGGATACCGGATATTAGGAAAAAAAAATCATAAAAATAAGATAAATTATAACACAATTAGCATATAAACATCATTCATACATAATTAAAAATAAGATTTGATTACTTATTTATTAGAAATGTTATTAAAATTAAATTATTATCAACTCATAACAGTATTAATTTATAAACAATACTCAAAATTAACCACTGGATAATTATGATGCATGAATAACAAATTTTCAGCAATTGCTAACAACCATTTACGCTTTGCTTTGCACACCAGAGTAGCTACAGAGAATAATCAGTTTTTTTTCCTAAATCCCGGTTAAAAAGAAAAATATAATGCAGTAGAAACCCGATTATCCGCGGAATAGGCTCTATAGAATTACGGGCTCACTTCAACGGATAATCGGGGTTCTATTGTACTACTAACCAGCGACTAACGGTACTCCCCCGGGAAGGCATTGATGCTTCAACTCCATCGCCTTTGTCGAAGTGACCTTAGACCGTGGTTCCGAATGGTCGAAACACTTTTACCAGCAAAATTATCGTCAGAGAACCTTTTTATAACCTATTCTAAATTACCTGTAAAAACGCGCTCAAAATGGCCGTGAAGAAAAGGCAACGCTGTCTTTTTTTCTCTGGAACAGGATTTCAATCTCCCTGGATATCTGAACCTGCGAATAAAATAAAATTCAACACTTTTTCAAATAAAATATAAGATATTTACAATACCTGCAGTATTTGTTAAATTTTCTCCGCAAAAATATTTCTTTCACTTTCGCTTCCAATTCACTTTTTGCGCCATAAGTCGCGATTACAGTCTAAACCCTAGCACTGTTGAAACAAAATGACTAATGACAAAGCCCACTGACAGGGGGGGGGGGGGTCTCCGTAGCCACATTGGTTGCGCGTTCGCTTAGTAAGCGATCGATCGTGAGTTCAAAACTCAGGGCCCTCATTGACCATCTTTGTGTTGTTACAGAATAACTACGTCCACGCAACAATCATCAGCGATGGAGATCGATCCACGGTCGAAATAAGATCGATTCATCCATACAACTGCTCTGCTCTGCAAGAAACATCGGGCTGCTATTCTATTAATAACTCAACAATGATCATATCAACTGTCTTCGCTGTCCGGTATAACTGGACAATGGAAGAACAGAACGAATACTCTTACGCCTAAATGGCTACTGTGAAATGTAATGTACCATGTGCAATGGTATAGAAGGAATACTATAACGCCAAAAAAATGGCAACTGTGCACTATTAAAATTCGGCTCTGTTACAGCTGAAATGCTAATGAGCCTGAAATAAACGAATGGGATAAAAAAAAGCCCACTGACAAGACATGCAGATCAAGGTGTTTACGAAGTGGGGTGAGGCACTACATGGTAAATCCAATATAATCAAAATAAGTTATAGAAAAAATAAAACAGCTGCGGTCGTATTTTTTTTTTCTTCTGGGTTTGGATCGATTAATCGACGCAAATTATTCGTTCGCTTCGATTATTGGTTGCGCAGTATTCGTTCGATTAATAATCGATTTCTGTAGGAAGTATTCGATTAATCGATTAATCGAACGATTATCGGGGATCACTAGGAGAGTGTAGCTTTTTTGGTGCATGAAATTTGTGCCGCAACAGCTAAACTAAGATGAAGTTTATGGGTCGAAAAAAAATATAAGCTTTCTGTACAAGTTATTTGTTATTTGATTTGGGAAACTTGTGCTGCTGTAACAACATAAAGAAAATCTTCATTATAGCGGCTATCAGTCGTAGGCTGGTTCGTTTCTCATAGAATTACTATATTATATGAAAATATTAGTTTGCTTGTGAAAAAAAAATAATCAGGAGGGTTGTGACAGACACGACCGCATAGTTAGCGTTGGATTACATTAGGCTATCTGTTGGGTACTTATTTTGGACATGTTTAAAAAACTACATTAATAAACTTTTTGATAATAATTTGGTGGCCCTGGAAATCGACTACGTACTGAATAAATGATATGATTTCATCCTTTCTTTCATTTATTTTATTTCTTTAAACCATCTAACATACACTTGGTCTTAATGATTTCCTTAAAACTAAACGACAATACTAAATCAAAATACAATGATCGAACAAAATTAAACAATGCAAAAAAATGTCATCTACGAGTGAGTCGTCTGTAAAAGGTGTCTGAAGAGATATTAAAGTTTCTGGTACGAAGAATACGTTCAGGCTCATACATATTAATTTGCGCCAACAGTGCAGGGCAGTCGATTTCTCCGGTCAAAAGTTTGGCGACAAACATAGTCTGAGCGTTGAAACGTCTCTTTTCCAGCGTGTCCCGTCCCAAGAGTTGGCAACAAGCCTCGTACGGTGGCAAGTTTAGTGGATCTCGCCACGGAAGATTCCGCAGAGCATGTCGCACAAATTTCCGCTGAATAGACTCAATCCTACAAATCCAATTAGTTTGAAACGGGCACCAGACAACTGCGCTAAATTCCAGTGTAGATCTAACAAGCGAGCAGTATAGAGACCGTAGACAGTGTGGATTACGGAATTCGCTCGTAATTTTAAGAATGAATCCCAACTGCCGGTTGACTTTAGCGATAATTTCGTTGAAGTGCAGTCGGAAACTGAGCGCATTATCAAGGATCACTCCAAGGTCACGGATGTGGCTCACTCGCGACAGGACTTGGCCAGAAATGCTAAACACAATTGGCTTGAGCTTCCGATGAAACGAAATAGTGCTGCATTTCGAGATACTGAGCGACATAATATTTCTCAATTAATATCTCTCAATTATAATATTTCTCACCATTCTTCAAAGCTGTTGACCAGACCCTCAAGCCTATGACAATCTAGTGCGTTCCTGATTGCCATATAGATTTTCACGTCATCGGCGTAGAATAAGCGGCACCCAGTTGGAAGTATCAAGGACACTTCGTTGATGTGTAGTGAGAACAACTATGGACCTAGGTTGCTTCATTGGGGCACTCCAGAAGGATTAGAGAAAGTCGCACACTGTACAGGTCCGATTTTGACACACATCTTTCAGATACGAGTTCAACCATGTCGTAAGTTTTGATGCAACCCGAGTTTGTTCAGCTTTGCTAGAAGGACGCGGTCGAAAGCAGCCTTATGTGCGATTCACATAGAACGTCATGGAGAAGAACGTCTACGTTCCGTCAACGTCTCCACCAATTCACACATGCAGCACGGCAGTGGAACTTCATACAAATCAGTCGTCGAAAAGTGTCTCCTTTTTCACCGCTTGTTTACATCGACGAATATATTTTTTTCCACTATGTTTCGTAGGAGAGTGTATGCATACTGACAGATTTCTACTACGAGGTGTTTAATGAAGGATGAAAGGTGGGAATGTTTATGTTTATATATGATTTATCGTAGGATTTAATTGAATGCATAAAAGTTGTCAACAAAACTGGACTTAAGCACATTTTTAAATTTGAACAAATATTGATAAGAGATTCCCAGCAATTCTTGATGTTATTTGCTTGACCAATTACTGTATAAGTTGTTTGAAACGAAGGTTTAGTATAATGTAATTTTATTTTGAGGATTATATGACGAGTATGATTAATATAAATTTCATGTATACATGCAAACGTGGAGGCGATATACATACATTCTAGAAAAAAATAAATCGTATATTTATCGTTTATATTACATCATATACCCCATATACATGTCTATGGCCTCCAATTTCATATGCATATGCCAGTTATACACATCATACAAGTTATGTGTCTTGGATGTATGTATATCGTCTCCAATTTTATATTTTTGACGTAGGACTACGTCTTCCATTGAGGGTGCCAAATCAGAAAATAGGTCTTGTTTTTATGAAATAAAGTTAACGTTAATAACTATTTTGGCTACGAACGGATTTAAACGATTTGCATACCAATCGAATTGGAAATTTTCTAAGATTTGTTTGATATGCTATACATTACAATCCCATAGTCTGTATATGGTTTAAATTGTTCGCTTATTCTGCTCGTTTTGTGTTTTATGTTTCTTCTCGAGCTGTGAACGCTAGCGAATATTTCACTTGAAGTGCATCTGGCATTGCAATTAACACAACCATCCGAGTCATGGCAAAGCAGGCGAAAAAAGGGAATAGTGCAAAAGATTATAGGTCGCTTCTAAACATCAGTGTTTGGTTTTGTGTGTGTTGCTTGTTTTCGTTTCGCGAAACTTAGAACTTGTTCATTTCCTGTACATGTGAATTGCACACCTTCGATACTTTTAGTTGCCATTCGTATTTGGTCTCGTGCGCATCGGTTCTGTCCGACTAGCTTTGTTGACGGTTTTGACCGAGAGTCGAGAAACGATTTTTCATAAACGGTCATTCTCGCGATGTTTCATTTTTAGCATTGCAACTGTGTGCATCTGTTAGACGCGTGTTTGATGTTTATTGAATGGCGATGCACTTCTTCTTCTTATTCTTCTTTTGAATTATAGAGACTTGAAACTCAGAGAGTTCATTCGTCTTTGATGGCGATGCACGGAAGATGCCTCTCGTTAATATTCAGTGCAATGCGTCCATTGATATAAAGAAACAAATTGATATGAAGAAAAAAAATGAGCAATTAGTGCATTGTTCTCGCAAAGGCAAAAAAGGATCGTTGCTTCTCGAAATGATTCTACAAAACTACGCAAGCCATTAAACCTATTTATGAAATTTCGACGTAGTTGAAACATAAACATAAACGTAGATATTCGAAATGTAAACCATCAAATTTCAAAAGAAAAAAGATTGCGTAGTCCTTCGTTCTAAGCGGTCGTGTCTTGGATACAACCCCTCCATTTTTTTACGATTTAATGTTTGCTGGGCAGGCCCGATGGCAGTTTTAAATTGTTAAAATATGAATTAAATTTTTTACTTCATGTTATTTGATTACTTGAAACATGTAGTACTGAACTTTATTTAACCATTTCTATATAAATTTTGCGATATTTCCACTAAAGCATAATAAACAATGACGTATGACGTATCCGAAAAAAAGTTCGTATCATATGTATCATATGTAAGAGCTTTAATTACCCTAGAATCATATTTCAGATAGCCGTACGAGATAACTGCGGCTTGATAATCCAAACAACCGGAGTTCAAATCCATTCGGAGCAATTTTATAACCGTCGCCACCACTCATATCAAACATTTATATCCCTAAAAATCAATTGAATAATTCCTATTTGAACAAACATAAATGTTTATAAAAGTTCTATATACATACAAAAATGGTGATTCCCCGGACTGAACATTTTACTTTAATATTTTCCCCCTTTTTTATGGCAGTGATGAATCGTATATTCGTATGGCAACAGACTTAAGGCCCATTTATACGTTGCTAGTAGCTGACTTCACAATGAGCAGCTACTGACCCGGTGAACTCGCTTGACAAATGGTTGACTCGCCTTGTCCGTTCACACAATGTGAGCTGCTGACAAGAAACCAGATACCACGACACGGGTTTACCAGAGATGCCAGGCGATTTTTCAAATGTCCATCAAATAGTCAGAAACAGCAATCAGGTCCGAATTTGTCAGATGATTGATCCGAAATCGGCTTCTTTATTGGCAGTTTTCATCTTAGGTTTTCAGTTGAATTTATCATTACACAATTTTATAGCGAAACACACGCTGGCCGTGTTTAAAAATACTTTGTGCTGAATTTATTTTATACTGAAGGTACTATCCGAAAAAAGCAGAAAGAAAAAAAAAAAAAAAGGATTCGGGCCAGGAATTGGATGCAAAGAAAAGAAGCAACAAATACAATATTGAAGTAACTCTACAATGATGATCTCCGAGAGTACAGAGCAGTGTTGAGAATAACACCTGAAAAAGTGAGAAAACTGTTGGATTTAATTGCTCCACAAATATAACGCCAAGATACACTCATGAAGGATGCTAAACCTACAAGAGTGAAACTAGAAATGATGTGCCTTTCTTCTGGAATATCGTTCAGATTATTGTCGAAATTTTTTAAAATCTCGAAAGCATCCATAGCTAAAATAATTCCGAAAGTATGTGGTGCTCCAAATGGCAGTCTAAAAGATTTTTCAAAATTTGATTTATTTCGCCTTGACAGCAGCTTCGTGTACCAATTTGTGAAATAAAAATGTTAGTAGATTTGCAGGAGCAATTAATACGCCTCAAAAACTAAAATAATGAATGAAAATCTACTTTTTCTAAATCGAATATGTATTCTGTTTCTTAGAACAATACTTTTTTGCAAGTTTTGAGTGAATTTTGAATTAAAATCGTGCCCGATAATGATTTTATATTTAGATCCCCAAGAAAACTATTTTTAAAAAACGTGCCCCGTCAGCGTGCAAAACTAAATAATAACGATTCCGTTTAGAAACTATGAGGGTTTAATTTGTTCTTCCAATAATTTTCAAGTCTATAAATATCTTCGCATATTTTCAAATATCTTAAAAATAGAGAAATGTAAAGACAATGTCAAGATTTGGCATCCCTGATTCGAGCGCTAAAATCTGTTTTTGACGTTTTGAGGGATGCGAGTGCGAGTAAATTCAAAAAACTTTGAAGTAGCTCGCACACCGAATCACACATGACACTAGCTGGCATGATGTGTTCACACGGTGTGAGTAGCTGCACTGCAGTAACTGACTAGACCGACTCGTATGTTTACTCGCACCGTCTGAACCCGGCTTTATTATGGTATGAGGTATTGACTAATAACCTTGCATGTACAGTAAGTTACCTCTAATTTGTCATTTAGGTTATTGTACAGACCTAGGTAGTGCGGACTGAATCAAAACGGCTGTCAAAAAAGATCCAATTGAAATGTCAAAAGAGATCCAACGATCAGGAGTGTTATTTTTCTTATGATAATCAACACTATAAAAGAGGTATTGTTGTCAAGGGCAACACTATAAAAGAGGTATTGTTGTCAAGGGCAAAAAGAGGTAAAAAATGAACGAACTACATTTTTCCGTCAATTGTTTAATTAACCATTGCATCTCTAAAATAGCATCTCAGCCTTTCACTGAGCAACGCATTTTTAATGTCCCCTCTCTTTGTCATAACGTTTTTGCGAACGTAACAAAAACAAACAAAGTCAGAGTCACGTAAATGTTTACTCCTGCGATTTGGAAATATTCGATAAAAAGTGGAAGGAAGAGCTGCCAGATGATTTTAAAAAAAAGTCTGTAAAAACATGTGAATGTCTGTTAAAAATGTGGAAAAGTCTGTAAAAGTGTGCAGATCTATAGAAATGTCTTTTAACGTTAATTTTCACTTATTCATTAATACTTTGTACATCACGATGCACGTAAGATTGTATTCTGTATATATATACAGCCATTCCATGCCAAACTAATATAGTGGTTCTCAGATCTTCGTCAAAAGTGGTAATTTTGTTCTTTATCGCAAAACATTAAACTCGTATTTTTTTAATTTGTCATTAGGGTGCCCATTTCCATTTTAGGGTGATACCAAAAATCATTTTTTTCCACTTTTTCCCAAAATGACTTTTTTCAAAAATTTATAACTTTCGAACCACTCAACCGATTTAGATGATCGACATATCAAATTTAAGCCAATGAGCTTTAATTGAGAAATATTTAACTTGCATATCTATAAAAAAAAACTCGATATCAGAGATGCTATTTTTTTCGTTTTTGAAATATGATTTTGCAAAACTAATCGATGGTTCGAAAAACATTTTTTCCCCATTTTTCCCACTACAAAAAGTCATAACTTTCGAACTATTGGACCGATTCATATCATCGACATATCAATTTGAAGCTTACGAGTTATTTTTCTTTGAAAAAATATTACTTTTGCGAAAAAATAGAATTTTGTTTTTGTAATTATGGATTCAGTTAGTTTTTCATAGTTTTCTCGGTTAAAGATAGGAGCGCTATATTTTTTTATATTTTTTATGGAAAGCTGAGGATTATTTACCTAACATATCTCGATATCAGAGATGCTAAAATTATCGTTTTTAAGTTAGAATTTTGTAAATTTAACATGTTTTAAGTCTTCGATCAATATTCATATGTGACTAAACTAGACCTATGCTACTAGAATCCTATCTTCCCGCAAGTGTGAATTTTGCTTATTGGCTTCAATTTAATATATCGATCATCTAAATCGGTTCAGTAGTTCAAATGTTATGATTTTTTGCAGAAAGTTATTTTTGGACAAATGGGGAAAAATGATTTGTTTTTAAAAATCATATCTAAAAAACGAAAAAATAGCAACCCTGATATCGAGATATGTTGTGTAAAAAATCCTCAGCTTTCAAGAAAAAATATAAAAAAATATAGCGCCCTCTAGTCTAAAGTCATAAAAAATAAAAAACGACTACAATCAATAATTACAAAAATATAATTATGTTTTTCGCAAGTTAAATATTTTTTTATAAAAGGCTAGGTCAATTTTATATGTCGATCATCTAAATCGATTCAGTGATTCAAAAGTTATTAATTTTCATTTGTCATATTTGGGAAAAAGTGGAAAAAAATTATTTTTCGGACCACTTAATAACTTATGTGCTGTAAGTGTGTTTAAATGTTTCAACGATCTACACATACATACACAAACATACGCGTTGTTAATTTTTATGAAAAACAGTATTTCTCCGTTGATATATTGGACATCCACCAAGGCTTGCGGTCTTTTTTTTTATCTTCGCTTATTTTTCGTCGGCCTATTTCCGCCACTTTAGTGCCAATCACCGACATCAGGGAGGCGACTCCACCTGTTCCTACCTATCAGACTCAACAACTCATGAGCCGGGTCAACTTCTTTTACTTCCCTTCCGAAGGAAGACGTAACCAGAGATTTTTCACCTCAGAAAATCCCAACGACGCCAGCTGGGATTGAACCCAGGCTGATCGGATTGTGAAGCTGTTACGTTAACCACACAACCACTGGCGCCGTCTTAGGCTTGCGGTCTTGTCGTTGATGAAATTTATAAAAAAATGCAGTGTATATTTTCCATCCGCCATGCAAGGCTATACAAGTTTTAGATCACCACACGGCCATGAACCATGTCTGTCGTAACAATATCGAACAGTAACCCATATTTCGTCATAAGCAGACCCGAAAGCAAATGTAAGTTGTTGAAAATAGAATGAAAATTTTTATTCGATGTTGTTTAAATACTTAGAAGACATAGTCCTGACCCTACTATTTTTCAATAAATCTCCTTGCATTTCAGCAAAACAATCTTATCTAGAACAGAAAATAATTATCAGAGACAATTTTCGTTCAAGATTTTTCCTTACCTGCAGAGAATGCAATTGTTCATTAATTGTGAATAACCGTATCCTCTTTTTCGTCTGCAATGATGTCGAGGCAAAAGTACTTATGTGTATGAGTTCCAAACATCATACAAACCAGATGGGCCAACAAGAAGGACTGCCGGGCCGCAGGTTGAGTATCGCTGGTCTAACGTGATGTGTATTGATATATACTAAATATAATAACTTTTCTGTATTAAAACTATGGAAAAATGTCATATGGTGAGTCAAATATTTTTGATGTGATGAATAGATGTGATGAATGTTTTACAGATATGTCTGTAAATTTACAAACATATTTGTAAATCTGGCATCTCTGGTGGTCTGAGAATTTATTGCAAGAAATCGCTTGAAAACATGCATGAATTTGCTTGAGAATGAAGTGGATTGAGTCCGCACCACTTAGGTACAGACCTGTAACGGGATACAAATAATTGTACATTTTCATCTCTAATTGGATATTTTTGTAAACATCAAGTTTAGGACCCAAAGTATGGCCCCAGATTGAAAGTCGCCACCAGACGTCGACATTGTACCACTATCATCGTGAATGTCCAATTACAGGCCAATCACGTCTAATGCGACACTGAGTAGTGCCTCGGTATGTCGAGGATTAGAGGTAACTTACTGTATATGCTATTTGGGCGCATCATATACCACCCAAAATATCAGATATTCGATGCTCTACATACTATAGTTATACGATTTAATGTTTGCTGGGTTGGCGTATTTGGCAGCTTGGTTTGTCAAGTTCATAATCTCATGTTTAGAGTTTTGAGTTAAGTGCAATTGAATGACGAAGTTGAACTAATTTATTTTTGTCACTATGTATATCAGAACGCAAAAGACCGGCAAACAGATAATCTTTCGTTATTAAAAGTTAAAAATAAAAAATAGCAACTTTAACTTTCACTTCTCTTTTCCGCTATTGGTTTTTTTTGGTACTCTGTAGTAAATCGTATATACGCATGACTATAGTCGTACTAGATACATGTATAAGTCCATCCATCCAATCATCGGGAATACTGTTGCAAGTGGAAAATAAATGTGTGTTCGTTGCTTATGATGCGAACATAAATAACAATATAATACAGTAATTTAAATTTAATACTACATGCCGAGGCACAACTCAGTGTCGCTTTGGAAGCGATTTTGGCCTGTAATTGAATATGGCGATTTGAGTGGACGTCTGGTGGCAACTTTAATGTGGTTCCATAATTTGGGCCCCGAACTCGATATTTACAAAAATGTCCAATAAGAGATAAAAATGTCCAATTAAACGTGTCACATCACAGGTCTGTCCAATTATCTAAACGTCGCATTAAATGTAACTTACTGTATATAAACAATATTTATTCCCAGCTGTTTTGAAGCATCTCGCACAAATTGCCAACATCATTCAGTTGTCAGTGCAAGTCAGTGCAATTTTTAGAGTGTAAAAAAAGTTCACTGTTTACATAAAAGCAATCTCGAATTGGTCCCACTTTTTTGCTTGAAGTTATAGCTGATTTACACATTGACCAGTAATTGGCGCCAGTTACTTGAACGTCAACGGCACGCCATATTTAGATCACCAGTTGACTGGTGCTGTGCGTTCATACACATTTTCAGCAACTGTGCAGCTTGGCTGTCACTTTATCCTCGATGACGAATGACCTTGTCGACGTCTGGTGGCGATAACCATTTTGGGAGGCAAATTAATCTTTATCGGTTTTGTAGGCCCGGAGGCAGTTTTAAATTGTCAAAATTTGAATGAAAAATTTTACTTCTTGTTAATTTACTAATTAAAACACGTCGTACTGAACCTTCATCAGCTGTTTTTATATAAATTTCCTGATATTTCCATGATTTCATTGTCTATTATCATTTTCGCTTCACAATTCGAACACATGAAGCACAATGCCGTCAACGCGAATGATGATTCTTCCATGTATACGTTGAGGGAATTGAATTTGATGTTCCTTGTACCATCGAACCATCCAGTGTTGGCAAATGTACAAATTTATCCGGAAAGGTATATTTTTTCAGTTTTTTTTTGTTTTGTTTTGTACGGTAAGAACACAGATTTTTCTCATAAAGCATAGGAACTGTTTTTAAACGGTTTTATTTAGCTTGCCCTGTAATTTGTATGTTTGTATGTTTGTATGTTTATATGTTTGTAACATGTTTGTCTGTAGCGCTTTACCACATGAATAGAAATTTGAGCCCCTTCCTGTTGACCGATTGATCTGAAATTTGGAACACACCTTTATCTCTGCAGTCATTATAAAACTGGGTATTTCATGATTTTAAAACTCCAAGATGGCTGCCGCTACAAAATGGCGGATTACATATTTTCCCAAACTCCTTCAATATGGGTATCAAATGAAAGGGCTTGGTTAGTAGAACACAATTATTCATGAGGAATGCAAATCCAAAATGACATCTTTTAGCGGCGGCCAAATCAAATTTTCCATGAACATGGAATACGCAGTTTTATAATGACAGTAGAATTAAAAGTATGTTTCGATGTTTGTTGGGATTTTTCATGATCTACTGTGTTTTACCAGTCAAGCACCTTCATTTGATACCCATATTGATGGGCTTCGAAAAAGCATGGCGCCATTTTATGATGGCGGTCATTTTGGATTTACATTTTTCATAATTTTCCATAAATTTCTGAAAATATGTAATCCGCCATTTTGTAGTGGCCACCATTTTAGATTTGCATTTTTCATAAATAACAGTATTCTACTAGTCAAGCCCTTTCATTTGATACCCATATTAAAAAGGTTTTGAGAAAATATTTGGATTTGCATTTCTCTTGAATAACTGTGTTCTACTAGTCAAGCCCTTTCATTTGATACCCATATTGATAGGGGTTTGAGAAAATATGTGATCCGCCATTTTGTGGTGGCGGCCATTTTGGATTTGCATTTCTCATGAAAAACTGTGTTCTACTAGGCAAGCCCTTTACTCTGATACTCATGTTGATGGGATTTTGAGAAAATATGTAATGCGCCATTTTATGGTGGCGGCCATTTTGGATTTGCATTTCTCATGAATAACTGTGTTCTACTAGTCAAGCCCTTTCATTTGATACCAATATTGACCGGGTTTTGAGAAAATATGTGAACCACCGTTTTGTGGAGGCGGCCATTTTGGATTTGCATTCCTCATGCATAACTGTGTTCTACTAGTCAAGCCCTTTCATTTGATACCCATGTTGATGGGGTTTTGAGAAAATATGTAATCCGCCATTTTGTAGCAGCCGCCATCTTGGATTTTTAAAATAATGAAATACCCAGTTTTATAATGACTGCAGAGATAAAGGTGTGTTCCAAATTTCAGACCAATCGGTCAACAGGAAGGGGGTTAAATTTCTTTTAATGTGGTAAAGCGCTACGAACAAACATGTTACAAACATACAAACATACAAATTACAGAGCAAGCCAAATAACACCGTTTAATAATTGTTTTCACCATAGCCGAAAAAGATTTTTCCCCTTCCAGTACAAATAAATATGTGGCAACACTGAAACTACCTGGCATTTCGATTTCACAAAAATGTCTAATATGACGTACTGTTTGGAAGCAATTGTCATTTATCTGTTGGCGCCAGTATCTAGAAAATTTTCTATTCGCTGGCGTGGCCAATTACTTGTGCGATACTTGCGCAAGTAACTGGAGCCGGGTGTTTACATGGCTCTAATAACTAGACTCTAGTGATTGGATTCTTCTACTAGCGCGTTGACTGGCACCGTCTAAATCAGCCTTTACTATCCCCTGCATGCAGTCAATACTTCCACCAACCCGTCACGTCAAATGTCAAACGAATGATTTATTTAATGTTATTCATGGTGTCGCCATCTACTACAATTTTAAATTGCAATGCCCTCTTTCGAATCAGCATGCCTAGAATCAGTCCTAAATTTAAAAAAAATCAATGAAAATCATTGAATTAAAATGCTTGAACCCCGTAGTCCGACCCTTATTCAATAATAATAATATATAGACTATTTCTCTCAGCTAGGCGCGAATGATTTCACTCCGAAATTTGGAACTAAGAGATATGTTGGCATAAAAAGTACAGTATGTTACTTATAATGCGACATGCCGAGGCACCATTTAGTGTCGCATTGGAGGCAATTTTGACCAGTAATTTGACATTTGCGACAGGTGGCGACTTTCAAAGTAGGGCTATAATTTGGGCCCCGAACTCAATGTTTACAAAAATGTCCAATTAGAGGTAAAATATCTAATTAAACGTGTTGCATCACAGGTCTGTCCAATTAGCTAAATGTCGAATTAGATGTAAATTACTGTACAACCAAAATCAAAACAAAAGCCGTGACACAAAGCTCAGACAAAAACCAAACGAGCCGTTCGTCTCCGTCAATTATTATTTTCTACAAATCCTGCCGGTCGTTTTCGTTGAACGTTTGCTGACGGGTCGTTACTTTGCCGGTGTATGTGAATGTTTTCATAATAATTGCATGGTAGAATAACTGACGTAACGTGACGTGGATGTTGTATGTGAATCGCACTTTAAGATCCCTATACACTGCGTTCACCTTTGTACCTTGTTCCATGTTGCGCAGACGGATTGGGAATAAAGTAGACCAAATTAGTTGCGACTGACCTTTTTGGGAGAAACCGTGCTGATCCGATGACAGATAGTTCTTGCAACAGGAAAACACAGCATCAAAATTTTTGAACAGGCGCAAAGTGATGTGATTCCTCGGTAGTTTTCTATGTTATGTTTGTCTCCTTTCTTGTGTACTGGGAACATCACTGACTGCTTCCATAGCTAAGGAAACATACTCTGCTGTAGAGAGCAAGGATGCAAAATTTCGAAAGAACATGTTGAAATCGAAAAGCAATTTTTATCAGTGCAAAATATCTCCACCGACATTCTTCACATTTTTCTATCGCGATGCCGCTGTGCCTATGACCGATGGCTCACCATCTCGTTTGTTTTGATATAGTTTTCGTTCCATCAACAGAAATATCAGTTCATTCTCGATGTCAGTGAATGCTCAAGCCGAAAATATCACCTTTCATTGCGTCCTGGTGAAATTTTCGTTGGTCATACACCCATAAACTCAGCACTCAAATGTGCCGTTGCCCATCGATGTGTGTGCAATAAGCGGCAAAAAAATGGGACCGGGGCTAGAAACATACCAGGAAAACATACACACGAACACGCGTTTAAACGTCTGACGCGGTGTCAGTGAGATGATATTTCCTTGTATGGAATTTTGTTCCCTTCCACTGTCAGCTGATCGAAGATGCGTATGAAAATTTCGGGCGTAAATTCTCAGTGCGACAGTGGAACGAATGAGTGTGGGGAATAATGCAAAAACCAAATGTTCCACGTGACGGAGTGTCGGTTGCATGTAATTAAAGGCTGATTTAGACGATGCCAGTCAGCGCTCTAGTTGAAGTATCCAGTGAATAAAGAATAGACACTCTGTTCAAGTTAGAGGCCAATTACTTGTTCGATACTGGTACAAGTAACTTGGACAGAGTGTCTGTTCTCTGTTCACTGGATACCTCAACTAGAGCGCTGACTGGCATCGTCTAAATCAGCCTTAAGTTTGGTTCATTTGTCATGAACTGCAGGGGCATTGGTGGTTTATTTTGATGTTGTCTCAATATCTTGCGCTGTCAGTAAAGTGAGTGTGAGATTTTGCAACTCTGGTAGAGAGGTGTCGAATAGGACCGATAAAGGGTAGGCAAGACTTGGTGCACATTTTGACGTAGATCTACGTCTTTCATTAAGGGTGCAAAATCAGAAAACAGGTCACGTTTTTATGAAATAAAGTTAACGTTAATAACTGTTTTTGCCGCGAACGGATTTTGGTGATATAAAAACCAAACGAATCGGAAATTCCCTAAGGTTTGTTTGATATGCTATACATTACAATCCCATAGTCTGTATATGGTTCAAACTGATGAAAAGTGGAAGCATTCCCATTTCCTCATAGGGGAGCCGCGGATAAGACGGACAGTGGGGGTATAATGGACAGGTGATTGATTTGTATAGTTGCATTATGAATTTCAAATTTCTGAAATGGAAAGTCACATCCAATGCATGATGGAAAAAGAAGGGAAGAATATTCATCTCTTTTTTTATATTTCCTTTTTTTTTGTTATATTTCAGTTACTGGACACACAAACACTGAGAGTAAAATTATTCCTCCCGCGAGCGATAAACCTCTACGCTTCGTATATTATGAACATGTCCATATTCCCCCCACTACATGTCCATTATACCCGCACCGATAAAAATGTTTCACTTTTCGGCTTGTTTTAATTTCAGTAAAAAACATGGAAAACACATTTTTATTAAACATTTGGCCTGTTATTTCGAAAACCAGTATATTGAAATGTAAAAAAATTGCTTTTTAATTTTTGAAAACATGAGTTTCCAAAGATACAATTGAAGTTTTCCTTAACATGTCCGTCTTACGCCCAACTCCCCTACAATTGTTCTCTCCATTTGTGTGCTTCCCCGAACAGAGCTGTCAAAAACGAGCAACTTAGGACGAGCAACGAAGGGGAAATCGTAAAATGTAAAGTCTCCATGAACAAAGGAGAAGAAGAAGAACGAAGGGAAATATTTTCCTAGAGTATAAACAGTGGATCTCGCTGAAGCAAACTTTCATTCATCGTGAGTAGTGATCCCCGATTTTTGAAATTAATCGTTCATCAGCTAATCGAATAGTTTTCAGCAGTTTGTTATTCGATACGATTAATCGCCCCAAATAATCGATTAATAGATTAATCGTCACACTGAGAGAAATAATTAGTTAGACTAATAATTCTCATTTGCTAGAAAGCCATATGGAATCAAAAAAGTGTTCGTTCCGCCTGAAAATCAATTATTATCTTTTACGCTCCCCTAAAGTCGTAAACGAAGCTTAATTCGCGTTAACGCCATTGAGCATCGTTATGAACTTAGGGGAGCATCAAAGATAATGATTGATTGTCAGGATAAAACTAAAATCTACTTGACTATCACAAAGCACCACCTTTCAATGGATAAGTGTCGAAATTTGATAGCAATCGGTCGATTGGTTCGTGAGTTACAGCATTGAGAGTGAAGCAACTTTTGTTATTGTGAAAAAAAAATGGAAAAATTCGAATTTCGTTGCAATGGCATTTTGTCTAGATTTTTTTTAGTTTAACTGGTCCGAAAAGTTTTTTAAAATACTCTCCGGTCAAGGTTTTACCGGTTTGAATGTGATCAATTAACAAAATTCTTGACTTCACCATAATCCTCTTGGGCGATTTTGACTTATTTGCTTACTTTGGATCTGAACTGAAACCGGTTATGTTCACTCTGCAGTTTGTTGTCGCAGTTGTAGTTCGTAGTGGTGTACCCAAGTGTCATCCATAGTTACGAATCATAGTGCATAGTCGAATACTACATGTTGGCAACAAAACATTAAAATGTATCTTTCTGACATTGTTGTCAAATTGAGGTCACGTTAGCGACATAAATGGTTTCGTAACGAGCCGAAAGTTCCCTCCGTATGTATCCATAGAATCACACGTATGAACAAACTTGATAACTGTCCATATTTGCTATGAAATGCTAACCAAAAAATGGGAAAATATACCCGACACTGCACTTAACACAAGGAGTAATTTTACGGTGCCAAACGACGTGAAATATGATTCAAACACTCACGTCAGGTCTGAACTTCACAAGTGTTCCGTTTTTTGTCACTGTATCCTTTCGGTGGTGATTTAAAGCATACCACTGAATCTGTAACGAGTCTTGACACTAATTCCTTTCAACTTTCATATTTTTTCAGTTACCCTCCGAAACCACATTTTCGCTTACTCACTTAGCTCATCTTTTTTCCGTTCTGATCATACAATCCGTTCATACAAAGCATAAGCTCACCGAATGTACTGCATGCTGGAGAATAGCTTCTGTATAATATATTTTAATGATTTCAATTTGTCACTATTTATAGCAGCGCCGAGTCAAACGAATAACTTTGTCATGGTCCTTCACCGTCGCTGCGGGAAAACTTTTTCATCACCGGTAAACGAGCTTGCGGCAACTTGTGACAACGATTGGCATCGAAAAATTGGATTTAAAAATTATGTAAAATTCTCTGTTTAGACAGATGCAAATTGAATTCATTGTAATCCGCTTGATGTTGTCCATTCGGTTTGTTCGAGAAGAGAATTGTGTCTGCAAATAAGCATTACGGATGTTAGAAAGGGAACAATTCGACCGACGAATTAGAAACGAAGTATTTTCATTCGCACAGATAAATTGCTCTTCTTGGATGAATTAATCGGAAAATCATTGACTAGGTTATAGTTAATTCAATTAAATTAGCATGGATTTGTTTCTGCATCACCATCAGAAGCGCACACTTGTGTAACGACGAGTTTCAACTGCAAGAGCCAAATAAATAGAGTTAGTTACCATTTTGTTTCAGCATATTATTCTACACGTGATCAAATTCACGCATTCGTAATTATGGTTTTCTTATTTTACCGGTCCTGACCACTTTTTTTTTTATAATAGTTTTGTTTATTTCAAATGTTTTTGTTTTTGTACAAGAATTGCTTTAACTTTAAAATTTTACACATTCAAACTTAGATGAAACTTTAACGCATTTACATCGACGTTACTGTCAGTACTATTTACAAAAAATATATAATTAACAATTGTTTTTAGGAACTTCGTCCGTATGGTAGGTTCTATATTTATTAGTGTAGGGCGCATCAACTGCTCGAAAGGTGGTCTCTGCCGGCCGCCTAGTATCGCTGTTAGTTTCCGTTGTAAAAATGTCCACGCTGCTACTACGTGCGGGCACTCGCTGTCTCCACCGCTGCATTACAGTGCAGACAGTTTGCTCCATCTGCACGCTGCATAATATTCATCAGCCTTCGATGTTCGACTTTTCCATTTACGAAGAGGTACAATAGGCTTCGCTGACTCGATGACAGTCGTTTCGATGCTATGTTTCTCCACACTCGTCGCCAATTCGTTGCTGGATGATTTTGTTCCACTCTGGGCGGTTCCGTTTTTTGTATGTAAAATTGATGAATCAGATCACTGGACGGGCTTCGTTGTATAGGAAATGGAAGGAGGGGAACTTGTCTAATTATTTGTCTAAGACATGGTAGATCTGCAAAGTGAGAATTAACTTGAGTACGACTAGCACTGTAGAATGGCATAGAGTCTTTATCTCGGAGATGCCAGTTGATGAGCAGCGCTCTGCATTTTATCGCTGGTAGTTGCAAACCTAGTCCACCGAGTTTCTTGCTTCGCGCCAATTGCTGCATCGGGACACGAGCTGGTACGCCTCTCCACAAGAATGATCCCATGGCGGATGTTATTTTCGCTATGTGAACACTGTTCGGTTCGATATTTGATGCCAAGTACCACATTTTCGAAAAAATGAGTGTATTCAGCAACGTAACTTTTTGTGTTAGTGTTAGTGTTCGGAGCGAATGCATCCAGATACTCTGCGCTATTCTCCCTGATACCGCATCCCAATTGAGTTTTGACATTACACGTATTGAATTGGTGAATACTGTTCCCAGAATTTTTATTGTTGCTCCCGTTTGAAGCCATGGCACAACCAGCCAGTTTTCGTCTACTTTTCCAACGTCAATCACTGTAGTTTTACTCCTGTTCAATTTTGCGCCAGCAACCGGGGCTCTGGCAACCCTATCCCATCCAATGCAAATTGAGCGTAGGCAGCATAAAACAGGGCTCGCGCTTAGGAGGCTCACGTATTGTTTAATGTTTGGAGTCATATATGTTAATATTTGATTACGTTGGATAGTTTTTTTTTGGCAAGCGATGTTTGGATACCCATCCGGAAGCTTTCTTGACGATTTGCAATTCAAATCACAGCCGAAGAATCGCGCGGAGCACTTCATTTTGAATTTTAGGTTATGATTTCTATGCTCATGATTTTCTATGCTGGCTACTGAAAGGCGGCCATCTTAGCAATCCCTTGCCAGCAACCAGTTCGAACCGACTAAAAAGTTCGTTCATGCGTTCGATTTTGTCTGCGGATGTGGCGATCACGTTGAATCATCTGCGTAAGCTACACATAGATCCTCATCGCAGATGAGCTCAAGCCGTGTCAGGAGAGGATGGAGATATATAACAAACAGTATCATCGACATCGGATCTCCCTGCCTTACCGATCTCTCGATAGGGAATTCTGGCGAGAGATTCCCATTTACCAACAGGCGCGATGTGGCTCGCTCGGAAATTCGTCGAAGCAGCTCAACAAAGCTCTGGTTTATCCCGAGTGATAACATTGTACGGTATAAGAAGATGTGCGAAACCCGATCGAACGCGTGATCCAGATCGTATGAAATTAGTTTTCCTCTTCTCTTTCTTGCTATGAGCTCTGCGATACGATCCTTTATAGCCAGTGTGGCTTCGAATATTGAGTGAGGAAAGTTGCTGCTCTTCTGCGCATCGCACGGTAGCCAAAGGTTTTTGACGCACGTGCTCTAAGCGAGTCTTCATTACTCGACTTAGAATTTTGAAATCAACATTTAACAATGTTATTGGTCGGTATGCTTTTGCGGTGCCGACGTCGTTTCTTTTTTCAACCAACACGATGGTTCCGCTTACAAACTCGGGAGGTAGTTCGGTAGTCATAGCTTCGTTGATTACAAGGTTTAACTCTCTGTGTATCACGTCGAGGGTTCTTTAATAGAATTCTTTAGGTAATCCATCTGCTCCTGGAGATTTCTTTGCTGCCGGAGATTCAAACATATACTGTTCGACTTGTTGACCGTCTTGTAGCAGTTCGCCTCTCCCAGTTCTAATCTCTGTGATCGTTGTTTTTTTTTACGTCGTCTCTCCCCCAGCTGATATATCGAGACGTTTTCACCAGCTACGATGGTGTCGTTTATCCGCAAGAAATTTTGCGCGAATTTTCGCTGAAGCGCAAGCATTTGCGCTTCCACATGATTAATGGTCGTCAACATGGAAGGATTTTTAAAATATCCGTCATAAGCGAGTCGAAGCTGACTATACAGACGTTGGTGTTCTGTATGGAATTAGGCGTCGTGATTTTGTGCATTGAGCCGATAGTTGATAAAAATATCCAAAAAAAGGATTTGACGAAAACTCTAACGAACTGTGCGTAAAGCGTAAACTTTCTAATGTTGTAAGTTGTTACGAAAATAAAATTATGTAAATTTGATGCAAAAAACTCGAATTCAGGCAGCTCGCACATCCTTTTAAAATTGAGTCCATGAGGAAATGCGTTCGGAGAACAGTGCCTTCCTGTGCGAACTGCAACGTATTTTGAATGCTTTGATGCTTTATCATCTTGGCATAGGAAACACACCTCTTTCGGTCCCAGAATCGAAGCTAGCTGCTCAATCATATAGGGCTGCGTGAATTTATTTTGGAATAAAACTAGAATTTTGTTACCTCACGAACACGGCTAATCCCCTTCCTCCTATGTCACATTATCTAACGCAACCTTGACCCTCCTCGTCCTTCTCGCGTTACGTAATTTGTACACGACGTCTAACAGAAAATGGCGTCCAAGCAAGAGAAAATTCGAAAATCCGAGCTATTCGCACGTTCAGTTTGTGAAATCGCGAGAAGCAACGAAGACAAAATGACGTTCTGTGACAAATGAATAAGGTGATTATATTAAATCTGATGGCAGGAGATAAACAAAAAGTTCGGCCAACAGGAAGCTTGGCTTTTTGAAATTAAAAAAAAAACAAATTGATTGCTTAATGAATAAATTTAATCAATTTAGATATGAATGCATTGACCATGTTACAGAAACGGTTATAGGAAGTTTACGATGAAACCTTTTAGATGGTTTATGAGAAATAAGTTTAGGAATGTTTTGTAGTGTTGCAATGATATTAGGCATGGGTGAAAATGAGTAGCAATATAGCATATGACTCCTGGCTAGTTTGTACACAAATGCATATTTCTAGTAATGCATTTTTGACGGTTTGGCGGTTTTTGACGAGTAAACGTCCACGTACGTTGTATTCTGATTTATCACACGAATAAACTTCGCTTTTTTGCAGTAGTAGCCAACACCAACACTAAATGTGCTCCGCCTTGACATTTTTGGCGCGGCAAGCGTACGGACCGCAGAGGAAATTAAAATTCTATGCATGGATCCCATCCTTGATTTAAATGTGAAGTGATAAAGCTGCTAGCGACTATAATGAAGCGTTAAATTATGCAATATTTCAGCACACGAACATCTAGCAGCTGGTCCCGCTGAAGCTGCTGCACAGAGGCTCTGTCGTGTGCAACGCGTATCTGCAAGAGCCGCCAGGGGAAATATTTTTGTTATGCGCAACTGTTGCGGGACTGTTTTTCCATATCTGCTTTTGCTGGCATAATTTATAAGTATGGTTAATGTCAGAAACATAACACGCAAACTAGTAAATTGTTGCATATTTTTGTTCTATTTTTTGAATTTATATGTAACTTACAAAACCATTTACTTATGTTATCGTGCAGAAAGTTCCAAATATTTCTAAAAATAGTAAAAATCATCGGTAAGGTTTTGTAACAAAGTTTGACAATACAAGTTGCCAAGCTACCAAGACAAGCACTCGCTGAACAGTGCTTCACTTTTCACGAAAATGAGAATGGCTTGACTTTGAATTCACTTTTCATCTGAAGAGGAATTGCGTTTTGGCGTGGCATCCACAAATTGCCCTCGAGATGACGGGGTACAAACGTGTCAACCTGAATATGCAATGAAATCTGGCACAACAAGGGAAAATGTTGTTATAATTATCTGTTGAGAGGATTTACAAGTATTCGGGTCGAGCTGCCCCTATCCTCTCTCTGGTTTCCACATTAAACCCCTTGGAACGACTTTGTTTTATTCGATCAACAATTCTTTTGCTTTTGTTCAATCTTACGTTTCTCTATGTTTGCCAACGTGCGCGGGCTCAAACTATTGCAGACTTAACAATTATTTTTTCAATTGAATTGACTTCTTCTTGAATAGTGTTAACGTTCCCTGTGGAAGTTTTGCCGTCTCAACGTATGCAATTATTAGCGTCATTTATTAATATTTATTATTAATATAATTTAGAGATTTCTTAAGCCAAATACCACATCTTGAATGTATTCCGAGGGGCAAGCTCTAGAATACGCGTGACCATAGTGCAAGTCGAAGGACATTTCTTTGACGGAAAAATCTCCCGGCCAGAACGGAACCGAACATCCGGCATGATAATGTGAGACACTAACCACTCGGCCACGGGTGCACTCCAATTGAATTGAATAACTAAGATGAAAATACCATCACCATCACCATAGTCTTAACATGAAAAAAAACACACGGACACACAAAACACAATAATTTCTTCGTTTTATTAAATAAAGAAATAATGATGATGGTCACCTCAAAAAGTTTGAGCTGTACGAGTTCTCTTGTTGATCATTATGTAACAATTGTCAAAATAACCATTAAGCACATTGAAGTAAAAAAACAAACGGACTGGTTATATCACAAACATAGATTCTTAATCGGAGGAACAATTTATGTTATCAACTTAACGTATTTATTACATGTGTTGAATTTCCTTGAGATGAAACAATCAATTTCCGAATTTTTAACCACCTTTATTCCATGTCTTTTCGCAGGTTTCAGGTAAGTATAAAGGTAAGTTAAATTATTCCTACAAATAACAGTTGTATAGGTAAGTAACAGGTAAGTAACAGATATTATAACTTATTACAACTTACGTTTAGTTTCTATATAATGTTTTAAATTCAACTATTTCTTATAACTTTATTTTCAGGAATCAATTCTATCAATCTGGATGCTATTCTTCAATTTGTATAGATCACTGTTTATATTTTTCTAGCATGTTGGTAGGCCAATGCTCTTGATGGGAGTTGCGTCGACTGTTGCAACACCATGATATTTCTTTCGATGATGTACCGATTACACAGACGTAACAACATGGCATGTCGAGAGAATTTTCGAGTTCTAGCAGCTGAGCAAACCCAAGCCTAATTCTAGTCGATACTTCAGGCCCATTACTTTACATATCCCAACGCACGTCAAGAAATTTTCTAACCCGAAAAATCCTTGACCGATCAGGAATTAAACCCAATACCTATGTCAGCATTAGCTTTGAATTTACAAAGGAATTCTTGCTTTACTAGATACCCGATAACGGTCTGCTAATGTGATTGTTTTCGAGACCAGACAGCTGACCAAACCTAAGCCTAGTTCGAACCGATACTTCAGGCACTACATTCAACCTGGGATATAAACGTGTCAACCCGAATCTGCAATGAGATCTGCCATGACACAGAAAAGTCTTGATATAATTATCAGTTGAGAAGATGAATTTACAAGTATTCCGTTTGAGCTATCTCTAGCTTATCTCAGGTTTCCTCATCAAACTCATTTGAATACTTTAATTTTTTTATTCAAAAAAACATTGCTTTTGCCTATGATCTGTCTTAAGTTGTCTATGTTTGCTAACGCGCGCGGGCACAAGCTATTGAAGATTTCACAAATATTGTTTAAGTTAAGGGTTATAGCTGAAGGAGAAAAATATTTGACAAAAACCATTATCATTATAGTCCAAAGATAAAAAAATACAAATAACCGTTGAAACTTCGTCATCTTACATACTAACATTAATTATATTCTGGGCCAAAAATCTAAATCAAGCTTCAAAAACTCTTTACAAATACTACGGAATAATTGTTGCTGTCTTTCCTCCATTTGGTAATGTGTTATACAGGCGATATCGTTTATAAACAAGTATGTTTTGAGTACATGACATTCGAAAGTTTATGTTTATTTTTGAGCTGCCTTGTTTATAGTATAGTTTATATATCGTCGAAGCGCAGCGTTTCGCCAAGGACCCATTCCATTAGGTTATGCACCAATGAACCAAATTTCAAAATTAGTTTTAGGAGAAAATCGAAAACGTAATTTGAATAAGCACTAGTTATATAATGAATTTCTTGAAATTCATTTGATTTTTATGCACTAACCTTTGAGAGAGGCGAATTTAAATAACTACATAATTATATTTAAAATATTTTAGGTTTCCAGTATTTTTATGTTTCTTGAGATATCTCTGCACTTGCCTCATCAAAATTCAATGTCTATATACCATTGAATGGATAATTAAATACTTGTTTGAAGAGCCGTGAGTAGATCTAGCTTTCATTTTGAAATTTATAAGAAACAAGCATTTGAAAAAGAGGTATTTTGAAGCGTTGTCACGTCACAAAATTAGAGCATTTTTTTAATTTATTAGTTGAACCTAAGTTCAAACTTTTTATACTTGGATTTCTCTGAGCAAACCCTCAAAATTTGGTTAAGATCGGTCCACAAATAGAGGAGTATCAACTGTCTCTAGAAGTCGTTGTCAAGTCACGCAAAATATATGATCCATTCCAGCGTGATGTGGTTATACTTTGGCTCAACGCAAACATTTTTTTGGCATTTTTATGTATGAAACACACAAAATTAAACCATGTTTTAGTGAAATTGAGAAAATTTACTATAATAATCATCAGTTGGAGAATGCGATCGTTAATGGTAGCGTGGCTGAGTGGTTAGCGTCATAACTAACATGCCGGGTATTCGGGTTCGATTCCCGTTCTGGTCGGGGGAATTTTTCGTCAAAGAAATTTCCTCCGACATGCACTGTGATCACGCGTATTCTAGAGCTTGCCACTCAGAATGCATTCAAGGCGTGTTATTTGGCATAGAAATCTCAACTAAGTACTAATAAAAATGACGCAAGTAATACTACGTTGAGACGGCGAAGTTCCTCTAGGAATGTTAGTGCCATTGAAGAAGAAGAAGAACTTATTTTTTCCCATTTCAACCATTCTTCTAAGTTTTGCAGTTCACGGTTCATCTTGACGTAGCAATCTTGCAATGTCTTAGCAACAATGAATATTACTATGTTGTCAGCAAACAAGTTTACGTCACTCCCAATTTAACATCTGTCATTAATATAAAGCAAGAAAAGCAGCGGCCCCAGAACACACTTCCTTGAGATACACCCAGATTCACTGTCCCTGTAAATATTAATTTGTGTTCGCCCGTTCAGGTATCTTTCAAAGCAGTTCAATACAGGTCCAGTTACATTATAATTGGAAAGCAAATTTAGTAATTTCAGTCGATCTATTGTTTCAAAAGCCCTCTTCAAGTCAATAAGGCGTCGTGCACAAATTACGTAACGCTAAAAATCCGGATTTTGGACCCCCTCCCCCCTACGTTACGCAATTTCCTATCTCTAATACACAGAAAGTAACGCAACCTCGACCCCTCTCCCCCCCTTTAACGCGTTACGTACTTTGTGCACGACGCCTAAATAGAGCCAATACTATTTTCTTCGTCTCTATAGCCTGTTTCCATTCCAGGAGTAATAAATTGAGAGCCGTTACACAAGAGTGGGTTTTACTGAACCCAGACTTTTAATCCATTTTTCGTTATATGTTCCAACAGTTGATTTTGATAACGATTTCGAGGATCTTTTCGTATAATGGCAACATATTAACTGGACTTCTATAAACTTCTCCGGAGCTTGCCACTCAGAATGCATTCATGGCGTGTTGTTTGGCATAGAAATCTCAACTAAGTGCTAATAAAAATGACGCAATTAATACTACGATGAGACGGCGCAGATCCTCTAGGAACGTTAGTGCCATTTAAGAAGAAGAAGAAGAAGATTTTCTTTGATTAGATCAAATGGTCGGTGTTAAGTCAGAGGGGACCAAGTCGCAAAATTTAATGTAATGTAGGGGAAAAGGGGGGAATTTAGACCACCTGAGCAAATTGCCTAATATTTCCAAACCAATACGGTCTAAATAAAAAATGTCACATTGTATACTGAGCTACACTTGTTTTCTCTCAATAAATAATGTTTAATCATTATATGAAGCTTCAATCTACCAAATATATCATAAAATAAAAGAGATGATTTTTGGGCATTAAAATTTGATGCGGGGTGATTTGGACCATCTGTGGGGTGATTTGGTCCAGTGTGTGTTTCATCGAAAAAAACATACTTATGTTTATGTAAAGTATTTTCGGATAATGTTACAATCAGTAACAATGTTTTGGGATCGATACCAGGTGTCTTGGCCAGATTCCAGCCCAGAAAAGATGGATTGACACCATCTCGAATTCTGCATGAATCTTTTCACTGTTGGTCGTGCATTTTCAATCACTCGATCACTTGCTTGGTCAAAGAAAATCCGTTCTCGATGGCCTGCGTTGCTCTTTCAAGCTCCTCCTTCTTCCAACGTTGTCTGTCCATCCTCTTTTTGTAATTCAGCGGCATCTGGAATCAATTAGACCAAAGAAAAGTCTCAAACCTGCAGGACCAATTCACCCCACAGAAACGTGTCTATGTCACCCCACACAACACGCAGAAATTAAAATGCAATTAATTTCATTTATTGTTATCAAACTTACAGTTTCACTACATCAAATTGTTCCTCTTCTGTAGACGAACAGAACTTTACTGCACAATACACGAAAAGTTTGTTTAATTAGCGGGAAAAACCTTAAAACCACTATCGGAAAACTCATATTCTTTGACGATCAAAGTGCTTGCTGTGTTCATGCCGTTTTCCTCTACTTGTGAAGTTTTACCAAAGTTTTTTTTTTACTTTAGGTACATACGGTTCACCAATAGAAAGAAATGACATTATAAAAAATCCAAGTTGAGCCGTAATTTTTTAGATAAAGGGGTGGTCCAAATCACCCCGTGTTACTCTACTGCTGAGAAAGGTGTCAGCCCGTGATTTTTATTTATTTATTTATTTATTTACTAGTCTTCGAAATTGATCGTACAGACAGATTAGCTTATTCTATTTTTAAATACGTTCTTGGAAACGGTAAAATCAAAATTACTAAACACTTCGTTAAAACGGCAACAACATACATCAAACGGGTTGTTCTGTCCAAAGATAGTACGATGCATTGGTAGACGGAGGAAAGCTGCACGCTGCGTTGTTCTGGCCGGAATATTGATGTTAATGTTTCCCAACAGTATCGAGCAGTCCACGTTGTCGTTGAAGATATCGAAAACAAATAGCCGCTGCAATAGAATCCGTCTACTCGCCAAGCTCTGAAGTTGTATCAGAGCACAACGTTGCTCGTACGGTGGCAGCCGAACAGAATCATTCCACGGTAGCAAGCGAAGCGCATATAGAAAGTTTCGTTGAATTCGCTCAATTCGGTTCTCCTGAACGGCATGATATGGCGCCCACACGAGCACACCATATTCAAGTACACTGCGTACCAGCGCGCAAAAGAGTGTCTTCAGGCAATATACATCTTTAAACTGCTGCGTGTTCCGCTTTACGAAGCCAAGCATCGAATATGCTTTGGCTGTTGTGGCTGCTATGTGCTGAGCAAAATTCAGCCTACTGTCGAGTAGCACACCGAGGTCCTTGACAGTGCTGACTCTGACGATGCTCGTTGTGGACATTCTGTAGTCAAAGACCGTTTGATTTCTTGTCCGACAGAATGAGATTATATTGCATTTTCTTGTGTTGACCTCCATTCCGTTTAGCTCATACCAGTTCAGCAACGCATCAATGTCAGCTTGGATTGCACAGCACTCAACTACTGATGAGACTACACGGTAGAATTTCAGATCGTCGGCGTACATTATTTACGGAGAATTGATGGAATGGCAGAGATCGTTGGCGAATAGCACAAATATAAGAGGGCCTAGGTGACTGCCTTGAGGTACACCGGACGTGATGTCAAAAGGGACCGAGTTAACTCCATCAATGCGTACGTAAGCCCGACGTTCGGTGAGGTAGGAAAGAATCCAGCGAGTCAGCCAAGCGGGTAGGCCCATTCTGCACAATTTGTCCACCGCAAGAGAATGTGGAACTCTATCAAACGCTTTGGTGAAATCGATATAGATGGCATCAATTTGCTGACGATTTTCCATAGCGGCGACCAACGAAGAGACATAAACCATCAGGTTTGTTGTGGTCGAGCGTTTTCGTACGAAACCATGCTGGTGCTCGGAAATGATTCGATGCACGTGCGGGTAAAGCAAATCGTGGATGAGACTTTCGAAGGCTTTCGGCAAACAACTCAAAATAAAGATGCCACGGTAGTTCTCGACGTCGTGTATACTGCCAGATTTATGTATGGGAGTGACAGCCGCAGTTTTCCACAAGCTTGGGAAAATACCCTCCTTAATGGAACGATTGAAGAGGATGGTAGTGGGAACGGTAAGCGAGTCGGCGCAATTTTTTGATAAAAAGCGGAGATAGTCGGTCTGGTCCCGCGCCCTTGGTAGCATCTAGTCCCTGCAGTTTGTCCAGCACATCGCCGACAGAAAAGTTGAAAGACGCCATATTAAAATCATATCGAGGCAAACTGTCTAGATACGCTTCAGACGAAGGTGTTCGGTTTTTAGTTAGCACACTGCTAAAGAAAGAGGAAAACAAGTTTGCCGAGTCGAGTGGAGTCTCGGCTGAAATCCCATTGTAGAAGACATGATGAGGAGTTCCATTTGCCTGCTTTCGACTTTTCACGTACGACCAGAACGATTTGGGATCTTGTTTGATACTGGCTTCTGTGCGACGAATGTAGCTATTAAAGCATCGCGCATGTAAAGAATTATATTCGCTCTCTAAGTCACGTAGCTCGACCTTGCACACTTCACTTCTCGACCGAAAATAACGTTTCCTGGCTTTGCGAAGACGATTTCGTAGATGCTGCAGCGTGTTGTTCCACCACAGGTGTCTCTTCCTACCGCATCGGCGTCGTTTTTTCATTGGGACGATATCACGGACTATTGCGAACACTCGTTGATAGAATTTGGCAACAGCCTCGTCGATGGTGATAGAGACCGCATTCTACAACCAGCTCTATCAAAGCGATTTCTTGCTCGGAGGATGCGTTTACCGGTAACAAAGAATTTATGTCCTCATCATGCATCCAACACAAGTGGGGAAGATTGTAATCTCCTACAACCAATACACGTCCTTTATCGCCGGCAAGTTCAATCAATTTCTGGACACAAGCAGAATGATTCTCATATAAAACCGTTTCACTGTTGGGTGGGAGGTAAACAACGCATACAAATAACTCGAACTTCGGTAACGTAATGCGAACGACGATGTTCTCTAGTCGTTCACACCCAGCAACAACGACCGACGCACCCTGCAGTCCGTTTCTCAAGCCGATCAAAACTCCTCCTCCTCGCTGGAAACAGCTGGTGCTTGAATTTCTATCGCAGCGATAGATCGTGTAATTCCGTGTAAGCTCAGAATTTTGGATGTCGCTATTGAGCCAGGTTTCAGTGAATGCGATGACGTCGTAGTCACTGTTGGACAAGGCGAAAAACAGATCGTTCGTTTTGGTGCGGAGGCCGCGTACGTTCTGATAATAAAGTGTAAGCGTTGCGTGTTCGGTAGCTTGCAGATTTTTCCGAGGATCGGCACTTGTCGAGCTGAAACAGTGAAATTGATCAGGCAGCGCACGTGTTCCAGAAAGTGAGTACTCGCCTGTTGGGAGATTTTGGAAGATCTACCACGACTTCAGGGCCAAGACGACTTTGTTGACTGGAACATGCGACAGACGATACCACAACCGATACTGGTGGCGCGACTGAGTCGGGAGAGTTGGAGACTTCCTGCATGCTTACTAACGTGCGTCTTGGTGAAGTTGCGGTGAGGAGAGTAGTAGCTTCCATAAGCTCGGCAGGATAGCATCTCGGTGATAAGTCTCTATTATAGTGACTTTCAACACGTTCCGGCTGGTTCATCACTTTTACTTCCATTTTTGGAAGAATGTCGGAAGTGAGAATTGAACTCGTGATATCTGCGTGAGAGGCATGGATGTTACGACTACGCCAGATCGCCTCCAGCCCGTGAATTGAATATCTCTCAGAAGACCGTTCGTCATGTTTTGGTTGATGTTTTGGACATGAGAAAAGTCGCAGCATGACTAATGCCGAAAGAGCGTAATTTTCATCAAAAATTTCATTGCAATCAAATGGCTGGAGACACACAACAACAACATTGCAATGCAAGTATAAATATACCATTCGCGATTGCAAATCACAGACTCAATCCTGCTAGCGAGCGAACAACATTCTTTCCTGATGCTGAGAGGATTTACAGAGGTTTTGCACGATACATAGAAGGAATGGAAGAAAATGTAAACAGCGGAGTAATTTTGTTCGATGGAGTTCCGATTGTCGAGTGTGCTCCTGTATTTTCGCATGTCACGCACCCTTTGTGTGTTGGTTGCCAACTGTAATGTTCAATCTACAATTGGATAACAAAGATGCAGTAATGGAGGATCGAATATACGAATATATGATAGCGTTCGCGATGAATTTTTGCTGCATTACTCTAAGTAAACTAATTGCTTGCGTATTGCTCTTGCGAGGATAAGAATGAATGATCAATCAATCATCTTCAACTATTCCTTTTTCAAAACCATCCATCGGATCTTTTAAGGTCCTTAAAACTTTCTACTGAAGAGTTATTTGAAATTATTCGACAGATTCCGAAGTTATGCGGCATAATAAGGACCAAATTGATTCATTCCTTTCCTTTCCTTTCCTTGTGAGCTTGTGTTGCAAGAGTGTGTTCGGACTTATTGGTGATGCACTTTCTACTATCGATCATTTATTTTTCGTGAATTCGAGCATTGTTTCCGAGTTGAAAGAATCGCCGGATTGCAGCGTATTTCAAGCCGCATGCTTGGCAACCTGTTCTTGGGTGTGCTTTATTGGGAATTTTGCCGAGGGGAATTTCGGTGGCACATTTCGATCCATACGTATTATGCGCTAAGCTGAAGAGAAATATTGTAGCATAAGCACCCCCCTTTTCTTTAATAGTTTTTGGTTAAGTGTAAATATTGAAATGATATTCCAAGTGCAGCGATTGCCACCAACATTCTATTGGTGGTAATATAGATGCCACGGCCTTATAAGGGGTTAAAAGATTATAATGGCTTTAGAATGAATAAAATCATTCACCTCAATAACCGCCTTATTAAGGGTTTTAAACTTCTGATTGTCCGTGTGTTTGTGCTCACGAACCAAACGGCTGAAAATGGCACTTTGGGCTTTGGTTCATGTTTTATGTGCATTTGAATACTTGCGATATGCAGTCGGATAATATTTGTCGTATTCGTGAGTAATCCCCGATGACGAAGCTACCGTGTCGACAAACGATTTACTTCCTATAAGATTAGCAGACCCGAACGCAGTTTCAAAATATTAGAATTTAATGGGAATTATTCTCTGATTGAATTAGAATCAGAGATCGAAATCCTCGCTCGGATGCACGATAAATATTCAATCAATCAATCTAGTTTTCGATGAACCGTGTATTGTTGATATTTTCGTCTCTTCGTTTTCACCGAAAATTCGAGAATGGTTTTTCGTCTCTCATTTGGTACTGAAAATATGGAGCGAAAAATCATAGCTAACTTTACCAACGTTAATTTGTTAGGACAGCGTCCAAACGATTTGCATTTGGACAGCGTCTGAATTGTACAAATATTAATCCATCTCATGTTCACTTCACGATGAAACCCAATATTGCCGCATATTTTCATGCAATGTTTTCAGCTGTACTGAAGAAGTGAAAAACCATTATCGGCATCAAGGAGGCATCACTGAAAACGAAACCATTTTTCGGCAATCATAACTCACCGAAAAATAAAAATCGGCTTTGCGTTTCTCGCGAGAATCGAAGTGAGCGTATAATATTCTCTCGCCTCCTATATTCTCAGCTATTTTTCCCAGTGGGTGAAAACGGATGTTTTTCGTCTCAAATCGGCGAGCATTTCAATCTCTGATTAGAATACTTTCTTAGAATTTCAGCTAAAACTTCATCATTACTACGTTAACTGATTCATATAAATCGTAATCTTTCGCACTTTTTCACGTTAAGGCTTGGAACGTTTAGAATCCGGAATCACAATAACAGATGAATCTCGGGATAAATTAAAGGTACAAAAAATGTTTTTATATCAAAATGCAGATAACTTGTTGTTTCCTGAAAAAGTATTTAAAAAAATATCTCGGTATAGTTTTGTATTTTCATGTCAGCAGCATCCCGAATCACTTTGACATCCTTCTTCAGTTTTTGCTTCATAATTGTCCAATATTTTCCGACTGGGCGGAATTGGAGGCAATTGGGAGGATTGAGGTCTTTTAAATGTGATCGATCCCATTGTCATGGTACCACTGAAACACCTCTCGATTGTAGTGGCAGCTTGCCAAATCTGGTCAAAACTTCACCAGATCATTGGCAGCCTTCATAAACGGAAGGAGACGTTTTTGCGGGCACTCTTCCCTATATATTTTCGTGTCCATCGTCTTGATTGTTACGAGAACCTTGATTTTCTGTCCGCAACTGCAAACCTCTTGCCAAACTTTCTGTTAACCAGGGAAAACGAACTATGATACGAGCTAGGCGTTACTAAAGCAGATGTTTCAACACGAGAGACCCAAAAGGAAAAAAACAGATATTACACAAACCATTTCGATTTCACGATTTTCTTGCTTATATGCCAAAAACGAATTATCTTCTTTGGAAAATCGTGACTAGCGATGAAAAGTGGATCTACTACAACAATCTCAAACGCAAGAAAGCATGCACGTTGCCTGCGTGACACAGTGGAGTGGTAACCTTTAAAAATGTTACTCAACATATTGAGCCCAGCGTCGGTCCCTAGAGGCCGACGTTGAGCTTTTTGGTAAGAAAGCGCTGACTGACTGGGACTGCGGTTACAAAATACGCAAATAAAAATATATACGGTTTGTTTTCGGATGTTTTTCAAAATCTAACTACTTTCTAGTCGAATCTCTGACTGTTTTCTACCTACACAATAAGTATTTTTGGGATCTGGGACCGACACTGATATTGTGCAAACGCTCTTGATGCGCGCTGAATGGAAAACGAAACAAGAAAAAATCGGGGCTTAACGTGTTAATTTCACTTATACGAGTGGTCTACAATTGTATTCAGATTTTCTCATCTTTTAAATGGGAATAAAAGAATTGTTCTAAATAAGGTTTTTTTTCGAATTCTAATCAGTTAAGTACAAACAGAGCCCAAAAAAGAAAAGTTCAATAACCTTTGCATAGCTGAGATTTGATCATACGCGTAGAAAGATTTTTTCATCAAATTCCCCTAATTCCGGATCAGCTTCCTAACACCCTGTATGATGATGTATTGAAACATGAATATGATGCTTTGTACGGAATATACAAGAATGAATTACTTCATTGCTTTCCTTTTTTATACCGCGGATAAGAATTCAATTGAGGTATTGTAAAGTCTTGAAAATTATTGATCCCTAGACTGAGTCGATTTTAATTTTTGAAATATTACTGGGTTTAATGTTAGAGTCGATAAATCGATAATTTCAAGTCATGTAAGAGTTAACTCACCGCAGAATAGTTGCAGTATCCATTATACAATGCATCATCCCTATGGTTTTATAGAAGGGATGTAAAATGTTGAAATAAGCAGCAGTATCCTGACATTGTAATCATTTTGGCTGGTTGCTACGCGCTTCAGTTCAGTTTCCCTTCTAGCAAACAAGCCAACCCACAGATTCCGCTATTTGCTTCCAATTTGCGGTTTACAGAAACTCAACAGTTGTGGGTTTTTGACTCCACACGCGGCACGCATAGTTCGAGAATGTGTGTACATCATCTTTGTGCGGAAAACCCGACAGAAATAAAGCAAACAAGTTTCGTTCTTCAATTTTATTTTCAAGGGAAATCACGCTCCGCTGCCTACACGGTCCCTCACAACCGGGCAGGTTCTGTTTTCCTTCTGTGTACGCCACAAAACCACAGCGGCAACAGCGTCAACATTATTTACATTTATATTAGAAAATAAAGTCTACGATTTCAATTTAGATTCAATCAGCAGCGAAAAATGTTCCCCCGTTGGAATGATGTGGGCTAATATTTACATTATTCAAAGCATAAATAGAATCAATTGATATGAAGCTTTTTCATCACTGTTGGGGGCTGTTGTTTCCACAGGATGGATCTATTCGATGAATAAACCGTGAATATTACGTTATGTACGGTTTTGATCTGATACTGTCTTCGATTAATGTTTCAACTGTCACGGATACCCTCGATAATGAAATACAATGACAATTTTGTCGGCCTTAATTCGTGCTGCTTCGGGAGGTATCATATTTCTTCGAGAAAGTGGAGGACATCTTCGGATCTATTCAATATTCCATTTTTGAAAGAATGCCGAGAGTGGGAATTGAATTCGTGACCTTTGCGTGAGAGGTATGGATGTTACAAACTACGCCAGATCGCCACCACGAGTTAGTAGTCTTGAAAATTCTAGAACATTGTGAAACGGCAGACAATGTATCGAATAGGTATAGCAATATCAACCAGTATGGTACTCATTTAGACTGACCTCATGGGCTCATGGAAAGTGCTTCCGTGGCCGAATAGTTAGCGTCACACCTAACATGCCGGGGGTTCGGGTTCGATTCCCGTTCTGGTAGGGGGAATTTTTCGTCAAAAAAATTCCACCGACTTGCACTGTGCTCACGCGTATTCTCTAGAGCTTGCCACTCAGAATGCATTCAAGGCGTGTTATTTGGCTTATAAATCTCAACTAAGTACTTATAAAAATGATGCAGGTAATACTACGTTGAGACGGCGAAGTTCCTATAGGAACGTTAGTGCCATTCAAGAAGAAGGAGAAGTCCTCATGGGCTCTCTGACTGAAAGATATTTCCACTTGGTTGTCACCATAAATTCATCGGTCAACACATTACATTATTCGCAGCGTAGTTGATTAGTAGTTTCCATGGGATTTAAAGTATAAATAAATGGGACAATTTTTCATTACGCGCCGCGGCCATAACAAGAGTGGTCAAGACATACTTCAAAATTTTGAAATAAGGGCTTTATTCAAATCCAGCTGAATTTCAGAAACTTCACGTAACGGGGAGTTCTCTCGGATAGAATTAATGCATTTGCGATTCTCAGATCACATTACATCTTCTTGATATTATAAGTACATTATTGACCTCAAATCCATGCAATTCTGTGTGTGCATTGAGCATGCCAACCTTACGCTTCAATGTGTTCCGTGTTAAACATACAAATATGTATGAACTTGAATTGTCACCTCAGAGTATGAACATTCATACACCGGAGGTGATAACAGTGTAATAATAATGAATAAATAATATCGCTTATTCAAACAGAAAGCTCAACTGCTCTATATACTTTCCATTACGAATGAAAGCGGCTATTTGTAGTTACATATGCAAGCCGTTAACAGATTAATCCCAGTCACGGAAAGGGACGAAATTAGCACTTATTATGCTGGTATTCTATTGTATTGATTGTTACTGAAATCGTGGGGTTGATTGCTTGTGGGATTCATTGAATTCCAGATTAGTTCAGCAGAATGGGGCGCCATGAATGTGGTGATGGAAAATAGAAAGTATCACCTGTTTGAATAAAAGTCATCTATATTGCCTGCAAATTTCACCGCCAACATTGTGTATGAAATTGTAATACCTGAAAATGCGGAGGAAATGTCACCATTGTATCCCGCCAGAAAATGGAAATGAATAATGTTGTGCTGTGCAGTGCAATTTACATTTTAATTGTCAGAAAATTTGAGCTCTCCCAAACGAGTTCATGGAAATATACAATTTCATGAAGTGGTATTTACGAAACTCTGTAGCCACAGTCTGTTTCGCAATCAAATTATTATCAACTTTATCAACTTTGAATCAATAACATGTGGTTGGATATTTTTACGAGGGTTACTACATTCATTCTTGAGAACGCTAAGTGTTTTAGGTGCCGTCTTGAAGCTCAAATAATTAAAAATAGAACAGATTTAAATGTGTTTATTTCGTTCATGATTCAATGAATCGGAAAGAAAATGCTTGATTTCAGGTTAGAGACGAATGAACTCTCTGAGTTTAAAGTCTCTTTAATTCAATACCGTTACCGTTGATTTCAGAGAAAATACCTAACTTTTACGTTAATGCGATTCGGAAGCTGGCACATTCAATTTTCGGTCATCTCCTTACTGTAATGGCAACTAGCTGAATTTCGCCAAAACATCACTGGACCATCGAGGGACTTGGTGAAGTCCGATTTTCGAAACTATTTCTATTTCTATTTTCTATTTCGAATTATTCTGAATTCATCGTCTTATCCTACACAAGAACTCTGGTTTTTATTGCAGATTTTTTTTTCAACCTCGAGGTCTAGCAGCATGATATAAAATATTGCACAATCATTTAACTGTGGAAATGATTTGGTATTGTTAAGCGGCCTATGGGCGACTTTCAACATTATTGATCATCAATATTGAATATTTTGGTTTGAGCAATATAATTGTGATTGATGATTCAACGGCCGGTTTGGCGATGTTGAAGCGTAATCGAGTGGACTTCTTTAGACGTTTTGTGACAATGGATGAAACGGTGATCCATTACCACACTCCTAAGTCCAACAGGCATTCTGCATAGTGACACTGAGGTATATTTCGATGACTTAAGCCAGCGCTACACGATGCTACGAACATCCTCGAATGCTGGATGCTCGATGATTCGATGCATCGTGTAGTCGACTGACGAGCTACGAACCTCCAATGTCGAGTGTCGAATATTCGCGTTGGAAGGTAATCCGTTCGTTGTGGATTACCTTCCAACGCGAGTGGCACGAGTCAAAGGATTTTTGTCATTCGTTGATTCGGCACACGATGACATTCGATACACCGCTACACGATTCGTCCGAATCTATCTTTGACAGATTGGTTTGTTTACAAGTTTTAGATGAAGGAACTATGAAATTGATTCATAAAATTCAAAATATTCGGCAAAATATTCTGGTTTACTAATGTTGATTTCAAGCATTTTTAATTTACAGCCCGATATCAGTACAATTGCTACGGCAGCAATTTCAATACTCGCATCGTCATCCAGTTTCCTAACGTTTTTGATGGTAAATATAAACAATAAACATTCGATCCAAATAATTGCCGAATGTTTGGACCGAGTGCATTGAATCGAACATTCACTTCACCGTGTAGCAACACATTCGTCACAACATTTGTCGATTCATCGAGCCAAATGTTTGAATCCAACATTCGAGTGAAACGTTGGACGAATCGTGTAGCGCCCGCATTAGACGTGTCGTACTACGGAAAGGGAATTGAAATGTTGGAAACACGCTATACCAAGTCTATTGCCCTCGAAGGAAACTATCTTGAGGAATAAATACAGTTTTTTTTTATTAAAAATCTCGGGACTTTTCAGCCCATGAAATGGTACGAAGGGATGACAACCTTCTTACAAGCGGATTTGTTGGACTGCTTATTTGTTTATTCATTTCGCTAATAAATCGGATCGAAGGATGCAGATCCCTATCCCAGAGCTACACTAATTCTTTGTCAAGCCCTGCTCCATCTGACACAACCACCTCACTCGCGGGGCTCCTATTCTTCTTGATCCTACCGGATCCGATGAGAACACCATCGCCTTGGTAAATTTCAGGATACTGGGTTTGCCGTAGAGTTGAAGTAGTTCGTGGTTCATCATCCTTCTCCACGCTCCGTTTTCCTGTACAGCACCGTATATTGTTTTGAGCACTTGGCGTTCGAAAACACCAAGTCCTTTTCGAGTATTATCTCTTCGTGCCCGTGGAGGACTACCGGTCGAATAGGAGACTTGTATATGATACACGGTTTCCGTTGACTATGCATCTTCGATTTTCACGGCTGTTGCTGTTGTCGGTTGTTATCAACGAGCCAAGGATGACACAACAGAGGATTTTTCTCAGGCTCTACTGATAGCTTATATTTAGTCTTAGACACATTGTTCCCAAGGTTCCTGCTTTGTGTTTCAGTCGGGTATACAAGTCCGCATGTGTTGGTTTTCAATTAGATTATATTTATGTCATCGGTAAACTAAATAGATTTGTTGAAAATCGTGCCCTGCAGTTTGTGTCATAGCGAATTTCTTGTTCAACAATTGAAATGTTTTCAATACATATTGTTGCTTTGATATGTTTTAAATTTCATGAAATTTTTTTTAACCTAACCTACATTTATTTATTTTTAATCACACCCTTTTTTAAAACTTTTTAATTCTAACTAAATTTTGTGATATTTACCCTAGATTTACATTTTATCCTCTACAGATCACTGATTATGGTTTTGATTTACTTAAATCTTGGATAAAATTCCAATATTAAAAAAATATGGTAATCAAAATTTGCTATAGCTTTTCTCACCAAAACGACAGTTTGCATAGTTTTGAGCTACGGCGGACAGTGTCCACTTCAAAGCTTATGTTTTTGAATCTGCAGAGCGTTTCAAAACAATGTATCGTCATTTGGAGGAAGTGTTTATTTTGACGTAGGACTACGTCTTTCATTTTAATACTGGTTGTAAATTCAAAGTTTCGAAAACAAGAGCGTTATGCCGGAGCAACAATATTTTGAGCGTTGATACCTCCTAAACATCTGGACGAAATGGTATGATATGTACAATCTCTAGAATCTGTGTGTTATCGCTGTTGTGAAGAAGCTATCTTCGTTCGTCATAAAAGCGCTGATGAGCGGTGTCACCAAGAGCCTGTTTGTGCAAACAAACGGCATTGGTGCGCCGAGTTCATTAAATATTCCCCCTAAGGCCAAAAGGGAATCCGTCGGAAGAAGGTGACCAAGAAAGCACCAGCATCGAAAAGGCTTGAGGCATAGAAGACAGCAACCTGGCACCCTAAACCATACGTGCAACGTGTTAGTGAAAAACGTAGTCCTACGACAAAAGCAAGGCTCGAGGAATCTAACATACCAATATGCATCCCAAACCGATAGTTCATGAGGGTGTAATGATCATCCAAGAGTTTGTTTGTTGAGTCATTGAGCAATAAATGTGTCCCATTCGAAAGTAGGTATGAAAATGACAAACCTGACTGTTTTTTTTTATCCAAACAGTTTATTTTATTAGGCTCATTTAGCATTCAGCTGTAACAGAGCCGAATTCATTCGTGTACATTTTTTCAAGATAACTTTTGTTGTATATTACACTGTTATCATTTTGAGGCGGAAGAGTATCGCTATCTATCGATAAACATTTGTTTTATCTGGAACACCATCGTTTTAGGCCGTGTAGGCACAAGAGAATTCCTATTCTATCGATGCACAACACATGTCGCCTTTTTCCGGCGTAAGAATATTGTTATTGTTCGGATGTTCACAGTTGGGCTGTTCACAGCGGGACTGTTGATATGAGGCTTCCTTTGTTGCGTTATCAATAGTGCCAATTACCGATGCAGTAGACCGAAAATGTGAGCGGTAAGGGACTGGGATTACCAACACATGATGATTATTGCGTGGACGTAGTAGCTAGAATAACACACTAAGATGGTCAGTTGAGGGGCCCTGAGTTATGAGCTCATGATCGTTCGCTTAGTAGCCGACTCGCAACCAATTAGTCTACGAAGATCCCCCAAACCTGACTGATGTTTTTTTTTCGATTAACACAAATTTTGTGACCTAATCAGTTTATTAGTTTTTTTTTTTAATATATCCTATGTGAATTTTTGGTATATACTCAAAAAATTTGTTCCGCACTCAAACGGTGCCAAGTATTGATTTTCATTTAATGTAATGTAATACACCCAGGTTTTTTTTACGCGGGGGATACGTACCTCGTAAAAAAAACATAAAAAAACCGCGTTAATTGGAAAATCCGCGTAAAAAAAACCATGTCACTTAATGATAGATATCACATGGGACTATCCTTACGAAGAACGGAAGTGAAAAATTGAGTGTTACTCGTTTCCGAAAACCCGTTGTTTTTCCCTGCAATTTCGTTGGTTACTGATAGCTATAGTTCGGTTTTTCTCACAAATGAGGACATCTGCTGTTGCTAGAAGATTCCCTTGTGATTTGTACACTCTACTGCCGATGCACGTGCAGTACCACTGTTGGACCGTCCAGAGCTAAGTAGACAGGAAAATCCATTCACGAATCGCTGAATGGCCCGTAAAAACCCCGCCCCGTTGTACAGCCCGGTGAGCTACCCGTTACCTAACACCTAAAATCCACGTAAGAATCGTGATAAGGAGCGGCACTAATTTCCTTCATAAGCTCTAAGCTCCGTTACAAGCACTAATTACCGTAATATGCTCAGAGGGAAAATAAGCGAAAAATGTGAGCTGAGGGGGAGATGTGATATTGCACTGGTCTTTTTAACGGTACCGCGTAAAAAAACCGCGTTAATTGGAAATTCCGCGTAAAAAAACCTCGTAAAAAACCCGCGCAAAAGAAAACCGCGTAAAAAAAACCTGGGTGTACCTGAACAAACCATTCCAAATGACCAGATAGATTTTTTCAAATAAGGAAGCATTTCATCTGGACATTTGGAATGGTTTTTCCGGCTGTTCCGCAAAAAAAAACTGACAACTGATACTTGTTATTTGGTTTTTCTAATGCTTCCGTGAATAAATATTACATCCTATCATTGCTCAATACAATGAATGTATGAAATGAGTGTTTCATTGTCTACTTCAGTACATTCCTTACAAAATAGAAATTGAATGTTGTTTTCATATTTCCATTCGGATGACTTGTTTTCCTACCACTTGACCAACATAGCCTAAGTGTGACATGACAAGTTATTAATCATTCTGTTTACCTTACAGCGTATAATACAACGTAGCGCAATTACGCTGGGGAACCCCTGTGCTCACGACATCTTTCGTGTTTCGTGAAGGTCCCATTGTCTAATTAATAATTAAGACAAATAGGCCGCCGGAGGAAATCATTTTGCACAGGTCATTCCTGTTGTGTCTCATTATTATTTATGATAACAGAGAATGGACGGAAGCTAACATGCTGTTACGTTCTGCGTTCCTAGTCCTAAATTCATACGGGTGATTTTGATATGAATTGTACATGTTATTATTTCATTCCACTTTAGTTTTGTTTATAGACGCATATTTTGCGTTCACAGACGTGGGAACATTTTACAGGTTCATTTTGGTAAAGTAAGCAATCCACTTATATCCGCAATGAATCGTTCTAGTATCCTTGAGAAATTAGGAAGTGAATGGGTATGTGATTGTATCAAAACATTATATGAACAGCGATTAATCTGATAAAAAATAATGGAAGAAACTTTTTCAAGAATTAAGTCCTTGTTCTTAGATCTTAGTATCGTCAAATTTACGCTGCAAAATGTAAACAAAAATTCAATAAACGTCCAGTTTCTCCAAACCATAACATTGTTACTACCATGCAGTACTAACGATTTTTACTGACTGGTTTCATGAATTCAGGCAAGTCTATGATTTGCGGGACTCTATAACTAGTCCGTTAGATCAAAAATTATTTCATTTGCTCTAATACGTGCATATAACCTTCAGTCAGAATTAATCCGGTTCATTTACGTAATGTTGAGCGTATTCCAATCGCATTTCAATAAATATGAAAGACTTTTCTCACGCATCGTATTCGCGATATCCTTCTTTGCAAATAAGCTACCTTGGTGTAGGTGTACCCCTAAAACTGTCGACTATTATGAGAGCACTCAATTTGAGATTTTTGTATGCTTTATTGCTTCTAGGGAGAGAATACATCAGAGATTTTCTTTTCTGGAATCATTCAACAAATTGACGATAGACGATTGATCTCTGACTTTCGGTTGGGAAAAATCATTTTTATTCATTTCTCTTGCTGCAGAGAGGTCAGATCCATACATTTGCACTGTTACTTCTACTCTACACTAATTAACTCATAGCGTATTCCATGATTTATAATTCATATTTTAGTAATCGAGTCGTTCCGGGTTACTAGTTGTTATTGTCGAGAGTGGAAATCCTCCGCCTTTTCTATATTGGTTGACGTCACATTATGATGCCTAACTGATAGGTTATTGTATTATTTGTCTCTGCTCATGTTGGTCAGAATGATTAACCAAATCATTAACAGAAATAAGGTAATTCCCGCGAAAATTGCATGAAACATGAAACCGAATGGCAAGTCACCGAATAAATACTTAATTAGTCATAAACATTTACGATTCTCGTAATATCGGGCCGGTCACTGTCAGAAATGAATCAGCTGTGATAGCCGTAAACTTCCGGTTACGGCATAAAGCGGCGGCTTTTTATTATCGCGCTGCTATCTGTTGAAGCATTTTAGTGTCTATTATGGCTGAACCAGTGAACCAAAAATTCACATAACCGGATTGATGGTCTAAATCACATTTTGCCATATTCCCCAGATTTCGTGTCGTTATGCTCTCGAAACGAGCATGGCTTCTGATTGCCCCGAAAGTACGTTGTAACTGTAAATTACTTATCGAAGGACAAGTGTGAAAACTGCGAAGATCGAAAGGAAAGGAAGGATGAATCTTTTGAATATGGTTTTGATAAAAAGGGTTGCCCATATCATTATTTTGTATAAGAGCCTGCCAGAAAAGGAAAGCTGGGAGAGTTAATCGCATCGATTTGAAAAAAAAGTTGCACAATTTGTAAAACTGGGAGGCAACGATAGCCCAAATTTAATTCTTTTTAGGGTTCTGTCCCGTAGAGGCACTATTAGGCCGTGTGAATGGCCTCGCCCGTGATTCAGTTGAAAAAAATATAAATGCTGTGATATAGCAAATGACATAAGTTCGAACATCTTAATCATGGTTAGACTTTATCTAGACGATTGAAATTTCTTGTGATGAAAAATCACTAAAAAAATAAATCTCGTAGAAGCAATTGCATATAGATTGATCCCGATTATATACAGAATTAATTATGTATGACTCAATTATATACAATTTTAGATTTTATTTATTTCTTTATATAGTAAAGTGAAAGTGAAAATTTAAATAAAAATACTAATTCGAAATATTTTTAATTAAGAGATATACTCTCTTTACTCGATACTTCACAGTGCAGGTGTTTGAAGGTGTTTGAAGGAATTGAATTCTCCGAATTTTCCCATTTTCCTTCAGAGTTTTCCAATTGTCATGTTTGGTTGGAATATGGTTGGTTGAAATATGTATATTATTTTACGGGACCTCCTTTCCATTTCACAGGAGGGAGGAAACATCATAGAAATATTTCTCGTTCCAAAAAACCTCTACATGCCAAATTTGGTTCCAGAAGTGGAGGCGATCTGGCGTAGTGGTAACATCCATGCCTCTCACGCTGAAGGTCACGAGTTCAATTCTCACTCCCGACATTCTTCCAAAAATGGAAGTAAAAAGTGACGAACCAGCCAAATGAGTTGAAAATCACTATAATACAGATAAAAAAAAAAAAATTTGGTTCCATTTGCTTGATTAGTTTTCGAGTTATACAGAAATTTGTGTTTGATTCGTATGGTAGCCCCCCTCTAGAGAGAGGGGAGGAGTGTCAATTCACCATAGAAACGTTTTGTGCCTCCAACCTCCACATGCCAAATATGGCTCAATTTTCTTGGTTAGTTTTCGAGTTATGTAGAAATTTTTGTTTCATATCTATGGGAGCCCCCCTTTAGAGAGGGAAAAGCAGTGTCGAACTACCAGAGAAACGTTAATCGATCCCTAACACCTCTATATGCTAAGTGTGATTCCATTTGTTTGATCAGTCCTCGAGTTGTTCAGCACCCCCTCCCCCTATTTAGATAAGGGAAAGGAGTGTCAAATCATCATAAAACATTTATTGCTCCCTAAAACCTCCATATGCCAAATTTGATTCCATTTGCTTGATTAGTTCTTGAGTTATGCAGAAATTTGTGTTTCATTTCTATGGCAGCCTCCCCTAAGAGAGGGGGAGGAGTGTCTACCCACCATAGAATCGTTCAATTAGAATAAAACCTTCACATACCAAATTTGGTTTCGTTTGCATGATTAACTCTCGAGTAATGGAGAAATTTGTGTTTCATTTGTATGGGAGGAGGGGGAGGTGTCCCGAAGTATCATAAGAACCTTCCCCGACTCCAAAAACCCCTACATACCAATTTTCATGTTGATCGGTTCAGTAGTTTCCGAGTCCATAAGAATCAAACAGACAGACAGACAGACAGACAGAAATCCATTTTTATATATAGGGTTGGGGAAAAAGAAATGTCATATTTCTGATCGAAATTTGACGCTTTATTTAACATACTTAAAATTATCCAATTTAAGTCAAATATGCGCCGTTTTGTTCGCAAACTTGTTGCCATTTAGAAGGCAACTTCATTATCCCCCCCCCCTTATAATACCCCCCCTCCTTATTTGCAAAAAACTCAGGCAGCCAATTTTCGCAAGCCTCTTTCGAGGCCAACTTAGTATCACCAAGAGCGTTTTGCATGGACCGGAAGAAATGATAATCACTTGGAGCCAGGTCCGGACTATACGGTGGGTGCAATACGACATCCCATCCGAGCTCCCGTAGCTTCTGGCGGGTCATCAAAGATGTGTGAGGCCGAGCGTTGTCCTGGTGGAAAACAACACCATTCTATTTATCATTTCTGGCCGCTTCTGGTCAATCACCTGCTTCAAACGGTCAAGCTGCTCACAGTAGAGAACCGAGTTGAGAGTCTGGCCATAGTTAGGCAGCTCATAGTGGATGAATCCCTTCCAATCCCACCAAACACACAGCAAAACCTTCCTGGCCGTCAATCCGGGCTTGGCGATGGTTTGGGCCGGCTCACCGCGCTTCGACCACGACTTTTTTCGCTTTAGGTTGTCGTACGTGACCCACTTTTCATCACCAGTTACCATCTTCTTCAAAAATGGGTCGAGTTCGTACCGTTTCAGCAGTGCATCGCAGGCGTTGATTCGGTCTAAAAGATTTTTTTGTGTCAACTCGTGTGACACCAGCTTTTTTTGGAATCCAATCTTCTGCAAATGGTTCCGAACGGTTTTATGGTCTAAACCCAGTTTCTGGCAGTTCCGAGCGAGTGCTCACATACCGGTCTACTTGGATGATTTCAACGAATTTTTTCGGCCGCCTTCGTTGCAGTTTTACCTTGCAGGTAGTAAAAATATGGCGAATTTCTTGCTTGGTGGACTCCATCTTTGACGCGGTATAACTTGAGACTGAAAAGGACAATTACAACGCTGTCAAAACGACACTTGTAGCACAGATTGTCGTCTTTAAATAGCCGTATAGTATGACCCGATGCGATAAGTACAACGCAAGATATGTTTAAGTGTTGCCATATATTGACAATATACGACATTTCTTTTTCCCCAGCCCAATACACTGGAGTCGCTTTTTACGCGTAAATTCCAAAATCCGCGTAATAATAAAACGGGTAGTTTTCAAAATCCGTGTAAAAATCTAACAAACAGTGAATTATTAGTTTAAAATGTAACCCATATTCCAACAACTGATTACCTTTTTTTTTTGCATGCTACAATTCTGCTAACTGTATCTTCTTTTATTTTTCAGCTACTAATCAGTGATACAATATAAAATTATTTCGGGAAAAGTCACATCAATTAGCACATTGAATTCTACGAGGTTAATGCGTGCCGCGTAAATTTCGAGATCCGCGTAAATTCCGAAATCCGGGGAAAAAAACCGCGTAAAAAAAGCCGCGTAAAACAAAACCGCGTGAAACGCGACTTCAGTGTATATAGATTTTCAACATTTGACTGTTTCATGCATAACCGGGTGTCTTGACCCATTAAGGACCGCACGTTTTGGGGCAAAGTTGTGTGCTTCATTTGTTCGGATTCCACGAATGAGATCGTTTCCTTCGGTGTGGATGAGACGAAGGCAAACCACTGGTAGGCCTTGTGAGATTCTTGGCAGACCAAGGATTTAACCATCAAGTGTAGAAAACAAGAGTTATTTCGTGTTCCATCCGTAACAGACAAAAAGCGAAACACAAGAAATCTCGTGAGCGGTCTGCAAAGTGTTAAGTAGCTTCATATGTTCTAAGAATAGAATAATCAAGAGAAGTATCAATTAGTTTTTAGTGAAATTATCGAAATTCAAGCACTGGTTCATTTTACCACTCCGGTTCATATTAACCGCATTTCCACTACACTAAAAATTGTGTAATTAAGAACAAATCGTATGAAAATGGATCGCCCCGTCATCGTACCGTGGCCCGTCACAGCCACACTCGCAGGATTTCTTTTCCCAACAAGGTGTCGATTAGACAGTGCGAAAAGAATTCAGTTTGTTCAAAAAACAATTAAACAGTGATGTCACCTTTTTGTGGCGTTGTAAGTGTTCGTGAAGGGCGGGACGTGCTTCTATCATGTCATCAATGTTACATCGAAAGGGTTCACGTAAACGTTCCTGGTTACACCAAAACTTCTTCGATGGGGTGAAATAGAATATAGTAATTTAGACAATGGTCTGGAACAATTTCTTTTGATGAGACATTTTATGCTATTTATTCAACCGCAAGTGCACCACCACCACGCCTTGAGGTGCATCCCCTCATTATTCCAGAAAACGGAACCAACAGGAAATATGTAACTCAACGTCAATATGGGTATAAATGTAGTTTATACCCACGGTGACCTTTGGGTCAAGTTTCTAATAAATGAAAAAGAAGCAGAAACAGGACGATAGTACAGTTTGATTCATGACAGCAGGGCAGTAGCAGCAGCTCTGTTTTGAGCTTCTTGGAGTTAGGTAGCAGCACACTCACACACAAAAAAGTATTGGTGTCACGTGAACGGACGAAACAGGTAAGAAAAGATGTTGGGTTCACAATGAAAATTAATTTCTTCCATTTAAACAATAAAAATCTGGAAAATTATCAAGAGATTTTTACAATTGGCGATTTGATTTTCGCTTATAGGCGCGAGGCATTCTTTAGAAATAGATTTAACAGAAGTATCAAAAAAATTTCATGGTCCATCTTACTTCTATTGGTTTTCTAGTTCACTCCACCAGTATAATTATGTCAATCAGATTATTATTTCACTTTAAAATAAAGATACCTGTTTGATATATACCTAAAATCGCTTCTAATTTAACTCACATTCCTACATATAACCATCAGTGAATTGAATTTTAAACTAAACAACTGAAAATGCTTAATATCTTAGCTGCAAAAATTACATCCGCGCACAGCATCAATTGTGATTTTCTGTTTTTGTACACCTTTTACATTTCTAACAGTTCGTCAATATAGGGTGGTTCAAATATAAGATAACATAGAAGATAATTCGTGAAGTTTTCGACATATGTCAACAATATCCAATTGAAAATATCAGAAGTTCCATGCAGCCAGTATTTTTTTTGAATGTTTAAAATAGTAGATTTTGTGCTTACGAACTACGATCTGCGGACATCGTTATTTTTATTGCTATAGACTAAACAAATCCGCCTTTTACTCGCATAGAAGTGGAACTTACGCCGAACATCTATCGACAAATCGAAATGTTATTAGTGATTCAAAAAGTTTGAAAGTGTGAACTTGGACGAGGGACGTAGAAAATCGCCCAAAGTGTTTGAAGACGTCGAAAAACGGTGAGATTGTTACCGAAAACAATTTATCGAATTGAGTCGTGTTCTGATCCAAAAACGACCGGAAAATCAGAAAAGCCAATACAAAGCAATTTTTCTTGATGCCAATGCCCCGTCACACCCAGCAATATCGGCCAGGGGAACGGTCGTGCTACTCATTTTTGATCTACTACCGAATGCGGGTTATTCACCACACATGGTACCTTTTCTGCTTTTGCATTTCTTGACTAGGTGTACCTAGCCAGAACATTCCACCTGCCCCCGGGCTTCTTAATACCAAAGGAGAACTAGGCTCTGTGGAATGTCAAGTAGCGGCAAGCAGCGCATCGTACTCTATACGGACAAAATAATCCCTTGGATGTTTGTTGACAATGGCTCAATGAAGTGTATTACCTGTTTGAATTCGATATGTCTAGAAATGTGTTTATTATAGGGATTCAATAATTGAATTTTACTCTGTCCGACAATTTCTTGACGAAAACTGGATAAATATATAAATTAATGTACGTAACTGCATGCCAGTGCTGTTTAGTCCTGACCAAGCAATTGTCGGACAATAGCGTAGGTGCTAAAGAATGATCGACTTTTGAATTTCGGCCAATACCTCCTTAAGCGCTTTCAGAAGCGTCTTCGGGATAATTTCAGTTCCAGAGAGAACGACTGGAACAATTCTTGGGACCTCCTCGCGTTCCCACAGTTTCTTGAGTCCCACGGTCAGTGGTAAATTGGTAAGTGGTAAGTGGTAAATTTGCGACCATGGGTCTCCTAGATTTTTAATTCAGTGCAATAGTGACATCGATGATAGTTACTTGCCGGTCACTCCAGTCGGAAACTCCTTTATATCTGGACAGTTGTGTTGGATCGAGAGATCGGCGTGATTCGTAGCGTAGACCTTGAGATCGCCATTGTAAAATGTTTGGGTCACTTCTTCGTGCGTTCTATGGTGGTTCAGTCCCAGGCAATACTAAGCCCGCCTTAGTATATTATTAGTATTATTAGTATTATAAAATAGTCTAGAATTATGGAAAAAAAGTCGTGGAATATCTCCCTCTTTATATGCAGCGTGTTAGCCTGCAACACATTTTTCCCATCACAATGAAAAAATATGGAAAGTGGCTCGAAACATGAGAAATCGCTCTTCAACGAATGAAAGCGAAGAATGTTCACATCGGAATTTGATTTTGCACGGAAGGTTTGTCCTGATGCCGCTATGCTGTCTTGTATACGGAAATTGTTGGAGAAAATGGTCTTGTTTTGCCTTGATCGATGGGTTGAGATGAATGGCCTTCTCTCAAATACACAATATGGGTTTCGCAGAGGCAAGGGGACGAATGATTGTCTTGCGTTGCTTTCTTCAGAAATTGAAATGGCTTACACCCAAAAAAATGAAATAGCTTCAGTATTCTTAGACATAAATGAGGGGCCTTTGACTCAGTTTCGATAGAGGTCCTGACAGACAAATTACACTCTCGGGGTCTGTCGCCTCTATTGAATATCATGTTATATAACTTGCTTTGTGAGAAACATTTGAATTTTTCTTACAGAGATACGGCAGTAAGTCGGGTCTCTTACATGTGCCTCCCTAAGGGCTCATGTTTAAGCTCCCTTTTGTACAAATTCTACGTAAGCGACATTGACAATTGCCTTACACAAAATTGCAGCCTAAGACAACTTGCAGATGATGGAGTGGTGTCTGTCGTAGGATCAAAACAATCCTACCTGCAAGGACAATAACAAGATACTTTGAACCATTTTTTCAACCTGGTCCATTGGTCTAGTGATTGAGTTCTCCACGGAGAAAACAGAGATGGTCGTTTTTTCCAGGAAAAATAGACCAACAAAACCAAAGCTTCAACTTTTGAGTATACCGATCAATGCTATGTCTTTCAAGTATCTAAGGATCTGGTTTGACTCCAAATGTACTTGGAAGGTTCATATTGAGTATCTGAGCGTCTCTGGAGCGATTCTGGACTGGTCAGCTTGTTTTCCAGATCAAAACCCTATCAAGAACTAATGAGGAGTGATCGTATGAATAGTAGATGCAGCTTACAAGCAGTATGATATATTTGAAGAGCTTAAACGAGCAGTATCCTCTACGTAGAAAATGATACAAACTACAACATGGCGCAGCTTGGTCGAACCACACCGAATAAGTTATTTGAACTGATTGAGAACTAAAGATGGCCTAAGAATTAGAAACTTATTGTAATTCATGTGAAATTGACGTTAAGTTTGTAAAGGAGTGAGATTTTTTTCATCTGGTTCTATAGTCATGAAACACTGCAATTTTAGTTTTTTTATTGTTTCGCGCCTAAACACAACAATAAAGTTCAAATGGTCCGTCTTTCAAATGAAGATAGTTATTAAATCCTACACTATATACTTCGATTCAACAGACTTCTTACATATCTCTGGAAACTCAGAAAAAATGAGTGGTTCTATAGTTATGAAACGCAGTGTATATGTTCTCCTTCAAACTATCGATCTTCGTGTGTGATTGTCCCTATATCCTTATACCCTCCTCTTCTTCGTTTGCGAGCAATTGGTCCACTTGCTACACCCAAAGTTAATTTTTAGGACATGTTCTGGCATCCTGATTTATTACATTAAATGACGTCGTATGGACTTTTTTTTTGCACAATCCCAAATGAAAAGTGAAAAGAAAACAGAAAGAGATGTCTGCTCGCATACATACAAACAATTTTTAAGCTTTAGAAATAACTCATTATTTGCGCATTTGACTCTCATGCACAGGAAATGGCATCTTTTCTGCCAAAGATGACATGTTTTCTGCCAACGTTAGTTTGGGTGTATAAACAGCAGAATAAGTTGAAATGTAAATACATATTAGATATAAAAATATATTTAAGGACTTTGTGTAATCATCAACATTAGTTCAATCTCCTTATATTACGCCTTGAATGTATTCCGAGGGGCAAGCTCTTGAATACGCGTGACCACAGTGCTAACCACTCGGCCACGGGTGCACCAGGGATATGTACAGGAATCCAATCGAAGAGTTAATGGCCTAAACGAGTTTGAAGCAAGCAACTGTTGTTGTTCTGGGGAAAAATTGAATCGTAATAAACAAGAAAACCTCCCAAAAAGGCTAAATATAGAGGAATTGCAGTTTATAAAACATTCAGAATATCTAGCTTTTCAGAAGAGTATTTCAGTATCAGTTGAAAAAATCTCTTATAAATTGTCACTTATGGATTTCTCGAGTTGAGACGTGGTCATGCCTATCCCAAAAAAAAAGTTTCCGCGTCGGCTACTAACAGGAAAATTTTAGATTGTTTAATTATGATGAACCAACAAAATTGTAATGCTAACCTCAAGACAACCGCAAATAATCGGTTATGTATAATTAATGTAGTATATAAGTCAATTGTTGTAATTGTTACGATATTGAATTATCAGCCTCTCCAGATCAATGCCAAAAGAGCCTAAAGTAATTGAAAAAGTGTTACGTGGGGCCATTCATTTTCAACAAATCCGAACTGAGTTCCGACGAACTGTCACCATACTTTGACTGTTAAGAGACATAGTCCTTTCTAAAACATTTACCACATATGAGGTTTCAACTAATCAAACCAGGAACGAAACAGTTACCCTTACCAGTTTTGATCAACAAGTAACCTACATAATCTAGTGGATATGTTGGTCGCAATTAATTATGTTCATATTTTTCGTACTGCTATGCCGAGCCTAATCCGCTACCAAGACAACGAAAGCTGAATGAGCTGCTGAAGCGTGCCGAGTTCGCGTAATTCAGACATGCTTCAAAGACTTTGCCATCGCATATGGTGTAATGTGAAAGTTTTGCACGAATGACTCGGAATGGAAGCGCATGCGATCAAAGGGTGGATTCGCGCTTCCGCCATTTTCGAGACAACGAACACCGGTACAAATGTGGGCGAATGCTGCATGTCATGTAGAAAAAAAAATGATTCCAGGATCTCGACTCCTACTGAGTTATGTTTCACATCTGCTCCACCAGTGTGTATTCAATGGGAGACGGTTTCACCGTCTACCTTAAGCCGTTTTTGATGTGGGAATAGGGGAGTAGAGAATCACATAATTAAAAAAGTAAACACGTGCTGGGAATACGTTCCGGTATAATTTATCCATTTCGGCGCTCCTTCACGCGGGTTTCCCGTAAATGTAATTATTCCTGCGGTAGCATATACTCTCGTATGTTCATAACTTCCATGCGTGATACCAAGATCTTGAACAAAGATTTTTAATTTACGCTAATGTGTGGAGATTTTCTTGTAACACACCTTCACAATAAAGATATCGCGGGCTTTTCCGCAGCAGCTCTGTTTGAATGTACAATGTGTTGACGAACGTGACACAAGAATTTGGCGTTGAAACAAAATGATGAAAAACATTCCAGTTCTAGAGAACTTTTTCACATAAGACAAAAAAAAAACACAAAATTGCAGCCGTTTTTCATCTCACTTTCTGGTTACTGTGTATCGTGGTGTCACATTCTAATGCATTCTTCTGTTTGGAAGTCATCTGTGGGGATTTTCATTAGCTTGGAGACGTTGTGCTTGTGTTTATGTCCTCATCTCTCTCTAATCTATATTTGGGTCGGTCATTCTATAGAACATGCCGGATGCGGTCTATTTGGCTGCGAAATTGTAGGTGTGTAACGCATATAATAAAAACATACCGTATACCACAATACATATTAGACAGATCGACAAATACGAGCTTCTATAATTCGAATATAATATCGCTGAGAAACCGCTCGATTCCTAGAACGAGATGGATTCGGTGATATTCACTAATAGTTTTATCGGCATTCTGTTTAAAATGAGAGATATTATTTAACGCTTCATCCTTAATGAAGAATCGTTCGGTTATAACGGTAATCTAACCCGAAACTACCATCTCGTATTTCCTGTTGCAGCGAGAACTGATTTTTTTCAGTAGTTATTTTGAAATTGGGTTGTTCTTTGTGCAATTTTGATAATTAAGTTTGACTTGTGAGATCGAAGTTTGTTTTAGCTGCAGAAGAAATAAGTGTTAGTTAGTTGCATACCAATTCGACTTATTTCAGAATTACCATAAATTACCATTACAAATTGCTACTCTGAAGTTGTAAAGTAGAATCGGAAAATTATTTTTAGAAAAAATACTATGTTTCTGCAGTATAATTTGTTTCCAAGCATGACATTTTCCACATTTTAATTGTATTATTGATACCTCGTTCTTTAATGGTACTTTGATGTTTCAATTTTCCAGCATACCTCAATACGCCCTCAACCTCTATGGTGGCGTTTTCGTGCTGTAATGCAGCACAAGATAAACTAGTTGTGCTACAAATGTGTGTCACTCCGCGTATCATATTCCATCAAAATTTGTTTGTTTGGATAAGGGGGGAAATCAAGTTAGACGAACGAGAAATACCGCCTAGCATAAATCTTCGGGATGTGTAAACAATTTGCATTTCTGATGCGCAAAGACATGTTAACAAATTACTCCCAAGTGAGCAATAAATATATCAATTACGATGTTTGTGCCTTCCAAAACTGCACATAACATATTACCGTATATACAGACTAGTGCTGTTACAACGCCGTGTGGGTTACCAACGCGATCGCAAATGATGGTCTTTTATGGCCCAGGGTTAAATCACTGCGGAATGTGAGTGTATCAGATGTGGTGAGCTAATGTTCGACTCTAAATTCATTTTAGTGTTCATAATATGTTGTGAATAATATGAAAACCATTTTTATCGATTTCAGAGTATCTTAAATAATTAGAAAATTACTGAAATTCAGTAATTCAAATTTCGGGAACTTGTCTATCAGTGACATTCATGCCAAATATCAAACCACAAACCTCACGTTCTGATTGGTCTAATCGGTGCTCCTCAAAATCTGAGAGAAAGGAGCCAGTTGAATGATAGACAGTTTGTTTTCTCCTTATTCTTCTTACGTTTTTTTTATCAAGAAAATTCAAATCGGACAATTTCCATCAAGTAAGTTGTTGTCATTCATTTTCGGTTAAAGTGTTCAAACATGACGTGAATCTCTGTTTGTGAGATCATTTGTGCGGTTTTTATCCGCGATTTGATTTTTGACGTAGGACTACCATAACAATATGCAAGTCTAACAGGAATATATGGGGAGCAAAATGAAATCTGATGAACACTGATCATGTATGAAATAATGAAAGACGTACCAGGACAGCCAGCAGTTGCGGACCATTGCAAACAATTTTTTTCTTATTTCTAAAAAATTCGATATAGTTGTACAAAAGAACTATTTCGATACATCCTAGAGCAATATCTGAAATAATAAGCAAATTGACTTTTATGATTTGTTTGCCGGTGGAGATCTCGTTTGAATTTATGGGTGTTTTGGGCTCATTTGTGACTTTTTACGATCGTTCATTCAATTTCAATTTTCCTTTCATTGTTTCCGAGTTAAGAATCAAGCTGGAGGCGAAGAAAGCATTTTCCAGTGGCGAAAATTATTTTCTCCGATTGAAAACAAAAGGTGAAAATTCGTTTCGCTGCGGTTGCTATAACTATACCACCTGACATAACCGGTTCGGTCCGAACTTCTGTTGCCGTTCAATGAAAGGTGGTGCATAGACAAATTTGAGTATTATTTATTTGGGAATGATGTGTTCACTCTGGACACCAAACAATCAATATACAAATGTTGAGACTGAGAGTTAATTTGGAAATTTTATTGCTCCGCTACTCTGATAATGGCTTGCGCATTTAGTTTGTCTATATCAATCTACACTGTATATAAATATGAATAAGAAGCCAAACTATGACTTATGTATCTACAGTTTATCTGTAGTGGGATAACTTGATCAAAATTCGAACAAATATAAATGTAAATGTTGTGCTCGCTCTGCCCTTCTTCACAGCACTCACTTTCCGTTTGAGAAATTGTTGGATGGACATTGTTTGTGCGAGAGTGAAGCGGAAATTAATTCTCGCGTGACTTTTGAAAAGATCGATTCCCTTCATCAACATATTTTTACTTTTAATGACATTGCGATAGAAGCATTTCCTGATGTGCTCGAAGATCAGGAGTGTAGAAGGTATCCTCGTTTATCAATCTATATAACATAACTGACACCAAATATGTCTGCAAGGTCGTGGTTATTGAAAGAGAAAGTCAATAAAGAGAATCGATCAGTGTAAATAGGTCCTTTTCAAAAAATACGCGAGTTTCTTAAGATTCATTGTACCCCTAATAATTTGATATGATTTGACTCTTCCGCTTCAAATCAATTTGGAGTGCGGAAAAGAACTGCATTTAATTTGCTGAAAACACAACTAAATCTCTCGTGTTGTGCGTGATGCGTGTCGACGGTAGTCTTTGTTTCGAGGCCGGTATTGATTTCTAAGGCTTCGGCGTTTTCAGCTTCTGTGCAGCGATTGTTGAGGATTTATTTGACTTTTGCTTTCGGTCAGCCGCACCAGCAGTAGCAGCAGCTTTTTTCTTACTGGTTGCCTTCTTCTTAGCAGCAAGAAGTGTGGGGTTTTTTTTGCAGCAGTTACTGTGTTCTTCTCCTCGGTAGCATTATTTGATTATTTTCCAGCACCGATGACATTTTTTAGATCCTTCTCGGCGGATGTCTTCTATGCCCTGCCCTTATTTCCGGAAACGCTAGCCTTTTCGATGCTGGCGCTTTATTTGTTCGTCTTCTTAGTGGTAGGGGAGATGGGGGTAAAACGGACATGTTAAGAAAAACTTCAATTGTATCTTTGGAAACTAATGTTTTCCAAAACTTCAGAGCAGTTTCTTACAGTTCAATATACTGGTTTTCGAAATAATTGGCCAAATGTTTTATAAAAATGTGTTGGGTTCAATATTATTCCCTTCACTTTCCATCATGCATTGGATGTGATTATGGATGTGACTGTCCATTTCAACCCCACCAGTGCAATTATTTCAATAATTTAAATTTACCACTTACGAAAGAATTTACCTTCCCGTACATACCTCATATCGCTTTTCTGTCAACTCACAAACCGAAACATAATCATCAGCGAATTCAATTTTGCAATTAAATCACTCAAAATGCTTAATATCGAAGCTGTAAAAATTACATCCACACGCGGAATCTTGTTTGATTTTCGGTGTTTGTTTCCCTATTTCACTTTTGATCAGTATTCATTGTCATACGATGGTTTAAATATTCTAGAATAGCATGTAGAAGGGGTTCCCATCAACAGAAATTTGAAATTCATAATGCAACTATACAAATCATTCACCTGTCCATCATACCCCCGCTGTCCGTCTTACCCGCGGCTCCCCTACTATTCAATTCTAAGGTGGATTCTCCTTTTGGCCTTAGCTCGAATGTTTGAACGAACACGACGCACCAGTGCCCTTCGTTTGCACAAACAGGCTCTTGGTGGTGACTCCACTCATCAGCGCTTTCTTGATGAACGAAGTTCGCCACATCAATCTTGAGCAGCGATAACATGCTCCAACCGCTATACAATTATAACTAAGCGGATTTCTGAGCTGGCGCCTGATTATATACAGATTTTTGTAATTTGTTTCTCCCAAGTAACGCTCTCGTTTTCGAAACTTTGAACTTACACTCCATTATAGAAATGAAAGACGTAATCCAACGTCAACATCATTTTTACATAAAAAGTCTTGAAAAGAATGTCATGTTAAAATTTTCTTCAAATTTCTATACTTTCGTTTGGTTCACCGTGACTGGTTAGTGCTGACATAAGAGCGATCACAACAAACGCGAGCTGGCTCCTCTCTCTCAGCTCAAAGTATACCGAATAAAATAAGCAACTAAAGTGTCATCGAGGCACAATTTGAATACATCCATACCATTGTTAACCATCGGACATCATTCTACTCAAGGAAACAAAAGAAAAAAGAAGGAGAACAATAAATATGACCTTTGTTGTGGCCAACCTTCAGTTTCTGCATTGCTATCTTGATGAATGAACGTGTTGTTGGTTTCAGAATGCATTTACAGAACACGTACAAAGCAAGCTCAGTTTAGCGCGTGAATTGTCGTGAACAAAACAAAATAGAAATTTAAAAAATAACTAGGTTCCGTGAGTGTGAAAAAAAATTGATTTGCAATTTATTTCTAGTCTTACTTCAGCCAGCGAGCAGATAAAAAGCCCCACACAGATGCTTTGCCCGACGTGAAATCTGAGAGCGTAATCGTCTGGAGGATCGATAGTGTGTTATCACCGGAAGATTTTTTTTTTATATCTGTATTATAGTGATTTTCAACTCATTTGGCTGGTTCGTCACTTTTACTTCCATTTTTGGAAGAATGTCGGGAGTGAGAATTGAACTCGTGACCTTCAGCGTGAGAGGCATGGATGTTACCACTACGCCAGATCGCCTCCTCATCACCGGAAGATGTCCAACTGCAATGCAGTTTTGACCCTTTCTGAATTGTGGATTAATCATCTACAATTACTTGCACAAACCCACGCAAACCATCGGCCATTTCGAGGGTAACCATAACCTTTAATTGAAGCATTTTTTCTGAAATTTCGACGCATTTTGAAATAGGTGATAAACAAACGAATGGGATAAAATAATTGTGTAGCCCTGAGTTGATAATGTGGATATTTTTCATCACAACCAAACTACGAGGTATTGAACACCCCTATAATGAATCCGTTTTGAGAGTATGGACAAATTTTCTGCCTACTCGTCTTAACAGTTCGGCTGAAAAGTTTATAAGGTAACACAGTAAAACTATAATTTTTTGCAAAATTCAATTTTATTATTCAACATAATTGCCTTCGAGGGCGATACAGCGACTATAGCGATCTTGCCACTTTTCGATACCATTTTTACAATACTCTTTCGGTTTTTCCAAAATAGCCCTCAGTTTCGGTAATCACTTCATCATCGGTCTTAAATTTCTTGCTAAGCATTCTCTTTAGGTCTGCGAACAGAAAATATTCGCTGGGGGCCAGATCTGGAAAATACGGTGGATGCGGAAGCAATTCGAAGCCCTATTCATACAATTTTGCCATCGTTTTCATTGATTTTTGATTCTTCCATTTTTTCACAATAACAAAAGTTGCTTCACTCTCAATGCTATAACTCACGAACCAATCGACCGATTGCTGTCAAATTTTGACACGTATCTATTGAAAGATGATGCTTTGTGATAGTCAAGTAGATTTTTGCAAGAGGCGCCATCTAGACGTGAACCATATGAACTTTTCCGAACTGTTAGGAATAGGCAGAACAATCTCAGATTACAGTGAAACGTTGTTGGTGTAAAGACATTGTTCATTTGAGCTTCAAATCTAAAAAAAGAATCACTTCAAATTGCAAAAATTTCTAGCTCAAAACTATAAGACATAGAAATTTTGGCCAAAGAATGAAATTGAAATTTTGAAATTTTTTGTCATATACTTTTTGAGTTACAAAAAATGACCCTTTCGAAAGACAGCGTTTTTTTTCTTCAATTTTCAAGTATGTGAATTTGCTTGAATTATCAAAGTGTCTTCACACCCAAAACGTATCACTGTGGTCTGAGAGGGTCAGTCGAGTTGGCGTAAAATTCGTCTTTGGCGTTAAAACAAAAATCGTTAGAGGCACTGACAGTGGCGTCGTGAAGTTTTTGCAGTTTTTTTTGTTTAAAAGTATTCTTAAGGCAGGAAGATTCAATCCAAATTCGTATGCCATTAAACCGTTGAATGTGTAACTATCTTTCCATTCAAACCATTCCCTGTCTCGTGATAGATTGGGGTTCAATCATTCTATCTTCCACTAGTTTTGGTAGAAGGGTAGAGACAACGTTGCAACAAGATAAGATATTCAAAATTTCAAGCGATACGCAAGAAAAATCGTTTCCTGTTTGTATTTTTTTCAAATGGGGATTGGGAACCCAACATATCCTTTTTTTGGTCCACATTGCTGAACATATTAAAAATCAAAACTCCGCGTGACAATAGGTGTACTCTATGCAAGTACTGTCGTTTAGCTAAACGTGCTCCCATCGCTTTTATAATTCTTTGGTGCTCCTTCAGAAAAATCATACATAGTTTCGAGAAGGAAAGCTTAACACGTTGGGTGCCACGGTTTTATAGCGATTGGATGGACATTTTTAAACGTATCAGAACCATCGTTTCTTATCTATTTCTGTTCGAAAGGGAATGCTTATGAGCTTATGAGCTTATATGCTTATATTATTTACCTTTATTATCATATGTTATACTGTCAGTCACCGGTGACTGACGCGACCTGAACGATAACTCTGTGTCAATCACCGGTGACTGACGTAGCAGTCAACGCGTTAACTGTTCGATCTGCATTCTGAAGCTCATGGAACAAACCTTTTCGATGTTACCAAACGCACAGCATTTCCTTCGTTCTAAACTGTTTGTATTTCTCGTATAGTAATGATTTGATGCTAAGAGCAGCATCGTTGATGATGAGAAAGTGAAACTTTTTTTTGTTTCTCTATCTGACTGTCGTTCACCTGATGTCGGATACTACATTTCGTTTTCCTGCCATTTTGGATCTTTCTCATGTCAAGCTAAACATAACAAATGATTCGGTGACCAACACTCAACCTACCTATAATTTGTCGATGAATTAATCTGGGCATTGTCCGTCGAAATCACACTCGGGCGTTTCGTGTTCTTAATGCTCTTTATTGGGATCATCTCATAATGATAAAATCATATCGGAGATTGCACTGTGAGCTTATCCTTGTTTACGAAGTCAATTCTAGTAAAACTTCAGAATAACAAACAGCCATATCGTGTAGGTAAGATAATCTGACGCATTATGTGCACTGTTTTGACGTAGGATTACGTCTTTCGGGAACATATTGGGGTACAAATTGGAAATCGAAAATCGAGCACATCGTGAAAGTTGTCCAATTTCAAACGCTTATTGTTCAGTCATTTCATGATAGATTGATGAAATTTTTGCGTCAATCAATTTCGGCACTCCATAACAATTTTTTATATTGAAAAAAATAATATATGTCATGGAACTAACTATCGAACAATTGAAAAATCTCAACCTCTATCCTAACGGAAATACCCACTTCTGATTGGTCAAGATTTACGACACATGCGGCGGGTCCCTAACAGAGACATCAAAAGCAAGCTGCCTGGGTTGAATCGGCATTGCAAATACATGAAAGTAGAGGGAGCTTTTGTTCCTACCGAAATGTATTCCCTAACAGAGACATCTAAACCAAGCTGCCTGAGGGAAATCGGCATTGCAAATACATGAAAGTAGGGAGGACTTTTGTTCCTACCGAAATGTGTTCCCTAACAGGGACATCAAAACCAAGCTGCCTGGGAGAAATCGGCATTGCAAATAGATGAATGTAAGGGGGACTTTTGTTCCTACCGAAATGTGTTCCCTAACAAAGGCATTAAAACCAAATCATTATCAAAGTGTTTAACGATGTAATTCTTCAAACAAATCCAAAACCAACAGATAGCCTAACGGAATCCTACGTCAACTAGGCGGTCGTGCCTCGGACACAACCTTCCTGTAACTTTTTTTTTGAATAGATTGTTCTTTGATTTTAATGCATTATGTATTTGTCTTTCGGTTTAACGTTGTGAGATCATTGCAATGCTAAGGGTGCTCATACACTGTTTGACCGAAGCCAAATGTTTGACTCTTTTTGACTGGTAAAATTTGATCAACGTGTACTGATTAAATATATTTGGCACAAAACACGACAAGCAAATATTCATTTATTAGATGTCTATAATATTGTTTAGGTATGTTCGTCAAACTATCGGTACATGGTTAGATTACCTTAATTATTTCAGTCGAACTTTTCCCATGTTCGATCTTTGACATTGTTTATTGATGATGATAATGAAGAGTGATAAACAACAGTGTTTGTACAAATTTCAAACCAAACTTTATCTGTCAAAAAGAGACAAATGTCAGACCTCCGAACAAACAGTGTACGGCCACCTTAATAAAGAGTTTCTCCTTAAGAGCTATTGTATTCAATATTGAAAAATCAGGCGTACAAGTATGACTTTACAGATTTATAATATGAGGTAAATGACCTAATGTTGGCATTAAGTTGGCTACCTCTTAGAAAGGCGTGTGCTTCAGCTTCCGAACGAGGTACAGTGATTGAGGTTTAAACAACTAATATGTTCATCGCATTGAAAATGTCGATTTTTAAAAATGTTAATTACGAGAAGATTTATTGCATTGTTTGCTTGTGAAGCATACAAATAATATAACCCATCGGTAAGTATTTGTCAAAAGTTGTATCAATGATTCAGAAATTATTTTAGAATAACAATGAACGCGGAAAGCCACGGAAAAAATCCAAGACACTTAATTGGAAACCCCCTATACTGTCTGAAACTATCAATGGAGCGGAGAGTTACGGAAAAAAACGACCGGAATGGGAGAACAGACGTGACAAGATAATTTTACAGCGTGACAACGTCAGACCACATGATCATGAATTTATTTTCATATTTTCAAATTCATATGATTCTGTTTATATCAATAATTTCGTTAAATCCTGTGGTTAATCTTACTTTTTTCTTGAGCATCAGGTCGAGGTCGAGTTAAGATGAAGAGCTATAAAGGGTGTGTGCATACGGGAGAAGAGATAGCTAAAGCACTGTCACTTCTGCGAGTTTTAGATTTTGTCAATAAGAATTATCCTCAGCATTAGCATCGAGCAAGTAACACAATATCGTAGGTGGTTCGCACGTTAATACCTCTGTACCGGCTGAATGGAGCGGTATAATAATCACTTCATCCGAAAGATAAAATGTCAACGAGTTATATGATTGTCACTTATTGGTCCAAAAAATCGTTTCAATAGCTTGAAAATTACTTTGAAAGCAAGCTATTGAAATTATCATGATGTTTGGTGATCGTAATGTGTTCCCGAACACGGACGCAAAATCTAGGCACCTGGAGAAACCGTCATAGCGAATACATGCAAGCTGCGACTTCTTTTGTTCGCTTGCATTAGTGGTTGAGAAACCATAGCGAACACATGCAAGGCGTGAGTACTTTTACTCGCATTAGTTTCTGTTCTGCTCTCGCATGGAACAGTCATGAAAAATTGTTTGCGTGTGAATGCGTCCAAGCGAAGGAATATTCGCATTTGCGCATTCGACTCGGTGTTCCCGTGATGCAATCCAATTGACGAATTTATACAAAACTGAATTAGCTCATGCGACACCTACATTAGGGTTCAGAACCACAAAAGTGATGATGTTTGTTTATTCTACGCGCTGAAAAGCAAGATTCGGTCGAGATTAATCATTTTATTACTATTTAGATTCATTTCAACCATTAAATGTCCTCAGTATATGGTAAGAGAGTTAGGGCTTTGTATATTCACGATGATTTTTATTTTTTATCTGTATTATAGTGATTTTCAACTCATTTGGCTGGTTCGTCACTTGTACTTCCATTTTTGGAAGAATGTCGGGAGTGAGAATTGAACTCGTAACCTTCAGCGTGAGAGGCATGGATGTTACCACTACGCAAGATCGCCTCGCGATTGGAACAAAATCATTGATAATCTTCGAAAATTTCGAGTTTGATTATGCATACAGCTTATGGATACTGTGGATAATGGTGATGAAATCGTAATCGTATTAAGTTGGATTATATCATTGATAATGTAACCGCCGATACAAGAAGGATTTGCAGTATTTTTAGCGCAACACATGCTACTCATCGTTTATCTAGTTGAAAAAAAATTAAGTTACAATACTTATACCAAGCCGTTCTTCAAAATATACATACCACATTGTAAAATGGCGATTTTCTAACCTTTTTGGCGTAGAAAGAATACGTGAAACCGGGAAATTTGAAGATAAATTCTGATTTTTCTACAAAATTTGAACGACCAAAAAAACAAAACATCATCATTTTACTCGCTGCGCCATCTGGTTGTAAATCTAACGTAAATTCGTCAATAGCATCAGTTTCTGATCTGCTTTCGCATGGAACAATATTGAAAAATTGTTAATAACGATAAAAACGAAATGAATTTTATGCAAGGTTATAATAGACTTTATTTCGTTTTCACCGTAAAGTGGCGCCCTCGGTTTCTATTCTGCGCATGGAGTGATCATGAACAATCTCGTGTTATTCTCACGAAAACAAAAATGAATCATGTATCAAACATCTTCATTTGCTTTTGCAAGCCCACTCAAATTTCATCGGTTCGTTTCGGGACCACCAACAAGTTCGAAAGAGTTGAATTTTATATTAATAACAATTCCATACTTATACTCATAAAACCACACACTAATAAGAAAAACTTTCAGCAATTTTTCAAAATATTCATTCATTAATTCATTTAGAATTGATTCAGATGCAATTTCAAATAAATGATTACCGAGCCAACGGTAGTCCTACGTCTACCTTGCGGTTGTATCACAGATGTAACCTACTTCTTGTTTTTTCACTGTATATAATCGAGTCAAAAACATATTTTTTATTCGTTTTTTTTGCATGTATTTTTCGATTTTTGAATAAAAAAAAGAATTTCATTTTTGATGAAATCAAAGTCAGTAAACACCTTTCTTATATGGAAAAAATAATTTTATCCAGATTCTCTCAGGAGGTGATAGACGATCATATTTGATGAAAAAAATCCTACGCAGATGTTATTTATTTATTTAGTCTTCGATTAAAAACACCGCACATACACTTATGAACTAATTCTTAATCTAAACACATTTTTGGAAATGTTAAAGTCAAATTGGTCATCAACTTCGTTGAATAAACGGCAACATATATCCAATGGGTTGTTCTGCCCGTATTGAGACCGATGAGTTTGTAGTCGGAGAAGCTCAATATGTCGGGTTTGTCTTAACGGTGCGTGAAAATTAATTTTATCAAGTAGTTCGGCACAGTCGATATTGTTGTAAATTATGTCAAAAATTAACTTCTAATACTTTCAATTCTCCTGATGTGAACGTTATGGAACGGCGCCCATACTGGAACGGCATACTCTAGTACACTGCGAACTATAGAGCAGTATAATTTTTTCATGCAGTACACGTCTTTGAAAGATATGGTGTTCCTACGTATGAGTCCCAACATCGAGAAAGATTTGGCGATAGTTTAGGATACAAGCTCCGTGAATCTTAATTTGTGATCCAGGTATACACCGAGCTCTTTTATTGTAGTGACTCGTTCAATGCTCGATGATAACATTTTGTAGCGGAAAGTAATGGGTGAAAGTGACCTCGAGAATGTTATAACATTACATTTCCGTACGTTAACTTCCATGCCGTTTATGTCACACCATTCAGTAAGAACTTCAACATCCGACTGAAGTGCGCAACAATCCAACATAGATGTTATGCTGCGAAAAACCTTCAGGTCATCAGCGTACATTAATTTAATCGAACTGTAAAGGTCGTCGATGAATAAAACAAATAGGAGTGGGTCCAGGGCATTTCCTTGAGGCACTTCGGAAGAAATATCAAAAGGTGCAGATTGAGTGTTCCCAATACGTACGAATGCACTACGTCCTATCAGATACGTTGAGATCCACCGGGTAAGCCAACCAGGAAGGCCAAGACTTTTCAATTTCTCCACGGCAAGACGATGAGGAACCCTGTCGAATGCTTTGGCCAAATCTACATATATGGCATCCACTTGTTGTCGTTTTTCAATTTTTCCAATCATATTTGAAACATAACACATTAGATTCGTTGTGGTAGAGCGTTTCCTAACAAAACCACGTTGTTCCTTGGCGATGATGTGATGCACGGACGTATAAAGTATCATGCACCATGCTTTCGAGCATATTCGGCAAACAGCTTAGTATCGAAATTGATTGGTAGTTACACACGTCGTTGATACTACCACTTTTGTGAATTGGAGTTATTGCAGCTATTTTCCATAAACTCGGAAAAACGCAGTGTTCGAATTTCAACAATGACAGAGCTATAGAACTTTTTTTGTTTCGAACTCTGTTGCCTCAAACTGACTCTACATTGAAGTACGCTATGGAAGACGATTCTGTTGCTTTCATTTAAATTATGAGAAAACTTAGCATAGGATATAGAAGTCAAACATCTAAATTAGTGGATTTTAATAACATTCTGGAACTGAAAAACTTAAAAGTCAATAATTTTTAATGTGTTATTATTAATTTTATCCTAAAAAAATATATTATACTAGGTTGTTTCTATCAATTAAATTGAAGCTCTCTAATTGCTCTTTGACACCCAACTTCTATCTTTCTTAATTTGGCTGCAATATCGATATATACAATTTATGGGAAAAATTCAAGCAAAATCTTAAAAAATCACGATTTTTACCCCACTGTACATGTAACAGCCACCTAAATTTCACATTAACGTATAAGGTTACATTTCTTCTTGAAATAAGTCATATTTGAAATATATAAAAAAAATTTATATATTTCAATATAAACTGTATATAATCGAGTCCAAAATTACTATTACTGTTACTATTACTATTACTATTACTATTACTATTACTATTACTATTACTATTACTATTACTATTACTATTACTATTACTATTACTATTACTATTACTATTACTATTACTATTACTATTACTATTACTATTACTATTACTATTACTATTACTATTACTATTACTATTACTATTACTATTACTATTACTACTACTATTGCTATTACTATTACTATTACTATTACTATTACTATTACTATTACTATTACTATTACTATTATTATTATTATTACTATTACTATTACTATTACTATTACTATTACTATTACTATTACTATTACTATTACTATTACTATTACTATTACTATTACTATTACTATTACTATTACTATTACTATTACTATTACTATTACTATTACTATTACTATTACTATTACTATTACTATTACTATTACTATTACTATTACTATTACTATTACTATTACTATTACTATTACTATTACTATTACTATTACTATTACTATTACTATTACTATTACTATTACTATTAAAGTCTCAGACACAACTCTCCTGTGACAAATCGCCTCCTGTGAATGATTTTCACCGAAGGAATGTGAATGTGTGAATTACAACTCGCTCAGCTTTTGAGACGTGCAGACGTATTTTATCGATTGTGCTTATCACAAAGTAAAGCATCCACCGTTGAAAGTTTCTTTATTTTACTGTGCCGCGTTGCGCGATAAGTGTTCCGCGATGAGGCGAGAAAACACATTTAAAATCGATTACTCTCAACTCGTCGTGAAGCCGTCAGTTGAGAAACTTTTTGGTTTTTGTACATCGGTTCTCGGTTTAAAAAGAGAAAACATCAAACGACTTCAATGTCACAGAGGTGAAGGCTGTGCTTTCGTAAGAGTCAGTGACTTGGCGCTCGCACACAAAATCGTCGACGAACATGACGGGAAGCATTAAGTGGAGAGTGAGGGGAAAAAAACACAAACTTCGAATCACATTGGAAGATGGTAGTGTTGAAGTGCGTGTTCACGACCTCCCCGAAGATGGATCGGAAAAAAAGATCGTCAATTTCCTAACGCAATTCGGTGAAGTAATCTCGATCCGCGAAGTGTCGTGGAGCGAAAACACCGAGGCCGAAGGCATACCACTCGGCATTTGGTCTGCTCGAATGCTAGTGAAGCAGTACATAGACTCGTGGGTCACTATCGACGGAGAACAGGCGTTTATTGTGTACAAGGGGCAACTTCTATACAAGAAGAGTTACGCAAACGTGACGAAGCAATCGGGAAAGGTTAACAGGCCAACGACTGGTCAACAACTCAGAAAATCAGCTGGGGCGAGACTAAGAGACACGAAGCTACTCGATCATAAGTCCGCCGCTCCACCACTAACATCATCGAAAGATTTCCCAGAACTACCGAAAACCACGAACCAAGATGATCCGTCAGGTTCGAAAACGCTCAAAAATAGCCAGCCCGAAACCGTCACGGGGTCGAAAGCGAATACAAGCAGCCAGCCTGTAGCTCAAACGCAACGAAACAAAGCATCATCGTATTTACTAGCGCCACCACAGGCTGTCGTGGCAGTCGACGATTTTTTCAAAAAGCCGTCGCTACGATCGCAAAGTAAGAGTAGCAATGGTAATGAAACTGACGATTCTACCACATCCATAAGCAGCAAACAGAACCGAGGACGACCGGCTGGTAAAAAACCCCGCCGGGTGGACACAGACGACGATAGGATTGAGTTAATACTGATTTGAATGGCTCTCACGTCGTACAACATCTAGTCTATCAACATCGCCACTATTACGAACTCCACGAAACTAAATGCGCTACGAAGCTTCATCAACAGTCAAAGCCTAGATATCGTGTGTCTGCAAGAAGTGGGAAACGAACAGCTCTCCTTGCCCGGCTACGTCGTTTTCTTTAATGTAGACCACACGAGAAGAGAAACGGCTATCGCTTTGAAGGAATATATACAGGTGACTCATGTCGAGAGAAGTCTGGACAGCCGACTGATCGCGCTACGAGTGCAAGACACGACGATCTGCAATATTTACGAACTTTTTTCACGAAACGCTTCCCTACTATCTTCGTCATCACACACCGCATGTAATCTTGACTGGCGATTTCAACTGCGTGCTTCGAACCTGCGATTCAAGCAGCCCGAATGCGAGTCCCGCTCTCAAAGCAGTCGTCCAACAATTACAGCTGCATGACGTATGGGAGAAACTGTGCCCTCGTGATAATGGCTTCACATACGTCTGTCGCAACGCTCAGTCGCGCCTAGACCGCATTTATGTCAGCAGTGGTTTGCGCGACCATTTGCGAGTAGCACACGCCCACGTTTGCTCATTTACGGACCACAAGGCACTGACACTCCGACTTTGCCTCCCCCATCTTGGTTCAGAGCATGGCCGTGGCTTTTGGTCTCTCAGACCATATCTTCTGACCGACGAAAATATTGCGGAATTCCAGTACAAGTGGCAGAACTGGACTCGTCAACGCAGAATTTATGACTCATGGGTTGAATGGTGGATCTTGTTCGCTAAACCAGAAATAAAACGTTTTTTTCTAATGGAAGTCTCGAACCGTTTTCGATGCATTTCACATCGAACATCAGCGTCTCTATAGTGAGCTACGGCAAGCTTACGACGGGTACTATCAGCATCCAGAAATGCTGACCACCATCAATCGTCTAAAAGGAGAAATGTTAGCACTTCAGCGACGTTTTTCTCACACATTCATGCGGATCAATGAAACGTACGTGGCAGGAGAACCCATTTCAATATTTCAGTTGGGGGAGAGGAGGTGAAAGAAAACTTTCATAACACAGCTGCAGACAGAGCAGGACGAAGCAATAACAGAGCCGCGAGCGATTGAAACGCACATGGTCACATATTTCTCGACACTCTACTCAGAAGAAGCGAGTGGAAATAAAGGGTGTGTCACATCAAATTGCATCACAGAAAAAACGCTGTAGAAATTCGCCCAGTAGACCGATCCTTTTGAAAATTTTAGACAGTAAAATAAAAACTATTAAACAACTTTTTGCATTTTCTTTTTATTCATACTTCGAGCCCAAGCCCGTATGCTCGCACCTTCCTCTTTACCCCGTCCATAAGGTTCTGTACAACGTCAGGTTGTAGTTTTTTTTGAACAGAAATCCATTTTCTCTTGAAGTCCGCCTCCGATTTGACAACTTTTGGGTTCTTCCGGAGGGCCTGCTTCATAATCGCCCAATATTTCTCTATTGGGCGAAGCTCCGGCGCGTTGGGCGGGTTCATTTCCTTTGGCACGAAGGTGACCCCGTTGGCTTCGTACCACTCCAACACGTCCTTTGAATAGTGGCACGAAGCGAGATCCGGCCAGAAGATGGTCGGGCCCTCGTACTGCTTCAATAGTGGTAGTAAGCGCTTCTGTAGGCACTCCTTAAGGTAAACCTGCCCGTTTACTGTGCCGGTCATCACGAAGGGGGCGCTCCGCCTTCCGCAAGAGCAGATCGCTTGCCACACCATGTACTTTTTGGCAAACTTGGATAGTTTCTGCTTGCGAATCTCCTCCGGAACGCTGAATTTGTCCTCTGCGGAGAAGAACAACAGGCCCGGCAGCTGACGAAAGTCCGCTTTAACGTAGGTTTCGTCGTCCATTACCAGGCAATGCGGCTTCGTCAGCATTTCGGTGTACAGCTTCCGGGCTCGCGTCTTCCCCACCATGTTTTGCCTTTCGTCGCGGTTAGAAGCCTTCTGAACATTGTATGTACGCAGGCCCTCCCGCTGCTTGGTCCGCTGGACGAATGAACTTGACAAGTTCAGCTTATTGGCGATATCCCGGACCGAACTTCTCGGATCACGTCTAAACTGCTTAACTACGCGCTTGTGATCTTTTTCACTGACGGAGCATCCATTTTTGCCGTTCTTCACCTTCCGGTCGATGGTTAGGTTCTCGAAGTATCGTTTTAGTACTCTGCTGACCGTGGATTGGACGATTCCCAGCATCTTACCGATGTCCCGATTTGACAACTCCGGATTCTCGAAATGAGTGCGCAGGATTAATTCACGACGCTCTTTTTCGTTCGACGACATTTTTCCAAATTTACGAAAAATTGACAGTGAAGCATGGCCAATGTGATCTATACACTCTTATCTGATTATAAGCGAAAGCTGAAGATATAATTCCTAAAAATTAAATTTCTACAGCGTTTTTTCCGTGATGTAATTTGATCTGACACACCCTTTAATGAGAACAGTTTTGCCTGCGAAAGTGTTATTCCACCAAACGACGAAACGTGCATGAGTGAAATTACGACGGCAGAAATCTGATCTGCGATAACAGCGAGCGCACCACGAAAATCTCCTGGCTGTGATGGTATACCGAAAGAGTTCTACTACCGCATGTTCGACGTCATCCACCGCAAGCTGAACCTGTTGCAAAACGAGGCGCTCAGCGGCAATATTCCTCCAGCTTTCGTAGAAGGTATCATCGTGCTTGTTAAGAAGAGAGGCGGCTACCATACGGCTCGATCATATCGTCCCATTACACTACTAAACATGACTACAAGCTCTTGTCTCGGATCCTCAAATCCAGATTGGAACGAGTGATGAGAGAACACCACGTGCTAAGTGATGGGCAGAAATGCTCGAACTCAGAGCACAATATCTTCCAAGCCACTCTTGCTCTGAAGGATCGGATAGCGAGTCTCCGTCATAATCGTCGTGCCGGATTAGTTTTGATCTCGATAATGCTTTCGATCGGGTTCGGCACTCTTTCCTCTTCGAGACCATGCGTGCGCTCGGTTTTAACCATGATCTCATTGCTATACTCTCGCGCATCGCCAGTCGATCCACTTCTCGGCTGTTGATCAACGGTCATCTCTCTCGTTATTTCGAGATACGAAGATCAGTACGACAGGGGGACCCGTTATCAATGCACCTCTTCGTACTGTATCTTCATCCGCTAGTCTACAGGCTCGAACGGGTGTGCAGCGACGATTTACTGGTGGCATATGCGGATGACATCAGTGTGATCGTCACATCTTCGAGCAAAATTGAAACGATGAATGGGTTGTTTTCTCGCTCCGAGAGAACTGCCGGCGCCAAATTGAATTTGCGGAAAACGATCGCTGTTGATGTTGGGGTTATCGAAGACGGAACTATAAACACTCAGTGGCTGCACACAGCTGAAGTGGTCAAAATTTTGGGTGTCACCTTCACAAACTCGATTCATTCAATGACAATGTTGAACTGGAATACGTTGGTGGGAAAATTTTCCCAACAAATGTGGCTGCAATCTCTGCGCACGCTGACGCTGCATCAAAAGGTGATCATGCTTAACACGTTTGGTACTTCTAAAATATGGTATCTTGCGTCCATCATACCACCTTTGGGAGTACATACGGCGAAAATAACACAAACGATGGGAAATTTTCTCTGGAGAGGCACAGTTGCTCGTGTCCCGATGATACAACTTACGCGCAGTAAGGAAAATGGAGGTCTGAAGCTCCAACTACCAGCGCTGAAGTCTAAATAACTTACAATCAACCGTCATCTACAAGAAATCGAATCCCTTCCTTTTTATAATTCCCTTCTTTCCCAAACAAATCCTCGACCACGAATCCCAATAGACCTTCCCGACCTAAAATTAATCCTTCCACATATATCCCAAATTCCCCACCAAATCCGACAAAACCCCACCGCTGATCAAATCCGTCAGCATTTTGTGAATCAAACCGAAATACCAAGAGTGGAACGAAATAGCCCAGCAATAAACTGGCGGCGTACGTGGCGAAATATTGCGTCGAGGCGGCTTAGTTCAGCACAGCGGACAAATCTATACTTGCTTGTGAACGAGAAAATTGAGCATCGTAAATTGTTATTCGTGATGCGACGAGTAGACAACGAGATTTGTTTAAACTGCGACAACCAAACTGTAGAAACACTCATTCACAAATTTTGCACTTGTGTTCGCGTTAGACCGGCTTGGACGGTATTTCAACAGAGGATCTCAGGCATCTTAGGTGGATGGAGGAGGCTCGATTTCGAGGACTTGGCTAAACCTGCTTTAGCAGGAATGAACGAATCGTGTAAAGTGAGAATTTTAAAACTTTTTAGTAACTATATCTGCTTCGTTAATAGATATAACGGTAGAATTAATGTAGCCGAATTAAATTTTCATTTAGATGTAGAAGCTTAACGAATTGATGAACAAACCAAAATGTTGTAAAATTAAATTTGACAAATAAAACTATTTAACTATTTTTACAAAAAAAAAAAAATTAGGAGCGTGTATTTTGGTTCTGAGAAAAAGAGTTGCCGCAAAAGCTATTTTTCATAGAACAAAACATTTTTTTTAAATTCTAAATGGCGTATCCCTGTTACAAATGTGAGAAGGGTTCAAACTTGGGGACAAATTTCAGTTTTGACCTAAAACTCATTAAAGATCATAAAAAAGATAGGATGAAATAGCGATATTAAAATAGCGAATTGAAATTTGTCAGGTTCTATTATATACGCACATTTTATTAAGAAGATTTTGAGTAACAACCCTGGTCCGCGCTTATTTCCGTGCCTTTCGCTTTGTCCATGTTGGCGTACGGAGCGTTCCGGGGAACTCATGTGTTAAGGATGTTAGTAAATGTCGCAATACATAATTTATCATCATTGATCATGCACTCACTTTCTTTTGTGGCGCTGATGTTATAATCGACCGTGGAGAAATTCGTCTCCGATACGACCAATGCTATCCGGTGCGTTGTGCCGTCTGTTGATACAGGAATGGTTTGTTTTCTTTCGTTCTGGATAAGGTACTTGACCACATAGACGGGCGATGTTTTTATGAACATCAACCCACTTAGTCGTTTTCGCGCTGTATCACCGGAAGAGCGTTAGCGTTAGACTAGTTTAATAAACTGGTACAAAACATATACACAATAAATGGCAAAGCAGTTTGTGGCCCTTTATTGCTGCCATGGATATAATAATAATTTCTCAATATAATGCCCCGAAATTTATCATTATCGGGAAAAATATATCATTCTTACCGAGCGAACATTACGACATCCTTCCTGTGGTGCGCGAGCTTTCCTCTCACTGCGTTAAGATTCAGGCTTTGAACGGATGAAAGCGACTTTATTTGCAAACGTTTAAAATGAACCCTATGGGGCATGATTTATTATGAGCGCTCGTAAATATTTCGCTTACAATATAGCATATCATTAGGATTATGGAATTATCGAGCCCAAGTTCGCTTTGAACTCATATATTTGTAGCGACAATTCTAATGGAAAACTTTTCCACCGCGTGATATATGACTGGCAATAAATAGGAATGCCTGTGGGCGCATTTCTTTCATTTCAGAAACATTGTTTAATGGATTTAAAAATGATTGAGGAACCGCAATTCTAGATATTAAACGCACGGATTGGCTGAAGCGATGAAGGGTACAAATGAAATGCTACCGAACGTATTTGTTTTCCGTGTTATGTTTACCATCACTATAATACGGGTTCAGTGCCAGAAAAATGAAAACTTGCTATTTCGGCACATTTCAATGGTAACTGCTGCAAAGGATTTCCAAGTGTAGCTAAATGGATTTTCCATGTTAAGTCAATTAGAATTAATGTTCAATATCCTACAAATCTGCCCTGTTCAGATGAACCAAGCAGGGATACCGCATTCAAAAATATAACACTTTAATTACTAAGCTGGGAACTGGTAGAAGCTCACTCTGCACGGAAATACATATCTCATGCGTCTTATTGTAAAGGACACATTGTCATCAGTGGATGATCATACAACACATGCTCGAAGATAAAGCTGGGTGGCATACAATTGAAAGAATTTGTTTGTCACCGATTTGGTGGTTGGAGTGTGCACACAGAGGACGACATGCTTCGAAGACGTGTAATGAACACATTCCATATGCTGGGTCTATCTGGCAGCATAAACCTCGACACATAATGAAAGGGTGGTTGTACCCGTCGACCAAGAGGCGTTGCATTACAAGCACTTGGTTTTATAGTGCTGAGTCTGTGTGGCCTTTGTTCCTGCGGGTATTATGGGGAGCGGCTGTCCTGGGCACACGAGAATGATCATAATAAACGGCACAAGTCACTTCAGCTGTGTTTGTGTCGCTAATTGATTTCACGTAAATTGCTTCTGGCCACCAACGGTTCGACATTTCCACCGAAAACCGCCAATTAGGATAGCTTACAGCGGAATATAACGGCGGAAAGGTTTGACAACATCCTGTGAAAAGAGGACCGAGAATATCTTGATTCGTTGTTGTTCTTAATTTTTCGATTCATGTTGTATGTATCATCACTCTCAATTGAAACATGAAATATGAAATATGGTGTGTGGTGCTGTCTAAAAGGTCGAAAAATAATGAATTTTCGTGATTTTTTTTCGGATGTTAGGAATCAAGTGCGGTGTTCGGCTATTATGGTTATTGTTTAAGGTATATTTGGAAATGTATTTTGCATTTTTTGGGTGCATGGATAATGATTATTACTCTGTTGACAGCGGGATGCGTATATGCTGTCTGAAAATGGGTACCTTTCTGGTGGTATCGGTTCTGAAGCAACGAGGTTTCACAGAACGAATCGATGAATATTTTGAAACTTTAGGACAATATCTAAGGCGTTACATAGGGGTTTTTCAAAATTCGAAAAATTGCCAAAATGGTAGTCATTTTTGTTAAAAAGACGGGTGGGTAATGTCGGGGACATAACCGGAGTGACGTAGGACTATACAAAGAGAACAGCTTTTGTTAAATATATATTTTAAATATATTGTTTTATTTTCTTCTCCTACGTGAATACCTACCTATCTACCTGAAAAATGAATTAGTTTACTGTTTACTCTTTATGAACATGTTGATGGTTCTGAAAAGAACCTTTGGTGTTGTGTTTTTGTTATCACTCGATATTCCCATCTTGTTCGGTTAAACCTTCCTGTTTAGCTATTGCGTTTGCCACTCGCAACAGCTTTCAGAGTTGGAAAATTTCTTCCTATCCAGCTTGTACATGTTGTTCAGTAAATTACATTTAATGCGACATGCCGGAGAAACACTTTGCCACTCACTGAAACTAATTGTTGCCTTGATGAGCGCCGAACCGAAGCTGCTCTGTTCTTGATGCGGGTTTTCTGATTGTCGTGAGCAGCTGCAAGCCAACTCGAGCACTCCGACGGCCGAAACTCTATAATCGCTGCTAGGTATATTGGTGCTCCGGCACCAATCCGTTCGACCTAGTTACCCTTGCGGAGCAATCAGTGAATGCGACCAACAGGGAACTGGAGACCTGCACTGTTCGAGTGAGACTTTGCCTTTCCCTTAACTTGTCCTCCTTTGTTACGTCCACGATGCCGATGCCGTACAACCACACGGGTTTACGGTTTGAAAGAAAATAAGATATTTTTTTGGGGCCCGCGTGTTTTATACTCTAGCGGTACACACTCACAGAATAGAGACAAATCGGCAGACTCAGCCAGAGGGGCGAGTCCAACGAGACGAACGAATGAGCGTTAAAAGGGAGCGATGGCAAAAAAATACATTCATTACGATTTGTTCGCTCGTTGGATTCACATGCAGGCTAAAAAAGGGTCCTTTTCAGGATCACAAAATTATCTTCAATCTAAAGAGTTTATTGTTTTGTTATCACTCGATATCCCCATCTTGTTCGGCTAAACCTTTCTGTTTAGCGATTGCGTTTGCCACTCGCCACAGCTTTCACAGTTGGAAAATTTCATCCCATCCAGCTTTGTGACATGTTGTACAGTAAATCACATTCAATGCGACGTGTCAAAGCGCCACTCAGTGTCGCATTGGAGGCGATTTTAACCTGTAATTGAACATTTGCGATGACAGTAGTACAGTGTCGACTTTCAATGTGGGGTCATAATTTGGATCTCTATGTTTACAAAAATGTCCAACTAAATAAGTCGCATTACATGTCCGTCCAATTAGCTAACTGTCGAACTAATTGTAAATTGCTGTACTTTCAATCTGGAAACAATTTAAGAATTGATGAAAATTGAATAATCAGGAAAGTCCCCAACTATCAATAAGCTCAGAACAACTGCCAAATTCACATACTCATCAGATCCTGGCAAACAAATTATGAAAAAATCAATTTGTGTTTTATTTTTATTTTGGATAATGTTTTAGAAAGCATTGAACTGTATTTCGTAAACTCTTTTTTGGAAGGTTTAATGGCCCTGAAAAGCGCCTTGTTTTATGGAATGGTTCCAATTTAGACAACTTAGTACTCGTGGTTTCGAAAAGAACCATTTCGAATGCCCTCGATGCCGCCTTGTTCTGGATTTGCCACCAAAGCAGTTTGTATAAAGAAGAAACTTTTTTCTTCTGCTACCTGATGCCGTTTTGCGATTGCGTATGCCACTCGCCACTCGCTGCAACTGCCTGTTGTCTTGATGTCCACCGAACCAAATGTGTTCTGTTCCGAATGCGGGTTTTCTTATCGTCGCGAGCAGCTTTGCCAGCTAACTCGATCACTTCGGCGGCCGAAACTAAACACGGTTCGAGCGGGATTTTGCCTTTCCCTTCATTTTTCCTCCTTTACCATGTCCAGACATGGCTGCTTGGGTTGGCTTGTTGATGTGTTGTGATGCGAACCGATGTGGTGTACGGTTTGAATGAGAATGATCGTTACGGCAGCGGAGCGGGGATTTTTAAGCTGACTGGCTGGCTCGAGAATTACGCATGTGTGAGACTGCGACCAATGTTTCGTTCATTTTTTTTCTTTTTCTCTTCCAATCGTGCTTCATTCTATTTCGCTGCTGCTCTGGTTGCCCGTTTTGGTCGGTACGATTTGAGGAGCACAAAATGGACCAATCAAAAATGGGCACAAAGTGCATTTTGACCACGCTTGATATTTCACAATTATTCAATTATTTATCTCAAGAAAAATGAAATGTTATTCGTTATGATAGAAACCTTTGCGATCTATTGAGAAATGCTCGAGTTATAAGCGTTCCAAATCTTGCATTTTTTCCTACTTGTTCAGTGCCTAGATTTCCATTTCACCCCCTATATCTTCCGGTTAGACGTAGTCCTACGTCAAAATCGCTGTTCGGAAGCTCATAAAAAATCGATAAAATTAGATATCAAAAAACGGTTATGTAATGCTTTAGATAATTCATTTTTACATGGTGATAAAAAAATTCAGCCAAATCGGTCGAGTAGATCCTGAGATATCGATACCACCACTTTTCCAACGAAGTCAGATATCGACAACATTTCTGAGGGTATAAATTTCCCAAAGATAAAAAAAAAATAAATTCGATTTTTTTCGATCTTCCAGACCAGGGTCCCCCCCTAAAGTTTAAAAGTATCAAAAAAAGTTATATCCACCCATACTGGCATTTACTCAAGCGAGAGGCGAGTTTGTTTACAATATGTATGTCACAGCAATATACGAGCAATACAGAAAAGCAAAATAAGAGAATCTTTGCAAATAAGTACGCATCAAAGGTTGCACACGTAGGTGAAGTCCTAATTGAACCCCTATTGAACTGACAGTAGCCAACATATCGTGTTCGCCGTTGACATTTTCCGCTTGTGTTTCCTCGAATTGACAGTTGTGCTCAAAATTTTCCTAACGATCATCATTCATAGAACCCGGATTACGTTGCACGTTAAAATACGCTCTCCGTTTTATTCTCAGCAAAAAAAAAAACTCTCTCGTGTGTACTTATAAGATCCAATTTAATTTGAAAATGTGATGGGTAGTCTTCACATTCCGTGATTATGATTATGTGAATACAAAAATATATATCCAAAAATTACCTCTGTAAGTCGTATTAGGCGAAACAAAGCGGATACAACCAACAACAAGCGAAACAAGAAAGATTTGAAGGCTGAAATCAGTTGAAATACGATCAATTAAAAAAAGTTCCAGTGATGATTTTGCCAATCCCACGATTATCGTTCAATTTCGGTAGGTCCGTATGTGCTCATTATCTACGCCATTAGGACCATCCATGGAACTCTTTGCTACGAGATAAATACTTATAATCGTAAGACTTACCTTATCAATTGGAGCGTGGCTCTTTTTTGACCTTCAATTCTACTGGTACTGGAAAAGATTAATTTTTTGATTTTGAATTTGATTCTGTTTTCGAATCATATCTGAGGAACTAGCTGAAGATTAGGATCGCAGCCAACTAACATTTTCCGGATGGAGATTATTGTAACACAAAAAGTGCGAGAAAGACAAAGATTGTCATGTGCAACCAGCGATCCAGTTTTCCTCCCATAAATTGTGAAATAGTGATCGACGGGTAACGTTTTAAAACTCCTTTGATCATGATATACCGCGCTCATTTATACACTACGTGTTAGAACTTTAGAACCACTCGATTTGTTTTGAGTTTCCAAAGATGTGCAGAGCTCGGTTAAAATGATGTATATAGTGTAGGATATAACACACATCCTGGTTTATGAGACTGGCAATTTGATCATTATTGCGAAACAATAAAAAAATAGAAATCCAGTTTTCATGACTATAAAAACAGATCGAAAGCTATCGCTCCTTTCGTCATTCTTTGTGTGGACACCGACTGGACAACATCGTTGCTGGACGAGCTGGACGGCGAGGGATCGAATGCCTTTCTCAAGGCAAGAGGGCAGAGGTGGTAGCGCTGGAGTAGAGTAGAGTAGAGTTTTCAAAGGGCCTTTCTCAAGGCTAGAGACGAATGAACTGCAAAAGTTTAAAGTCTCTATAATACAATACCTTCCTTCCTTCGCTCCTTTACAAAATAATTAGCAAATTTCGCATGAATTACAACAAGTTTTTAATTCGTAGGTAATCATTAGTTCTCAATCAATTCAATCAATCCATTCGACGTGCTTTGGACCAAGTGAAAATTATTATCTCACTTCATGCAGAGTTAGCCGCTCGTTTAAGCTCCGTTAAACTCTCATAGTGGAAGTGGGGGTAAGACGGACATGTAAAGAAGTACTTCAATTTTATCTTTGGAAACTCATACCCAAATCTTGATTGCAGTTTCTTACAATTCAATATACTGTTTTTCGAAATAATCGATCTTATGATTTAAAAAAAAGGGGTTTTCAATGATTTTTACTGAAGTTAAAATAGACCAAAAAGTGGCATATTTCTTTCGATGCGGCTAATATGTACATAGAGTGGGGATGTACGGACAGGTTTGTAGTATACGAAGCGTAGAAGTTTATCGTTCGTTAGAGGAATAATCCAAGAATCAACCAAGGTCTGACCTCATCACGAACGTCCGATGAAAAAATTGTATTAATCCACCTAGAAGTGATATTGTGCGTTTCAGCAGTATAAACAGACAGACCCAGAGAACAGAGGTTGTGAGGAATAGCGTTAGAATCCAGCCAGCCTTTGTTCAATCCCTGCTTGGCATCATTTGGTTTTCTTTGTACAATTCCAAACTGACATCCAATCTGATAGAATGGGAAATCTGCTCCATACATACAAACATTTTGACACTCTCAAAAATAAGTGCCTTTGTATGTGCATTTGACTGTGAAGCACACGAAAAAGCATCTTTTCTGCCATCGCTAGTTTGGGTGCAGAATCTGAACCTCTTGGTAAATAAACCATGCCATGGTCGCCAGAATTTTGTAAACTGACTTACGACTCCAAAGTTGCAAGTCGAAAAATAACCAATCCGGTTCCAGCTTTGGTGTGATCTTTTCTGATGAATAGAAAGACAACCTGGATGGTATCATACTGGAGAAAATGATGTCTCGATGCAACTAGCAAGCAGTTAATAGCCTTTTTTCCAGGTTAGGGGAAGAGTATCCGTAGTAAAATAGTTGCGCATCCGCTTACTATGCGAGCGATCGAAACATCATTGAAAATATTCTAAATGATATTTGAGATTCTGTGAGACTGAAATTGAAATTGTAAATGATGGATGAGTAATACCGATAACATAATTGAAGAGACGTAGGACTACACCAGAGGCCAATTTAAATATATTGTTTAATATCCTTTCGGGGTTGTGTGGTTGTGGCGGAGACATTGGCAATCGCAACGGGACAAACTTTCACCTTCAATTTTTCATCATAGAACATAGCTCTCACCGCTGGAGAATACCTGCTTTAGATTTGGTTTGAAATGTGCTTCGACGCCTCTTTTTATCCAGAACTTGCGATAATTTAATGTTCGATCGGAAAAAGCCATCAATGAGTCTAAAAATACTCATTGAAGCTGGAAAATCAATTTGCTTTTCATTATTACAGATATAACTTTAGAATACGTCGAACTTTTTTAAATTGCAAGTTTTGGTGGCCCTGAAAAGGGCCAACAATTTGTATTGTTTTATGGAAGCAGCTTCATTGATGATATAATCTTGCTCTTGCGAGAACAATACACAAGCTGGCTGGGTTTACTTTTCCATGTTCTTGAAATCAAAACAAATATTTTTGCGCGCTGACTCAATCGGTCTGAAAACATTGATTTTTTCAATAATATCGAATTGCACATCAGGTATAATATAGGTAAAGTAGGGATTATCAAGTGGTTTGGTTTTGAAAACTGATCTGAAATAGGGATTATCAAATGGTTTGGTTTTGAAAACTGATCTGAAAAATCTTTTTCCGTATAGCTCTGCGCATTTAAACTCACCACATGTTTTACTCAACCCTGGGGCAAGTTGAAACCAGTGAAAATCGACTATTTTTTAAACATTGCTGCAGATGCCGGACGTTATTTGTGGGTGATTGTTGTATTAACGAATGATGATAAATTAAAAAAATGAGAATCATTCATTTTTCGTTCCTCAGTATGTTCTACAAAATGATACAAGTAAAATTTGTTGATTTTGCAACTAGGGATCGTTCAAATATTACGTAAAGCATTTTTTTACTATTTTAGACTCCCTTTTCTCTTCATTATATGTAACAAATGGTCACGTTTAGATTTAGTTGGATTTATTTCTAAGCAAGTTTCCACAAGGCATCCCCTCCTCCTTTTCGGAGCGCGATACGTAATATTTGAATATTTGAATGATCCCATAAACTTTATTAGTGGCCGTTTCGAGTGGCTCTACTCTGACATGAAAGCGTTTAAAATAGTATTCTTGATGTTATTATTTCGTATATTAATTCCTAGTATGTAGTGTCCATTTTGTATGTCCATTTTGTATGTACTTACTCCCCCACATCTCACGTGTACCAAAACCCTTTTTTCCAAATGTTGTAATTCCTTTAACTTAGTGTTCCATAAATCAGTTGTAGATAGTTCGAGAAGCAAAACCGCATATTAAACTCATGATAGTTTCGCGTTTCAACTTACCCCACTCTACGGACAAGTTGAAACAATGCATATGAAAACTAAACATTTTCAAAATTGGTATTTTTCGGAACATCGAGTGTGAATCACTATTTTTTAACGAAAGTCATCTGTTATGCCTTGTATATGCTGCAAACAGATTTCAATTTAATGATTTAGTGATTTTTCAAGGTAACGTTCAAGTTGAACTTCGAAAAAATCGTTTCAACTTGCCCCGGAGTATCTTATCACTTCACCTTCGTATAGCGTCGTTTCATTTCACGTTCATTTCTTTCATTCTTTACACTAAAGCGAGGTAAAATAAAAATGGAAGGTTCTTATATCGGATGAAATTGTCTTATTTCAAATGAGAATTTCGTTGGAGGTCGAACTGTGTTCACTGAAACTGATGAAAATGACGATGTGAAAACATGTGCAGTCTGCCAGAAGCGTAATCAGTTATATAAGTAAATATGCCCTCATATGCCTTTTTTAATTCACTTTTTCATTGAAAGACTGTCCGGGAAAATTCAGTTTGGAGAATTGAAATCGAATGAAACTTTCAATTGAAAGCAGTGATCGTCCTTTCACATGGGAAACTGATAGTGACATATAGTCCATTCAAATGAAAATGAATAGGGCAGTTTCAATCGCCTAGTGGAAGCGTCTGCCTTAAACTTCATAGGAAAAGACAGCAGAGCGAAAACAAAAATAAAGAATAGAAGTTTCAGTATACGTAGTGAATACACACAATCGAAATTCAAATTGGATGAAGATGAAGAAAGAAGTCATTTTCTTCTTTGAGTTTGGTAATTGGTAAGCCCTGATTTCATATTTGTACCACCACCATGGACAACGCATAAAATCAAAAAGGCTTCCGTGTGATTTAATTATACACAAACACTCCTAACAGTATGAAAATCGACGCGAAGTGAGTTTTCAGAGAATCTTCATCTCAGATTTGAAACGGAGACGGAGCGTTGTGCACTTTGTAGTTGCTCTACGTTGCTCTGATAGGAACCAGCGAAGTTGCACAACGAACACACCGAAAGACGCTTGGGAGTAGCAAATCATTCTCATTGTTTCGGTGATTCGAGCTTTAAATAGTCAATTAAGACGCCGGCCACGTCTTTACAGTAACCAGGGGAAAGGAAGGAATGTTAGTAAGATATCCGCCGCCCGAGGGCCAGACCGACCGCATCTGTAGCGTGGTTCCCTAGCGTTTACCAAGGAAGGGGAATGCAAGAAAGAGGATTCACTGTGGTGAGTGAAGTGATAAGAAATTTATCCATGTCTTTCTTAGCATAATTATCATTGATAACAGCTATTACAACCATCTGCCTTAGGGGCGTTGGACCCTCTGCTCTGGTTCTCAATAGTAGTAGCGGAAGCTTCAAATTTGTTTGTTTACAGGTTTGTGGAACACGTCAAACCGATATCGTGGATCTCAGATTTTCTTGAACATTGGTAGTTTTATTCCTTATCCTAAAATATTCGACTCATCGCCTAAACAAAGGGTCGGTTTAGGACCACCCTTATATTTTTAAATTAATGGCATGCCATGTACTACAGGTAACAGGTAAATTCAACTTATATGACTTTTTTTGATGAGCAGACCATAAGAAATTGAAATTGCATAGTTTTGTAATTTTTCGACATCTAAAAGAACATTTAACTTCATGTCCGAACAGGTCAAACATTTATATTTTCCTTTTTTTGAAAAAAACAAAACTACGCCGAAATGATAGAATTTTCCAAATTTTCAGCGTAAAGACACCTTTCAAAAATTCGGTAGGAAGCGCCATTCCCGAAATCCATGGGGTGGTCGGTTCAGGGCCATCGGTTGAATTGAGAAAACCTTCCCTTACTGAAATGAAAATCACCGTAAAGTATAAGCCAACTTGTTGACTAAGAACATTTGATCTACTTTGAGTTAAGGTGAGTTAAGGTTTTATTTCTTTTTTGTCGTAGAACTACGTCTTTCATTAACCCTCCTGTACTCGCGTGCAAAATCATAACACGTATACTCGCGCACAGTGTCACAGACCGAAAATTGAACTTCTCTGTAATGTTGCCATTGTGTATTTTTCAGGCTTTATTGGCATTTATTTGAAGATGAGGGTAAGATTGAATGAAAAAACTCAAAAAAATATGTTTTCTTCGTCTTTATTATGTTTTAATAGTCATCTAATTCAGCCTCCTCAAAACAGAGTAATTTTTGATACTCCAACACATATATCGAAATTCGAATTTTTCACTGTTATTAATTAAAAAAAACAACTGAATATTCATAGAAGTATAAAGAGCTATAAAAACGTATTTAGCGATTGTGGTTTCATTGGAGTAAGAATCAGAACATAGTATAATTGCATGCTCGAAACAAACATATTTTTTATATTCCATGTAGTTGTTGCGTGTTTTTCGGGTCTTTTATCGAACAGAAGAATGTATAACGACCTTCTATAATTACCAGATGATAAAGATTCTGGAATATAAAGTTTGAATATTTCTAATATTCTTTGTCTCTGTATTCTTGGTAAACTAAGAAGTAATGCCTTTTTTAGATGGGGCATAAAAAGATGATATAAAAGGATTTCTAGGAACTTATTTTTCTTGTTTTCTTGTCGATATTGTTCATTATAAAAAAATATCCCCGAAACTGTAATAGTTAAAAATTACCATAAGCCACCGATTAGTTTAAAGCAGGGTTTCTCAAAGTGGTCGATAACCCCCGGTTTCCAAGGGGTCGACGAGGTCTGACAATCGACCCCTATTAAATAACACAAATTATTATTTGAAACTTTCAAGATTCTTCATAAGTTGTGTGAACCACCTTAATATAAGAAATTTTAACAGAAAATATTTTTACTGTTCTTTTTAAAAACTAAGGAAGACGATGAGCGTGTGCGCAAGATGAAAAGAAAAATACAAAAGTATACAGATACATACAGATTCGTAATATAACACGAAGAGAGATTCAAGTCATTACACCAGACTTAAGCACGAAGTTCAACGGCTCAAATGTTCTGTCGACAATGTCTACGTCATCAGCGAAGCAGATGAATTGACTGGATCTATTGAAGATCGTACCACGCAAGTTAAACGCCGCTCGTCTCATAACACTCCTAGCGCAATGTGGAACAGCAGGCAAGACAGACCTGCCGCAAGGTGAAGATCTGGTCAGTAGTTGACCGACTTTCGATGAAGCCGGCCTGATAACCTCCCTCTCGAATCTGTTCGTAAGTGGCGATAGACGACGGAATATGATTTGGGAAGGTACTGTGTACGCGGCATTCAGGACGGTGATTGCACGAAAGATCTCACAGTCTAGTTTGTCGCCTTTCTTGAAGATATGGCAAATAACACCATCTTTCCACTCATTCGGTAGCTGTTCTGTTTCCCAAATTCCGCATCAGTCTTTACAATATTTTATGCGTTGAGGCAATTCTTCGAACTTTCGATTATTTGCTCAGCTATATGAAAAAAAAAAAACATTCACAGTTTCCGCATTTGTCAAAACTATCACAAAAGCTTCAAGATCATGTTTTATTATAATTTGTCATATGGACGCATTACACAAAGATTTTACTAAGATATTTTAGGATATTCAAAATTTTCAAATTCCTCAATGGATAATAAATCCGTACTATATCACAGCCGTGGAATGAGTCAAGGTGATAATGCAAGAAAAGTTGATTATCATCAGCACAGATGAGAAGGTCAAGCAGGAGTACAACCAAAGTTGTCATAAGTTCTGGTTACAACGCAACATTGAAACTAAGTATCCTGCGTTGTGGGACATTGCTGAAAATCTTCTCGTTTTTCCATCATGATACTCTTTCGAAAAAGGCTTCAGTGTGGTTACAAACAACCCGAAACCGAAGAAATCATTTGAAAATCAACGAACACGGAAATTTAACTGTAACTAACCAATATTGAACCTTATTTTGATTTGAATGTTTTTATAGTTTGTAAGTAATTCGTATTAATAATTGTTAATTACACTTGATATTTACTAAATTCTATGTATTATTTTTTACTATGAAAAATAATGCTATGTCTATTTATTGAATATGATTAGAAAATAATGTCAAGTTTACTCATTGAACTAACTTCAATGTTTCTAAATTGATAATTATTTAGTAAAAAAAAATTAAAGATAGGATTTAAAAAAAAAATTTCTGGAAAAGGGGTCTATTGCTCAAAATAGTTTGAGAACCCCTGATTTCAAATTTACTGTTTACGATTCTTCCACAAGTGAAATTCCTTCACAAATGTGTATATGTATTACCATTATATTTAGCGAATAACTATACGAAAGTCAAACATTTATATTTTGCTTTTGAACGAATGAATTTAACGACGAATATATCGACCAATAGTTAATATATGGATCCGTTCAATCCAGTTACAAAAGGGACTGAAATCAAATAAGAATAGTCCGGTAATGATCTTATGCATTATATTCTATAAATATTCCACGCCACTAACAATAATTTATACATTTCATTCAACAGTATTCTAGAATACGAAAAAGGCATTTGTCTAAAAAAGATACTCCTATACTCGCGTCTGTGTGTCAGACCGAAAGTGTTAAAAAAGTGGCACACGTCCCCTTTGTACCAACACATGCGATACGCTAAGCGATGACGAACGACGAATAACGAAGCTTGAGAGAATCGCAAAATCGTAGTGTTGATATTTTCTGAGAAATGAACGAATTATTGATTTCTCGGTCTGACAGACCGATGCGCGAGTATAGGAGTGTTAAGGGCGAAAATCAGAAAACAGGCCACGTTTTTATGAAATAAAATTAACGTTAATAACTATTTTTGCCGCGAACGGGTTTTGACGATTTACATACCAAACGAATCGGAAATTCCCTAAGATTTGTTTTTATGCTATATATTACAAACCACTGATGTGTAAACGGTTTAAATTGATGAAAACTAGAAGCATTTTCATTTTCCTTCCTTCTGCTCATTTGTGAGCTTCCATACCCATGCCGTCAATAACGAGCAACTTATCGGCGATCAACGGAGTGGAATGATTCCGTCTCCGTGAAGAAAGAATAAAAGAAGAAGAAGAATGAAGGGAAATATTTGCCTAGAGCATAAATATTGGATCTCGCTGAGGCAAACTTTTAGTATCATTCTAGATACGAAGCAATGAAAATCGCTTGTTCTTCTTTGTTTTGCGTCATCGAATGTCTTCGTTTCGGATTGAGCTGTATAGGAGTAACTTTTGCGTGCTTCATAACCCGTATGTACAAATAGCATATCTTCGCTACGCTGAAACCCCATTTGTATCTGCTCCCGTGTGCTTTGGCCCTGTCGCGATGCAACAATCACCTAATACTCTGATGCTATGATGGACGATTGTTTGGTGGTGCAAATTATACAGTCGCGATAATAGATGTAAACAAAGAGGGAGGTAGCGGAACAGGAATATTTGCGCTAGGGTATGAATAATGGATCTCTGCTGAGGCAAATATTCAGACTTTTTCTTTATTCGAACCAGTTAACATTGCTCGTTTTCCGTCATCATAAGGGCTTCGTTGGTGCCTTTGACGTTGCATCAATACATCGAACTGACTAAGGTTGTACGCCACATAGTCATTTGAGGAATATCAAGTTGTGAGTTATTTGGGTTCGTGTGCCAATCGTAAAACTGCCTTCAACAAGGATGTCGTTTGCGCTAATTTTGTTCATAATGAAGCAATGCAACTCTTCTAGAGGTTATTGAGATTAACAGACAGAATTTACTTCGTTTATTTCTTCTGTAGGAGCATTGTACAACTGCGACCTATTGTAGTGAATTTCGAAAATAATTTGGTTTCGTTTGCCAGTAGCAAAACTATCTCCACTAAGAATAACAGCTGCACTTATCTCGAGCATGAAAAAGTAATGACGCTTTTTTCGAGGTCAGTTATATTAACAGAAGCGTTTCTTTTGAGAATAACGTAAAATGATGAGAAGTGTTGATATATATATATAGTCTTTTCAAGCCACCACTGTATGGCTCTGTATGCATGTTTTGTTGAACGCTTGTATGGTGCTGGTTGGTTTTCGTTGTACGAACGATATCTAGATGTGCGATTACACTGAGACAATACTAAATACCATGTAGCATTATATTTGATACTTGCAATGAAAACAACAACAATGTTGCATTATTGTTGTTTTCATTCGATGCCAAAGAATGATTGATGTAGTTATGAGATGTGAACTAATGGTGCTGGTGCAACAAGTATATAATCGCCTGTAGTCGAGTATATGTCAGTTGCGAAAAAGGCCACCGAGGTAAAAATTTCAATGCATTGACTTGAAACAAAGTGCGACATGCGATCAGCTTGTGTATTGTTTTGCGAGGGCAAGAATGAATCATCATTCAATTATCGTCTACAATAAACAACAATTTTAGGGCGACCAAACCATTCTACTAAACGGTTATTTCTGAAATTTTGCAGCATTCTAAAATAATATCCGAAATTAATAACAAGGAACTTGAACAAAATAACATCGTAGTTCTACGTCAACAATGTGATCATGTCTTGAAACAACCTCATATAATTGAATAATTAATATTGTTGATTTTAGTTTATTGAGTTTTAAACATAATTGAAATCAGTGATGACAGTCAAAATTAATTCGACTCGAAAGTAAACTCTTTGGAAAAGACGGTGCATCCAATAGAACACATCGCACTCGATTGGAATGAAAGATGATTCTCGATCAAACAGAAAATCTTCCAGTTTTGATCCAATAAGCAGCGAATCCAGAGCTTCTCGGTTCATCGTTATGAATTGTAGATAGGTATTCGTGTTTGTCTTCAGACTAATGAAGTTTGATGTTGTACATTCATCAGCGTTCGGTTTTGCTATCCGCACGTTGGTCGATACTCGTTATTAGTGATTCGAAGCAAGGTTTGCGGTGTCAATACTTTCCCATAATTCGCTCTAGTCAAAATTTGTGCGGGGCTGAAAACACTCTAATTAAAAAAGTTTTATCATAAAATTGATTTATTCATGACGGCTGGCTGGATTAAGGCGGGCAAATCGCACCATATTGCGTATGTTGGTTTCGTATCTAACGAATTCATATCGTGTGAGAATTTGTGGCGAGGATTAAACTTTAATTTTAATGGTTTAACCCATTGATTTGATTGATTGAATTGTCTATATTTATTGTGTTTTTGTTTCAATCTAGAAACACATCTTTGCCTTGACCACATTGTCTGTGTGATGAAAATAATTGTTATTGACTAATTGTGATTTTAAATGAATTTTTCTTTTTTTCAAATCTGATTTACGTTCATATATATTCAGCGGAAAGTGCAAATCAATTTGCTCCTATTGGATGCTATCAATAATGATATCATGCTTAACTTCCAACACTACACAAAAAGGGAGTGAAAAATCGAGTCATCGTCGTGATCTCGCGGTTGCATCCGCTTGTACTGCAGAAATATGTACATATAAGTCGCTAGCTTGACGCGAAAGAAGACGCCAGGAATGTCACGCTCGACAGCACTCCACCCTTCATCCAACTAAAGCAGTCTTGTACACACACCATTTTCGCAATATAAGTTGCCCTATTCGTTGGAGGAGTCGCCGAGCTAACATTCCACGTTGATCGAAATTAAGTTTTCGTCCTTTCCATTTTCCGGCAATCGATCGGATTTATTCTCCGCATGTGGATGCATGTGGTGGGAAAATTTATGCGGTTCAGGTTCGTACTCTGCTCGGAGGACTAACAAAAACATGAATATATTCACTCGAATCAAATTGTCGTTCATCATGGGACTCAATAATAATAATATTGACACTAGCTGTATTTCGGCAATTTTGAACCTTGAAAATCTGGCCTAACCACATATAGGGCATTATGTATGCAGTTTCGGACACGAAACAAAGTAGGGACATTTGTGAAATGCAAAGCTTGTAAAATGTACATCTTGTGACATGTAAGTGCCGAGTTTTACATTAACTTTTGCGAGAAGGAGTTTTTGTTCTCCGCGACAACAGAGGAAGGGCTCAAAAGCAAATTCTTCATTCTAAGGAATATGTCTATTTTCAGTGCTCACATTTCGCTACAATCCTCGATTTTCGGAGAATGTTGTAGCTTACATAAATGCTGTTCAAACGAAAGCTGGAAACTGGGAAAACCGACAATAATATATATTTCCTTATAAGAAAAAAAGTTAAATGGAATATTTTTTAGTGTAGGGTTAAAATGATCACCTGGTGGGGTAAAATGGACACTTTTGCATCTCATGCTAAGTGGGATAGATTTATGCTTTGTTTTCTTGTCTAAATTTGCTTAAAGCATTATTGAAATAGCAGGTAAATGTATGAAAAAAGCTGGGCCTGTTCACTCTAGGTGAATTATTGAGTAATTGAAATTTCCTCATACGTACAAAAACATAATAAGAAACATATAACGCTTCAAATGATGCGGTTTGGTTTTGGTTGCGACGGTTTATTTTCCCAGGGAACAAGCAACAAGTGACTCACTCAAGAGCAGCATGTGATAAGAGTCTATCAGTTTCAGTCAGATATGTCAACCTTCCTGATTTTTCAGGATTTCCCAGACTTGTTGGAACTTTCCCTGATATCCTCAAACACTCAATTTCGCCTAATTTTACAGAAATGATCCTGATTTTACCTAATGTTTGTACTTTTCACATTATCAGAATGAAGATCATTCGTAAAAAATATACTGGGATCCCTGTCAAAGTTTTCCTGTTTGGAAATGAGAACTGTCATAGCTCATAGCTCTCCGGTCCGCACATGTATAATACATACATTGAATTAAATTCTCTGTATACAAAGACAAAGACAAAGACAAGAAGAAACCTCACCGCTCCGAATGATCGCCCTATTGTGTCTCAATCGGTAAACACATCTGGGTCGGTAGTTAGAGCAACATATTTATCCGGCTATAATTCTGCTATTGTGAATACTACACCCGCGTCCTCCCTGCCTGCACTTTCTGTCGCTCCTTCCGGGAAACGCTCTAAATGGTTTCATATAACCCGTTTCCAACCTCATGAAACGTGCGAAAATATAGCTTTGTATATTTCTGCAAAATGTAAATGCGATCCAGCCTTGATCAGGTGCTATAAACTAGTTCGTCAAAATAGGGAGGATAGTAGACCGATAACTTTTATATCGTTCAAATTTAATGTGCCTCAATCGTTGGAAAGCTTGATAAATTCCAAGAATTTCTGGCCATCCGGTATTTCGATTAGTCCTTTTTTAGAGCATCCGCCAGTGCGTGCTCGCAGAAATCTAACGACTCCTCAAACTCAACATCAAATCAATGTCCAACATGTCCGTCGGTTGAGCCCGAACAGTACCCCAGCGCATTCGGAACCATTGGCCAATCTAGACCCGCAACGCGCTCTCCCTCGAATAGTACCACCCCCTCCACCGCAACTGAACATTTTGAGAGTAACGAGAACGAGTCTGGTGTGAGCTATCAACTTCTGATTTATTATCAGAATGTAGGTGGTATGAATACTTCAACGGCTGATTACTATCTCGCCTGCTCCGATACCTTATTTGATGTATTCGCTTTCACTGAAACGTGGCTCAACGATAACACGCTGTCGCAACAAATTTTTGATTCTTCGTACATGGTATACCGTTCAGATCGATCTGCTGAGAACAGCAAGAAAGTAACTGGGGGTGGAGTTCTGCTGGCAGTCCGCTCGAATATAAAATCCCGTGAATTATTCCCCCCCGATGGGCGCACTATTGAGCAAGTTTGGGCAGCTGTTTCGTTGCACAATCGTACGATTTTTATTGGTGCAGTTTACATCCCTCCTGATCGAACCAATGATTCAGCTGTAATAGATCAGCATATCGTGTCGCTTCGCTGGATCACACAACAAATGGAATTAAGTGACAACATAGTCTTGCTCGGAGATTTTAATTTACCCGGTATCGATTGGATACAGAGCGCCTCGGATTACTTGTATCCAGTTCATTCACATTCTACTCTGAATCGTTTGTCGGAACGGCTTCTTGATAGTGTCAGCACGGCCGGTTTATGCCAGAAGAATCATATCTTCAATAACAACAACCACATTCTTGATTTGTGTTTCATCAGTTCAGAACTCGCTCACAACACGGTAGTCATTGAAGCACCCGCTCCTCTGGTGAAATTATGTCGACATCATCCCCCACTTCTGATATCTATATCTATTTCGCCACCGCTCGTCTTCGCCAACACTGCTGAATCAACTTATTACAATTATCGAAAAGCTGATTACTCGTCAATGAACCGTTATTTTCTTGGTATCAACTGGAATGATATTTTGGAGAACCAGGATATAGACAACGCCACGTCATCAATGTCCAATGTTTTACTTTACGCGATTGAACAGTTTGTTCCCAAGAAGAAGGCTAAGAAGTCGCTCAACCCTCCGTGGACAAATGCTAATCTCAAACGCTTGTAGTCACTGAAAAGATCATACCTTCGAAAATTTGCTAAGTGTCGCAATGATTTTTGGAGAAGTCAGTATTCTTTTGTGAACAGAACCTACAAACGCCTGAACAAAGTTTTACACGACGACTATTTAAATGGCATTCAAACGAATCTGCGTGCCCACCCAAGTGGGTTCTGGAAATACGTCGATAAACAAAGGAAAGAGTTTGGTTTACCCACTGTGATGACACGTAACGATACTGAAGCTTCCACCAGTGAAAGCATTTGCGAGTTGTTTCGTAAGCAATTCAGTGGTGTTTTTGTCAGTGAAAGTCTTGATAGTGATCAAGTCTCTGCAACCGTTAAAAATGTACCCAGCCTGTCATCGGTCGGAGCCTGCCCTACGATTAATCGTAATGTTGTACAAGATGCCTGCTCTAGATTGAAGAAATCTACGAATGCTGGACCCGACAGCATTCCATCTATCGTACTGAAGATGTGTTCCAGTAGCCTCTCGCTACAGTTGAGTATTTTGTTCCACCGCTCCATCCTGAGTGGGACTTTCCCGACTGCTTGGAAAAATTCTTTTGTTTTCCCTGTCTTCAAAAAAGGCTCTAGGAAGGATGTAACTAATTATAGAGGAATCGCGTGCCTTTGTGCCATCTCCAAGCTATTCCAAATCATCGTATTGGATTTTATCACCCATGTTTGCAACAATTACATCGTCGAGGAACAACATGGTTTCGTGTCTAAACGGTCGACTTCCACGAATCTTCTTCTGTACACATCATACATCGCAAATCGATGCGGTATATATCGATTTCTCCGCAGCATTCGACAAAATCAACCACAACATCGTTGTAGCTAAGCTTCAACGTCTTGGTTTTAAAGGTCCCTTCTTATTCTGGCTACGGTCTTATCTCACTGATCGTATTATGTCGGTGAAAATTGGAGACACTATATCTTCTCCTTTTCGTGTAACGTCTGGTGTTCCGCAAGGGAGCCACCTCGGCCCATATATTTTTCTGCTATACCTTAATGACATTAATTTTCGTCTGAAGTGCCTGAAGCTCTCCTACGCCGATGACTTCAAGTTGTTTTTCCGTGTGAATTCCACTGGAGATGCGGAGTTTCTGCAAGAGCAGCTGAATATTTTTGCTGAATGGTGCGCAACGAATAGAATGATTTTAAATCCATCCAAATGTTCGGTTATTTCGTTTTCTCGAAAGCGCACATTGATATGCTTTGAATGTAGACTGCACGGTGAAATTTTGAAACGTGTGAACTTTATAAAAGACCTTGGAGTTATGTTAGACTCTAAACTAACCTTTTGTGATCATATAGCTTACATTACTTCTAAAGCATCCAAAGTCCTCGGCTTTATTTTCCGTGTCACGAAGCAATTCACAGATGTACATTGCATCAAGGCCATATATTGTGCATTGGTTCGATCCGTTCTAGAATATGCTTGCGTTGTATGGTCACCATATTAGTGTACAACGTATTGAGTCGATTCAGCGAAAATTTGTTAGATTTTCCTTGCGTAATCTGCCATGGAATGACCCATTTAATCTGCCCAGCTACGAGGATCGCTGTAGTCTCATAGGATTGGATTCATTGGGCTCTCGAAGGAATGTTACCAAAGCGCTTTTTGTATCTGATATTATTTTATCAAATATCGATTGCCCCGAATTGCTATACTTAATTAATTTTAACATTAGTCGTCGCAATTTGCGTACCCGTAACTACTTGTACCGTCCACCATCTCGAACAAATTACGGCTACAATGAACCCGTAACCAGTATGTGTCGTGTGTTCAATCTTTGTAGTTCGTCTTTTGATTATTACCTTTCCCGTTCGTCCCTCAAAGCGCTCTATTCTGCTATTCTTAAGTAGTTATAATTGTTATAGGTTTAATATTTAGTTCTATAGTTTTTTTTATTAGTTTTATTATTTACTAATTAATTCTCGGTCATTAGGGCAAACATGTTAAGCCTGTTGATGTTTGTAAAATAAAAAAAAAAAAAACAGACATAGTTATAGCTGTCGCCTGAAAGTATATCTTAAAGGTGCAGTATAATATTTTTTCCTGAAATACTATCAAAATACCTTTTATTTGCAAGAACCGGTAAATCGGCCAAGCGGTTCAAAAGATAGAAATTTTCTAAAATGACCTTAGGGTGAAAAAAACAGAAATAAATAAATAGCAAGCATTTTTTACCAGTAGATTTTTTTCATAGATTTTCTGTCCACTTAACCAGAAATATATTAGTAATGTATTTCATGGCAAACAAATCTTTGTTTTTTCGTTTATCTCGAACATACAGTTTTTCAATAAATTTTCCGTCGATGGTCAGAAAATGTGACTGTGTCAAAACGGGCAGATAGCTGATACTCCGTACACATTTTTCCCAAATAAAATATGAAAAAAAATATATTAAATTATTTTCTAGCTTAAACAGGAATATCCAATGACTTTTATCAGATGTATCAATCGATTGAGTAAATGTCGTAGGTACGGGAGCAAAGAAACAAAACGATACATCGATATCATCTGTAACGCAGCGTATGTTCAGCCAAATGTGAGTATATAAATGCTAATGTCTTCGAATGTTCAATATTGGGAGAACACCGAACAAAATTATTATTCAAGAGTCTCCCGCTTTCCGCTGACAACAAAACGCCATTATACTTAAACTTTGCATAATGTTTGATTTGTTGCATATTATTCGGTTTATTCTGGTATTGAATCCACATGCTCACATAATCTGTTGAATTGTGGCAACGCCATTGCCCTTTGCACGCGAAAGGAATCTGTGGTATTGTGGATGTCACGAGTTCTCGCAGAACGGGAAAAGAAACGAGCATGACCGGAAATTCAATTCCGTATGCTGTTTCATGCAAGGATGTGAACTGCAAATTCATTGTACTACTGCTTCGGGAAGGCTACAGCGAAAGCATGGCTCCGTCAAGCATAATAATCAACGGTCGATTGTTTTATTGCAATTGTGATTCCTTATCGTGGTTTCAAGCTATTATATTCCGCTGGAAAGTTTTGTGTTCTTTTTTGCTTCTATGTGTGCCTTTTCCGCCGCATAAGACCGTTGTGGTTGCAAAAGTGAATCCAAGAAACGCTGAATACAAAGAAACAATAAAGTACGTGCTTCCAAGCAATCGCGACGATATTTAACGGCTGGAAGAAGGAAGAGACTAAACATCATCTACATGAGCGTGGCATTGAATATCAAATGGTTCTATTGTTGATTCGCTTACGAAAAATCGAGATTTTCTTCTCTACAATATAATTTCTGCTCTCTGCTTGTTGTTGTTTTGTGTCGAGAGTTTGAATCGAATATATATGTGGTTTTGAAACATTTAACGAATTATACTTTGATTCGTTCAAATACATTATGATTTGCAGTTTTGGAATTTTGTTTGATGACACATAGGAATTCTAGTTATTCTCTGTTCGTTCATAAATGATGTTATCCTAAATTTTGTGGATATGAATCAAGTCTCGCGTAGTTTTTCAATAACACTTATCTGTCTTGATCGATTTCCGTCATCGACATCTCTTTCGGTGACATGTTCTGAGAAAAAAAATACTTTTGACGAAGAGGCTTAGAAAAAAAAACTACGCAATATACAATCATCTGTTTTTTTTTATTTTCAAACATAACTTATTATTGAGCTTACAAAAGTACATTGACTTCCTTCCTGGCATAGCCATTTAAAAAATTGATGTTGGGATATTTTCTAGCTCCATTTTCGACTATTACTAAATTGTGTATTGACATGTCATGTGCAAAAAAGTTGTAGAAATAGGTACTTCTTTCAAGATTTGCACACACATTTTCATTTGGATGTTATTGAGGCATATTGGCGAGGTACCATTGGGTACCACTGAATCACACAATCGAGAGACGCTGCATTTCGTGTTAAGACCTTTTTGGGTGTTGAGATGATGATAATTCTGAATATCCGCTGTACGGAGCACGACGACACTCGTACACACAGGTCATCGCGCGGATATCGTCTATAGACGACGCTCGTATCGAAAGGGTTAATAAGCCCCACAGTTTGATTGCACCAATTTGTGTTTCTCAAATTGAACCGACCAGAAGGGGTAACTAGAGTAACAGAGGACTACTAATTTGAATACATCAATACTACTGCGAAAACAATCGAAATAAGAAACTCAGGCTTATCATTCTATCCAAGGGGAATGGAATATGGAATATGCAAAATAAGACAACGAAGTCAACACATGCACAATATAACGAGCTGTTGTCTGCTTTCCTTTTTTTCCTAATGCTGCCGGTACCTAAAACTGGTTTACTCAATACAATGGAAGCTGAAAAGAAGCGAAACATTGCGTCGCAACCCCCAGTTTTGTGTGATTCTACACTCAGTCAATTCGGATTGTAAGGGGGGCTATGTAGCCTAATTGGTTGAGTATCCGCTACTAAGCGAACGATCATGAGCTCATAACTCAGGACCCTCAATTGATCATTTTTGTGTGTTATTCTAGCTACTACGTCCACGCAACAATCATTATGTGACGGTAATTCCAGTCCCTTACCTCTCACATCAGGGTCTGCTGCATCGGTAATTGGTATTATTAATAACACAGCAATGGAAGCCTCATATCAACAGTCCCGCTGTGAACATTCGAACAAAAGGAATACTCTTACGCCGAAAAAGGTGACATGACATGTATCATGTATCGATATAACAGAGTACTCTTACGCCTAAATGGCTATCGTGCAATATATAAAAATGTTTATCGATAAGATAGGAATACTCTAACGCCAAAAAATTGCTACTGTGTAATATACAACATGAGACAAAAATGTACACGAATAAATTCGGCCCTGTTACAGCTGCATTGTTGAATGGGCCTGATAAAATAAAAGGATCGGATAAAAAAGCATTATCTAAACGCACTAAATCCCATGTTTAGATTGGCCCAATTTGTGTTTCTCTAATTTTACCGAAGAGCGACTAGGGTAATAACGAAATAATAGTCCGGCTGACAAGTCCATAAGGTTGACGTCTAGATGGCGCCTCTTGCAAAAATCTACTTGACTATCACAAAGCACCATCTTTCAATGGATACGTGTCAAAATTTGACAGCAATCGGTCGATTGGTTCGTGAGTTACAGCATGGAGAGTGAAGCAACTTTTGTTATTGTGAAAAAAATGTAAAAATCACAAATAAATGAAAACGATGGCAAAATTGCTTGAATTGGGCTTCGAATGGCTTCCGCATCCACCGTATTCTCCAGATCTGGCCCCCAGCGGCTATTTTCTGTTTGCAGACCTGAAGAGAATGCTTGCTGGCAAGAAAATCAATACCGATGATGAAGTGATTACCGAAACTGAGGGCTATTTTGGAAAAAAAACCGAAAGAGTACTAAAGAAATGGTATCGAAAAGTTGCAAGACCGCTTTAATCGCTGTATCGCCCTCGGAGGCAATTATGTTGAAAAATAAAATTGAATTTTGCAAAAAAATAGTTTTACTGTGTTACCTTATAAACTTTTCAGTCGAAATGTTACAAATTGAATGCACCAATACCACTGCGAAAACAAATGTAACTATCCATCGTGTATATCATTCTATCCAAAGAGAGTAGAAAATTAAGACATGAAGCCAACGTAGAAAATATTGACCTCACTTTGGACAACCCTAGTCTCGCAACAGTTAGCGAGCAGACTACAGACTGATATCACATGCAACGTATCAAGCAAAAAACAATGGCAGATATCGCACATTGTCCATTGCCTGAAGAGAAGTAACTCCACCTTTGTACAATTTTCCTGGTTTTCACACCCATGTCTCGTTGCCAGTAATTATATGTTGGATGAATTTGTGTTCGTCGATTGAAAACTGAAGATGAGAAGTTTATTCCACATCGTTTGATGCCGTCGTGATCACCGCTACACAATCGATTCTGTTCGTTGTAGCCGTTTAGCGTGAGGTACTGCATGTTTTTGGTAGCGTTGGATGCAGAATTAAATTTCTGTATAACTCGAGATGTAATTGAACAAATGAAGCCAAATTAGGCAAGTGAAGACGAAAGGGGCGAAGAAATGCATTTACGGTGATGCGACACTCCTCCCCCTCTATGGACTCAAACAAGTGCACCACACCCATTCGTTTGAGCCGATCAGAAGTTTTAGAGGGGTAATACGATATATTCGAATAATCGCTCTTTTTGCAGATCTTCAATCTTTTCTCGGGAACTTCAACAACTTTTTCGCACAAATGGGGTACGATATTTGCTTTCTTCTCTTCAAACTCTTCCATTGCACGACTTGTGTGACATCTTGCACTATCCTGTTGGAAATAAAGATCGTCCATATTCGTGTTCTTGGACTGCTGGCCAGGCATCGGAACACTCGCATCGATTTCCACTCAGACTGCTACTCGTCTGCTATCATTTACCCGCGCTGCGTTATTTTGTTCCTTGTTCCATGTGTGACTGTCGATCGCCCCACATCGCCCTCAGCGGAAGCTAACTGAGCGAGTAGGATGCATTGCTCCCATACTTTCCCTTCCTCACTCGCTCTGATGCATAGCGTGATCTATTCCGTCAGACACTCGCTCGCATCCACCTCCGAGGCAATAAAAGTTTGACTCGCTCGGCAAAACGAGGGGCATGATTATTTGCGATCGTGAATTTGGACCGAGTTACTTCGGATAGTTCACAGAGAGGCAAACGATTAGTTCGCATTGAGGTAGGATGGCAGATGCATGCAAGGCGAACGCAAATAAATGCCGTCCGCGTTGGACGGGAAATTTAAATGCATTACTGAGTTGATATAGGGCTGTGGGAAAACTTATTTCTCATTATTTTTTTTAAAAAATTGCATTAGAAAGATTAATTGGTTTTATTCGTATCATGAAATCGTGCGACGTTTTATAATATAGTTTCTATTTGGCCTTGATATGTTCTGGATGCGAGCTATTTTCGATTTCAGGAGACGATGGTTAATTGATAAAGACAAGCTGCTGAATGATGCTTGTTGTTGCTTTATGTCGTGTTAAATCCTGGGCTTATCGTGTGATATGGGGTGACTTACTCTAAGTATTGTCAAGTTATTAAGAGTATAGTATATAAGTTTTCGGCACACATTATCATTCGGGGGGTTCGGATTCGATTTCCGTTCTGGCTGGGGGATGGTTCGTGAAAGGAATTTATTTCGTAAGTGTAAGGTCAGTGTTATTCGGCATAGAAATTTCAACTAAGTACTAATGAAATGACGCAATTATACTGCGTTAAGGGGGGAATGATACTTTTAAAACGTTATTTGAGAAGTTTTAGAGAATTTCAAATTAACGCAACCCAAAGATTTGTAATACCATAATACTTTTGAATCTGGACGGCTTTTTTATCCGAGAAATAAACGAAATGTGCTGTATTTTGCCAATTAGATTGTTATCTGTTTTAGCCGTTTGGCGGTATAAGTAAAAGGTATAGGTAGCTCTAATAACTCTAATAGTAACGTTCCCATTGGAACTTTCGATTATCTGAAGTATTTATTTTTTTTACGTTTAATCGAATCATAAAAAAGAATTTTCCCGGTAAATGTAAAATAACAAATAACAAATAGCTTCTTGAACGCCAAGGAGAGTTCGATGACATGGTTGAGGGAATCAACATTAACGGTGCTATGTTTTGGGTAGCCGAGGCTTGAGGTACGGTACCGGATGATTTCATTGTGAAGTCATGGAACATGCATATACAGGTCGGACTCGATTATATACAGACTCGATTATATATGATTCGATTATATACAATTTTGGACTCGATTATATACAGTTTTTTTTCATATTTCAAATATGACTTATTTCAAGAGGAAACGTAACCTTTCAACGTTAAAATGTAATTTAAGTGGCTTTTACATGTACAGTGGGGTAAAAATAGTGATTTTTGAAGATTATGCTTGAATTTTCACCAATAATTGTTCATATGGATATTGCAGCCAAATTAAGAAAGATAGAAGTTGGGTGTCAAAGAAAAAATTGTAGGGCGGTTAGAAAGCTTCAATTTAATTTGATTAAAAAAAATTTAATTAAATTTTTACGATGAAATTAATAATAACATATTAAAAATTATTAACTTTTAAGTTTCGAAAACGAGATAGTGACGCTGGACTGCAAGGTTTTGAATGTTAATACCTCTTTACCGGCTGAATGGGGTGGTATACCAATCTCTTCATCCGAAAGATAAAATGTCAACGAGTTATATGATTGTCACTTATTGGTCCAAAAATACGTTTCAATAGCTTAAAATTGCTTTGAAAGCAAGCTATTGAAATCATAACAATCTAGCTCATTGATGATGATTGGTGATCGCAATGTGTTCCCGAACACGGACGCAAAATCTAGGCACCTGGAGAAACCGTCATAGCGAATACATGCAAGCTGTGATTTCTTCTGCTCGCTTGCATTAGTGTTTGAGAAACCATAGTACTTTTACTCGCATAAGTTTCTGTTCTACTTTTGCATGGAACAATCATGAAAAATTCTTTGCGTGTGAATGCGTCCGAGCGAAGGAATATTCGCACCCATTTACGCATTCGACTTGGTGTTCCCGTGATGCAATCCAATAGCATATGTTTCTTTTCTGCTTTCACATGGAACAGTCTTGAAAAATTGACACATCACGATAAAAACGAAATGAATTTTAGACTTTATTTCGTTTGCACCGTGAAGTGGCGCCCCCAGTTTCTAATCTGCACATGAAGTGATCATGAAAAATCACGTGTTATTCTCACGAAAACAAAAATGAATCATATATCAAACATCTTCAGTTGCTTTTACAAGGCCACTAAAATTCCATCGGTTCGTTTCGGGACCACCAAGTTCGAAAGAGTTTTTAATTTAATAACTTTATAATTTTATAATCATTTTTTTTTAAATAAAAAATAATTTAATAACTATAATAATTTTATGTTAATAACAATTCCATACTTATATTCATCCAACCACATAATAACAGGAAAAACTTTCAGCAATCTTTCAAAATATTCATTCATTCATTCATTAATTCATTAAGAATTAATTCAGATGCAATTTCAAATAAATGATTACCAAGCCAAAAATAGTCCTACGTCTACCTTGCGGTTATATCACATATATAACTCACTTCTTGTTTTTTCATGTGGGAAAGGTGTTTTCTGACTTCAAGGGGATGAATCAAAATTCAAATTCCTCTTTTATATTCAAAAAACGAAAAAATATATGCAAAAAAAAAGAATAAAAGAAATTTGATTATACAGGTAAACTTCGATATAACGTACATTTTACTTTCAGAATTGTACGTTGTATCGAATTGTACGTTATATCGAAGCATAATATAGTACTCACAAACGTAGTCTATAATACATTATTGTGTTGCTGTTTTAGTCAAGTTAATGGATAACTTCAATCAGAAGACGAAGCCAGCTTTTCTCATGATGTTTCCCTTCGTACTGTTGATTAAATCTTGATTCATTTAGAATCAGGAATCACAAAACCAGCTGTATTTCGGGATTGATTGAAGGTACAAAACTTGTTTTAGCATCACAATACAAATAATTCATTGTTCTATCAGAAAAAAAGTATTGAAATTTTTTTTCCTTTACTCTTTGGAAATGTGTACGTTATATCGAGGTAAAATGTATGTTATATCGAGTGACGTTATATCGAGGGTACGTTATATCGAAGTTTCCCTGTATACAGGATTCGATTATACACAGTGAAAAGAAATCAAAAACTGTATATAATCGAGTCCGCGCTGTATCCCGTTGTCGGTTGTAAAAGAACGCATATTTTCGATTCAGCAGAAATAGATGGACCAAGGCAATACCGTGCACGACGAGGACGTGGAGTTTGAGGCTCTGAATGACGATGGCATAGTCAACATTGTTTTGCATCCAAACACATCTTTCTACGATGATGAAAATTCAAATGTGTTTCAAATGAAACAGCCTTATGTGGAATAAAGTTATCACTTGGGCTGAGGAAAACGGATTGTCATTGGAAAGACAATTGCGAGAATTAGGTAGAAATATTTTTTAGGTAGGTATCAAACGTTTTTTTTTCCTAAACTCCGATTTCATATACTCCCTGCTTGAGTTTTTTTTACGGTTTTCGAAAGATCAAACTTTGACGACCTTACGACACAGAAAAACTCTGAAAAATTGTATAGTGTATTTTTTCGCGGGAATCAACGTTTTCCAGGAAGACCCTTTCATAAATTGTTTGTGAATAAGTTATACAAAAAGCCACAATTTTTTAAGAAATTGTATCATAAAATGACATCATAAAATAATGATGACACATTATTTTTCTAATTGAAATTGAAAAGCAGTCAAAATGACTTCTTTTGAGCAATCTACCGTTAAAACAAAAAGTACACTGTGGATAGGGAGGCGATAGACTCATCTTTTGGTGTACGTGAGCCCTTACCAGGACCATCGGCACAAGAACTGTGCACTAGTGGTGCTCCGTTCGATATACTGAAGCACTGGGAGACACAAATATATTCCAATCCTGTTAGTTATCGTCTAGCGATGGTAATTTTGTCGGCCTCATCAACACAGGTTTCAGTGAAAAGGTCTTTCAGTGCTTTAAAGCGCGTTCTAACGGACATGAGAACAAATCTGTCAGAAACATCTGTAGAGAACATCATGATTCTGAAACTCAATCCTGATCTGCTTATGATAATGTCTTCGACGAGCAGGAGAACCACTCTGATTAACTATAAAATCTATAGTCTTCTATACACCGTGACCATAATATTATTTAGTAAAAATAAGTTCATCTTTATATTCACCTCTTCTTCTTCTTGAATGGCACTAATGCTCCTTCGCCGTCTAATCGTAGTATTACTTGCGTTATTTTATTAGTAATTAGTTGAGATTTCTATGCCGAATAACACGCCTTGAATGCATTATGAGTGTTAAGCTCTATAGAATACGCATAACCACAGTGCAGTGCAAGTCGGAGGAAATTTCATTGACGAAAAATTCGCCCGACCAGAACGGGAATCGAACTCGAACCCCCAGCGTGTTAGGTGTGACGCTAACCACTCGGTCACGGGAGCAATAAATATTCACCTCTATGAAAAAAATAATAACTTGATACCGCAACATACCGTTTGTTTGTTCAAGATTTTTTTTTACAATTTTTCATTTTCCATTCTGTGCTTTTTTTTGCAAGCACAAACACACTGCGACCAAAAACCTTTTTTGTTGACAAATATACATATACGCTGCATCAATTTTACATTCCGGGATGAAAAAGCACAGGAAAATGAAAATATCTAAGAAAAAAAACCTTCATCCATCTATGGATGTGGCTTCCTTTTCTTTCTTTCTTTGTTTTTAAGAGGCTTTAAACTTTGCAGTTCATTCGCCTCTAAACAGGCTTCCTTTTTTTTCTATTACTTAACTCATTACCGGCAAGCAAACAAAAACTGTTGCTGTTATTTTTATTGTTGGCGCTGGGGAAATGTCAATGCAAAATCATTATTTCTCTCCGATTATCTATTTCCCGTAAAAAGGAACATTTTCCAAAATATTCAAAGTACAAATGCGCTGCGAAAACACAATGACATTAAGGACTACGAGGATGCTATTCAGTGCAATATACCGTTTTGAATCATATTTCAGACGCTTAAGGCATAGGATGCAGATACGAGATCTAAATTTTATGCACAGGTATTATTTGGTTGATATTTTAAATAAATTAGTTCAATATACTTTTAAGCTTTCTACTTTGGTACCAATTTGATTTTTATGTTTTCAATCCGCCCGAAATTTGATTTAGTGTCCGAAGTTTGATTCTTATTCGCCTCATTTGAAATGCATTTTATTCGATGATTTTCTTATGTTTTCAATCAAAGAGGTACCAAAGTAGAAAGCTTAAAAGCATATTGAACTAATTTATCAAAAATATCTACCCAACAATACCTGTGCATAAAGTTTAGATCTGTTTTTTGCATCAGGAAGGATGGTCAGCGGCGTTCTGAGCGGTGAGCGATTTTTTCCGTCCCTGCTTCTGGCACAAATGATATTGCGTTGTTGACCGGATGGGATTTTCATCAACATTTTCAGAATAGAACGACTCAATGAATCCTTTGACCCATAGACTACACCGAACGGTGACGCGTTGACAATACATTGGCATCTCCACTATCTTACTTGGGTTTTCGGAGCTTATTGACATCATTGAAGAATACGATTTTCTTACAAAAATCAATGTTCATGTTTTCTGAGACCTAATCTGGGACGGTGGTCGGAAGCGGAAGCAAAAAAAAAAAATTAAAACATCCACGACGAAAAATCGACGGACCAGATTAAACATTTGCAAAATCATCGAATTTCGCTAAATCGACTGTGTGAAGCATTTTCAAACATTCCATGAACGGTAAAGTGAAAAGGGTGATTAACTTGAAGTGTTACCAATATTACGTTTGCTTTATATGCCCTAATACATAGTGTTAGCGACCTTGACATCTATTTCAACTATTCATTGTACTGTCGTTCGACGCATAGTTGTCCCATGTTCCAAAATCAGCAACTGGGAAAAACGCAATTAAAGTTTTCTCGCATATTTGTCTACCAAAAGCTTTAAGCATTTCAATTTAGCAATACACCGGTTTTTTTTTTATAAGCACTATACTATTGTTTAATGAAATGTGATGAGATCTCCTCACTGAATCAATCAAGCTTGATTACGGGTTTAAAAATTCATGGTGGGACTGTTATGCCTAGAATATTAACATGGGACAATTGAACTTGATGTTGTTTTTTGATATACTGGGAACAAACAATTTTTTTTGTGTTTTTCCGAAAGATTATGCATAAAAATGTCGTTTTATGAAGAAGGGAGTGATCTGCAATACCTTCGCCGAATATAAATCTCGTTGTTATTAGGCATTCGCTAACAAGATGTACACGTGTTCTGTTAAACTCTTCCTTATTTGTTTGAGAATTAGTCCATTCTTCCAAACCAGAAATGAGTGCATTATCCTTGCTGAAAGTGTGACATGAAATTCTTGTACTTTAACCGACTTATTCGTTATGGATCTACATAAAATACATGGTGGGACAGTTATGAATAGAATATCAACATGGGACAATTGAGCTTGATGTTTTGTTTAAAAGCTGGGAACAAACTATAAGTTTTTTGTGTTTTTCTGTAAGATTATGCATAAAAACAACGTTTCATGAAGAAAAGTGAAAATCGTCAAAAAGTAACATGGGACAACTATGGGAAAAAGTATTACGTTGAAACGAAAAAAAGTTCTACGCGATGGAGTACAAACGTGAATGATCCCCTACAGTTGGAAAAAATGTCCTCACCCAATTTCCGGAGCAAAATCAACTGAACTACTCCGTTTCGACTGCTATTTTTTGTCCTGCTCTCCTTTTCACCTCCCAGGCCTTTTAGCCTGGCGACAGATAGATGTTTAATTTAGTTGACTGTTCATTAGTTGAAAGGTGTTTAAAACTGGCAGAAACTCTCCTCAAATGTTTAACCAACTCCAAAATTCTACTTCTGTGTCGGAGATGAGCGGGATTTATCCCGTCTAATATTTTCTTCCCACGATGATCAAATATCGCTACTGCATAAATATTATGCGCTACGGATATTATCACTCTAGACCCCGTACCTGCGAAATGTGATTCAAATCTAAGACCGCCATAACGTGCCGTTTGGTTTTGGACTTCATAGCGACAACGTGAGACGTGTTTTATCTTTGATTATAACTCCAAGCCGAGCACGTAGGTTTTTGTAGATTTTCTCTGGGGTATTTATGCTGCAAACGTCTAGTGAATCTTTCGTCCGAAAATAAATTGCCGACAAATACTTCCAACGTGTCCGAATCTGGGGCGCATAAAATTTATGATTCGCTGGGTAAGATTTTCGCTTGTTTGAAGATTGGGTTAATTGTGTTCCTATCTGGAAGTATTACACCAAGCTGATAACGTTACTATTTCATAATCAATATATACATTCTATTTTTGACTGCAAGTGAAATTGCTGATAAGCTCCCATCTCACAAAATTTATATGAGATAAAAAATACACGACTTGATACAAAATTAATTTCGAGCACGGAAGTAACGATAGTGACGGACAAGAAAAACGGATCGAAATTAATCGCCATTCTTCTTACCCTATTTAACTCATCGATTCAAAACAATTGTTTTAAGTAAACATTTCCTTTACCTTTCGTAAACAGCCAATTCTTTTTTATGCATCAACAAATCCTTAATGGCACCCTTATCAACTGTCTCTCTCTCTCTCTTCGGCGATGAACAGAATAAAAAGCAAAATCCGAGAGAAGTAAACTCCATCATTTATGGGCTCTCAATCACTGAAACTTGGCCTCTAACGACTGGGGCAGCGGTTGACTGGATGATTGCATCCCTCGGTCTCGGCATTTGAGATGAGTTCAGTGGATAGCAAAAAAAAATCGACAGGGTAAAATATAAGAAATAAACAACAAGACAAACTCTCAGAGTGAAAAGTGCGTTGGTGGTTGAAACAAAAAAAAACAGACATTCCTTCTCTTAGCTGCCTACGAAATCAGAGGAAAAGTTTTCCATTAAATTAAGTGGTGGAACATTTTGTAACTCAATCGATAGATCTTTTCTGTGACTTTCGCTGAACCGATGAAAACAAAAAAAAAAGATTTGTGGATAGACACGGATGACGGGAAATGAATATGCAAATCAATCATGGTCGACTTAGAATCTATATTTAATATACGGAGTATCAATCAAAGCATTGCTTGGAACTAAATGAGTCTAAGTATAACCCGCTTGAGCTACTTTGCAAATATAAAATTGATTTGAAGCCATTTTATCTTTTTGTGTATACTTTGTTCGAAGAATAATATGAGGCAAAATCATTATATCAACGCCAACAATATGTTGTATGAGGTTGATAATATTTTGCCAACATTTTTGTCAGCTTGATATAATGCTTCTCTCAACACTTTTGATATGGCAGCAAAAGATATGCAGAATCAAACTTGAAAGCGATTATCAATGCATTTGCAGACAGCTTAGACTCTGATATAAATGTCATGTTCCGTTTGTAGTATGATGACACTGAAGAATAATGGCAAACAAAGCTTGAATGTTGTATGTATATAGTACCATTGAGGGAGACAATTTCTTTCTCAATGGCACCAGCGTGTCATAAAGGAATGCCACCTCCGCATTGTAGTATTGCTCGCGTTCCTTCATCGATATTTGGTGGCTTGAAATCATTGAAACCACTGTGAGCCACGATATACAGGATGTTTCATCATAAATAAATGCTTGAAAAATCGAACACATCGAAGACGTTGAAATTAAGGCATTTTTTGAGTACTTTTTTTTTTTCAAAATTTCACGTAATCAAGCTAAGAGTGTATTGGATCACAGTAGCCATAGGTTGTCGGCAGTATTGCCACACGTACAGATTTATCTGGAAAGATACAGATTTTTTCGTTATTTTTGGTACAGATTCTGTACGGTGCCGGGTACAGCTTTTCGTCAAAAAGTACAGATTGGTACAGTATTTTTCCACTTGTGAAATTTATCTACATTTGAACGAAGCAACATTAAGTTACATTAAGGAACATGACGACTTTTACGCCGCAGTATCGCTTGGTGTTGCTGATCATAAAAGCATTTATAATGCAATGATTGATCAGTTTCATAAGGACGAAATTCCTTACAATTTGTGGAGGCGATCTGACGTAGTGGTAACATCCATGCCTCTCACGCTAAAGGTCACGAGTTCAATTCTCACTCCCGACTTTCTTACAAAAATGGAAGTTGAAGTGACGAACCAGCCAAATGAGTTAAAAGTCACTATAATACAGATAAAGAAAATCCTTACAATGATTTTCTGAAAGGATTCGCGTCGCACGGTGCGACGTATGTGCGACGTTGCTCCAGGCTGAAAAACTTGAAGCTGAAAGATTTTTATTTCATCATTCTGCGAGGAATCTTACGTTCTATCAGAGCAATGGACAGCGGAAGGCAGATCCTTTTTAAGGATATTTGTTGCAGTTTTTTCGTGGAGCTGATCAAGCAAATGGGAAAAAGATTCGATTTTGATGATCCGACGCTCAAGGCTGCGGCAATGTTCAATCCCAGAAACTATTCCAACTGGACAAGCATAAACGTTGTGTTAGGAGAGTTTCCAGGACGCTACAATGGGAATATACAAGATCTGGAGAATTAATTCCGTACACTGAAGATAAAATCACTCTGCAAAGAAATCACAGTTTCAAAAAACGAGCATGTACAAGATTAGTGGAAGAAAATTCGATGTCTTAAATAAATTGATCTCGCTCGGCTTGGCCCGCATTTTCGGCGCTTCGATGTCTTGTTTGCAACGTTTTCAATATGCCTCATTCCTCGGCAACTGTCGACCGATATTTTTCTAAATATAATCAGAACAAAAATAAGCGATTCGACGATACGATGAACGCTATTTTGAGATCAAAGGATTTGATTAAACATCGTGGTGGCAGCTCGAAAATTTTAATAACTGATAGTATGCAATCTAGATACAGACAGAACTATGTATAAGAATCATGAAACACACGAATTACTTGCAAATGTAAATTTAGTACCATTCTGAATCATATTTCGGACGCTTAAGGCATATGATACAGACAACAGATCTCAACTTTATGCACAGGTATTATTTGGTTGATATTTTTTAATAAATTAGTTCAATATGATTTTAAGCATTCTACTTTGGTATCTATTTGGTTGAAAATTTAAAACATCATCGAATAAAATGTTTCTCAAATCAAGCGAATAAGAATCAAACTTCGGACACCATTTATAAAAAAATCAAATTTCGGACAGATTGAATTAAAATTTCGGACACTTTGTTTTGTAATTTTTTGAACGAAAATTACATTACACTTGATTATATTTTATAGTCAACTGCGAAACGCTTTCCAAGCAATCCCAGTAACTTGATAACGACGATAAGAACTGATGAAACACGAGAGAAATTTAAATATTGAAGAAGGGGTAAATTCTACGTGCTCACGCTAAGCAAACGTCAAACACAAACGATAAATGAGTGGATTTTGAATTTTGGATGGTTTTTTCCTGCTATGTAATAATTCAAATGTAATTCTTAAATGAAGTGATAGTAAAACCAAGGGATTACTCTAAAGAAGCAATTGTGATAATTATTTTATAGTTATATCATCGGTGTATCAAGCATTTCAAGATATTAGAACAATGTGTCCGAAATATGTTTCAGAACGGTATTTGTAGTAAATAAATGAGTATTTTTCTCATGCTAATGAGTTAGTTGTTTCTCTACAGCGAATATTTTCGATGGTACATTTTTTTGAAAAAAAAAGTACAAATGAGAAAGATTTTTAATTCCTCTAGTACAGATGAAAATGTTACAACACATGGTTGTCGGTATGAGTTCATTTGTTCCAGCGTCCTACATTTTCGAACACGAAACATGAAAATCGCTTCGCCTCTTCGCTTCGACTAGGACTACTACGGCAATCGCCGTCAACGTGACTTGAATTGACTAGGAATGAATTAGCGAACGTTAAAAACGAGGATGACTGATGGACTATTCTAGCAAATGGTTATTCTAAGTGATTTGACGAATTAATACAAATCTTTCTCTTCATTCAACCTGACTTCAATCCCCCACTACTACTCCATCCTGGCATGAATCTCGTTACCCGCGTACACAATATTATTTTATAATATCCATATAAAGTGAAACGAAAACATGATTTCTCCCAGGGTACGTTCATGAGAAGGTATCCTGGACTCGAAGTGTGTCCGACACGATTCACATATACACTCTCAACAATGACATCTTAGCTTTGACAGAAAGCAGCGATCGCAAAGCAATTCATAACAAGTGTTTTTTTGTTGTTGCGAATATTACGTGTTTTGCTACATTTTATTTGAAAATATGTCAATAATACGTGAGATAGAGGAGTTAGTGAACCTTTAAATTTAAAATAACGGAACTAGTACCCAGGATGTGTTGTTTCTGTGTTGCTTTTTAAAGTGGTCTTTTTACAGCGGCCCGACTGCGAAGGAATATATACAAAATATTTCTATTTTCAGATAATTCTATGGCTCGATGTGTGGCACCCGGATGCGTGAGCGTTCGGTCATTGATACCCTGGCTCGAGTCCAGGTCGAATTATGAAAACATATCCCACAAATTATCATTCCATCGATCCTCAAGGGATGTGACTATTCGGAAGAAATGGATTCGATTCTTTGGACAGGACATAAACAACAATACTAAAAACATGTACATTTTTTCGCTTCATTTCAGTCCAGATTGTTTCATTCATATCGATGGCTTGGAAGTACAATATCGTTGAAAACTGATACAAACAGGTAAATTTGAACAAATCCATATTATAGTTACAATTATTACACAAAAATGTTTATTTCTAGCTGTTCGTATTGTTAGAAAGGCCAACGATTCTCATGCCACGGGAAATCAAAACGGATGGCTCACCGAAAGGTCTTGATTGATATCTAGCAAGAGTAAAAAAAAACCATAAATCATCCACAACATCCGCGGAATTGGTCCAGTTTTCTAATGGGACGAAACATGACTATCCCGAGAGGGATATTCGGTTAAATGAAATCGGGAGCAGCACTATCAACATCTCTAATGAAAAACCTAGTGATTCTGCTAGTTCTGAAAGCTTAATTCAAGCACTGCAGTAGGAGGTATCGGAGAGCTACAGAGAGCTTAAGGAAGCTAAACTCTGAATAACCGAACCACAATTTCCCCTAGGTTTTGACTAGATAAAAAATCTAAGTGAAATAAACCTAAAATAAACTTATTTAGACAAATTCATCATACCGCTCCATGATACTTGCAAAGCTAACACGTCACAGCCTCACTGTTACTGATGCACGAGTCAGTCCAGACTACCTTCTCATAAACGTACCCTGGATTTCTCCATTGACAAAGAAAAAAAGCAAAAAAAAAAACAACATGACAGTTGTCCTTTTTGAAATTAGCTTATTTGTATTGGAGAGTGTGTGTATCACACAAGCGAAGTAATATACCTGGTATTTTATTCACGTTAACCCTTTTGCTACGAGTGTCGTCTATAAGCGACATCCGCGCGACGAACTGTGTGTACGAGTGTCTTCTATAGACGACATCCGCGCGATGTTCGAGCGTCGTCTTTAGAGGACATCAGAGTGATACTGCGCATCGATCACACCCAGTGTTGCCAATGTTCCAGTTTAAACTGGATTCTTCCAGTTTTTTTTCCTTGATCCAGTCAAACAGTTAAACCTTAAAATATTCCAGTTTTTTTTAAATATTGTCCAGTTTTATCCAGTTTTGTTTATATATGTGCTTCAGTTTCATCAATTTCATGTAAAATGAATTCACAATGCATTAATATTCCTCCTTCACCTTGCTATTCCTTGTTTTTGACATTGTTTGCTCGATCGATCGGAGGTATATTTACCTTGGATTGATCTTTCTTTCTTACACACTCTCAGTATTATTTTCCTTCTGCTTACACATCCGAATTCAATACGGTAAGCGCGCATAGCGTGTGGTGCCTACCCAAGTAGCAACACCCCATCCTTTTCCTGAGAAGAAAAATATGTCACCCTTTTAATCTCGAGTCCACCGCGAGTAATCGGTTTCCCACATTACTAACCATAGATTTAAGAAAATTGTTCATATATATAGTTTTAAAAATATATTTAAGATTTCGGCTCCTTTAAACTTATGTAACTGAGCCTGTAAAAATAAACGAATTTATAAAAAAAAAAGTAGCAACATTCCACATTGTCTTTGAGTTTATATACATATTATATGTTCTAGTTCCTCCAAAACATGCTGAAGCTCAGAGCAATTGATCAACCTTTTCAACAACGACTTGTGCAATGTTCTTAACAAGAAATCTAACCCTAAATGTTTCATAGAGCCCGCGTGCTATGCTGACTTTGAGTTTTTATGAGCATTAGATGTGATAGGTCCTCCGAATCATTCTAAAGTTCATAAGATCATAGGGTCAATGTGCTCCATTGACTTCAAATGATATGAATATTAAACCCAAGTAATCTTGCTTCCGTTTACATCCGTTTACATCAATCGACCATTCAACGAAATAAAAATCCGAAAATCACATGTGCCACAACATGCGGCAAACATCATTTTTAGGTAACCCGAAAAGGAAAACCTGTACAATTACTTAGACCGGCTATATATTCTATTATTTATCGCTTCTAAAGCAGTTGAAATCTGATAAGCTTTCCGAGAGAACTCATCTAAAATCAATCGTCCCGGCGATATGTTGTTCATAGCGTATTTTACGTATTATTTTACGTATTTCTTACTTTATGCAACTCCATTCGCAATGGCGGAGAGTTATCTTTGGGAAACTTGAAAAGATAACTGGAAGAACTCTAGAACCAATCGGACCGGCGATATATTCCGTTATTTATCTATATCGAATTTCAATCTCGAAGGGGGACAGTTATCTTTTGTAAACCTGAGAAGCCGAGAGAACTCTTCTAGAAACAATCGTCCCGAAGTTATGTTCCATTATGCATCGCCCGTGAGCTTTGTGGAAATTTAATCGCGACGGAGGAGAATTATGTTTTGGAAACCTGAGAATATAACCGAGAGAACTCCTTTGAAATCATAATTCCTGGTATGTTCCATTGTCGATTGCGCGTACTCTGTATCGAACTTTGATCGCGACGACGGAAAGTTATCTTTTTTTACGTAATCTTAATGGACAACAGCTATTACAACCGTCCTCCTTGAGGCTTTGGACCATCTTGCTCTAGTTCTTGCTCTAGCTTCAAGTTCTTTTTCGGTTATGCTACTATAGAGATCCGTCACTCACAGGCGGAGTTTTTTATTCCACGTTCTTCGAGATTTTTCAAGTTTTATCAAAATAAAACTGTATGTTCTAGAGGTTCTAGAAGATCCTCAAATATTGTTTCACAGTAATGTTCGAGTGGCGGGAAATGTATTTCCTGCTCGAATGGTTAATTATTGGTTTATTTTACTGTTTTATGAACTACATGTAAATATTACACTAAACTTCAAAATAAATTCTATTTCACAAGCACTGGAACAGGAAAAAAATATAAATCAAAGCCGACTTTCTTCAAATTGAATAATTTTTCAGGATCCAGTTTTCTTCCAGTTTTTTCAAAAGCAATCTTCCAGTTTTTTGAAAAATATTATTGGCAACTCTGATCACACCAGAGCGAAATACATACTTTTCGGCGCAGTGTTCCGTTAGCATTCGACGACGAATTATTTGCGTTCTCTAAGAAATGTATATGGAATAAACAAAACAAATGTTCAAAATACTCACGGTTCCATGATGATTTGAGCTCAATTTCTCATGAAATTTTGCAACGGTTTGTTTTTTAACAGATGGCAATTGTATTGTTACTTATTTCCATTATTTATATGGTAAAATGGTCCAGAGAGCAGTCGTATTCTTAGTCCTCGAAAGCATTAACATTACCGGTGAAATGCTGCTTAACCCATTCGTTACGAGCGTCGTCTATAGACGACATCCGCGCGACGAGCTGTGTGTACGAGCGTTGTCTTTAGACGACATGAAATTCATACTGCTCTTCGATCATACCAGCGCGATGTGCATACTTTTCGGCGCAGTGCTCCGTACAGGGATAACACTTCGGCGGAGCACACTGCCGTAATGAAAGGGTTAATTGAACACTATTTTACCACTTCACAAACACCGACACTCAGAATACATGCACCATAGTAATATCAATATGGTATGGTAGAACTAATAAAAGTTCGTTCGTTTCTATGGCCGTGGGGGAGTGAAAATTTGGTACTGAAATATCACTTTTATTTGTTTTTTTACAAAGTAATTTCACAAATATGTTCTGTATGCTGTCACATTATATTCATAATCAGCGGGAACTTCAATAAAATGTATGTTTTCCATTCATAAAACACATACTGAAAATAGCATTTTCACATGGATGCGGTAGGCAATCGAATATAAACACAACGACTGACGTCACTATTTGAGAAATAGTTATGGCAGCGCATGCTATGTCGTTCGAAAAACACCATCTTCATTACCTTTTTTTCCAGGACATTGGATGGCTTCGTAGTCCCCTGACTATCCTCAGATGTATATGACTATGCCGATCCCTGATTTGCTTACAACATGGCTTCACCACGCGTTGTGATTCGATACTGCATTCTCAAAACGAAAACTTTGTTATGTCCACTTGAGTGTAAGCAAAATTTTTGAAATTTACGAAAGAACGGAGTGTGACATTCTAAAAAGGTTCGGGGGAATTCTGACAATCGCCAGGAAAACTTGGAGCCAGTGGACCCTATATCAGATGCGAAAGTAGCGGGTCTTTCCAAGAGAAATCAGGAATTGTCTTCGTGTGAAAGCGGCGAAAAGGTAAATGTTTCGCAATCCTGCTTACAAGATCTTCGCTTCTTGTTCGTCGGGCTAGATTAAGATGTTTACCAGAAGGAGTATTTACGGAAGAGCCAACTGCCGTTTTCTGGAGTAGCATGAGGTGGAGTCTATTCTGGCCGGATTTGCGAAGCTGGCACTACTCAAATTCCACCAAACAGTGGCACATCGAAAATGTTTTTTTTTCACTTGTTCTTTTCAATTCAGCTAAAGTAATTTTCGTTTGATTCATTCAGACACGGAATGTGTAAAACTTGAGAGTTCATCTGCCTTTAATGTCTGTAATGAGGTTTTTCCCAAGTTCCTCGGTTTGGTAGTTCGTGTTGGGGAAACATATTCCGATCTGTACAAAATGCACGCAAGTAGAAAGGTAGCCGCAGCTTGCAAAACCAATTTCTCCAGGTTTCTATGTTTAGAAGTCAGTATTAGGGAAACACATTAATTCCGGTATGCATATTCGAATAGGAAGCAAAAGTGCCCCCGACTTGCATGTATTTCCTCAGACTCCTTGGTTTTGAAACTTGTGTTGGGGAAACACATTCCGGCCTGCACAAATGCAAGCGGGTACAAAAGGACCCGAAGCTAGTAAGTTTTCGCAATGTCGATTCCCCCAGGTGTCTTAGTTCAGAAGTCTGTGTCGGGGAAACGGTACCCCGCTGCTTCTCTGGTTGCTCATTTTGGTCGGTACAATTTGAGTAGCACATATCATTATACGCCGTATATATTCCTGTTAAACGTAGTCCTACGTCAAAAAAAAAAAAGAAAATCATTAATAATTCTCTGTAGATGTTATTTTTGACGCTTTGGAATAAAGTTTGAAAATTTCAAACTTTTGGAATAAAGTTGTCATGCATCAACATCGGCAGCCGCGCGGAATAATCTTGGCCAGAAGGATATGCTGTCTGTTTGGTGAGACCAGCCGGGTGTGATGTACTATGAGCTGCTAAAACCGAATGAAACCATTACGGGGGATTTCTACCGACGACAATTGGTGCGTTTGAGGCGTGCACTGAAGAAAAAACGGCCACAATACGAGCTATGACACGATAAAATTATTTTGCAGCACGACGATGCTCGACCGCATGTCGTGAAACCGGTGAAACATACTTGTAAACGCTGAAATGGTCGGTCCTATCCCAACCGCCATATTCTCCAGACTTTTCTCCGTCCGATTACTACCTATTCCAATCGATGCAACATGGACTGGTTGACCAGCACTTCTCCAATTTTGAAGAAGTCAAAAAATGGATCGATTCGTGGTTAGCTGACAAACCGGTAGATTATTTCCACAAAGGGATCCGTGAATTGCCAGAAAGATGTAGTTGGAAAGTTGTGACTAGCGATGTAACCATTTTGCAGAATAAAGCATTAATTTTTGAAAAAAACAACGAAGAAACTCACCGGTATTCCTATTATTTAACACTATAATTATGAAAAAAAAACTACTATAATTATAAGAAAACGTGAATGTTTAAAAGTGTTTATATTAAAAAATCAATTTCAGGTCAGTTCACATCGTGAACGATCATTTCATGACTTGTATGGCATGTAGCGTCACTCTGTAGGGAAGAAAAATCGTCCGTATCCATATTTATGGATTCAAGCCAGATTTGTCTCGATATCACGTAAAGGCACTTCCAGCATCATTTAATGGAAACCAATGGCACAATTACATATTTGGTCCATAATCCACGCCAAACAGTAATTCGTTATATTGGCATCCCCTAAGTATACTAAGGAGTTATTTTGCGTCCAAAGACCGGAGCGAATACGTTTCGACGGCTTCATATCGAGCACTAAGCCAGTCTCGTTGATGTTTGTCCGTAATTCAGTTTTTTTTCGTTATTAAATTCAACAATTTCGATTTCAACTATCTCTGAGAATTGCTCTAAGTTTAATTTTCTAAGTTTATAGAAGCTATCTATCACCACATGGCAACTCTGAGTGCATCAGGTTTAAAATGAATGATCTTTTGGACCCTTCACATTATTCCACCCAGTACCTAAATCTCGAAATAACGAGGAATACTCCTCTCAACCTAAAATACACATCATCAGACTCACTAATTTTGAAACGAAAATAAATTAGCAAGCATTGCACGTTGGTTCATTGTGAAGCAATTCAGATGGTAAATTGACAACTATAATCATAAATGTTAGGCAGCTTTGCCATATTATCAATGCTGAGATCATTCTTATTTAACTATTCGGACAGATCAATTCGAACGAGACACACGATGTCTCAATCGAAACCATTCGCGCCGCTGATAAATAGTATCGTAGCACAATCTTGATTAACCAAATTGTGCAAACAAAGCGATATTGGCGGCGATAAAATAAACATGTTCCAACCGTCTGAATGATTTCAACAATAATAACGTATTATTTTAATGACACTTCCGATCGACCGATTTTGATGGTCATTTGAAAATTAGCGTTAACTGTACTTGTTAACATCTGTTTCCTATTACCATTCAAACCAAGAACAACTGCTTTTGGTATTCCTCCCGCCAATGCTCAACAGTCGAACTCTAATCCTAATTAGCGTTGCTCGATTGTGGTTACTCCAATAATTGAAACGTATTCAACAACTTCACATGTTGTATAATATAACACTGTTCGGTTGGCGGATTTTTTTTCTGTGAAAATGTTCTTTAATCTTCTATTTATATCATAACCTCTCTTCTCCCTCCATGTGAAGCAAACCAGCAGAAATGATAACAATATGCATAAACATGCAAACCACAATTCGATATTTTCAATCACGTTTTTATTTCTTATTTATGATTCCTCGAATACCTACTACCATGGTCTAGGCGAGACTCGAGCCTCGGGCCACCATTAATAATAGCCTGTCAGGAGCAGCGGCATTGAAATTAATTATAACGAGATTAAACTAGCCAGCCATCATTGCTTCGGGCCACCGCCCAAAGATATTTCGCACTTCTGTACGGTTCACTTATCGCATTTCATAATTTTAATTAAAAGACATCGTGGGAGAAGCGGAAAAGATTTTAATGTCATCAAAACATATTTGAATTTCATTAAACTTAAATCTTAAATTATTTTGCTAATTAATACCGTCACGAGGCCCGCTCGAGCCGTGTTTTCCACCACTGTGTACCGCCCAGGAAACAGATCTAGCCAGGATGAACACAGATGAGGAAAATCCAGGGAAGCGAGTAAGTGGCGAACGACAGCTCAAGGCATCAAATTGTTGCGTTAAGCTGCGAGAAATGCAAAGCATGAGCTAATTCATGTTAATTTAAAAAGTTTCACCAGAACCACTTTGCTCGGCAAAACGCTCATATTAAGTTAAACAGTTGCAAGATAATTCTTGAGAAGGCTAGGTCAAACAGCGAAAACGAAAACTCAGCTTCCTAACGAACGCAGGCATCATTAATCCATTGATGTTCGCACCGGAGGAGACTTTGAGATGAAGAGTTGGAACGAGGTAATTGTAGCGAACGTGTTTCTCGAAATTAACTAGCTTTTTGAAACTTCCTGCTACGCAAATGATAACTTCGGAAAACGCTGCGAGCAATAGAAGCGGTAAACAAAACATATGCAAATCTAGCGAAGTTTTTATTCCTTTGTTGACACTGTCTGGCATGTTTTGACAGGAACGAAAGAGTTATCTATTGCGTTACGTTATTTCTTCCGCTCGAAATCCATTGCACAGCCTGGAGCACATGAAACATGTCATGAGACTTGGATAATTTCAGGTACTGAATGCCGTTTAAGTGTAGAGTTACCTTCATCCATTTACCACCTACCAGATGTGCAAGTTGAAATTGTCCGATTGATATGTTTGGTGTTACCAGCGGGTTTGTATTTATTCCTTCGATTTGATATATATGTGTACTTTTTACATCTATATATAAAAAAAATGGATTTCTGTCTGTTTGTCTGATTCTTATGGACTTGGAAACTACTGAACCGATCGACATGAAAATTGGTATGTAGAGGGTTTTTGGGGCCGGGAAGGTTTTCATGATAGTTTGAGACCCCTCCCCCCTCTCTAAGGGGGGGCTGCCATACAAATGATACACAAACTTCTACATTATTCGAGAATTAATCAAGCGAATGCAACCAAATTAGGCATCTGGAGGTTTTAGGGTGCAATAAATGATTCTGTGATGGTTAGATACTCCTCCCCCTCTCTTAGGGGGGGCTGCCATACAAATGAAACACAAATTTCTGCAATACTCGAGAATCAATCAAGCAAATGAAACGAAATTTGGCATGTGGGGGTTTCAGGGTGCAATAAATGTTTTTACGGTGGTTAGACACTTTACCCCCTCTCTAAGGGGGAGCTGCGATACAAATGAAAGACAATTTTCTGCATAACTCGAATACTATTCAAGCAAATGGAGCCAAATTCGGCATGCGAAGGTTCTAGGAGACACGAATCGTTTCTATGGTGAATAGACACTCCTCCTCACTCTCTCTGAGGAGGGGGGGGAGGACTGCCATACAAATGAAGTATACATTTCTGCATAATTGGAGAACTAATCAAGCGAACGGAACCAAATTTGGTGTGTGGAGGTTTTAGGGGGCAAGAAACATTTCTAAGATGGCTCAACACTCCTTTTTTTTTATTTGCGACAAGGTAAGTATCAACAGATTACATTCAAACCAACAGATACAACTTACTTAAACTATCTTATACATAACACTAACATTATTACATTATTACAAACAAGTTATACATTCAATAGTCATGGTGATAAAATATTGTAAAACATAAACTTATGACTAGTACGAGAATGATTAAAGTCAAATATATAATAACATTTGTTGAATATTTTACACATGCTGGTCAGAGGTTCATTTGCACCATAGTTTGTACTAGATGCCGGAATATGCAGAAACGGGTGGGAACGTAAATTTATTCGTCTTATGTGTATGTTTAACTGTTGGAGAAGTGCAACGCAGTCTATATCTGACCGTAATAGATCAGCAATAAACATTGCCTTCGACAGGTCTCGACGCACATTTAGAAGTTGCAGGCTCAACAAATTACATCTACTTTCGTAACTTGGCAGGTTAACCGGAACCCTCCAGGGTAGTTTTCGAAGAGCAAAGCGTACAAATCTTCTCTGTATGGACTCAATACGATTGACTGCATTATTGTAGAACGGCGCCCAAACTACTGAACAGTATTCTAAAGTTGAGCGGACTATTGAACAGTACAAGGTTTTCAAACATGCAATGTCTCTGAAATCCTTTGCATAGCGAAAGATAAATCCAAGCAGAGAAGATGCTTTGCTGGCGACATATGACACATGTTGTTTAAAGGTGAGATGAGAGTCAAGCATTACTCCCAAATCCTTCACAATAGACTCTCGGTTTAGTGACTGCCCACGAAGAGAGTATGTGAAGCAGATGGGTGATTTCTTCATACAGAAACTGATGACAGAGCATTTCGAAGCATTCAGTATCATCATATTGTTTTGACATCGCTCAGCAAATATGTCCAACTGTTGTTGAAGGAAAACTGCGTCAGCACGATCGTTTATGACAAAGTACAGCTTAAAATCATCCACATACGACAGCTTCTGGCATTTGATTGAGAAGTGAATGTCATTCAAATACAGCAGAAATACGAATGGACCGAGATGGCTGCCTTATGGTACACCAGAAGACACAGGAAAAGGTTGAGAAACATGATCGCCTATTTTGATGGACATTTGACGACCCGTGAGATAAGATCGAAGCCAGTTGAGGAGTGCACCATGGAAGCCAAGCCGCTCTAGTTTGGCAACAGCAATCTTATGGTTGATTTTGTCAAACGCAGCCGAGAAGTCAGTATAGACAGCATCAACCTGTTTCCCGTTATCAAGCTCGCGGATTATAAATGATGTGTATTGCACTAGATTTGTTGATGTTGATCTTTTCTTCATGAATCCATGTTGTTCAGCAGCTAAATAACTGGAACAACTGTGTTTAACGTAGTCTAGGACGATTAACTCGAAAAGTTTGGACACAGCACACAATGCGGCAATGCCTCGATAGTTTGTAACAGAATGCCTTGTCGCCTTTCTTAAAAACAGGAAAAACGGACGAATCCTTCCAACCGTTAGGGAAAATTCCAGATTTTAATGAGAGGTTGAATATGGCTGCAAGTGGTGTACTCAGGACGTCTATACAGTATTTAATCACCAAGGCGGGGATTCCATCAGGAATGCAGGTGGAGTTTTTCAAACGAAGACCAGCTTTACGGACTTCATCTATCGATAAATGTGGATGGGGTTCAATGGCTAAGTGCATGGGAACTTCTCTTGCAGCATTTGAAACGAGTTCATCAGAAACCACTTCGCTAACGAAAACACTGCGAAAATGTGCCATGAACAAATCGGCGATTCCATCAACGGTAGACATTTCCCGATCTCCATTGGACATCGTGGAAGGAAGGCCGGATTCCTTACGTTGATCTTTCACGTGATTCCAGAAACTTTTGGGATTAGATCTAAGCTTATGTTGAAGACGATACTGATGATTGCGATAGAGATGTTTGTTGAGCGCCTTATACTGTTTGTTGATTCGTATGTATTTCTTTCTCGATTATTCTGTTCGCAGTTTGCAAAACTTCTTCAGAGCAGCCCGCTTTGAGGTTTTTAGGCGCTTCAAACGATGACTGGACCATGGAGGGTGAATTGGTGAGAGCGAAATTTCCTTTGGTACGAACTGGTCGATTGCGTAACTAACTATACTTGTAAATATATTCGATGCAACTTTCACGTCACAACCTCGCATTTCTTCATCCCATTTAATGTTGTCGACCTGCAGTACTATAACTATCCAGAAGGGCAGCCGCTAAGGGTCCAATGTTTGAGCAACTGGATTGAGTATAGAGGAATCCGGCATCGTTCACACACCATTTGAGTGAAGATAGATTGAAATCACCAATAACAAGAATGTCGTCGTTTGTACTCATCTAGTTCTCCTCCCACCTTTCTAAAGGGGGGCTGCCACAAAAAATGAAACACAAATTTCTGCATAACTTGAGAACTAATTAAGCAAATGGAACCAAATCTGGCATATGGAGGTTTTAGGGAGCAATACATGTTTCTATGGTGGTTTGACACTCCTTTCCCCTCTCTAAAAAGCGGGGGGGGACTAACCAACTCGAGAACTAATCAAACAAATGGAATCAAACTTAGCATATAGAGGTTTTAGGGATCGATAGCCGTTTCTATGGTAGTTCGACACTCCAACTCCTCTCTAAATGGGGGCTCCCATACAATTAAATTTTGGGCCGAACAAAAGTTTGCCGGGTCAGCTAGTTTGATATAAAACCCCAACTAAACTAAACTATTTCGCTATTTCGTTTTCGGCCAAAAATTTTTTTTCGAGATGACTCCAGATCTCGACGTTTCATGCAATTTAAACCTTTGAGCGCTTTGAGGCACCCCTATATCATATCCGATAGAGCTGAAACTTTGCACAGGTTAGTTTTTGGGCGAATAAACAAAATGTACATGTGTTTTTGAAATTCGATGATAAAATGTTTCCCATGCATCCATTGCCACCCTAATATACATCCTTTTCACTTTCCGTCTTACTCCAACTGGTATTTGGTAGCTGACATAATAAGCTTCATCTGACAAAGAAGTAGTCACGCTCATAATCTTGTTCCTCCAACGTAACGCAACGTAAACTATAGAATCCCGATAAAGAAATGAGAGACGTAGTCCTACGTCAAAAGAATAAATCTTCTTCGGCCAATAGTCACTCTCTACCTTCAGCACAGATTTTATGTAGTTCCTCACAGAAGGAACTAAATATATTCTGTCGAACATATTCCGGGAATTTGCGTTTTTTCAATAAAATGCTTTATTTGTCATCATTCTGAAGCAATCCACTTGTTCCAACGAACAATCCAGTCATCGAAACATCGAAACATATTTATAGCTGTATTCAGGAATTACCTTCAGGTCACGCAGCGAATTCGTTTTTATGTCCTCAATGCTGTCAAAACGGGTCCCACGAAGCGGTGTAATTTGAGTTTCTTTTTTTTATTTATTCGTTTATTTTTACAGGCTCAGTTACATAAGTTTAAAGGAGCCGAATTCTTTATTTGAGTTTCGGAAATGAGAAAAAATCACTCGGGGCCATATCTGGAGAGTACAGTGTCATTATCTGGCCATATCTGGATTGAACATCACATTCGTGCAATTTTTGGTCTAAAATACGTGCACAATGATCGATCGATGAGCTGGAGCTTTAGCGTGGTGCAAAATCCAAAAATCTGGCCGTTTGTGACGATTTTCTCTATATTTATATATTTATGACGTCAAATTAATACTGTTAATTAACCGTGGCTTTGATGTGGTTAGCCGGAACCTGGCCTAATCAGAAATCCATTCAGTTGATGCGGCGATGTGAGATAAGGACGGTCGCACTCAGACGCCTATGCATTATTGTCTTCTTTTCCAACTCCATTTCTCTTCTGCAGTTTAACCGACGCTTCCTTTGCTTTCGTTCTATCATTCTTTGTATGGACACCGACTGGACAACATCGTTGCTGGACGAGCTGGACGGCGAGGGATCGAGGGCCCTTCTCAAGGTAATGAGGGTGGAGGTGTAGTGCAGAAGTAAAGTAAAGTTTGACAAAGGCTAGAGACGAATGAACTGAAAAAAGTTTGAAGTCTCTATATTTCAATACCTACCCGCCTACCTGCCTGCTTTCGTTCATTTCTGCCTCTACTCTCGTACCGCGAGGACTCGTTTCATTGGGACCAAGCAGGCAGCTCGTAAATCTACCGGTGATAAGGCACCACGAAAGCAGCTCGGATAAGCGCACAAGCTGCAGGAGGTGTGAAGAAGCCTCTACCGACCGGGAACCGGCGCTTTGCGTAAAATTCGACGCTATCAGAAGTCGACCGAATTGCTGATCCGCAAGCTACCTTTGCAGCGTTTGGTTCGTGGAATTGCCCAGGACTTCAAACCCGACTTGCGCATTTAGCGAAAATCGTGATGTCGATGATAATTCGATACCGATGGGTGCTATTGACTACGGAATTGATAGTGAAGAACACGATATAATATGGTGTAGTGGATATTATCGAAGTGGATATTATATTACATTTGTTTACGAATGCTGCAATCGATCGTCGTTATTGGGAAGTTCGAATTGTTGGGAAGGGGGTCTTATTTTAACTGTGTAATTCAGAGGAGGAATCCTTTCCTTCTCAAGTGTTAATATTCCTGCCCCGGATCAACGATGATTCCAATTGTTGGGGCTTGGGGAGTGGGTACTACTTGCGCTGGGTATTTCCGAGGAGGAATCGATTCCCCCTTTGAGCGTTAATAATTCTTTTCCGGCTAAACGAAGTGGTATGATAATCACTTTATTCGAAAGATGAAATGTCTAAGATTTATATGCTTGTTTCTTATTTATTGCTAAGTCAACGTCAGTCCTACGTCCACCTTGCGGTTATATCAAAAATATAACCCAGTTCTAGTTTTTTTTTATGTAGAATCCCATGTAGATTCGATTTTTTGTGCTACTTTTCTTGAGTTTACACTACTCAAATTCACATTCATTTTCTTTCACAAACTATTGAAATTTCATAAATTTTCAAAAATTCCTATCTCCATTTTGGTGAGCTTACCAAAGGACCGCTGTACGCCAAAATTTGTTAAGTAAGGAATGGTTTTCAAATAAAAATATCCTCAAAAAAGATATCAAAGGGGGGATGTTTTGAAATATGAAAATTAAAATTTTGAGTAAGATTTTTTAAACAGTGCATTCAAAATGTTATTTTTATCAAATAGTTCATTGATTTTCCAACAACTTTGCGAACATTATATTTTAATCATACATCTGGACGATTTTTTGAAAGAAAAAGCGATGATTTTGAATACGCCCTTTCAAAAGATCAGCCGTAATCAAAATTGGTCATATGATAATGACAATTGTAATTTTGGGTAGCTTCCATCATATGTACCAAGTTTCAATAACATCCGAGAGGGTCGCGTCAAAATTTGCTGTTTTCGACTGATTTGGTATGGAATTGCTCTATTATGAAGTAACATTTGAAAGGGATCTTTATTGACAGAAATTTGAAATTCTAAATGTAACTATAGTGATGAAGGTAGGTGGTTGTATTCTATCATTCCTAGAGTTTCCCTCAAATCATTGTTTAAGGGATATAGTTAATAGACAGACCCTAGACTTTATTCGGGTGACATGCACGCTCATGTCTAGTCATTATTCTCGAAGGCAACATTTTTGTCGAATTAACATTAGTGACCGTAACCTAGGTGCTCGTGGTTCTAATTAATAGAACATTGTCACAATAGGGGATTGCCACCCAATAGTCCGATCTACGACATTCTAGCTACTCGTATTTCTTTGATTCATGATTTTCTCAAATCCAGATACTTCCAAGTATGAATATGTGTTTTTTCTATTTATTGTTCATTACGTTTATTTTGATTAATATTGGTTCTAACGTTTACTAATGTAGATAGATCCTTGGTGAAAAATATTTGATATCTCTATATTGTAAATATGTTGTAACGTTTTTCGAAAATATGATATGGTTTTATTATGTTTTAGAGAACATAGACATTGTTCCTCTCACAGAGGCTTTTAAAAATTTATAAACACGACTCATTGATATTTTACGTTGCTGAGCCATTTGTAAAATGAATTAAGTAAAAAAAATAGGTGAAGGTAATTGATAGTTAAACATTAATCCAAAATTTTTAGTGAACTGTTCTATCATCTAAATAAATATGAGAGGAAAACGACAGTACACTAAATATGGCAAAATGTATTGTGAATTAATCAATTTTAATAAACATGCATAATTTATATATTTATTTATAACGCATATTTTATGATACAATCTGCGGTATTTACGCACGCTAGACATAATCTTTCCAGTGAAGCAACACGATGTGACAATCCAACCCATACCTTATGCATACCTTATGCATAATTGACTTGTCTAAAAGTGTCGACTTCCATTCGACAACTAACGGATCGGATTAGTACTTTTCAAAGACACACAAAATGACTACGAGAGAATTTCATTCAGAAATAATATTCGGAGTGATGAACAAGCGTATTGAATGAAATAAATGCAAAATAGTGTCAACAATACGGTCGTGGACACTACCCTCTATATTTTTTATCATCCAATTTCCAATTTAGCCAGGAAGACGCCGACGATGAATTCACATCGAAACATTAAAACGAGTTAATTCAAAAATGTTACTGAAACTATCAGAACGCGCACCGAGCGGGGTTTTCTCTTTTCGAACAAAATAACACAACCGTTCTACTCGGTTCCACAATCCAGACTCCCTGTTTATTTTCACCTTTTTGTTTTCCTCATCACTAAGGATGAGGAATCTAATTCCGTAACTAATACTATCCTACTCATCGCCGCCTGAACTGGGGGGCGGAGTTTTTCCTAGTCTGCTTCGTACTGTTTATTTATTTTTTCGTATTCTACTCATTAACTGTGAATGTGGGAGGTACCACATTGATCTATAAAAGTTGAAATTCTTATACAAGTCTATTAAGATTTTTCCAATTACATTAGGCTGTCAAAAAAGTCCTGCGGTATTTTTTTTTGAATTTTCATTTGTTCATAAAATTAGTTACAATCATCTGTTTTAAGTCAAATATGCGCCGTTTTGTTCGATGACTTGTTCCCAACGAGATGCCAACTTCATAATACCCCTGTTATAGAAGCTCGCTTCCTTATTGGCAAAAAACTCGGATAGCCAATTTTCACAGGCCTCTTTTGTGGCTAACTTCTGACTACCTAGCTCGTTCGCCATGGACAAAAACAGGTGGTAGTCACTTGTTGCAAGGTCCGGACTATACGGCGGATGCAAAAGAACCTCCCATCCGAGCTCCCGGAGCTTCTGGCGCGTCACCAAAGAAGTGTGTGGCCTGGCGTTGTCCTGATGAAAGACAATGCGGCCTCTGTTTATCAAAGATTCTTCATGAGTCCTGCCTTCAAGCGGTCCAGTTGTTGGCAGTACAGGTCCGAATTGAGCGGTTGGCCATAAGGAAACAGCTCATAATAGATTATTCCTAGACAATCCCACCAAACACACAGCAGAACCTTCCTGGCCTTTCATGAGGGCTTGACCACCGTCTGAGCCGCTTCAGCGGACTTCGACCACGACCGTTTGCGCTTCACGTTGTCGTAAGTGACCCACTTTTCATCGCCAGTCACCATTCGCTTCAGAAACGGGTCGATTTTGTTGCGATTCAGCAGCGATTCACATGCGTCGATACGGTCAAAGATGTTTTTTTGCGTCAACGTGTGTGGCACCCATACATCGAGCTTCTTTGTGAATCCAAGCTTCTTCAAATGGTTAATAACGGTTTGATGACTTATCCCCAGCTCTTGGCCGATGCTACGGCTGCTACTATGCCGGTCTTTCTCGGCTAATTCAGCGATTTTGTCGCAATTTTCGACGACAGGCCTTCCGGAGCGTGGCGCATCTTCGACGACCTCTACACCAGAACGAAAACGGGTCCATAAACTGTACAAATTTTATTGGCAGCTTGAGATGCATTTTTGCCTTTGTCATAGTAGTACTGTAAAATATGTCGGATTTTCTCTTTATTTTGCTCCATATTTGCGACACTATAATTCACGAACGACTTAACCAAACAAAACACTGTCAAGGACTATATTATAGCGTGCAAAAATACCTTTCCAACAAGCTATAGTATGACTCGATACAATGAATACAACTAGAACTACGCGCTTACAACGACACCTCGCGGAAATACCGCAGGACTTTTTTGTCAACCTAATATATATTTTTGAATTTACAATATTTATTCCTAAGAAGAGCGCTTCATATCTGAAATAATGCGCCAAATATTGAAAGAAACGTCAATCCGGCTCATTATGCCAGTTTATTAGTGTTACTCGTAAGAAAAAAAAATCGAGGGATTGAATCCGAGACACGATCGCTTAGGACGTAGGACTACGCAATCTTTTTTATTTGAAATTTGTTGGTTTATCATTTCGGATATTATTTGCGAATACGTCGAAATTTCATAAATAACTCTTTAGTAAAAAGTTCCGGGGACCTTGAAAAGGTTCAATGGCTTGCGTGGTTTTGTAGAATCATTTCGAAAAGCAACGATTCTTTCTTGCTTTTGCGAAAACAATACACTTATTGGTCATATGTAGTAATTTGTTTCTTCATATGCACGCATTGCACTATTTAACGAGAGGCATCTTCCGTGCGTCCCCATTCAACAAGCATCGCGAGAATGACCGTTCATGAAAAATCGTTTCTCGACTCTCGATCAAAACCGTCAACATAGCTAGGAGCTTGTTGCTTCAGAACAGAGCCGATGCGCATGAGAGCAAATACGAACTAAAAGCATCGAAGGTGTACTATTCACATGTACAGGAAATAAACAAGATCTAAGATTCCCGCAACGAAAACAAGCAACACACACAAAGCCAAACACTGGTGGCCTATAATCATTTGCGATCTTCTCTTTTTTCGGCTGCTTTGCCATGGCTCGGATGCTTGTGTTAGTTGCAATGCCAGATGCACTTCATGCGAAATATTCGCTAGCGTTCACAGCTCGAGGGGAAACATAAAACATAAGCGACTTTTGTTGTTTCGGACACTGAGAATTTTCCTCAGAGGAGATGCAATACTTATACGCTAGCGACGGCTTACTTACTATGCAAGGGTGAAGTTTACTTCGCACTTTTTTCGCTATCCCTCTTCGTTGTTTCTATTCTAGCGGATGCATAAGTTGCCCGTTATTGACAGCTCTGTTCGGGAAACCACACAAATGGACAGGACAAATGTATGGGGAAATGAGAATGCTTTCAATTTTCAACAATTTAAACCATATACAGACTATGGAGTTGTAATGTATAGCATATCAATCAAAACTTCCGATTCGAATGGTATGCAAATCGGTAAAATCCGTTCGCAGCAAAACTAGTTATTTACGTTGACTTTATTTCATAAAAACGTGACCTGTTTTCTGATTAGGCACCCTTAATGTAAGACGTAGTGCACCCGTGGCCGAGTTGTTGGCGTCTCACATTATCATACTGGGTGTTCGGGTCCGATTTCTAGCCGGAGGATTTTTCGTCAGAGAAATTTCCTTCGACTTGCACTGTGATCACGCGTATTCTAGAGCTTGCCCCTCGGAATACATTCAAGGGGTGTTATTTGGCTAAAGGATTCTCAACTAAGTATTAATAAATGACGCTAGTTAATGCTCAAGTTGAGACGGTAAAAGTTTCACAGGGAACGTTAACGCCATTCAAGAAAAATGTAAGACGTAGTCCTACGTCAAAACAAAATCTCACTCAAAAGAAAAGTTTGAAACGTTCATAACTTGAATTTGGCCCTATTCCAATTCCTTTCATTGTGTTTGTTCTCTCTTGCCTGAAAAAAGCCTGAAGGATTATTAAGGATTAACAGATAGGCCATTTAATACAATGTAGACAATGTTGAAAATTTCAAATTAACTTCACATTGGTATAATCTATAGTAGAAACACTGAGTGCGTTTGAATCAATGCAACGCAACAGAGTATTAAAATCTCAAAGTTTGCAAGCAAAAATTCTTCCACAGAGCGGCTAACGGTATAATCAAATTCTACGTCAATAGGTATCCGACTTCTTATGGGAGGATTTAACTGCTTTAAAGTGAGTTGGAACAAAGAAGTTAACCCTCCGCGGTTGGTGTTATCAATCGTTAACACTCCTATACTCGCGCGAAAAATCATAATTTGTGTACTCTGGACTGTGCGCGTCTCTGTGATATTTCTATTGTGTATTTCTAGGCGTTATTGGTATTTATTCAAAGAAAAAGATATAATTGAGAGAAAAAACTCCAGAAAATATTTTTTTCTTTAACTTCATTCAGTTTTAATAGTCATTTAACTCAGCCACCTCACTGATGCTCAGTCTGTCAGACCTATGCGCGAGAATAGGAAGGTTAAAGAAATCGGTATCCTAGACCAATCAATTCCAACAAATTCTGTGAGTAGCTGCGTAACGCGGGATTCGCTTCGACTTGCTTGGGAGTACTCCCAAGAGCGAAATCAGCCGACCACAAAGGGTTGAACAAACAAGCGCTATGTAACATACGATGATAGAACATTACGTATTCTGGCACATGCAAGAGATTCATAGTCAAGATTGACAAATTTGAAATGCTTTCAGTATCTTCAATCATGGACAGACACTTATTCCGATAACGGAGCCACCATTCCGATACCTTATGTCGTATGGCTTTCGTTGGAATGGGATAGATTAAAACACATCGTTCATGTTGTAACGTGATACAAATTCACAGACTTGCACTGCAGTAAAATGGTTCTCTTCCCAGAGTTACAAGATCTGTAAAATCCAAATTTATCCACCAACTCTACTGCAGGCTATGAAAGCAAAAGAGAATCAAATATAATTCTCTTTGCTGAACCTGCATGCAATGTTAATGAGTGCCACATTCACTCCTAGCTGGAGATTCATTTCATCGGCTAAAACAGAGGTTTCCCTTATGCCTCTACTCTTGGTTTGCTTATGAAATGTGCAGCGATGAAGTGCATTCGCAAATTGAAACGTACTTTTATGAGAGCGTTCGGTTTGCTATTCCCAACGCTATGCAGATATAATGGGCGGATAATACCAGACACGCCAGATTGAAATAGATGATTGACTGATCCATGTGGTATCATCCAGTGCCCCATCGTTGGTAAAAGATCGCTTTTCATTTGTTGCTAGTCAAGCATTGCTACTCCATACATGTTTCAATATGTTTAACCGTTCAAATGGTTTCAAATAGACATCACAGTTTCATGCGTCGTGTTGAAGCAAAACTCGCAAAACTTAATTGACAAATCGAACGGTCATCATTCAGATGAAATGAATAATAATTTGTTCCAGTTATTTTCGTACTAAAATTTTAAGAAAATGCTACGGATTTGTATTTATATTGTTTAGTGCAAAACGTTGAGTGAAATGAACCTATCTCTAGTGAAGCGTATCCCACAGTTTCACTTAGGAGTTAGTGCTTTGAGCAGTTTGACCAGTGTTGACTACCGAGATCCGATATATTTTTCGCATTTGGACAAACATCCCACACAATTACTTTCGGTACTGATGTTGAAAACAAATATATTGAAATCAAGTAAGGTCTTCGTGACGAATTATATGCGGTTTTTTGAATGTTGAAAAAAATATGTATTAAATATTGGGTTGGGGAAAAAGAAATGTCGTATATTGTCAATATATGGCAACACTTAAACATATCTTGTGTTGTACTTATCGCATCGGGCCATACAATACGGCTATTTAAAGACGACAATCTGTGCTACAAGTGTCGTTTTGACAGTGTTGTGATTATCCTTTTCAGTCTCAATTTATAGCGCGTCAAAGATGGAGTCCACCAGGCAAGAAATTCGCCATATTTTACGTTTTTACTACCTGCGAGGTAAGACTGCAACGAAGGCGACCGATAAAATCGTTGAAATCATCCGAGTAGACCGGCATGTGAGCACTCGCTTGATTGGCCAGGAACTGGGTATATAAGGGGGGATAATGAAGTTGCCTTCTAAATGGCAACAAGTTTGCGAACAAAACGGCGCATATTTGACTTAAATTTGATAATTTTAAGTATGTTAAATAAAGCGTCAAATTTCGATCAGAAAAACGACATTTCTTTTTCCCCAACCCTATATAACATTAAAACTAATGCATTTCCATAATTTCACAAAAGTTAAAAAAGTAGCATTATCAGAGCAGAGATCAGATGTAATCAAAATCGGAAATAGTTGCCCTCAGAAATGTTCTGAAAGGATTTTTCAATATTTGATTCCATTGGTGAATTACAACAAAAAGTATGAGGTCACCTCAAGGGATATAGTATTGTTCGAATTTTTAAACGCGTTTTTCTCGAAACCATGTTTCATCAACTAGTGGTATCTGAAATTTTTCATAAGCATGCAAAAATGAATTATCTAAAGCGTTACATAGCCATTGCACCCCATTGCTTCAGAACCGATACCACCAGTAAGGTACCGATTTTCAGACAGCATCTACGCATCCAGGTGTCAACAGCGTAATAATCATTGTTCTTGCACTCAAAAAAATGGGTGGGTTATATCTATGATATAACCGCAAGGTTGACGTGGGACTTCCTTAGCTTAGTAATCATTTGTATGTATTGATTGAATTTTTGATTGAATGAAACAATTTCCGAATTCAATTGAATTCAATATATTTACGTTGTGAGTAAAAAGTTTGAACAAATGCTATGTCTCTAGTGTCTGCACGATCTTACCAGGTACCTAAGTTTAGGAGACCGTGTTAGGGAAACGCATTCGAGTCTGCACAAAGGCAAACGAGTATAAAAGTACTCGCAGTTTGCATGTATTTGCAATGCCGATTTCCCCAGACACCTTGGTTTAGAAGTCTTTAAAGGTAATCAGATTTCAGTCGGAACAAAAATACTCCCGACCTGCATGAATTTGCAATCCCTATTTTCCTAGACACCTTGGTTATGAAGCCTGTGTTGGGGAAACATATTTTAGTCAGAACAAATTGCCCTCGATTTGCATGTATTAGCAATGCCAATTTTCCCTCGCTCCATGAATTTGAAGTCTGTGGTAGGGAAACACATTTCAGTCGGAACAAAAATGCCCCCGAATTGCATGTATTTGCAATGCCAACTTCCCCACGCTTCTTGGATTTGAAGTCTGTGTTAGAGAAACGCATTTCGGTGGGAACAAAAGCTGCCCCTACTTTCATGCATTTGCAATGTCGGTTTCGCCAATGCTGCTTGGTTTTGAAGTTTGTGTTAGGGAACATATTTCGGAGAGAACAAAAGTCCCCCTACTTTCATGTATTTTCAATTCCAATTTCCCCAACGCTGCTTGGTTTTGAAGTCTGTGTTGGGGAAACCGTAAATCGGGCCAATCAAAACGAGGCAGTTAGGGCGTTTAGATAACACTTAACATTTTACAGTTATTCAATTATTTATCTAATGGAAAATGACATTTTATTAATTGCGATAGATGCGTAGAAATATTCCCTATCAATTGATGCAAACATCTTTCCGATCCAGTAGAAAATGTTCGAGTTATAAGCATTCGAAATCTTGCATTTTTTCCTGCATGTTCAGTGTTTATGTTTTCATTTTACCCCCCATATATTCCGGTTAGACGTAGTCCCACGTCAAAAATTAAAAATACTTCTTCAAATATACCTTAAACAATAATCAATATATCATTCGCTATCCAACTCTTGACGAGTAAAGTTCAGTGTCGGTATTGTGCGTTGCCACTTTTGCTATTGTGCTATTGGTACGAGTGAACCGTGTACGAGTGAAGGTCATTGCTGTCCGCTTTCGACCTGACCATTTGTGAAGTGGAACGAAGGAACAAAGGAAGCAGCTCTCTTGCAGCGAGCCGGATTGCGGCTGTTGAACTGATTCGGCATAACGGGATCGCCATCGCGTGACTGTCGCAAACGGGATTCATCATCACGTGGCTGCGTAAGCTATTCTTGCGCTATTGTGTTGTCTCCGTAGCGCGTAGCCTCTGTCTCTCCCTGATTAGGGCAGTAGAGCGCATTATTGGAACAACTTATATATTAAGGTACACATATTTATTATTAATATTATTATTCAATTCATTTGTTCATTGTTTGATATTATTATCATAATTTTTTTTTGCTATTTTTTTTTAAGATTATTGTTAAAATCAATAATAATTTAGAAATAAGACAGACATTTTTTTGAATGGAGAATAGTGGAGGATCTCCAGAGATGGAGATCTCCGATAATGAATCTCATACAAGATCTGGGAAAAAACATAAACGAGTCCCTCATAAGGAAGATAATTCTTCTGGGGACGAATCCGCTCATCCTACCAAGCCCCCCTCTAAGAAAATTGCAAGCCTCCCTTCTCAACCCACTGTTACTTCCACTCCCACTCTCCCATCATCGATTTCGCTTCCCCCTTCTGATGCTTCCGATCCAACCCAATCCTCGTCCTCGTCCTCATCCTCATCCTCGTCCTCGTCCTCGTCCTCGTCCTCGTCTTCCCCCTCTGTTGTCTCCGCTCCACGTGTCAGAGTTTATCCAGAAGATGCACCTGGAACTGGTCCTTGGGTTGTTTTCCTCCGGCCAAAACCGAAAGGAAAAAACCTTAACGTGATTCAGATCATGAAAGATCTGGCCAGATACACTTCTGTATCTGAAATTCGCAGGGTTAGACCGAACAAATTGCGAGTTGTCGTGAATGAACGGAAACACGCAAACGAGATTGTTGCTGATCAACATTTCACTCTCGAATATCGAACATTTATACCCTCCCATAACGTAGAAATTGAGGGGGTGATAACTGAAACGGGTCTGACGAGCGAACAAATAAAAGCAGAAGGAAAAGGCAAGTTCAAGAAGCTCCCCTCAATGGAAGTGAAAATCTTGGACTGTCGCCAACTCGGGAAACTTTCCCATGATGGGGACCAAACTAAATTTACGCCGTCCGACTCGTTTCGAGTCACCTTTGCTGGTGCCGCCCTCCCTGACTACGTTATGGTGGACAAATTGAGACTACCTGTGCGACTCTTCGTGCCAAAGCCCATGACTTGCAACAAATGCAAGTCAGTTGGTCACACTTCGGATTATTGTGCCAACAAGGAGCGCTGTGCCACTTGCGGAGAGCAACATGAGGGGAAATCCTGCAGTGCGACTGAGCATAAATGTCCATATTGCGGGGGATCCCCACACGAGCTCTCAGTTTGTGAAAATTACAAGAGTCGCTGGGAGAAACAGACGCGCTCTTTGAAGGAACGCTCGAAACGCACTTTTGCGGATATTTTAAAGGGCGCTTCTCCACTGGCCCAACAACAACAACCAATCAACACACAAAATGTCTTCGCCACGTTGCCCGTTGACGAAATAGAAGCGGACACAGCTAACGGGGGCACACCGTTCATTTTCCAAGGGAATCCCCGGCGCAAAAATGTGACCACTCCCAAAGTTCAAGGACAAGCCCCTCCGGTGATACCCCCTGTTAGCATGCCTAAAAAATCGAGTGCAGCGGACAAGCAAAATCAGGTTCCTCCTGGTTTCCGTGGGAATAACTCACCTTCGAATGGCCCAGCACTCGAGGGGACATCAAAAACCCCAACTGTCCCTGTTATTCCGTCCAGTTCAACTTCCCAATCGGGATTTATAAAGTTGTCTGACCTTTTGGACCAAATCTTCAAGTGTTTTAATGTTTCCGACTCCATCAGAACCCTTGTCATCTCAATGCTTCCAGTATTAAAGACAATTTTGCAACAATTGATGCAAACATGGCCCCTCTTTGCAATGATTATCTCTCTTGATGTCTAATTCAAATAGAGAGGTCGGAGATATCACTGTTTTACAGTGGAATTGTCGTAGTCTTATCCCTAAATTGGATACATTCAAATTTTTAATTCATAAGTTCAATTGTGATGTTTTTGCTCTGTCCGAAACTTGGCTTTCTTCGCGAGATGATCTCTCTTTCCACGATTTTAATATTATACGCTTGGACCGTGATGATAGATACGGAGGGGTGCTTTTGGGGATCAATAAGTGCCACTCATTTTTTAGAATTGACCTTCCACCTATTGGAGGGATCGAAGCTGTTGCTTGTCATGCAAACATCAGAGGCAAAGACCTCTGTATTGTCAGCTTGTATTGGCCTCCGAGAGCTGCGGTTAGCCGCAAACAACTTGATGACATGTGCTCACTCCTTCCTGAGCCACGATTGATCTTGGGAGACTTCAACTCTCACGGAACTGCCTGGGGGGAACAGTACGACGACAATCGTTCATTGTTGATATATGACCTTTGTAACAGCTTCAATATGACCGTTTTGAACACTGGGGAAACAACAAGTGTACCTAAACCTCCTGCTAACCCAAGTGCTCTTGACCTCTCGCTTTGCTCGAATTCACTATCGTTAGATTGCAAGTGGAATGTAATCCAGGATCCCAACGGTAGTGATCACTTGCCAATCAAAATTTCCATCACCATTCGAATTCTTCTGAATCTATAAACATGACATATGACCTCACAAGACACATTGACTGGAAAAAATATGCGGACGCGATTGCTCTAGCCATCAATTCCAGAGATGGTTTACCTCCATTGGAGGAGTATAACTTCCTTTCTCGTTTGATCTATGACAGCGCGGTTCGCGCTCAAACGAAACCCATCCCAGTTTCCACCATTTCCCGAAGGCCTCCCAATCTATGGTGGGATAGCCAATGTTCCAAGCTTTATGTAGAAAAATCGAATGCATTTAAAGCTTTTCGGAAACGTGGAACCCCTGAAAATTTTCAAATGTATTTAGCCCTTGAGAATCAGTTCAAAAATTTGATCAAAGGGAAAAAACGTGCTTATTGGCGAAATTTCGTGGGAGGTTTGTCACGAGAAACGTCAATGAAAAAATTATGGAAAGTGGCTCGAAACATGAGAAATCGCTCTTCAACGAATGAAAGCGAAGAATATTCACATCGATGGATTTTTAATTTTGCACGGAAGGTTTGTCCTGATTCCGCTCCTGTGCAAAAAATTGTTCGAGATATACCACAAGGTAGGTGCGATCTTGATTCCGAGTTTTCGATGGTAGAATTCTCTCTTGCTCTGCTCTCATGTAACAATTCTGCTCCGGGATCGGATAGAATTAAGTTCAACTTGCTGAAAAACCTCCCTGATGTGGCGAAACATCGCTTGTTGAATTTATTCAATCGGTTTCTGGAGAATAATATTGTTCCAGATGATTGGAGACAAGTACGAGTTATAGCTATTCAAAAACCCGGAAAACCCGCGTCCGACTTCAATTCGTACCGCCCAATAGCAATGCTGTCTTGTATACGGAAATTGTTGGAGAAAATGATCTTGTTTCGCCTTGATCGATGGGCTGAAACGAATGGCCTACTCTCAGATACACAATATGGGTTCCGCAGGGGCAAGGGGACGAATGATTGTCTTGCGTTGCTTTCTTCAGAAATTCAAATGGCTTACGCCGAAAAAAAACAAATGGCTTCAGTATTCTTGGACATAAAGGGGGCCTTCGATTCTGTTTCAATAGAGGTTTTGTCGGACAAATTACACTCTCGGGGTCTGCCGCCTCTATTGAATAATATGTTATATAACTTGCTTTGTGAGAAACATTTGAACTTTTCTCACGGAGATTCGGCAGTAAGTCGGGTCTCTTACATGGGCCTCCCCCAGGGCTCATGTTTAAGCCCCCTTTTGTACAACTTCTATGTAAGCGACATCGACAATTGCCTTACACAAAATTGCAGCCTAAGACAACTTGCAGATGATGGAGTGGTGTCTGTCGTAGGATCAAACGAATCCGACCTGCAAGGACCCTTACAAGATACTTTGAACAATTTTTCAACCTGGGCCATTGGGCTAGGGATCGAATTCTCCACGGAGAAAACAGAGATGGTGGTTTTTTCTAGGAAGCATAGACCAGCAAAACCAAAGCTTCAACTTTTGGGTAAACCGATCACTCATGCTATGTCATTCAAGTATCTTGGGGTCTGGTTCGACTCCAAATGTACTTGGGGGGCCCATATTAGGTATCTGAGTAAAAAATGCCAACAAAGAATAAACTTTCTCCGTACAATTACCGGCACCTGGTGGGGAGCCCACCCAGAAGATCTTATAATGTTGTATCGAACAACTATTCTCTCAGTGATGGAGTATGGCAGTTTCTGTTTTCAATCAGCTGCCAAAACACACCTCATTAAACTCGAGCGAATTCAGTATCTTTGTCTCCGTATCGCGTTGGGATGTATGCCCTCAACGCATACCATGAGTCTCGAGGTTTTGGCAGGCCTACTCCCACTAAAAGATCGCTTCAATTTATTATCTCTTCGGTTCTTCATCCGGTGTAAGGTCATGAACCCATTGGTGATCGGAAATTTTGAGCAGCTGATCGAGCTAAATTTTCACTCCGGATTCATGAGTTCATATCATGAATTCATCTCCATGCAGGTTGATCCTTCTTCGTATATTCCCAACCGTGTTTGTTTCCCTGACTACATCAATTCCTCTGTGCATTTTGATCTGTCCATGAAGCAAGATATCCATGGATATTCAGATTACCAACGATCGAGGATCGCTCCAACGATCTTCGATGAAAAGTATGGGGGTATCAATTGTGATAATATGTACTTTACTGATGGGTCCACTATAAACGAGTCCACAGGATTTGGAGTGTTCAACGAATTTTTTAGCACCTCACACAGTCTTCAGAATCCTTGCTCAGTGTATATTGCTGAATTGGCAGCAATTCATTGGGCGCTGGACAGCGTCGCCTCACGACCTGTTGAACACTATTACATTGTAACGGATAGTCTTAGCTCTGTCGAAGCTATCCGTTCAGTGAGGCCGGAAAAGCACTCGCCGTACTTCCTTGAGAGAATACGAGAAATTTTGAGTGCTTTATCCAGACGCTGTTATGTCATTACCTTTATCTGGGTCCCTTCACATTGCTCCATTCCGGGTAATGAGAGGGCTGACTCATTGGCAAAGGTAGGTGCAATTGAAGGCGATATTTATCAGCGTCAAATCGCCTTCAATGAATTTTATTCTTTAGTCCGCAAAAATACCATCGCTAACTGGCAACGCAAGTGGAATGAAGATGAATTGGGTCGGTGGTTTCACTCGATTATCCCTAAGGTTAGCCTCAAACCGTGGTTCAAAAGTCTGGACTTGAGTCGGGACTTTATTCGCACCTTCTCCCGACTCATGTCCAATCACTGTTCGTTAGATGCACTACTCTTCCGTTTCAATCTTGCCAGCAGCAATCTCTGCGTTTGTGGCCAAGGTTATCACGACATCGAGCACATTGTTTGGTCGTGCGAGGTGTATCTGGTCGCCAGATCGAATTTAAAAAACTCCCTTCGGGCCCGAGGAAGACAGCCCAATGTGCCGGTGAGAGATGTGTTGGCTCGGTTAGACCTTGATTACATGTCCCATATATATGTTTTCCTTAAAGCTATAGATCTTCGTGTGTGATTGCCCCTACATCCTTATACCCTCCTTTCCTTCCTTTGTGGGTAATTCGTTCCCTTGCTATAAATAGTAGAATAAGTTGAAATGTAAATACACTATAGATATACGAATAGATTTATAAATTGAGTGTTCATCAACATTGTTACAATTTCCTTATATCCCATCCTTCTCCTAAAAATATGTCACCCTCCTAAACTCGAGTACACCGCGAGTAATCGGTTTTCCACCTTACTAACCATAGATGTAAGAAAATTGTTTATATATATATAGTTTTAAAATTATATTTAAGAATTCGGCTCCTTTAAACTTAAGTAACTGAGCCTGTAAAAATAAACGAATTAAAAAAAAAAAAATAATCAATATACCCGGAAACTTCACTGTATTCTCAACATCCGAAAAAAACCCACGAGAATTCACTTTTTTTCGATCTTCCAAACAGGGGTCCCCTCTTAAGGGGCAGCAAGGTAAGCATGTTAATCTTTAAAAACTTTTTCACACGCTGGGTAAAACGATCATTCTGAAGAAGTCGAGTCTTATTCGAAGAGACTCCAACTAATTGATTTATGTCACGATGAGTGGAACCGTTGAGGCGTCTGTGCCGTTCCGCACTGCCAGCTGCAGCCTTTGCTACTACCAAAGTGTGCCATTAATCTGTTTGATCTCATGTGTAAATTAGTGGAAGCTACACACAGCAGAGCTAAACACGGTCATATGAAAGGAAAAATGCGCTATAACTTGCACAGGAAACGGGAAATACCGGGGGCAGTGCCAATATCAAAACCGACAGCGATAGCAGGGAGAACGTATTAACACTTTGGCGGCCATGAATGCCGTACTGCACTCAAAAATTATTCCGCTGGGGCCATGAGTGCAGCACTGCACACGCGGAATATTCGAAAGTTTCAAACGTTTGCGCTACAGCACACGTTTTGCGTGTAAAACTAATGTGTTTTTCGTTTTCTACTGGCCTCAATACATAGTAGGACACTTCGTTCTCATAGTTTGGCATCACTGCTTGTATTATTCTACCAATTACAATTTATCACTGCCCGAAATTCTCCGAAAAGTTATTATGTTTGGATTGTTTTAATAGAAGACATTGTACGAGTTTGAAATAATGTTATAGAAAATGTAATGTCGAAGAAATAAATACAGCGTGTGCAGTGCTACACACGGGAGATTTTTACCCTTATATGGCAGAGTGGGATGAATTTTTTTAATAAATGATTTTTCATAAAGAGGCCTTATTATGTTAACACGTTCGTCGCCCAACGCGATCCGGTTGACTTTTTTGCAAAACCCAATTTGCGAATAAATTAGTCAATGAAGGTCAATCTTTGTTTGTATACATCTTATACACAATCTAGCAATATTTATTACATTTTGAAGACAAACTAACAACAATAACATAATGTTACATTATATGGGTTTGGCATGAAACAGAAGTACAAACCATCCGTAATGTAAACTAATAAAAATTATAGAAAAAACATTTTACTTTTGTTTTCTACGAATGTTTTACATATCCTAAATTATATTCATGTGCCAATTCGATCAATTTCGGTTCTTATTTAATTTGAACAAGAGAAGTATCACCCCTATCTGGGGGACGGAGCGACGATCATGTTAAATGAAACAGAATAATTCCAGGGCAAATCGACCGGCCGTTTCCTCAGCTCTCTCCGATTTTTTTTGAAACTTTGTACAAATAGAACTGCTACTATCACATCAACAACTAAAGTCACAGTTTTCATTGTCAGATGACCAGTTTTAATTATGTCGTAAGGGCGTATCAATAATTATTGAAATTTTTTCAAAAAAAATCATAACTCTAAATCCAGATTTCTGATTGAAATACTTTTCAATACAGTAGATGGACAATAAAAAAACATTTTAGGAAAAATTACACTTTTAATATACTGTTCAAAAATATTTATTTCTAAATTGAATTCTATATTAAAACATTTCTGACTTAAAACATGTCTCTTTTGTTATTTTTAAAATATTTATCTTGCGAAACCCTTCTACATTCAACAAAGTCTAACGTATAGTAGTGTCGTATCGGAATCGCCAGAATGGAAATATGATTTTTTTAAATATATTAAACTTCAATAGTTTGCGAAAACGTTACCATTTAAGTAAAGTAATTAAAAAATGGAATTAGCATGCGATTTCACATGTAAAGCTATGTATAACGATTTTTCCCAGGAGTAACCGTTTCTGAGATATAAGAAATTTTATATAGTGAATATAATATTAGTGAAATATCTATACAGTTTTGGAATATTTGTCATGATATCCAATAGTAGTATGCGTTTTCTATTATTTAAAAAAAAAGATTTTCATTTCACATTTTATCATTCATTATTTTTGTGTATAATGTTTTGAAGAAAATATCATCTAAATTTATATTATTGCATATCTCGTAATTGGAAGTAATTTGATATCGGAAATAGGAAAAAGTCACACGCATAATTTTGCGTTGGATGAGTGGGATCAGAATTTGATCATTCAAGCATGTCTTCAGCTATTTGATTGCGATGGAATTTTTGAAGAAAATTAAGCTTTTTTAGCACTAGGCGTGCTGCGAGTTTTCTCGTGCCCAAAACATCAACGAAAATATGACGAACGGCCTCGTGAGAGATATTTAATTAGCGGACTAGCTCTCTCGAGCTTGAGCTTGGGTAGACTGTACACTTAGTACTAGCTCTCCGTTATTGACCTGAACCAGCGAAATTGCACAAAGAACACACTGAATGACGGGAGTAGCAAATCATTTTCATGGTGGAAGTTTCAGTAAATCGATCTATAAATAGTCAGTGCGACACCGGCCACGTCCTTGCAGTCACCAGGGAAAGGGAGAGAATGTTAGTATGAGTTAGAGTGAGTTGCCTCTATAGCGTGGTTCGATTATCAAGAAAGGCATATTTGTAGAATCAGAATTCCCTGTGGTGAGTGATGTTATTTAGTTCATCCATTTCTTTCTTTGCATAATAATCATCGATAGCAGCTATTACAACCATCCTCCTTAGAGGCTTTGACCCCTCTGCTCTGATCCTCGATAGTTTCAGGTTCTTTTTCGAACATGCTACTATGGAGATCCGTCATTCGTAGGCGGAGTTATTCAATTTACAATAAATGACGATTTTCGAGTTTATTCCTTTTATTTTGACGATGTTTTCTTTTGTCGATGGATGAATGGTTGTCCTTGATGTAACAAATCGTTCATCTATTTTCGGCCGTTTTTGAATGCCTTATACCATCCATACACCCGTGTTTCCGACATAATTAAGTTACCAAATGTATTCTGCAACATTTTGAACGTTTCGGCACAAGAAATTTTGTTTACAACACAAAATTTAGCACAATATCTTTGACGAATAAAACCATCCGTCAAACCACGAAGAAAGTCAACTTGTTCTTAATGACGCTGTAAACAAACTCGATGACAGATCGCGCAATACCTGTGGAACCAACTTAAAAAAATGAAATTTTTTTAATGGGAATATAAAAAATTACAAATTTCTGGAGTGTATTTAACAGAATGTTTCCGTAGAACGGGTAATCCTAGGATAAATGTATAGTTTTTCCTAGGATTATGTATAGTTCTCCAACTCTCATAGCAACACCATCGCAATAAGCAATGATTCCAGCTGTTCGTCATGTCTCCAACCTCATAAAGTAACGGAACGCACAACTAACAGCTCAATGGAAGTCCCCAAGCCTCCCGACACAGTCGTGAACTGCTGCTCATCTACTCACATCGCCAGCCGTCTTAGCCGTTCCGTTCCTGTGTTCGGAGCTGGTGAGGGGGTCTTCCAACTTGCTAACTCTGGCAAGTATAAACTCAATACCGCTTCTTCGTTTCCTGTATTCCGATCCGTTTTCAGCGATACCGCGCAAACTAATTTCAACTCCAGTAAGTTTCGTCCAGTAAATTCAACCAGGAATTACATCGAACCGGAATGCATTGCTAAAGCCTCCATGGGAGCCCTGAATCCGCTCGACACAGTCGTGCCTTTTGAAGTATCCTCTCGTCGGAGTCGTTCCGGTCCTGTTGTCGATGATCGGATAGGGGTCTCCCATCCGCCTGCTCAAGGCAAGTACCGCAATGTTAACTCTTTCGATTCTGCTGATGGACCTTCGCTTTCTAGCACACACCAGTCAGTACATACACAAATACGTCAATATACTGAACTAAATACGTACTACCAGAACGTTGGTGGTATAAACAGCCGTCTCAACGAGTATCAACACGCGTGTTCGGATGGCTGCTACGACATCATCGCTTTGACGGAGACCTGGCTCGACGACCGCACTCTCTCCACACTCTTTGCGGGCAGAACTATGAAGTATTCCGCACGGACCGAAATCATCTCAATAGTACAAAATCATCAGGGGGTGGTGTTCTCATAGCTGTCCACCGACGCCTAAAAGCTCACCTGATTAGAGAAACCTCATGGTCCTGTATCGAACAAGTGTGGGTTTCGATAAAACTGGAAGGTAGAAAGCTGTATGTCTGCGTAGTTTATATTTCTCCTGATCGTACTCGAGACGTTGCATTGATCGATGCCCAAGTACAATCGGTGTCGGTAATAGCTTCACGTGCGCTTCCAGCTGACGAAACTGTTGTACTTGGTGATTTCAATCTTCCAAATTTAAAGTGGCAAATTGGATCTGGAAGATTTTTGTACGCTGATGCGACTCAGTCAACCTTCCATGCTGGGACGAACGCCTTACTAGACTGGTACAGCTATAATCTGCTTCAACAAATCAATTCTATTACGAATGAAAATTACCGCATGCTTGATCTTTGCTTCGTGAGCAAACCAGACGAAGCTCCGATATTATCGGTAGCACCTGTGCCTATGGTGAAATCAGTACCTCATCATCCTCCACTTTACCTTACTATGAAAACCAGTACGAACAGTTTCAGCATCGTTCCTACCGCCATCCACTATGATTTTAAAAGTGCTGACTTTAAAAGTATGGTTGATGTGCTTTTAGACATTGATTGGAGTGAAGTTTTGAACAAGGACGACGTCGATGCTGCTGTCTTAACCTACACGAATATTATGAGCTATCTAATCGACAGGTATGTTCCGAAGAAAATCATACGTTCATCCAGTCACCAACCGTGGCAAACCACTGAGCTTCGCCGACTCAAAACGGCTAAGAGGGCTGCACTTAGAAAATACTCTAAATACCGTCTCCCACCTTTGAAGCAACAATATGTACAACTAAACCGTCAATACCAAAGAACAAGCAAACGATGCCATGTAATCTACCTACGCTGTATTCAGCGGAAATTCAAGAGCAATCATAAACTATTCTGGAAATACGTCGATGAACAACGCAAGGAGTCTGGATTACCATCATCTATGTTTCACGATGGACATGAAGCGTCTGACACACAGGGAATTTGCAATCTCTTTTCAGCGAAGTTTTCTGGTACTTTCTCGAACGAGAATCTGTCTCAAGACCAGCTCTCGAGAGCTACGAGAAGTGTTCCAATACTGAACAGTTCGCTGTTCCGAATCACCGTGAATAACGAAATGCTGAAATCTGGCAAATTGAAATTCTCTGATTCTGTCGGACCAGATGGAGTCTAAGCATCGGTCGTGAAAAAATGCGCAGTAGGGTTATTGTTTCCACTATGCCAGTTGTTCAATCTTTCTTTGACTAAGGGCATCTTCCCATTGCTTTGGAAGAAGGCTTACATTTTTCCGGTTCATAAGAAAGGCGATAGAAGAAACATCGACAACTACCGAGGAATCTCTGCTCTGAACGCGGTTTCCAAACTATTTGAACTTGTGGTCATCGAATCGATTTTCACTCACTGTATATGCAGTATATATCTATCGATCAGCATGGATTCATGCCGAAGTGATCCACCTCAACGAATCTGCTATCGTTCACGACATATATTGCTGACGGAATGTTTAGTGGTGTGACCCAAACGGACGCTATTTACACCGACCTTTCCGCCGCCTTCGACAATATAAACCACGATAATACAGTGCGCAAATTGGACAAGCTAGGCTTCAGCGGCAATGTTTTACATTGGCTCACATCATACTTGATCGGTCGCTCCCTCACGGTCAAAATTGGCGAGTGCTTCTCCGCAGAATTCTCTGCTACATCAGGAATACCTCACGGGAGTCATCTCGGCCCTCTGATATTTCTTATTTACTTCAATGACGTAAATTTAGTGCTGGAGTGCCCTCATCTTTCATTCGCTGACGATATGAAGCTATTTCTCCACGTTAAGTCGGAAGCTGACGCTTTTTTTCTCCAGCGACAATTAGAAACTTTCCAAAAATGGTGCGGGGATAATCGTATGACGCTGAATCCAAGCAAATGTTCCACGATTACTTTTACAAGAAGTAAAGATCCTTTTCGTTACAATTATTCTCTCGACGATGCTCCGCTAACTGAACTCAACTGCGTGAAGGATCTAGGAGTGTATTTAGACTGCAAACTCAACTTCAAAATACATGTGAACTACGTAGTTGGGAAAGCTTCGCGTAGTCTTGGATTCATCATGCGCACCGCGAGGGATTTCACCGATGTATACTGCCTTAGATCTATGTTTAGTGCTTTAGTTCGCTCAAGCCTGGAATACTGTTCAGTAATTTGGAATCCGCACTATCTCAACGGAGTCAACAGGATTGCAGCCGTATAAAAACGATTCGTTCGATTCGCCCTAAGACGATTGCCCTGGAGTAATCCACATCAGTTACTTAGCTATGAAAGTCGGTGCCAACTAATGGGTCTTGATACGCTACACGTGCGAAGGGATGTGAATCGCGCACTATTTATGTATGATGTTTTATTAGCTAGGACAGAATGCCCAGTGATATTGGAGAACATCAACCTTTCGATTCAACCTCGAGCTCTACGGGACCACGCATTCCTCCGAGTGCCTTTCCGTCGTACCAACCATGGATACAATTCAGCACTGTTAGGCCTTCAACGTCTGTTCAACAGAGTAGCATCTGGTTTCGACTTCCATTATTCGAGAAATGTGGCCCGGCAACATTTTATTGGACAAATTAGAAATTTCCATTAAATCATTAGGGCAAAATACAGCCTGTTGATAACAATTAAATAAATAAATAAATAGTTTTTCAAGTAGAATCGTATGTAGATTCCGTTTCTAAATGGATTTCTCAAAACATTGAAATTTAATATTTTTTTCAAAATTCATGCCTGACGAATTTCATGCCGACTCGACTGGTCGTTGGCAGCACCATCTCAGATAGCAGTGAAACGTTGTGGGTGTAAACGCATGGGTCTTTTAAGCACTTTTGCATGCTTGAAATAATCAACAAAAAATTCGACAATTTTTTGGAAAGATTCAAAAAAATTTTCTTGATTTTTCACAAAAAAAATATAACTCAAAAACTATAATGCTTACAAAAGTCTGGTCAAAGAATAAAATCTAGGAAATTATTCAGAATTTCATAAAAAATACTAAAGGTTTTTTTTCGTTGAAAAAAAATTAAAAATTAAAAATTTATTTTTACCAAAAACGTATTTCTCTAAAAAATATATGAGCCCTTACAATTTTAAACAAGTCGCCCATACACCGAAAGATGAGCACTTTTACAGGGAAATAGTTTTTCTAATAACTTTTGCATGTTTTCTCAGAAAAAAATACAACTAGTCCTAATTTTGTTTAAAGTAAAGGTAGCGATATAGTGTATTCGACAAATTGTTAGCTCTTATTTAAATATGAACTTTCGTCCAAGACGTCAACTTTCTATCTTTTATAGTTTCTGGAATATAAGATATTTTTGAATGGAGACTCCTGAAAAAAATGTTTTACCCGTAACATTTTCGTGTGTAAATTTTCGCGTTTGTCATGTTCTTGACGTGTTTCTTAATAGAAAAAAGTTTGCAGAGCATGTCAATCGCGAAAATTTATACATAAAAATGTTACAAATTAAACATTAGGAGTAATTTTTCAAAGAAAAGCATGCAAAAGTTGTTGTTCGAAAAATTCCCTGTAAAAGTACCCATCTTCCGATGTATGGACATTGAATGGACTGTTCATGTCTTTTTTTTCAGACTTAAAAAAACAAGTTTTCGAGAAAAATTAATTTTAACCTTCAAAACATTGTTTTTTTTTGGGGGGTCTCCGTAGCCACATTGGTTGCGCGTTCGCTTAGTAAGCGATCGATCGTGAGTTCAAAACTCAGGGCCCTCATTGACCATCTTTGTGTTGTTACAGAATAGCTACGTCCACGCAACAATCATCAGCGATGGAGATCGATCCACGGTCGAAATAAGATCGATTCATCCATACAACTGCTCTGCTCTGCAAGACACATCGGGCTGCTGTTCTATAAATAACTCAACAATGATGAATCCAACTGTCTCCGCTGTCCGGTCTAACTGGATAATGGAAGAACAGAACGAAAACTCTTACGCCTATATGGCAACTGTGTAAATGTGTACCATATGCAATGGTATAGAAGGGAATACTCTAACGCCGAAAACATGGCAACTGTGTAATGTGCTAATTATAGATATGATAAACATGTGACATGTACACGATTGAAATTCGGCTCTGTAACAGCCAAGATGCTAATGAGCCTGAAATAAACAAAAGGGATAAAAAAAAACATTTTTTTCATATAATTTTTTTGAAAATTTGGAAGATATACGTTTTTGGAAAAAATGAAATTTAATTTTTTTTTCAGTGAAATAAAAAAATTGAAAATGTGAAAAATATGAACTTTTGAACAATTTCCTACATTTCATCATTTGACCGGAATATTGCAGGTATCATAATTTTTAATTTTAATTTAATTTAATTTATTCAAAAACGTCAACAGGCTTTACATAAGTGCCCTAATGATCGACCTTACTACTAATCTACAAATACTTCTTAAAACTAACTTATTGGTAAACTAAATCTATGTGAGGACTACAGAGTACAGAGCTTTAAGGGACGAACGAGAAAGATGACAATCGAAACAGGAACTACATCGGTTAAACACACGACACATACTAGAAACGGGTTCATTATAACCGTAATTAGTGCGTGATGATGGGAGGAACAAGAAATTATTGGTACGCAAATAACGCCGGCTAAATCATATTTTTGTAAAAAAACAAGAAAAAGTTTGGCGAGAAGTAGTCTAATTTTTCTTTGATTATTTCAAGTATGCAAAGTTTCTTAAATGTCTCATGTCTTTACAACCACAATGTTTCACTGCTACCTGGGATAGTGTTGCAAACTCCTCAGACGAGTTGACATGCAATTCGTCATCAGCTTTGTGGTGAGTTCGATACGGCACCCTTATGTGTCAAACTTTATAATATTTTTAAAAATTTTTTAAGGTATCATGTTTTGAGTTTTAAACTTTTTTCATATTAACCGAACCAAATACAAACGCTTCGATGGATCACGCTCTATTGAGCGTCTCAGCGTCTTGTGATATGAGAGACTCGATGTTGTACGTGTTAATTTAAATTCTCGAGCAATTTTTATAAACGGTGTATTTAAAATGTTATTGTTAGTAAATATTTATTTGATTTCACAATAACTTTTCTGTGTATCATATTTCCCTCATACGTGTGGATTTCGAGTGATGATTTTTTACAAAAAAAAGTCAGTGATTTTAGTTACACGCGCTTAAAAAAAATCAATCACAATTAAAATTTGAGAGAAATCGGAAATGGTCGCGTCAAGATCAGCTGTTTATCGAATAATTTGACGTGGAATTATTCATTACAAACACAACCAATATCTGTGATATGAAACTATTTACTTCATGTTATTTGGTTACTTAAAACCCTTATAACCCAATATTAACATGCTTACTTAAACATTCGCTATACATTTTCCAATATTTGCACAAATTCTCCTTATCATAATATAAAATTATTATCAGACACTTATCAGACACGAATGTTGTTCAATATTCTCTTACAATTTGCGAAAAAAAAAACTAAAAACTGAATGAGAGAGAGAAAGAGAGAGAGAGAGAGAGAGAGAGAGAGAACGAACGAACAGATTGAGTTGTCAAACTGATGTCAACAGTTATAGCTTCTTCCCATTTAAAAGTATTCGAACGAAAATAGGATTCGTTCGAACGAATAATTCTTGTAAGCTCGAACGAACAATTCTTGAAGGTTCGAATTGATTGAACTGCTTCGGACGAACGCCACAGGAAAACGAATGGAGAAAACTTTTGAACGCAACTGATTCGACCGAAAGCAAGGACAATGGTGAAAATTTCCAGATTAATTCTCAGCTTTAGCTTATTGAGTTGGTTGATCGCTGTCTATAGTGGAACTAATATTGAAAGTAAGTTAACTTAGACAGGCTTCAAACTTTACAGTTCAATCGCCTCTAATAAAAATTGAGACCACAGAGCTGAGCATATTATACCTCTCGCTTAATGCAACGTGACATTGAAGAAATAAACCTAGAAAGCTGTCTTGGCACATTTTTATCTGTACCAGAGGGGTTAAAAAACTTCCCCATCTGTACTTTTTTTTCCAAAAATCTGCACCATCGAAAATATTCGAAATATTTACATTTGTAAGTCATTCTTGTGTTTGATGATACTTATACATAGTTTTTCTGAATCTAGATTGTATACTATAATTTATTGAAAATTTCGAGCTGCCCGATGTTTAATCAAATCATTTGATCTCAAAATGCCGTTCATCGTATAGTTGCTGAGCCGGTTTCGAAGCTTATTTTTGTTCTGAATATATTCAGAAAAAAAACTCTTGACAGGTGCCGAGGAGTGAGGCATAGTGAGAACTTTACAAACAAGACATTGAAGCGCCGAAAATTCGAGACCAACCGTCAATTCATTTTAGACATCCAAATTTGTCCACCAATCCTGCACATGCTCGTTTTCTGAAACAGTGATTTCCTTGCAGAGTGATTTTATCTTTAGGGTACGGTTTTGATTCTTCAGATCTTGTGTATTCCCATTGTAGAATCCTGGCAACTCTGCTAACACAACGTTAATGCTCGTCAAATTGGAAAAGTGTATGGGATTAAACATTGTCGCAGCCTTGAGCGTTGGATCATCGAAATCAGATCCAATTTGCATGATCAGCTTCACAAAAAACTGCGACAATTATCCCTAGAAATGATCTGCCTTTCGATGTCCATTGTTCTGATAGTTTCTTCTGCTGTTATTCCAAACTAAAAATTCTTGCCACTATTCGAATGATCTTCAAAGTGAATAGCATTTGACATTGAAGCAACTTCAGATTCCTTGTAGATATTAGTGAGAATGATCAAATAAAAATCTTTCTGCATTTCGTTTAGCATCGTGAATTCAGGTTTTTCAGCCTGGAACAGACGTTGAATCTGTTGATCTGGGGCAAAACATACATCGCACCAACCGACGCGAATCCTTTCAGACGATCCTTGTAAGGAATTTCGACTTTATGAAACCGATCAATCATTGAATTATAAATGCTTCTATGATCAGCTGCACCAAGCGATTCTGCGGCGTTAAGGTCGTCATGTACCTTAATGTTGCTTTGTTCAAATGTAAGAAATTTCACAAGTGGAAAAAATCTGTACCAATCTCAACTTTTCGACGAAAATCTGTACTCTGTACCGTACAGAATCTGTACCAAAAATAACGAAAAAATCTATAACTTTCCAGATAAATCTGGCATCTGGAATCATTTAGACCAAAGAAAAGCAAAAAGCAAAAAAAAAAATTACACAAAAAACTTGCTTATGTTTACTTATGTTTGAAGATATCTTATCATTGGGCTCACCCTTCAACTGAACAATTCCTGAGGAAGATAGCAATATCGAGCATAATTTCAATATAAAGTCATCTGTTGATGTTAGTGCTTCGCGAGAAGTTTAATTGAAATCTTCCTCAAAGATCATTCATTTAAAGAAAGAAAGTGAAGATAAGTAGAACTGTTCATTACCATCGACAATAGTGAATGTCCGGAACTATGGCTTAGTTTCGAACCATGCTTATATTACCAAACCAAGTTCAAAATGTCATAAATTTAGTTTGGAACGAATGTTCCAGGCAACTCATTCAAAGAAAATTAATTTAAGTGGTAGAGAAATATTCCAACACATTCCAGAGTTTTCATACAACTTTTAGTTGCCACTACGAATGGAACTAGTAATAGAACATTCTAGATACTATCTTCATCGAAACTTTGCTCTTTTTTTTTGTATTAGTCTTATATACGTTCGGACATAGTTAATCTAAAACAAACAAAACTTTCAATTGGAAATAGTTTTGCCCTGCGCTTTCACAACAAGCTGTTGTTTTTATTTCATTTCGCTCAACTCATACACACATAAGTAGAAAATACTTTGTCGACAGAGAAGAACTTCAGACGATTTTAATTAGTTAAGTTTCCAGTGTGGGTAGTTTTTTGTTCGCTCTTCGGTACCGACTTCTGCAGTTACTAATTGAAGTGAAAAGTTGAGGTTATGGGTGTGCCGTCTGAGAAAATGAAAAGACACAATTATATGCAAATAAAGTTTTCACACCGAGCAGCGAATTGCACAACGAACACAATATCCATATTTGTGAGGGGCGGATGTATTACACGGAATGCAGAATATCGGGAATAAGAAAAAAATTATAGGAGGTTGTGTCCAAGATACGACCGCATTGTTGACGTAGAACTACGCTGTTATTTTATATAAGTCGCTTGTTTATACCTTCGGATATTATTCTATAATGCTGTGAAATTTTAGAAACAACAGCTTAGTAGAATAATCTCTGAAATGATTTTTTCATTGTAGAATCAGTTGATGATAATTGATTGATGATTCATTCTTGCCCTCGCAAAACAATACACTAGCTGATCGTATGTCGCAATTTATTTCATGTCAATGCATTGAAAATTTACCTCGAACGCTATTCTGGTGGCCTTTTTCGCAATTGACATAGACTCGGCTACAGTCGATTATATACATGTTGCACCAGCACCATTATTCCACATCTCATGACTACATCAATATATCTTTGGCACCACATGGAAACAACAACAATGTCAACACTTGCAACTATCAAATATCATGCTACATGTTATTTAGTATAGCCTCAAAGGAATCGCACCTCTAGGCATCGTTCGTACAACGCAAAACAAGCGCCAAACAAGCGTTCGCCATAGCATGCATACAGAGCTATACATTGGTGGCTTGAAATACTAGGAATATAAACACTTCTCATCATTTTGCGCTATTCTCAAAAGAAACGCTTCTGTTAATATTACTGGCCTCGAAAAAAGTTGCATTACTTTCTCATGCTCGAAAGAAGCGTAGCTGTCACCCTTAGTGGAGGAATTTTTGCTACTGGTAAGCGAAACCTAATCACATACAAAATTCCAGAACGACATTTACTTTCTTGGTGATTAAACAAGCGAAAAAAACACTTTTTGTTAATAACAACCTCGAAAACAGTAGCAATGCTTCATTATGATCAATATTAGCGCAAATGCAATCCTAGTTGAAGGTAGTTTTGCGACTGGCACGCGAACCCAAAATAACTTATAACATTCCAGTAAGACATTCAAGATGCTTGGTATTCCCCAAATCATTTTTGGCGCACAACCTTAACGCCATAACGTCAGTTTTATGCATTGATGCATTCTCAAAGGCACCAACGAAGCCCTTATGATGACGGGAAACAAACAATGTTAACTGCTTTGAAAAAGACTGAATTATACCACACAGCTTGTTCTCTGCTGTAACACCCATCGATGCGAATTCGCTGATGAGTTTGTCAAGAGCGACCGCCTTCACCAGCAGCGGGGGGAGCTTGATGTTGGTTGCTGCCTGGGTAACGGCGTTTACATTTTCGACCGACGCGCCGAAGTCGCCTACTTCGCTGTTGTAGCTTATCACTGCACCAACATCGCGTGCATCATTAGATGACGCTTGCCTCGAAATTTTATTGCCCCTGGCAATGCGTTCGTTTTTTGCAGGGCTCGATCCTGCCTCTTCTCCTTGCTCATCACACACTACGCGAAGCGTCCAATTTATGACGCGGAAAGAAAAACACAAGATACGAATAACGCGAAAAACGAACAGAATAACCAAACGACGCTATCCAAGTTGGATTACTACTGGTGGGGTCCAATCTTAGATCGAAGCGCAGCGAAAGCAAAGTGAACTGGATTGCTCAACAGTCCAATGCCGAATGAAAGTTTGCCTCATTTTCTTCTTCTTTGTTTTTAAGAGGCTTTAAACTTTGTAGTTCATTCGCCTCTAAAGGCGCGTCCACATTATGCCGAATGATGCCGATCGGCCTATACCAGGCGGCATATTCGGTTCGTTATGTAATGTGGACGCCACATCGGGTGCACGAAGCCGAAGCCTCATCGGATGTACGAATCCGTCACGAACACACGAAGCACAATGTCGTCAACGCTAATTTACTTCGTTTTGTTTTGGTTCGACTTTCTCGAACCGGACCCACTTGTTTCGGGTTGGGTTCGGTTTGTTTCGAGTCGGTTTTCGGCACGTCGGCAAGCCCGGGCGGTACGTCCACATTTACTCGGCTTTACCGGGCGGCCAAGGCCGCTCGGCGTAATGTGGACGCGTCTTAACAGTTTGCCTCAGCGAGATCCACTGTTTATACTCTAGGCAAGTATTCCCCTTCATTCTTCTACTTTTCCTTTGTTCACGGAGACTTTAAATCCTACGATTTTCCCTCCGTTGGTCGTCGATAAGTTGCTCGTTATTGACAGCTCTGTTCGGGAAGGCACACAAATGGACAGAACAAATGTATGGGAAAATGGAAACGCTTAAAGTTATCATGAATTTTAACCATTTACAAACCAGGGGATTCTAATGTATAGCATAATAAACAAATCTTACGGAATTTCCGATTCGTTTAGTATGTAAATCGCCAAAATCCGTTCGCGGCAAAAATAGTTATTAACGTTAACTTTATTTCATAAAAACGTGACCTGTTTTCTGATTTGGCACCCTTAATGAAAGACGTAGTTCTACGTCAAAAATAACAAATAAACTTGATTACATTTTTCGGTGGAAACTAATCTCAAGCAATACACTCAAGCGAGTGGTTCTCCAACAATTTGATGTTTTTGAAAAAAAAAACAAGAAGTGGGTTATATCTGTGATATAACTGCAAGATAGAAGTAGAATTACCGTTGGCTCGGCAATCATTTATTTGAAATTGGATCTGATTCAATTCTTAATGCATAAATGAACGAATATTTTGAAAGATTGCTGAAAGTTTTTCTTGTTTTTGTGTGGATGATGAGTATAAATATGGAATTGTTATTAACATAAAATTCAACTCTTTCGAAACTATTGGTGGTCCCGAAACGAACCGATGGAATTTGAGTGGCCTTATAAAAGCAACTGAAGATGTTTGATATATGATTCATCGTGAGAATGACACGAGATTTTTCATGATCGCTCCATACGCAAGATAGAAACTGAGAGCGCCATTTCACGGTGAAAACGAAATAAAGTCTATATAACCTTGCATAAAATTCATTTCGCTTTTATAGTGATGTGGCAATTTTTCATGACTGTTCTATGCTAAAGCAGAACAGAAACTGATGCTATTGGATTGCATCACGGGAACACCAAGCCGAATGCGTAAATGGGTGCGAATATTCCTTCGCTCGAACGCATTCACACGCAAACAATTTTTCATGACTGTTCCATGCGAAAGTAGAACAGAAGCTGATGCGAGTGGAAGTACTCACGCCTTGCGTGTGTCCGCTATGGTTTCCCAAACACTAATGCAAGCGAGCAAAAGAAATCACAGCTTACATGCATTCGCTATGACGGTTTCTTCAGGTGCCTAGATTTTGTGTCCGTGTTCGGGAAAACATTGCGATCACCAATCATCATCAATGAACTAGATTGTTATGATTTCAATAGCTTGCTTTCAAAGCAATTTTTAAGCTATTGAAATCATTTTTTGAACCAATAAGTGACAATCATACAATTCGTTGACATTTTATCTTTCGGATGAAGTGATTATTATACCACACCATTCAGCTGGTAAAAAGGTATTAATGTTCAAAACCTTGCAGTCCAGCGTAACTCTCTCGTTTTCGAAACTTTGAACTTACACCCCGGTACAGAAATGAAAGACGTAGTCCTACGTCAAAAATCATGATTTGTGGAGGTCTGCGAAAAAGGTCAGCGCTGATCTCAGCAGAAATTAGATCACCTTTTGTACTGTGAGAACCTTCAGAAAATAGGCGAGTTTTGGACACGGAGTGTGGTGAAATTTTTCAAATTAGATCAAAATGATTCATTCAAACTTGAAACATGTTCCCTTGGTTGTCATTCGAATTCTTACAATAAATTCGTAGTTCGAGTTCGCGTAATGGATCGTGGAATGGTGTGGAATAAAATGATCGAACACCGTTGGGCTATTTTGTACGGTGCTATGTGAAGTCATGGCATAGGGCATCCATGTCTGCGAGCAGTGATCAGAAATTGGACTGCTCGATAGGACTTCCGTATTTTAAGGAGCGAATGTTATTCGGCCCGTGATAAATGAAAAATGAAAAGAAACTTTTGGATAATATCAGATTTGTGCCAATTATTACCTTTTATCTGTGTGTTGTTTAAATTTCAAGTCCTTTGTCTCTTATACAGTATGTACTGCTTTTCATAGCTATTCTAGATATTATTCTCCTTATATAACCTCTCCCAAGCGTCTCGCAGATGCTGACTAGACAGTTTTGTGTTGAGTGTTATTATATAATAGCAAGACAATATGTCGAAGCGATAGTATCACCAGGATATGAAAACTTTCTGTAGCCGATTGTGTGGTTAAAATAAAATAAACGCACATCCTGCTTGTTGTGTGTTCTCAACTGGCGAACTATATTCCTTCAACGTGTGAAAAATACTTTCTTGTTTTCGGGATTTGTTTTTGTGACTCACTGAGGAAAGTTTTCAATTGCCAATTGTACGAGTACCGATGATATGCCTATGTATATAATCAGATCGGTGTTATATCAGTAAAATTGAATTTGCTCCCACAGATTCAACCCCTTCGAGTCAAGTGCTAAGTGAAACACTATCGCACATCGTAGGAAACCACACATATTGCTGTATTTTGCCCATCCTTGCTGAGATTTTTTCTTGCATCGCTTTCCATGCTGGGCTTTGCTATTCTATGCATGTGTAGCACTTCTCTTATGTTGGGGCGAGCATCGTTCGTAGAAGTAAACTTTACACAGTCGTAAAGTGCCGATGTACTTTCCGAAAAATATCCAAAGAGCGCTTGGTAATGTAAGGCAATAACAGTTTTATGGTTTATCACAGTTCTTGCGGATCTAAAAATTAGCATATCTTATGTTTTACTTTTATAAGTTTATGTTATCTTTCAATTTCCCTTCAACTGCGGAAATGCACGATGGAACGGTTTCTTGCATAAATTTTTGTTATGGACATCTACGGTATTTTCTTACGTCCAGCAATCTGAGACAGACCGGATAGATGAAATAAGCTCGAGATTTGGATAATTCAGAAGCCGTTCTAGGCACAAAAGATGTACAGAATTTATTTTACCGGCCATTAGAGTGCTCTCAGGCACTGAGCCGATTACCACAGCTACCGGCGGCCTTTTTTAATGTTGCTCACGGTTCACGTGCGCATTCTGCTTCCAAGTAGCGAAGCGAGAAAAGTTGGATATTCGATCGAACCGAGAGCAGCCATTGATTGGGGTAAACAAATCGTGAACGAGTGGTAATGCAAATGAAACCCAACACCGTGATTTGATACAATCGAGTTCATGCTTGGTATATTGTTTCGAAAAGCACACAAGATTGATAGCATCGTCGAGGTCTTATATTTCGAGCAATAAGTAGGGCTCTGATAGTGGTTTGGTATAGTTTACCCATTCTCAATTGCTCGTTTCATTCGGTATTATCGACGCCGCTTCGGTCGTCTAGTGTTTCACGGTTTGTTGTTTTACCGCATCTAATTTGTATGTGCTCGAAGGTACACTCGTTAGTGAGCATCGGGAGCTCGCAGCCAGAATGATCATTCGAATGGCAAATGCTATGTTTAGCCAGTACGTAATTATTGGAAATGAATAAATTGTTACACTTAACACTGATTCCACCGTACGTTCCATATGAATATTCACAAGCAGATACTACCCTTGCGATTCGTGTTTTTTCTAATTCAATCAAAATCCTAGTGGAATGCAGATTATTACATTTTCCATTACAGATTGGATGAGACGTCATATAGTATATATGTTTTTTTAAATAGAATATTGATTTTCATTTACCAGGTGCGCGAGATGAAATTGTTCGCTTTTACGATAAAGAAAACTCATATTTTTTAGAAGAACCTCAAGATATGAGTAAGCTGCCTTTGATACTACACATTTCACCCATCTCTCAGGCAAATTGTAGATTACCTTCCAATATATTTTTTATATCTACGAAAACCATTCGCCGAACCATGTGAGTTCATGTGTCATTGCGGCAAAAAGGTCATAACGACGAGGCCAGGTCTTGAGAATACGGAGGGCCAGGGTCATGAGAATACGGAGGGCCAGGTCTTGAGAATTCGGAGGGCAAACTTTGGCCGCTGTGCGACACTAGTAAATGAAGTCCGATTGAGCTGATATTTTGCATAGGGTTGTTTTTCGTGGGAACCAACATTTTTAATCAAGTTCGCTTTGAAAATTCGAGGGTCACTTTTTTCCCATGTATCCATTGGCACTCTAGTGTCCGTCTTTCCCGACTGAATCTTATTTTTCCAAAAATGCCGGACACATTCATTTTTAAAATTTCTGCTTCAAAGACAAATTTTATTATAAAAAGGGACCTAGACTACCAATTTGTGGTGAGATAGCTATATATTATATTATATATTATACGCGCTTACAACGACACCTCGCGGAAATATCGCAGGACTTTTTTGACAGCCTAATATTTTTGTGAAATTCACGGAAAAAAACAACTTTTACTTAGGGTGTCCGTCTTTACCACCCTTCCCCTACATGGTGACCCGTGCATTGTTGCACCGTGTTGTTGGAAACAGAGCTCCTCCACTCAGTTGTTGTACCAAATAGGGATTGCATTACCGTGCCAAAATTTCAATAGCCGGTTATTCGGTAATGAAAATTTCGTTACCGGTAAAACCGGTAAATCACCGGTAAAAAACATACTTTAAAATTCCCAATTTTCTTGAAGAAACGGCTTTTATTTAGAATGAGTAGTTTACAAAAAAAACAACATTTTGCAATTTTTTGTTAGTTAAAGTAATATTAAAGACACAGAGAATGTTAATTATGTCGTCTTCTAATCTTAATCGGATCTCATTATTTTGGGCGTACAGTACGAAGAGTACCGAATACCATTGTCATGTATTTGCTCTTCGTACAGAAAACTCTTGTCCGATGGTTATCATCAATCCGTTTATAGACATTGAGCTTGGGCTGGACGTTGAAACCTTTGATTGTTGCATTCGTCGTTCAAGTTTTTCCATGATGCTCAACTGCAGGTCCAGGTCCGCATCGTCCAGTGGATTTTTCCTCCTCCTGTTGTCCAGCTACTGAATCAATATCATCATCGTCAAACTTGATCAAATCAAGAACAATTTATAATGCCTGCTTGATCAATGCAGTCCGTGACGTTTTATATAAGGCGCCAATGTCATAATTAATTGTGTCACGATCACGAGCAGACTTTTGGGCATTACGGACGACTAATTGTTCAAATGTTAGGCTGCGGTCTACCAACGTTGACTGTATCAAAAAGTCATTAGAAATTGAATGTAGTACAAGACGATAAAACAAAGTTTTAACTAGTGATGAAATGGATAAATAATTAAAATAATTATCGGTTACTAAATCATTGTAAAATGGGCCAGGAGATGCATTTAAGTGGAAATTAGCATTTAGAGCTTGACAGTTATTCTCTAGACAAAAACTGTCTTCGACAAAGTTGTTACTCATGATAGAGCGCTCGTTTTTATGTTGTCAAAAATAGGGTGACCAAAATTGTCGATGAAATGAAAAATATAACTTTCTTATCTTTATAGATAGAGGTAAACATAATTCGACAATGTTGTAGTTCCAATTATTTGAGACATCTTTGTAGAACAAAGTTTTCCTCTATCTCTTGAAATAATCGATATAGCGCTTTTTTTTTCTAAGGAAAGGCTTAAGGAAAGGAGTAGCTTAAAAGAAAAGCGGATGGGCTCGGTCATTGACGCCAGAGATCGAGGGCAAGATAGTCAGAAAAGATTGAGATACGAAGTTAAGAGAAGAGTTGATTGTGGTGTGAAAAAAGAAGTACGTGTGCGGCGAATCGAAAAGGGCCTATCGCTAATGGTCCAGGTAGTGTGCGACCACACCAATTCAACCATCTTGTGAGGCATATCATATTTATTTATTTTTATTTATTCATTTTCGTCAAACAAATGTAGACTACACATTTATACACTAATGTTACAATGTTTTCTTAGGTTAAATATTATTTTTGCGGTACATGTTTCTTTTTAGCTGTTTTTTATTCATTGTTGTGTCATTCTTTCGCAGTGCTGATTGTATATACGCATCATGCGATTGATAGGGGCGTTATTTGCATAATTTGTTCTGGATGTTTTGGTTAGAAACAAATTTCGCGTTCTTAGTTGACGCCCAGGTACATAGAAATTTAGTTTTTCTAGTAATTCAGCTGACTGTACTCGTTGCGAAATTAGGTCATTAACAAAAGAAAGCATTGCAAATTCACGGCGTTCTTTTAGTGTTTGGATGTTTATGAGCATGCAACGTGCTTCATATGAAGGAAGTGGAAATGAGGTCCAGTTGAGTTTACGAAGTGCAAATAGAAGAAACTGTTTCTGGACTGACTCAATGCGTTCTTCATGTACGACCATATAAGGGTTCCAAACGATGTTACAGTATTCCAGAATAGGCCTTACATATGTAATATATAAAAGCTTTATTGTGTATGGGTCCTGGAAGTTATGTGAGAAGCGTTTGACAAAACTTAACACACTATTCGCCTTATTTATTACAGAGTTGTAGTGTTCTATGAATGTGAGTTTACAGTCCAGGACGACGCCTAGATCTCTAACTATTTCACATTTTTCTACATTTTGATTTCCAAGACATATTACAATATTTGGTACATGTTTTTTCTGCTAAATGTTATAGAGTTGCACTTTTTCACATTCAGTGTTAGTAGATTTTTATCACACCAAGTATGGAATACATGTATTTCGTTTCGAAATGCTTCGATGTCGTTTTCATTTCCAATTTCCGTGATAAGCTTCATGTCGTCGGCATACACAAGTTCATTGATACGCTTGAGAACGAAGGAGATATCATTAACGTACAGAATGAAAAGAAGAGGACCAAGATGAGAGCCTTGTGGGACTCCCGAAGTGACTTTTACTGGAGGCATTATAATTTTGAAAATGAACAATTTGTTCACGGTTTGTTAGATAAGAATTGAGCCAGTTTAAGAGTCTTTGTTCCATTCCTATTTTCTGCAATTTGAAGAGTAGTAATGGAATGTCGATGCGGTCAAATGCTTTACTGAAGTCAGTGTAAAGAGTTTCTACGTGTTTGCCATTTTCCATTGCATTCAAAATAAAAGTCACAAAAGCCAACAGATTAGTTGCAGTTGAACGGCCTTTGAAGAAGCCATGTTGCATACACGTAATTCTATTCTTTACTTGTTGGAAGACTTTTTCGTTGACTATTGCTTCGAATAGTTTAGGAATGCAAGAGATAATGGCAATTCCACGATAATTACGTACGTCAGATTTAGCGCCTGATTTAAAGATAGGTACCAAAAAAGATTGTTTCCATTTTTCTGGGAATATTCCAGTTTGTAGTGACACATTGAAAATGCAGTGTAAGGGAAGGGTGAGTTCCTCAGCCAGGTTCTTTAGGAATATAGGTGCTATTCCTTCAGGTCCTGGTCCTTTTGTTCCGTCTAATTTTTTTAGTGCATGGCATATTTCCTGCTGTGAAAGATAGTTCACCGATATGTCATTTGGATAATCCGGTAAAAATGAAAAGTAGTTCCGATCGCGATTTTCTTCGGAAAATATGGTATATACTTCCTGAAAGAAATTTGCAAAGAGATTACAAATTTCGTTCGAAGAATTCCTCACATCCTCATCGAGATGCATCTGCGATGGGAAGTTATTGCTTTTGAGCTTAGACTTTACGTAATTAAAGAATTTCTTCGGGCATGATTTGACTTCAGTTTCGACCTTTCTATTGTACTCTTCGTGTGCACTTTTAATTGCAAAATTTAATTCTTGGGAAATATTTTGATATTCAAGCAAATTTTGATGACTTTTGTCTATTTTGTATTTTTTATGTGCTTTTTGTTTTTTATTCTTTAGATTTCTTATTTGAACGTTAAACCAAATAGGATATTTGCTGGTTGAATTTCTTCGTCTTCTTTTCTTCGGCACAAATTCTGATATTATGTTATTCAGAATTTCGTGAAGAATATGTACAGTTAAGTTGACATCTCGTTCGCTGTTTAATAAAGTTTGCCATTCTATGGCTTGTGTATCCCGCAAGTTGAGAATTAGTTGCGACCCGAACGAGCCAATCTTACTCGACGGAGTTTTGAAACCACCGGACGAAGACGAAGGACACCCTACGAAGTGCGCAATTCTGAACACACCAGCGGAAACCAAGAACAAGGTACGCTACTCCTCCTGCCCTTCCCAACGACCAGCGACATACGAGCACCGGGAACCTTACTAACCTCGTAAGAAATAGAAACACACTATGAGGTTCAAGTCAATTCATTTTTTTTATATAAAACCAGTCCCTTCTACTTTGGTGATCTTTAAAAGTTCCCTCTAGTAACGCGCGTCTGAAGTGTGAGTCCTCCCGAGATCGGAAGCCGACCCTCAGAGGAAGAACAGGTGAGCTAGCTGGGCAAAGTACCGAGCAAAAGGTTACTTTCAAGTGCGCGAACACATTCCGAATGTTGATTCTGACATCTGGTTAATCTACCTTGGAACGAAACAACGTTTGTCGGAGTTTGAAAAAATGTTCTTGAAGGGTCGAAAAGATGTGAATGACGCAAAGCCATAAAAATACCTCGATTGCACCCTTATTCCATTTCAAACTTATTTAATGTTTTATTTCTCAGGAGGGATTGTTTCAAATGACTTTCCCACTAACGCGAATAAGAAATTAGGAGTTCAAGGATTTAGAGGCGAATGAACTGAAAAGTTTAAAGCCTCTTAAAAACAAAGAATGTCAATAGAAGTTCAAGAAAGAATTCTTGAATCATTTTCTGCCGTTTTTGCACCGAAACCACCGTGTTATTTCAATAGAATAAAGCATCATTTCATTAAAGTCGGAAGTCCTTTACATGGTTTATAGGACTGGGGCTTCGATTCTGGACTACCCTGCTTTTTTACCAGTTCTCATCCCAATCGATAACTTATGTAGATTGATCGCACGAAGAATAGAACTGCCGAAGAATAGGCACTATACGAGTTGTATTGAGCTTAAACGAGCAGCTACCTCTGCGTGAAGCGAGATTCAAACATCACATGCCGTACCTCGGCCAAATACGTTGTTTGGATTGATTGGAATTTAAGGATGGCCTACGAATTATAAACTTGTTCTTATTCGTGCGAAATTTGTTGTTGATTTAGTTAGGAAGTGACACGTAATGTATTAATTAATTTAAATTGTTCAAATTTCAATTCCTCGCGGAAGTGTACATTTTTGGAAAAAGTAATGCAAATGAAAAATTAAATCTTCGCGTTCCTATGTCTGTTCTCAGCCACCAAACCTTTCTTACCGTGCAGAACTGTAGTCAAAAACCAGAACCTTATTTTGAGGGACTGTAAAAACAGCATTTTAAAACACATTATTCAGTAGATACACATCTAAAGTATTCATTTTGCATGATTGATTTTGAATTGAAGAAAATCCTCTGACACCAAAACTTGAGCAAAACGGTTCAAAGAGATGGTCCACGACCAGGAGCTCCAGTCATACTGACTTTTGAAAGAAGATTGTTTGGACCGATTAGAGTAAGTTTGGGGTTAAAAAACCCCAAAGAAATGATAGTTTTTTGTGATGGTTGTTTTTCTTGGAATGGGATGGACAATCTCGACAAGATCGATGTAAAAAAGACTTCTGAGTCCTACGTCAATGTATTGGAGAAAAACTTAAAGCCGTCACTTAGAAAAATTAATATAAAAGCGATATCTTCCAACAGGACAATAATCCCAAGCACACTTTGAAGGTGCGCTATTTTCAGTTCAAAGAGATTAAAATGCTTGAGTGGCCATCCCAGTACCCAGACCCCAACCCCATAGAGCATCTATGCACAATACTGGATGAAAAAATCCAATGAGTTGGAGTTTTATGTGAATTTGAAAATGAATGGCTTGTTTACATCCTTTCCATTGTAAAAAATACGTCCATTTTCTAAAAAAAATCATGAAAAGGTATTTTGCGTAATGCTGTTTACTTTTTTCTTTCCAACACTGTACATAGGATATTTGGTAACTTAGCGAGAAGCTCTTGATCAACCTGATAAATCTTCACAAACTGCTTTATGATGATTCTCTGACACCAAATTGCTAGATTATTTACTTCCGTAGCAATTTCATTTTAAGCATCTTCAAAAACCACGAATTCTACCATTGTGTTCACACTAATAAGTATTTGAAAAAAAAAAAAAAACTTCAGGCAGCTCAAACTTTTTATTGTCAAATACGCAGAACTAGCATGATAGGAAAGTTTGAAAATTCTTGAAAATGAAAAACAGATTTCGTTGATTTTTAAATATAGATGTAATTGTTTTTTTTCTCTCAAATATTTATTTCACGTATCCACGTGGACATTGGCTATACCCCTACCCCCCTCACCGTGGACATTTTCGAAACCTCGCCTAAAATTGTCCACGTGGTATGTGGACAGCCCCTCAGTTTTTTCCATTAGAGGTTTCCTTTATGATTGATTAATTAATTAAATCAAAACAAAAACAGTTAACAAATATCATGTCGTCAAGTAAAAAGAAAAACAAATTAATGAAAATTTCAAATTCTCATCTTTTTTCTATCTGAAAAGTACATAAAAGCCTTCAAAAGTCTGGCGCGGCTTAGAATAGTAGCTTCCGGCTTTTTAATCGATAGCGTAGAATTAAGATTTTGGAAATTAGTCAGGCAATATTTTCCAGCCATTTCGTTTCTCTTCCATGTATCTGGCATCAGAATCCGGAACTTTACGGTACACAGCTAGAGATGTCTAAATTTTTCGTTTATTCGATTATCGATTAATCGTGGGGCCATTTCTAAATATTCGATTCATTCGAATAGTTATCTTACAGTATTCGATTGATCGAGCGAATATTTATTTGTTGTAATCAGACATTTACAGTTAACAAATTATTATGTCATAATTTTAAAAGTTACATTAAATATAATTATGAAATGAACATGGTACAGAATAATGGTTTTTCAATGAAATGATATTTCAGTATATTGATAAGTTTACCATTTCATGATTTTTTACGGACGATTTAAAAAAGAGCACATCATGAAAAACAACGATTTCAAAAAGAGCATATCAATTTCTACAACGGTGCTATTCGTTTGCCCAACTAGCCCCGCTGTTGTGTGACCAATACATATCATAAACCTTTGTTTTACGTTGGAACCAATCTTTTTCATGGTTATTAACCATTTTTAGAACAAATTTTATAATGCGCAAACAGTGAATGATTTTTTCAGGAGAGGGAGAAGCCGCTTTTGGAGACACTCTTCCAAATACATCTGTTCATTCATGTCGCTTGTGATTACGAAAGGTGTACTCCGCTTTCCGCAAGTACAAATCGCTTGTCAAATTAAGAACTTCTTGACAAACTTCCGGAGGTTCTCGGGAACATCATCTTTGGTAGTCACATATATTACTGCTCACTCTCGGTCAGACGGACCTCGACAAAACCTCTAGTCCCTGGTCTAGCCACGGGGACTGTCTGAGGCGGGTTCCAACACATCTTTTCCTGGCTAGCTCGAGCGTGGGATTCGGAAATCCCAAGGTCGGCTCACATGGACACTTCCGGAAGCACACAAAACACCAACTTTCCGTTTTTATTATATATTTAAAATAATCTCTAATCTGTAATTGTGTGTAGTGTGTGTTCGTCGGCCGGCCGGCTTCGCTGGTCCTCTGGTTCTCGTCGTTTCCCTGGTCGATGATTCTGGTGAGCTGGGGGCTGGATCGCGCGTTGCTGGCTTGTTGCGAATATTCACAATGGCGTTCAAGGCTTAAGCCTAGTACAATGGGTCCTGATCCTGTTACTTTCCAGTTTCCTTCAACTGTCGTCTTTTCTTTCTGCTTCTTTTTTTTTACTTTCATCCAATTTCAGCTTGAAGTCCGCCTTCTCGAATGTCTCGTCATCCATAACGCAGTAGTGTGCTTTCGTTAATTTCTGGTCGTACAACTTCCGGGCACGGTTTTTTGTGACCGTATTCTGTTACTCGTCACGGTTTGGAGATCTCTGAACCTCAAACGTACGTAGTCTAGCTCGAGTTTTGGTATTCTACACGAAAGTTTTGCTCACATGCAACTCCCCAACCACGCGTTTGTGATCGTTTTCGTTGATCTGACGGCTTTTTCCCGGATCTTCGCTTCCGAGCAATAGTCAGACGTTCTTCGAACCGTTTTATGATACCAGACACCGAGGAATTCGCGATTCCCAACTTCCTTTGCTCCAGTGCGCACGCACTGTTCTTTCGTCGCCATTTTGGAAACATTTGCGCATCTGATGAAATCAACTTACAGAGTGTAAATAATACACATTAAACTATGTCTACGCAAAATTTGAATTAATGTTACCCAACGGATCAAAAGTTAGAGCAACTAAAGTGTGGGCAGATTTTAAACGGTACACCTTTTACAACGAAATATATTTAAGGTGTTCTTACATAAGTTGGACAGAGTGTATAAACAAAACCAGAAATCGCGCTCTCGGTAGCCATGTAGTTTGTAGTTTTGGGTTTTATTTGTTTGGATATCTGGATATCATCTACAGATCATCAGTTTGGATGGCTGTTCACATATTTGAGAAGAGTTAACCCCTTCCCGTAGTATTTAATACGTCACACATCAAGAGATTTCAGTACTCTGCTGAGCGTTCTAGCGCCCTATGTTACCGTCGTAAGATTTTCAGGTAAACGTCCTTTAGGATTCCCCCTATTTGTTGTGCTACATATCATTGAGTATATAATAATCTACTACTAGAAAAAGTGTAACTGTTGATTGTATAATTTTTTCGGCGTTTTTTCAATAATTTTCGAAATGATAAAATAACACTTCTTATTTTGCTGGCGGGGTAAGAGGAGCGATACTATTTCCAAACAGTTAAGTCTAGTAAAAATAACAGCAACAGTGTTGTCTAAGGTACTAAATGTTTAGGGTTGTTCATAAACTACACACAAACTTCTGAATAGGCTATCTATATTCCATGTGCAGAGTTTTCAAAATATTCGTGAAAAATTTACCAAATTATCGGACGACGTGGACTACGTGGGTCTAAAATCTCTGAAAATCTGAAATGAAACAAATGAAAACAAATTTCTGCATTACTCAAGAATTTATCAAGCAAATGAAATAAAATTTGGCATGTGGGGGTTTTGGGATGTAATAAATGTTTCTATGGTGGTTATATACTCCTCTACCCTTCCTTATGGGGGCTGCCATACAAATGAAACACAAATTTCTGCATTACTCGAGAATTAATCTAGCATATGAAACCAAATTTGGCATGTGGAGGTTTAAGAGTTCAATAAATGATTCTATGGTGGTAGGATATTCCTCCGTCTTCTCTTAGGGAGGTCTGCCATACAAATGAAACACGAATTCGTGCATTACTCGAGAATCAATCAAGAATATGAAACCAAATTTGGCATGTGGAGGTTTTAAGGTGCAATAAATGTTTTTATGGTGGTTTGACACTCCTTTCTCCTCTCTAAAGAGGAGGAGGGGAGGGTGCTGCACAACTCGAGAACTAATTCTACAAATGGAATTAAACTTAGCATAAAGAGGTTTTAGGGATCGATAAACGTTTCTGTGGTGGTTCGACACTCCTCCCTCCTCTCTAAGGAGAGGCTACCATACAAATGAAACACAAATTTCTGCATAACTCGAAAACTAATCAATCATAAGGAGCCAAATTTGGCATGTGAAGGTTTTTGAATAAGAGACATGTTTCTATGGTGGAATGGCACCCCTCCCTCCTCTGAAATGGCTAGGGGGTCCCGTGAAAATAATACGCATATTTAAACCAAACATGACAATTGCAATTTTTTTTTATTGTGATAAAACGCACTGATATATCTTTTTATATTTACATAAATAAAAATGGATCACCGAATGTGTTGATAAGAGCAAAATTCGAGAGAGGAATTGTTCGATTTAGGGCTGTCTTTATTCTATCATATTTTCTGTATCAAACATTTATTCCATGTAACGGAGAAACATGTTATTTGCAAGTGGTTGAATAATCTTGAACGAGAATTGTGACTGAAAATAATCTGATATTATAATGACAAGTTTTGTTAGAAGTACTAGAAATTTTATAGTAAAAGGTAATTTTTAAGGGTAGATTAGAAAATCAATCAATGAACAGTTCTACGATTGGTCCTATGAACGTGCGCTAAGTAAAAAAACGTGAATGTGATAACGAAAAATAAATTTTGGGCGGGACGAAGTTTGCCGGGTCAGCTAGTTTTTTTTATAAAACTATAAGTGGTACGTCTTACCCCGCCGGACGGTCTTACCCCGTCTTCCTCTACACCACGAGTGAGACTCGATGTTGTACGGGAAAGGGCTAAATAGATATTTTGTTCAATTTCAGTAATTGCGTTCGCATAGAAATTATCAAAACCAATACCGAGTCTCATTATGCGAAGCGTTATGTGCTTTTTATCCCTTTTTTGTACGCATGAGAAAATTCAAATTACTGCTCAAGGTGAATAGGTCCAGCTTATTTCATACATGTACCTACTATTTCAATAATGATTCAAACAAATTTGGACAAGAAAACAACGAATAAATCTATCCCTTTTAGCATGAAGTGTCCATTTCACCCACACCAGGTGATAATGAAAGATGTACTATTTTCAACTTTTATATCACAAACTAAAAACTATTTTCTATCTTGAACCAAAATTGAATGAACTACAAAATTCTTTGAAAACGGGGATAGTGGCGTTATGGCGTTACGCAAGAAATGTGCATGTTCCTTAGAATGATGATGTTAATAACGAAATGCATAATAATGAGGGAAAGATTACTATTTAGTTCGTTTCGCTGTTCAGCTTTCTATATAAAGTTTATTGTGGCAATGTCAGATGCAGCCGCGAACGAACCATACCTACTTATAAACCGCTCTCACGTTAAACGCAAAGCAAACAAAAGAAACCCTGAAACATTGCTCGATACGTTTAACTAAGTTTATCGTGTTTCCATCAATTTCCGGTACTATCAAACCGGCTCACGGTTGGCGTGAGGGGGCGAGAAAAACGGACGTGCACATATGTGACGATACATCATGTTGATACGTGTCTGGGCTGATAACGTCGTAACTCTTCTGGAAAATGATAAAAGGTCGTGTGAGAAGCTCATGCGTATCGCACTAGATAATAAGGCAGTGCACTTGCTGGTGGGGCGAACATTCGTTCTAACTATGGAATGCGAGAAAATACATTTACGTGTTTACGCATAATGCCATTGAACCGTTCATTCGTTTTACTCTGCTAGAGAGAAGCTGCAGCATATCGACGTTTGTACATTGTACATTGTTGAGCTGATGTGATTCCATCACGTCTGAGTTAGCAATAATGCTAGATGATAGCTTGCCACAATCCCTACCACAATACTTAACACAGTAATGGCGATTCTTCAAATTATGAAGGGTGGCGTTTATATCAGAGTATTGCCAACATTGTAAGTTTCAAAGCTACAATGAAACTAAGTTTCCCCTCAATGTGTAATTGAGATGTTTCAGTGTTAGAGTTCAGATCCAAATGTTCATTGTTTGTTTGTTCTATTTAGATTATTGAAACATACCAATATAAATTATATTTTTTGGCAAAAAAGGCAAAAATGTTTGTTGGGATTCTCGCTTTCTGCACTATTCGCACGGCTACAACCATTTGTGCTAACACTGGTTAACTGTGTTCCATAACTATAAGACTTAGATTGTTTAGGATTTTTTATGATATAGCGACCATCATGGACATACTGAAAATGCCTATTAGAAATAATGAAAATATTTTCTCTCGAAGTAATTTCCGATGTAATAATTTCGACTCGACTTGTACTAATTTTCTCGACGAAATACCAAACAAGGAGGAAGGGACCTTGAAGTGGCATGAAGGATGGCGAAAAATTGTGGAACAAACCAGTGCATGCAAAATTAAATAAATGTAAGCCTACCTTTAAATAAACTGAATTATGGATGTCCGTTTGATTTGGTTGTGGCTTGATGTGATAAAGGCGAATCAGTTTGGACTGCGCAAAATTAGGTGTTCTATGAGCTTTTTTGTGACGACACGAGTAGCTTAGCAGGCGTGATAATCCAATACTTCTACTGGATTAGGTTCAATCCCCTAGTTAGGAATCTTCGAGATGAATCCACTTGTCACAGCTTCCTTCGGAATGGAAGACCTGCTGATGTCGTCACTCTGACGTTGGCAGTTATGTCGCAATGATAGACTGACAAGAAAATGAGAAAAGCAAAATATGTATGGCATTTCCCTCAACAAATACGAAAATAGCAATAACAGGAGTAGAATCTCAGCATGTCAACATATGCTGGTGCAATGTTCGAACAGTTACCGATTAAACGGCTACAGCAACCCATGCGATGATACTCTGCCATTGCTAAATCAACACCTGCTCGCACCTTGTCCTCGTCAATAGAATCCAGGTCAAATGATTCAGATAACGTCACTCCAAACGTATACTTTTATAGTATTATTAAATATAGCATCGCGTCGGTAGCAGAACACCGGTACGGAACACGAGATGGTAAAACGAGATTCTACTGAGCATCTCTTATCAGTAGGCGTGCATCGACTGGTTGCAGTATTTTGGATGTGTGCCATTAATATGCAGTAAAACTGAAGTATTCTTTTGAAGTGCAATATTTTGGAGCGTATTTGCACTGAGATAAATGTGTGTGTGCATTTTTTTGCTGTATAACTCGATTTGAATGCCAATTTTGGAAGTTTCACCAACTTCATCATTTTCATTTTCATCAAATGACCGAATGAAACTATGTCTAGATTTGCCTACAGCATAATTATTGGGGTCCTAATTTATGTGGCTAATTATGGTCCACCTTTTATCTTGGAAGTGGTTTAGCTTCACGGGAGAGGGAATATTTTGCATTCTTCCAAAAGAGCTACGTGACGTGCCTGCCAATCTCACTTCCGCTATTTTCCGAATTCCATCTTCATCAGTTTAACCCTAATTCATCACCTCACCACGCTAACACGTACCGAGGCTGCCGGCACAACGTGGCGCACAAGTTTGTCTTCGTAGACACTCTAGCAAATGCAGTTGTTACAAAAAAAATGGTACAGTCGACGACGACGATGGCGGCGTTGAACTCGATAGGAAGCTGCCTGATTGGATGGAATGCATCAGCGAATAGCACCGTAAATGGGAGGGAAAAGTTTTCACTTCTTTCCTACCATATTGGAAGAGAAAAAATGTCACGTTCGAAACTTATTGGCGCATTCCGTGCGAGCCACGAAGCTCCGTTTCTTGTATTAGCCGGCGTATTGTTAGTTCATGGAAATGGAGGAAAATAAATCTGCGGCTCTTTTGTCGATCGATTAGTGACTTGTTTGACTCACCCACTTCCTTATCAATATCTAGATATTCTGCAATGGGAAATAATACAATTATCCAGTGATTCGGTTTGCAGTAGATCCGCTTCAGAAAACTTGAATTGCATTTAACTTCTATGAAATATGAACCTGACGAGAACAGAGTAATTTGCATTTCGATTTCACCCTTCGCTGATAATTCTTGATTCCTCACATTAAAAATAACGATGAATGAAAAAAGTTATTCATACATTTGAATTTTGATCAAACTTAACCGCTTTTGGAGAACAGATTTGAATAAAAAAAATAAAAAAAAGGCTTCCTATGAAATGCATAGACTCATTGATGGTTATAGCTATAAATATAATAATCTCCATAGATAGACCCACTACCTTAAGAAAATATTCGAGCCGATATCGTAGGACATTCCGATATGGTACACGTATTTGAATGATCCGCCGATCATTCAGAATCAAATTGGTCGTAACCCATCAAGTTTTAATCCTAGACACCCGCCAGCTGTTCGAGGATAGTGTCTCTTTCAATTTGAAATTTATAACTAAGTTTTGTTTTTGATTTTTTGAAAAATAAAATTTTGGTGAATGTTTTTGTCTCGCTTTTTAAGGCAAAAGCGCTTTTTTTTAATGTGGCCATTTCGTCAAAACTCAATATTTTGAATATTTTTATATATTTTTTTGGCTGCATGGGTTCAACGAATCGGTTTCGGCTATTCAGGGGACAATCCAATTGATACCAATTTATTTTTTGTATGTTAAGTAATATATGTCTATGTAACTAAAAATCTCGTGTCACGATGTTCGTGGCCGAACTCCTCCGAAACGGCTAGACCGATTTTAATTAAATTATGCATAAAACGTTTGGCATATAAATAATATTGTCTTCTTCATGATTTATAGTAGTTTTATAGTGTATTTTTACGGATTCATACGTTATAAAGGATTATAAAATACACATTCTATTGGTGTCAATGCACCCCTCACTTGGGCTAACTTTTATTCAATCACCAGATGATTATTTGGCACCTATTCAGACCTTTTCTGGATTATAACACTTGCAAATATTGTAAACATCATGCTTGCACATCTTTTGTATCAGTTTGACTTGGCTAAACCATGTAATTAATGCATTTCGATGACTTCAATTCTGATCATGAGCTGTCCGATGTTGTTATGTCCACATGATTTCTATGGGAACCGCATGGCGCGCTGCAGTTTGTTTATGGTGTCCCTCGCGCATAGCAGAAATAAAGTTTCTCTGTGTTGAGTGTGCCGAGGTGAACACTTTTAAAATGCCCAAGAAAAGGCAATATTCTGAAAGAAAGCCTAAATTATGAATGGATCAATATGATGACAGTAAACTCAAGCAATGAGAAATGCAGCATCTACTTTAAAATTCGATTTTTTTCATTCTAAAATAGTGATTTCTAAAACTGGACAAACCATGATCATTTTTTTTCGGACAAACCATGATCAGAGGTGGACAAACCATGATCATAAATCCCCTTTGAGGAAAATCGTTAAAAACATAGATATTTGAATAATTTCAACGCCTTATGGTAGAATTGAAAACTAGAGACTTAGGGCTTAGGGACCCAAACTCTTCTTGATTATGTGTGATTTTCATGAAGAAAAATCGAGCTGCATTTACTAGTTACGTGAAAACACCCAAAATTGGATAAACCAAGTTCATTTACCCTATAACGACAAGTGCAACACCCATATCCTATTTTTAATCGCGATTTTAGCATATTTGTATGAACAATATTCTAATGATTCAACCATCGGTTGTCTTTCAAACATAAGGAATTTATTTATGTTGTTAAATGACAGATGGCGCTAGGCCCGCTACATCGAACTTTCATCCACACATTCGCAAGTAACCTCACTTCGTCTAAAGCCAGGAGTATCGCCGGCGAGCTGGAAGTATTTTTGAATGATCACAACGAATTATTGAAATATTTCGAATCACACTTGCTCTGTTTACAAAATAACTATTACTTTTTGCATCATAGTATTACTTGCATCATTTTTAGTAGTACTTGGTTGAGATTTATATACCAAACAACACGCCTCGAATGTATTCTGAGTGGCAAGCTCTAGAATGTGTGTGACTATAATGCAAGTCAGAAGAACTATCTTTGACGAAAAATGCACGGCCGTTCTGCAAGGACGACGAATATTGCATAAACAAAAGACAACGTGATCCTGCCTCAAGTACTCCATTCATTGTGAACATTGTAACTCAATTTGAAATAATATTTATTTGTTTATATCTGATTTATCTGACATCTGTGGTCTTAATGAATAAATATCTACAATTATTTATATAATCGACGAACTAGTTAATCTTTTTTTAAAGCGCCGAAATCCAATAGATCCTCCACCAATGTGAAAATTCGAATCATGGACGACCGCGGTTCGTTGTATCCGAATAAAGTACGATGAAATCTGTCCTGTAGCAAAGATTGCTGTCGGATTTATGAATAGCTATATAAGACGAATAAAATAAATTTTGTGTGTATCGTATGATGTCATTCTATGATATCGTCAGTTGTGCCAACAATTCATGGTCGACATTTACGCGAAGGTAGAGATCGAACGACTGCGATTTCTACGACTTAATATGAGTGGCATACATAAGTACATTCACATGAGAAACGCTATCATGAGCAACGCCGACACAGCGTCAAAGTTAAAACTATCCGAACGGATTGCATTTTGTAATTCGATTGACTGAAGTCGAATCGAGTTGTGCAAATGTGGCAACCTTGCGACGCAATTCGACATGGACAACATTGAGCTCCGTGTTCATTTTCTGTGAAGCAGAAATGCAAAATGGATATTCGGAAGGAATAAACACGTTTTTAAAACAATTTTTTTTATGAAAACTAATTGTACATATCAAATATGTGTTCGATGTGAAAAAGCAATATATTATCTGCAATTTGGAACGAAAATTGTGTCTGACGATGATTTTATGTCAGTGATAAATTTTTGGTAGCAATGCAAGGAAATTTCTAGACAAAAAAGTTAGGTTAGGGTCGGGGCTGTGTCATCTATGTAATTGAACGACATCGAGTGAAAATTTTCATTCAAATTTACACAATTTAAAATTGATTTCGGGTCTGCCAATCTGATAGAAAATAAAATGGCTCCATGAATACGGATGAATTATTTTCACGTTTATTTTGACAAGGCACATTTGCATAAAACGATTGATTTTGAGTCGAACAGATTCAAGAATGCGAGAGTCGATTCCAATCGAATCGTGAAATTCGATCGTGTTTCAAACCAACAGGATTCCGGAATGTGAATAACTGTTCCCACTGTTACCACAAGCATGGTGTATGCTCCATGCGGTAAATTGAAACATTCAGCGCCTTGCATGATAGACGGAATATGTATAAAGTGTTTCCCTAGAGATTTCTCCAACGACACGATCACAAGCGTAGGCAGATATCTAATATATCATCGAATAAATATCAATAAATATCAATAACGCAGACATTGAATTGAAAATCGTTGAGTAGTACCATATTCACCTCAATGTTGAGTTCTGCAGATCTGTGAAGAGCAATTAATTCATACATTAATACATACAGATCAAACATCGGATTGACATCAAGATCGTTGCCGTCTCATTAATCTTGAGCTTCTGTCGGTACGGTACGGAAATTGAGACTCCAACAACTATTCGTATTCGACGTCCTGACGAACAACATTGACTGTCCTGATATACTTCGTGAAATTCCACTCACTGTACCCCCGCGTCAGTTGCGGCACTCCGCTCTGATCACCATTTCTAGGCACAGGACTCATTATGGATCTAACAGCTCTCTATGTTCATGTCTTAGGGCCTTTAGTGTTGTTTGTGATAAATTCGCCTTCAATATTACTCCATAATGTCTTATGTGTAGACATTACCAAATAATATAAGTTAAGAGTAGTCTGTGCGATACCATCGAAGACTGGAAACAAATAAATAAATAAATAAATAAATAAATATATTAGTTATGTTAATGAAATACATTGCATCAAAAACATCATATAAACTTCCGTTTAAATCGTTTCATTCGTTGTTTTTATCGATCATATCCGAATAATTTAATAGATCGTTGATACATTCAAAGATGCTCACAATATATTAGTTATGGTGTATTCAACACTCAAAATATTCTCTAGAAATAATTTATATGTCAGAACAACGTTTGCCGGGTAAGCTAGTACCTAAAAAAACTGTGATATCAGATTAACCATAGTAATTTATATTTTCGTTGAAAAAAATCGTGAAAATCGCATCCTTTTTATGATATTCATAGTATACAATCCCCCTAAATAGATTGCAAAGATGTTTGCACCAATTGATAGAAAATATTTTTACGCATCTATCACAATGAAAAACATTTTATTTACCTACAATATAAACAATTTTTAAGCCATTTAATAATTGTGAAATGTCAAGCATTATCTAAACGGGCTATGTGTCACGCTTTGATTTATCCAATTTGGGCTCTCCAAGTGGTTTCGACCAAAAGCAACAACCAGGGTAAGAGCGGAATTTAAAGGGTGTGTCACATCAAATTACATCACGGAAAAAAATTTAATTTTTAGGAATTATATCTTCAGCTTTCGCTTATAATCAGATAAGAGTGTATAGATCACGTTGGCTATGCTTCACTGTCAATTTTTCGTAAATTTGGAAAAATATCGTCGAACGTAAAAGAGCGTCGTGAATTAATCCTGCGCACTCATTTCGAGAATCCGGAGTTGTCACATCGGGACATCGGTAAGATGCTGGGAATCGTCCAATCCACGGTCAGCAGAGTACTAAAACGATACTTCGAGAACCTAACCACCGACCGGAAGGTGAAGAACGGCAAAAATGGATGCTCCGTCAGCGAAAAAGATCACAAGCGCGTATTTGAGCAGTTTAGACGTGATCCGAGAAGTTCGGTCCGGGATGTCGCCAATAAGCTGAATTTGTCAAGTTTATTCGTCCAGCGGACCAAGTAGCGGGAGGGCCTGTGTACATACAAGGTTCAGAAGACTCCTAACCGCGACGAAAGGCAAAACATGGTGGGGAAGACGCGAGCCCGGAGTTGTACACCGAAATGCTGACGAAGCCGCATTGCCTGGTAATGGACGACGAAACCTACGTCAAAGCGGACTTTCGTCAGCTGCCGGGCCTGTTGTTCTTCTCCGCAGAGGACAAATTCAGCGTTCCGGAGGAGATTCGCAAGCAGAAACTATCCAAGTTTGCCAAAAAGGACATGGTGTGGTAAGCGATCTGCTCTTGCGGAAAGCGGACGCCCCCTTCGTGATGACCGGCACGGTAAACGGGCAGGTTTACCTAAAGGAGTGCCTACAGAAGCGCTTACTACCATTATTGAAGCAGCACGAGGGCCCGACCATCTTCTGGCCGGATCTCGCTTCGTGCCACTATTCAAAGGACGTGTTGGAGTGGTACGAAGCCAACGGGGTCACCTTCGTGCCAAAAGAAATGTACCCGCCCAACGCGCCGGAGCTTCGCCCAATAGAGAAATATTGGGCAATTATGAAGCAGGCCCTCCGGAAGAACCCAAAAGTTGTCAAATCGGAGGCGGACTTCAAGAGAAAATGGATTTCTGTTCAAAAAAAACTACAACCTGACGTTGTACAGAACCTTATGGACGGGGTAAAGAGGAAGGTGCGAGCATACAGGCTTGGGCTCGAAGTATGAATAAAAAGAAAATGCCAAAAGTTGTTTAATAGTTTTTATTTTACTGTCTAAAATTTTCAAAAGGATCGGTCTACTGGGCGAATTTCTACAGCGTTTTTTCCGTAATGCAATTTGATGTGACACACCCTTTAATTTGAATACGAACGAAACATTGAATCGTGCGCCCTTCCCTTTGTAATTCTACCGCCAGTCAACTTAAATAAATTTGACAGTTGCTTTCCGAAGAGATCATTCATTCAGGATGGCAAGTTGATGCTGCACACATGGATTTGAAAGCTGCTTTCGATTCAGTGAACCACGAAATTCTCCTCGCTAAACTGGATAAACTCGGTGTTTCATCAACGATGTTCATAAATGTAGTTGTACTTATTTATAGGGAAGGGAAAGAGATATGGTCAAGTGGATTTGCGAAACTGTAGGTGGCTAAATTAAACCATTATTACTTCTTGATATGATATCTCGAACTAGTATGCGTGAGTGAGCAACATTTTCGACATTACCAACATTCGCAATATCATATTTTACATGATAGATACAGCATCAACATTTAATCCTTTAAACCAGGCTCTCGTCGATACGTCGGAAACTAGAGTATCGCCATCTTCCAAGTCATCTTCTCTCCTGTGCTTTTGATAAGTGCTTGCCATCGGAAAATGTAGAATAATTCTTAATATCCATCGACTCACCTTGTCCATCACGAAAAACCACATAAGAATGAATAAGGAATCCAGACCAAAAAAATATTAGATTGAAAATATATAGTTCTTCCAAGAATCTAATTTAATTGTAAGGATGAAACCAATCCTAATTTTAAATTCAAAATTGAGCATACATTAACAAAATAAACCACGCATTACACGAATTTTGCAATTTTGTTATCTTTTTTAGTTATTTTTCCACGTGTATGCAGTTCAGCTGCACTTTACTCGCTCCCAAGCAGGTCGTTTGGGATCCGCTCGTATGGCGAACGACTTTCGTTCACCCCCTTCTGGCGAATTAGTTCGTTCCTATCGTTTGCGCAACGGTTTACCCACCTCTACTATGGAGGCTAATATATATATATATATATATATATATATATATATATATATATATATATATATATATATATATATATATATATATATATATATATATATATATATATATATATATATATATATATATATATATATATATATATATATATATATATATATATATATATATATATATATATATATATATATATATATAAATGGATTTCTGTCTGTCTGTCTGTCTGTCTGTCTGTCTGTCTGTCTGATTCTTATGGACTCGGAAACTACTGAACCGATCGACATGAAAATTGGTATGTAGGGGTTTTTGGGGCCGGGGAAGGTTTTCATGATAGTTTGAGACCCCTCCCCCTCTCTAAGGGGGGGGCCGCCATACAAATGAAACACAAATTTCTACATTACTCGAGAATTAATCAAGTAAATGAAACGAAATTTGGCATGTGGAGGTTTTAGGGTGCAATAAATGATTCTATCGTGTTTAGATACTCTCTTACAGGGGGCTGTCATACAAATGAAACACAAATTTCTGCATTACTCGAGAACTAATCAAGCAAACGGATCTAAATTTGGCATGTGAAGGTTTTAGGGTGCAAAAAATGTTTTACGGTGGTTAGATGCTTCGCCGATGACGTGGACATAATCGGAAGAACACATGCGACGATAGTTCCAGTCTTTTCATGGGATGAAGCATCATTGTAAATAAATCTATTTTCCAAAATTCTGAATAGAATTCCATATCCTCACTGGCTCGAAAATTTCTCATAAGTTGCCACCATCTTTGTCGTTGTAAACTTCGATACAGATGACTTCCTATTCTGCGAGGCTGTTGTCGTGAAAGTGAATGAACCGCATTACAATTTTCAATATCTTCTATTCTTTCCATTCTTGCAGCAGGCTGTGTGTGTTTGTGTGTGACATAAGATTTAAGAATAAATGGCAGGACGCTTGCAGCGTGGATATGTATTATTAACCTGTAGGGCAGACAAAAGTGATCACTGCATAGCAGTCTTCGGAAAGCAACGCGGTGCTGATGTGCAACTTTTTGTTTTGCACCCAGTTGAACTCTCACTCCTTGCGCACACCTGCGCCCGGACGAATCAACATGCACCGAAACAAAGTTGAAATGTTTTGTTTCAACACCGTTCGCTTTGAAGTTCGAACATCCTTTCTGCACCGTATCCTTACACCGGTGTGTATGCCCAATTTTAAACCACGCTCGAATCTTGTTTGTCTGCTTTGCTTTCTCTATTGAGGCGGTGCGTATGGGGACGCGCTGTTGTTTTTATGCTTTGCTTAGAACCAGTCTTCAGAAAACAAACGCAGCGCTGCGCTTGAGTTGAATGTACCCGGCGCAGAAAAATATCTCAACAGAGAGAGCAATCCAGATTCAAAAAACGAAATAGTGTTTGTACAAATTTCAAACCAAACTTATCTGTCAAAAAGTGTCAAATATTTGACCTCCGAACAAATAGTGTACCTTATGTTTTATGTTTCACAGTAGAAACCAACCGATTGAAGTCATCTGCCAAACGCAATGCCTAATTAAAACACAATTCTCATTTATTCTATGAAATGGTATGTTTCAATCAATTTCAATAGATTACATCAACTTATTATACAATGTGTTTTTCCTATCTTTTTAAACAGCAGCATCTGTAAAACAATCGCAATCAAACTGAGATAACTTACAATATGTTAATTTGTTTGCAACCTAATCAGCTTGATAGAGTTAGTTGGAAATGTTTGTTTTTTACATCAGGTCCAAGCGTAGAACTTTTTCGAATCCTCTTCATGGCCTTTTTCCTCACTCAAAGCCCTTATCGTTAAAAACTCTGAGCGTCCTTCCTCCTCTCGGAGCTATCCTCGTTTGCGAAACGCAGGGAATCAATGCTGACGAAGCTGACACCTGTGTAAATAAACAAAAAAAGGATCTTTTCACTTCTTTGAGTCTGGTTTCAACAAAAATTCGGCTTGCGCGGGCACAAGCGCACAGTATCGATTTTCCGCGATTTTTCCGAACGGATCCTCCGCTACGGTGTTTTTATTCCCGGAATGCAGTAAGTATATCCGACCGCACGTGTTTTATGTATCACACAGTGGAATTTTAGCTACAATCTGTTGACATTTGATTGATAGGTTCATGGTTTTGGCAACAGCTCAAGAGTCACGTTAGTGCCATGAATAGAACTTCATTTTGTATGCATAAGAGGCGGATGAATGGATCGCTTTGTGTACCGGTGCAGTTCCCGGTTTTTAGAAGCTGCAACTGGTGAGGGGAAAAAAATAACTATCGCAGACAGGAACTGGGATAACGATTATACTAAAGTCATGGGGCTTCGAACGTTGTGAACGGCTCCCTGGAAGTATAACAGAGGAATGTAATACATACTGTGTACAAATTCCGATAACGTCTATATAGAAATTCTAAATTGAAAATGGTTGATTATGTGTCGGCTATTCTTATAGTTTTATGCTTTTTCAGTACCTTTATTATAATTTTTGAGTTTTTTAGACATTATAATTGCAAAAAATAACACGAAGACAATCTCACATTCACATTTCCGTTTTTTCGGTTTTTTCCGGTTTTTTTCAAAGCTTTTGTAGGTTTACACACTTTTTACCAACTAAGTCGGTAGCAAATCTAACTAACCATATCAATCAGTTTTCAATTGTCCCTAGAGCGTCCCTGTAGGACATTTTTGTACATGTATATTACTGATTGAATAAAAAATTACCCCTTCGTCCCTTCGCTTTTGATGAATATTTTAGCAAATGATAATCGCATACAAAATCGAAAGGCAGTTTTGAAATTCATTTGTTGCTTTGACGATGGATTTTTTTTTTAATTTTTATACAACAATTTAAAAAAGTACTCCCGAGTAAATTAACGAGGGTCGAAGTTTTTTTTTCCAAAAAACTCTAGATGTCTACTGTTTTATATGCTTCATGGCGGTCATAACTGCTCAAATAAAGTGAATGGTCAGTTGCGGTTGATGGTGCTTTGTTTCGTTCAAGCCACAGTGTCACAGTGAGGGGTTAGGCTACATAATTCTATAACATAAAGCTGGCCGAAAAACAGCTCACGGAGGATCAAAAAACTTTATTATCTCAATAATCTGACCTCGTCTGTGGAGCATTTTCCGTTGTTGTTTTTCATTTCGGATCTCGCTCGGTTAGAAGGGCTTAGTAAAAATTCTGCAAAAGCGGACAGTCGCAAACGTCATCTTGAATAAATTAGTGTTCAAATTACACAGCTCGGCGACACACTGCAAGGCAGCGCTACTGTAATAAAATTACAATTTTTCATTTCTCAAATTTGCTCCTCGTAGTTTGCATCCGGTTTCCGCCATTATAACAGAATAAAAATTAGGGTTCCGTGCTCTGCTCGGTACAGATTTGCTTGTCCAACAGCCTACGGTGGATACAACTGCCCACGGTAAGAGCAGGAATATTCTCCCCAAGCCAAGGTGCTGCTTAATTCTTCCGTTTAAATTATTTTTCCGCCCACTAGGCTGGTTTTTTTTTCTTCCGAGGGACGATATCGTATGGCGAGCGGGAAAATTTGCGGTAAAATAATTCCTACGCAATGATATAATTTCCATTTTAATGTCGCGAGCACTTCTATGAAAAACACTTTTCCGGATGGTTTATGAAACTCAACTTGATATTAACAGGATGCGGAATTGGGTTGGGGGTTAGAGATACGATAGTAATTTGCTCAACGCGCGGACATAACGAAATCTTATCGCCATGTCCGCTTCATCCGATTGGTGTGATGGTTATTATCACTCAAGAACTACCATAAAGGGACTGTAATCGGACTCTAATCTTCAGTAGTTCCTGTGCTGTTGGATTCGATTTCTTTCTAATGGCATTGGATGTTCCTTTTAACCGAGCAGCTCTCATAAACACAGTTTTTATCTTCCATAAACCTTTATCGATGTTCTTTTGAGGTATGCTCAGCTTAATGGGCCATGAAGGCAAGGGCGAATTCGTAATCCGTTTACTTTGATGCTACCTCTGGGCGTTTAACTTAGTTTTTATGTTACGAAAATTGTTTCATGTATTTGAACGTTGTGTTAAAAAAGCTTAATCAAATTCAGTTTACCCTTGGATTCGATTTCGTCGGTAGATTCGAATGTTTCTTCCATTTGATTGATTTTTGTGGGCTTTACAAACGATTCCGTAAAGTGTCATCAAAATTATGACTGTATGGTTTCAACGTGGTCCCTTTGAACTATGAAATGCTAAAGAGCTTATTATGATAATGACATGAATTAAGCTTGAAGCAATGATAAAATATTTTGAATGTTTATTTTTATATTTTTATCAAGGCTCATATGGCGTTAGCCTCACGGGGCCGGGAGTTCAATACTTTGACAATTTTTCTTATTATCTATGTTAGTAATATGTAAACGATTACTCGCGGTTGGCTCGAGGTTAGTATTACAAGTGTTTTCGTAATTGGGATGTTGTTATCTCCAATGCTCTGTACGTGTGCCCGACACGGGATACTTCCTATTGGGATGCAGCTGACCATTAATCAGCAACGTCCCCCTAGTCTGTACCTCATATCTAGCGTGGTGCGTCTTTCTCGACTCGAGGAATCCAGGATAGAATGGTCACTAGCCGGCGCAATCATCAGTTCGTGTAGAGTTGTCATGAGCGGTACAACCTTTGGCTCTTGTTGAATGATCATTGGACTGCACAACCTTTGGCCCGTGTATCTGTAAAGAGTGTGTGTATGTATTGCCGCGACTAAGTAAAAGTTTATCGATCGGATAGGAGGGATATGAAACGGGGACACAACGAAGGAAACATCATTAAACATCGTTGACATCGGCGTTTCTGAGGAACAGGTATAGATGAAATAGAAGATCAGGATCACGGCTACCTAAGATATCCCGGACGGGGATCTCCGATTGTCTGTCTTGTGCTCTCAGTGCTCTAGAGAGCTGAGAGCGAGCAGTATGGAACCGGATACACGACCAGACAACATGCTCGATGTCGTGGTAGTCATCGCCACAATCACAAAGATTGTTTGCTGCGAGCCCAATGCGATAGAGATGCGTGTTTAGGTTGTAGTGATTGGACATAAGCCGAGATATCACGCGAATGAAATCACGACCTACATTCAATCCCTCGAACCATGCACTCGTCGAGTCCTTAGGGATAATCGTGTGTAACCAACAACCGAACTCATCTCCACTCCACATGCGCTGCCAACTTACGAGCGTGTACTGACGAGGAATGTGGAAAAATTCATTATAATCAATTTGCCTTTCAAAAAGAGTGCCTTCTAAAGCGCCCACCTTAGCTAGCGAGTTCGCTTTCTCATTCCCCGGAATCGAGCAATGAGAAGGAACCCATGCTAAGGTAATCTTGAATAATTTTTCGACCAAAACACTCAATAGTTGTCTTATTCTTGTTAGGAAATAAGATGATCGTTTATCAACCTTTGCCTCTATTGATGAGCGGATTGCCTCTATTGAGCTGAGACTGTCTGAAAAAATTAAATAGTGGTCGATGGGCAATGTTTCAATGATCCCCAGTGCGTAGTATATCGCACCCATTTCAGCGACATACACGGAACAAGTGTGTGATGTTGAGTTAATATTTTCCAGCAATTGTGCGAGAAGGTGCGAATGGTTAGAATTTCTGTAGGCCGTTTCCATTCGTATACTGTACACCATGTCGAATATCGAATTGCATGAATTGGGCTTCGAATTGCTTCCGCATTCACCGTATTCTCCAGATCTGGCCTCCAGCGACTATTTTCTGTTCGCAGACCTGAAGAGAATGCTCACTGACAAGAAATCTAAGATCGATGATGAAGTGATAACCGAAACTGAGGCCTATATTGGAAAAACCGAAAGAGTACTATAAAAATAGTACCGAAAAGTTGCAAGATCGCTATAATCGCTGTATCGCTCTCGAAGGCAATTATGTTGAATAATAAAATTGAATTTTGCAAATAAAAATAGTTTTACTGTGTTGCCTTATAAACTTTTCAGCCGTACTGTTATGGTATTCTAGGGTATTCATACATGTGAAGTTATGAGAATAATATTAAAAATCCAATTTAGAGCTGGCATTTATTATTTTTTTTGTTGAGTATATTGTGGGTATGTTTAAAACAGCTTCTATGATTAGTACTCATTTACACAAAGCGTTATGTTACTGGTTGTGCACACTAATACATAACCTTAAAATGTGCTCACATTAAGGGCACTCAATTGTGGTACAATAAAATAAGTAAAAGCCCTTTTTGAGTTAAACGGTTTCATTGTGATTAAACATAAAAATAATACAGATAATGTACTAAAAGCTAAAAAAATATTAGGCAAGTAGCAGTTAGCTGTTATCACAATGATGAGACTAAAACAAAACAGTGGGGCATTTTTCATGATTTACAGTGTTCTACTAGTCAAGCCCTTTTATTTGATACCCATATTGTTAGGGTTTTGAAAAAAATGTATATATCGCCATTTTGTGGAGGCGGTCATTTTGGATTTGCATTTATTCATAAGGTTTCGAAAAAATATATATATATCGCAATTTTGTGATGTCGGTCATTTCGATTTTGCATTTTTCATAAATAACTAGTCAAGCCCTTTCATTTGATATCCATATTGATGAGGTTTTGAGAAAATAAGTAGCTCGCCATTTTGTAGCGGCCGCCATCGCTGATTTTGAAGATCATGGAATACGTAATTACAGTAATTAAAGATCATGGAGTTTTGTAATTACAGTAGAGATAAAGGAATGTTCCAAATTTCAGATCAATCGGTCAATAGGAAGGGGGTCAAAATTAATGTGGGACGGCGTCACAGACATACAAACATGTTACAAATATGTTACAAACATACTACATGGGCTGAAAAGTCACGGGATTTTTCAACAGATGGCGCCACTAATGAATAACATTCATTTCGAGAGGTTCATCTGTCACTAGCTTATGTGTGAAGTTTCATGACATTTCGTTTATTTGTTCACAAACTACAGTTGCTTAAGTATCACTACCTGAGCATTCGTATAGAAAATGGGAAAAGAGGAATATCGTATTTTGATCAAACATTGTTTTTGATGGGAAAAACTCCTGAACAATCAATGCAATGGTTGACCAAATGTTATTCCACTTCTGCTCCTCCGAAAACAGCAGTTTATCGGTGGTTTAGTGAATTTGAAATGGGCCGTACAAGCACCGCATCTCGCGAATCCAGAAATCGTAAAACAAGTTCATCGACTCATTTCGGACGATCGTGAGGTGAAGTTACGCGAATTAGCTGAGGCCGTAGGTATTTTAAAGGAAGAAGTGGGATACATTTTGCACGACATTTTGGACATGAACAAGCTATTCGCGCGATGGGTGCCGTGTTTGCTAACCGTCGACCAAAAACAGCGGCGCGTTGATGATTCAACAGCTAGTTTGGCGTTGTTCAGTGTAATCGAGTGGACTTCATTCGACGTTTTGTGACAATGGATGAAACATGGATCCATTACCACACTCCCGAGTTAAATAGGCAGTCTGCAGAGCGGTACTGAGGCATATTTCGAAGACTTATCCGTTTCGTACTACAGAATCGAAATGATGTAAACTCGCTATACCAAGTGTATTACACTGGAAGGAAACTATGTTGAGGAATAAATTCAGCTTTGACCGAAAAAAAAGGTTTGTTTTCATTAAAAATTCCGGGATTCTAAAGCCCATGTAAAGGGTGTGTCACATCAAATTGCATCACGGAAAAAACGCTGTAGAAATTCGCCTAGTAGACCGATCCTTTTGAAAATTTTAGACAGTAAAATAAAAACCATTAAACAGTTTTTGGCATTTTCTTTTTATTCATACTTCGAGCCCAAGCCCGTATGCTCGCACCTTAGTCTTTACCCCGTCCATAAGGTTCTGTACAACGTCAGGTTGTAGTTTTTTTGAACAGAAATCCATTTTCTTTTGAAGTCCGCCTCCGATTTGACAACTTTTGGGTTCTTCCGGAGGGCCTGCTTCATAATCGCCCAATATTTCTCTATTGGGCGAAGCTCCGGCGCGTTGGGCGGGTTCATTTCCTTTGGCACGAAGGTGACCCTGTTGGCTTCGTACCACTCCAACACGTCCTTTGAATAGTGGCACGAAGCGAGATCCGGCCAGAAGATGGTCGGGCCCTCGTGCTGCTTCAATAGTGGTAGTAAGCGCTTCTGTAGGCGCTCCGCTTTCCGCAAGAGCAGATCGCTTGCCACACCATGTACTTTTTGGCAAACATGGATAGTTTCTGCTTGCGAATCTCCTCCGGAACACTGAATTTGTTCTCTGCGGAGAAGAACAACAGGCCCGGCAGCTGACGAAAGTCCGCTTTGACGTAGGTTTCGTCGTCCATTACCAGGCAATGCGGCTTCGTCAGCATTTCGGTTTACAGCTTCCGGGCTCGCGTCTTCCCCACCATGTTTTGCCTTTCGTCGCGGTTAGGAGCCTTCTGAACCTTGTATGTACGCAGGCCCTCTCGCTGCTTGGTCCGCTGGACGAATGAACTTGACAAATTCAGCTTATTGGCGACATCCCGGACCGAACTTCTCGGATCACGTCTAAACTGCTTAACTACGCGCTTGTGATCTTTTTCACTGACGGAGCATCCATTTTTGCCGTTCTTCACCTTCCGGTCGATGGTTAGGTTCTCGAAGTATCGTTTTAGTACTCTGCTGACCGTGGATTGGACGATTCCCAGCATCTTACCGATGTCCCGATGTGACAACTCCGGATTCTCGAAATGAGTGCGCAGGATTAATTCACGACGCTCTTTATTCGTTCGACGACATTTTTCCAAATTTACGAAAAATTGACAGTGAAGCTTGGCCAACGTGATCTATATACTCTTATCTGATTATAAGCGAAAGCTGAAGATATAATTCCTAAAAATTAAATTTCTACAGCGTTTTTTCCGTGATGCAATTTGATGTGACACACCCTTTAGTACAAACATACGAACAGGTCAAGCTATATAAAACTTTTAAAAAGTCACAGGAGGGTTGTGTCCGACACACGACCGCATAGTTGACGTAGTATTCCGTTACGCTATCTGTTGTTTTGGATATGTTTGAATAATTACATTGTTAAACTCTTCGATAATGATTTGGTGGCCCGGAAAAGGGCCGTTTTGTCTGGTCGTTAGGTATTGTTTGTTCACTCGTGATGAGTAATGATGATAGAAGGATGGTGAATGGTGCGTATCACGATAGAAGATGGCACAGTGGAATGAGATATGATGAAAGCCTCCCTTTGTGACCCTGAACGAGATGACGATTTTACATGGTGCGTACACAACCGCTACCATATACAATTTTACACTCACACTTGTTCTGAAAGTTTTACAATCCATGATCGGTCATTGATATGAAATTTCACGAAGCAACCAACATAAAAGTTCCAAATTTAAATATTATTTATATATTATCAAACATAAGTTTTATTCAGTTCATTGAAACATAATTCTTCAATCAATCCATCGATTCTTATTGGAACGAAAATAAAAGAAAAAACTCTCTTTTCCCCCAGGTACATTGAATTTGAAATCTCTGTTAGGGAATACATGTCGATGGAAACAAAAGCTCCCCCTGCTTTCATGCACTTGCTATGCCGATTTCCCCCAGGCTGCTTGGTTTTGATGTCTCTGTTAGGGAACACACTTCGGTGGGAACAAAAGTTCACTTTACATTGATGTATTTGCAATGCCGATTTCTCCCTATCTTCAATTTCGACCAATCAGAACGAGGTATTTCCGTTTGGAGATTTTTCGATTGTTTGATAGTTAGTATCATATGATATGTTATTTTATCCATTGTGATGACTCGTTATGGAATGCTCAGATCGATTGATGAAAATATCTCGCAAGTCCATCAGGAAATAACTGACCATTAATTGTAAGTACATGAGCCGCCGCATGTGTCGTCAATATCGACCAATCAGAAGTGGGTATTTCCGTTAGGATAGGGGTTGAGATTTTTCAATTGTTCGATAGTTAGTTTCATGACATATATTATTTTATTCAATGTAAAAAATTGTTATGAAGTGCCGAAATTGATTGACGCAAAAATCTCATCAATCCATCATGAAATGACTGAGCAATAAGCATTTGAAATTGGACAATTTTCACGATGTGCTCGATTTTCGATTTTCGATTTGTACCCCCATATGTTCCCGAAAGACGTAATCCTACGTCAAAAAAGTCAGTGATCATGGCCCTGTATCGGTTATCATGAACTGTTACATTCTGGTCGGCATCATTTTTGACGTAGAATTACGTCTAACTGAAGACATGAGATGTAAAATTAAAATTCATAGACTAAACATAAAAGAAATAATGAAAGATTTTGACCGCTTATAACTGGCTTATAACACACGATGGTACAATTTTGTTCGGTTGAGGCTTCACGTCGATTTTCATGTTGTTTGGAGGAGAGTGCTTTTGTATTTTTCCGGATGAAAAAGACATAAAAATGCAGCACATTTCTGTGTTCTTCGGTTGAAAACAGTTTTGAATAAGCATTCTACAGTAAGTGACCTATCATTGCATACTGCCTTAAAAAGCTTCGCCTGTGAATGATGGATCTCTAAGTGGCATGTCCGAAAAAGAACCTAAAACTATTGAGAACCAGAGCAGAGAGTCCAAAGCTCTAAGGAGGATGGTTGTTATAGCTGTTATCCATGTTTATTTACAAAGAAAGAAATGGATAAACTCCCGATCACATTACTTACCTCAGTGATTCCTGATTCTTATCTCTCCCCACTAACAACTATCCCTTCCATGATAAACGTTAGGGAACCACACTATAGAGGCGGCTCTTCTGGCCTTCGGGTGGCGAATATCATACTAACATTCCTTTCCTTCCCCTGATGACTGTAAAGATCACTCCTTATCCACTTCACTCCTTCTATACTACTTCACCGGGGTAGTCTTCCTCAACGTCATCTTGGTTTCCTGTTTGCGCGCTGTTCAGGTGTTTATCGTAGTGCTGTCGAGTCGCTCATTGTAGCATGGCTACGCGTACTGCATTCTTCTCGTTCAGGATCGCTCGGCATTCATCGTCAAACCATTTGTTCCGTTGTCCTCGTTGTTCATACCCGATGACGGTCTCTGATATGCTGCTAATTGTTGTTTTCAATGTGTTCCAGCATTCATCGAGGGGAGCAGCATCCAGTTCGTCTACCCCCCGGTAACGCAGCTTCAAGACGCTGCGAGTATGTTGCAGCAACGTTCGGCTCCTGCAGTCGTTGTAGGTGGTACCGTGGTGAGTGCTGGTGTCTTATGTTATTGATGACTGACAGTTATTTTTTTTAATTTCATGGTAGTGGACTTTGCTAACATACAACGAACAAAGAACAAATAGCGGAGAATATATCTACAAACGAAGAAAACAAAACATGTGAGATCTCAGTGGAACATTGGAGTTCCTTTGAAGGGATCCACCATATTATTATTTATTTATTTATTTTGGCTTAACGTCTTTACAACATGGCCTGATTACAATTTTTCTCCAATCAACTCGGTTCGTGGCTATCTCTCTCCAATTCCGCGGACACCCCGTGCTCACCATGTCATGCTCCACTTGGTCTAACCACCTTGCTCGTTGTGCTCCTCGTCGTCTCGTACCAGCCGGATTTCCGATGAACACAATTTTTGCAGGATAGTTGTCCGACATTCTTGCAACATGTCCTTCCAGCTTTGATCACTTTCTGTATACTGGGTTCGCCGGTGAGTCGCGTGAGCTCGTGGTTCATCCTTCGCCTCCATACGTCTTCCTCCTGTACACCACCGAAGATGGTTCTTAACAACCGCCGTTCAAAGACTCCGAGTGCTCGCAGGTCCTCTTCGAGTATTGTCAACGTCTCGTGCTCGTAGAGGACAACCGCTTATGAGCGTTTTGTACAGGGAACATTTCGCCCGACTGCTTAGACTGTTTGACCTTAATGCTGATGTCACATTAGGCGGATTCGCCGCCACGGATACCGCGACGGTTTTTTTTCTCGATTTGAAATCGCTTCCAAAACCCCCGCTCTGTGTGACATGGCTCGTTCACAATACACTGTAGATCCTCCGCTGCGGTTTTACTCGCGGAATCCGCAGCGGCGAATCCGCCTAATGTGACATCAGCCTAAGTGTTTGTGGAGACAATAGTAGGTATGACTTCCATTGATGATGCGTCTCCGGATCTCGCGGCTGGTATCATTGTCAGACGTTACCATTGAGCTAAGATAGACAAGTTGGTTCACTACCTCGAACTCATCGCCGTCGATCATTACACTACTACCCAATCGGGTCCTGACGTGCTCGGATCCAAAAGCCAGCATGTGTTTGGTTTTAGACGCATTGATTTTCAGTCCAATTCTCTCTGCTTCGTGCTTAAGTCTGGTGTAATGTTCAGCTACCGTCTCAAATGTTCTGCCGACAATGTCTACGTCATCAGCGAAGCAGATGAATTGACTGGATCTATTGAAAATCGGACCACGCAAGTTAAACGCCGCTCGTCTCATAACACCCTCTAGCCAGAGCTGCATTTTTTCATCAATGTCACTGACATCTGACGAGGCACGTTTGTCACTTCCTACTGACAAAAATCTCGGTCAAATGGTGATTGACAGAGTACGATGCAACAATTTGCCTGTTACTGAAGGTGGCCGTACACTGTTTGCCCGGAGGTCAAATATTTGATATTTTTTGACAGATAAGGTTTGATTTGATATTTGTACAAACACTATTTTGTTTGCCACTCTTCAATTTTCAACAGTAGTAAACAATATCAAACACCGAACATGGAAAAAATCAACTGAAATATTCAAGGTAACCTAACCATATACCGACAGGTTCGAAGAACAGACTGAAAAATATTTTAGGCATCCAATAATTGAATATTTGCTTGTCGTGTTTTGTGTAGAATATATTTGATCAGTACACGTTGGACAAAATTTATCTGTCAAAAAGAGTCAAATATTTGGCTTCGGTCAAACAGTGTATGAGCACCCTGAGTTTTGTCAATACGCTTTGACCGATCCAGTAGGCGGTAAAATTGTCCGTAATGAATTGATGATTGTCGCAGATTGCATTTTATTTTCATCGAGCAAAGCTTCGATTTTCATTCCGGTTGTTGTTTCTTGTATTTACCGAAGTAAATACTACGTCAAACACACGATAACGTGTGAGCGATTGCAAACCATTTAGGCAACGGAATATATAATTGACCAAAGCTTGAACAATTTCTACATGCTGAAATAATGAAGAAATTTCTGCCCGATATCGAAATTCACGTATTTAAAATTTTTTTTTATACTCATTTATATCCTTTGTTCTCCTCGAAGTTTTAGTATTTTATATAAGAAAGGTATACAGGGAGCAACGTTATCAAATGTGTCCTGATAAACGTTTTACACGACCATTATATCAGATGACATGGTATTTCTTGTCTTGACGATCATAGTGCGCTGACTTGCAACATGATTTGATGGTCAAAACACTTAAACTATTTAGAATCTATTTAGAATCAAAGAGTGAGGAATTTGTTTTGTCGGTTTATGTTTTGTTGCACGTCGTTTGGTGGTATTGTTGCAATGGTCGTCATAGTAGCCCAAATATATGCAGTGACTGTGACAAATTGCAGCTCTACCTCTAGCGTGATGTTGAACAGTAGGCAAGAGAGACCATCTCCTTGTCGAAGCTCCCTGCGGGACTCGAATGGATCAGATAATCCACCCGAAATTCGCACACAGCACTGTATTCCATTCATCGTAGCCTTAATCAGTCTTGTTAGCTTCACGGGGAAGCCGTTTTCGTCCATGATTCTCCATAGCTCTTTTCGTGTTATTGAATCGCATGCGGCTTTAAAGTCGATGAATAGATGGTGCGTGTGGACTCTGTACTCACGGCATTTCTGGAGGATCTGTCGCAAGGTGAAGATTTGGTCGGTAGTAGACCGACCTTCGATGAAGCCGGCCTGATAACCTCCCACGAATCTGTTTGTCAGTGGCGAGAGACGACGGAAGATGATTTGGGAAAGCACTTTGTGGGCGGCATTCAGGACGGTGATTGCACGAAAGTTTTTACAGTCTAGTTTGTCCCATTTCTTGAAGATAGGGCAAATAACCCCATCTTTCCACTCCTGCGGTAGTTGTTCTGTTTCCCAAATTCTGACAATCAGCCGATGCAGATAACTAACCAATTTTTCCGGGCCCATCTTGATAAGTTCCGCTCCTTTGTCAGTTGATTTGTCGTACTTCAACTGTTTGATAGCATTCCTTACTTCACCTATCGTTGGGGGTGGTACATCTTCATTATTTACTGCACCAACGTAATCGGTTCCATCGTCATTTTAGTCCTCTGCCTGTACGCCATTCAGGTGTTCATCGAAGTGCTGCCTCCACCTTTCGGTCACATCACGTTCGTTCGTTAGTATACTCCCATCCTTATTCCGACACATTTCTGCTCGCGGCACGAAGCCTTTGCGGGATACATTGAGTTTCTGGTAGAACTTTCGCGTCTCATGAGAACGGTGCAGCTGTTCGAGTTCTTCACACTCCTCCTCTTCCTGGTGGCGCTTCTTTTCCCGGAAGAGTTGGGTTTGCTGTCTCCGCTTCTGTCTATATCGTTCCACGTTCTGACGGGTAGCTTGACGCAACATGAGCTCCCGCGCAGCGTTCTTTTCCTGTAACACTTGCTGACACTCATTATCGAACCACTCGTACCGTCGTCTTCGTTCCACTTGTCCTAGGCATCGTCGCGGGCATCGGTACCGAATGTTGTTCACAACGGAGAGTTTTGGGCGCATCTTTACCATCACTAGGTAGTGGTCCGAGTTGATGTTAGCGCCTCGATAGGTTCTGACGTCAGTTATGTCCGAGAAATGCCGCCCGTATATCAGAACATGGTCGATATGAGATTCTGTTTGATTGGGTGACCTCCAGGTGTATTGGTGGAGGAATTTGTGTTGGAAGAAGGTTCTGCGTACGGCCGTATTCTTAGAGGTGGCGAAATCGATGAGTCTTAGGTCGTTTTAATTTGTTAACTGGTGTGCACTATACATACCAATTACAGGTTTGAACATGCTGGAAAAAAAGAAAAGTAAAGAAAATATACTAGCCAATAAGCCAATATATAAAGTGGTCGGCACATTTACAGAATATATTGATTTATGTTGATGGTCATATACTGTTTCAGCTTACTTTTAAAAATATGTTTATTGCTTATTGCTTTCAGGTCATTGGGAAGCATGTTGAACTTCAATGGACCGTAACTCTTTATGCGTGTAAGCCTCAATTTCGTATAAGCTCTGCTTCTCATTAGGTTATTTGCATTTCTCGTATTCAAAAGGTTTATTCGAGTATTGAATGTGATATTATGGTGAACATTACGGTTATTTGAAGTGTTGTGAACAAAGATAATACTTTGGACATCACACAGGCCTGAAATTGGAATAATTCTGTTTTGTAAGCGCAACTGTCTTATATAAGTGAGGGAGGTTGAAAACTAATTTCACACATCTATTTTGCAGCGTTTGATTTTTTTTAAATTTTTATGACCCCAGACTACAATTAAGTATTGGAGATTGGAATGGATGCATGCGAAATAAAACTTCAACAATGCTTTTTTGTATAAAACAGTGTACTCTTCTCATGAGGACACATAAACTTGCAACTTTACTCGAGACATTTTTAATGTGAGTATCCCGGTAAAGGACAGAATCTAGATACAATTCTGAATATTTGAAAGAGGAGACTTTTTCAATCGACAGGATTCCCACACATGAATCACGGTGTAGAGGAATTTTTTTTCGCGGCGAGTGTAAGACCATATATCGTTCTGAATCACACTTCGGACGCTTAAGGCATATGATGCAGAAAACAGATCTAAACTTTATGCACAGGTATTATTTGGATGATATTTTCAATAAATTAGTTCAATATTCTTTTAAGCTTTCTACTTTGGTACCTATTCGATGGAAAAAATAAAAAAATCATCGAATAAAATGCTTTTCAGATGAAGCGAATTAAAATCAAACTTCGGACACTAAATCAAATTTCGTACAGATTGAATTCAAATTTCGGACACTTTATTTTGTAAGTTTTTGGACGGAAATTACATAACATTTGATTATATTTTATAGTCAACTGCGAAACACTTACCAAGCAATCACAGTAGTTCGAGTTCGAGTTCTTCACACTCCTCCTCTTCCTGGTGGCGCTTCTTTTCCCGGAAGAGTTGGGTTTGCTGTCTCCGCTTCTGTCTATATCGTTCCACGTTCTGACGGGTAGCTTGACGCAACATGAGCTCCCGCGCAGCGTTCTTTTCCTGTAACACTTGCTGACACTCATTATCGAACCACTCGTACCGTCGTCTTCGTTCCACTTGTCCTAGGCATCGTCGCGGGCATCGGTACCGAATGTTGTTCACAACGGAGAGTTTTGGGCGCATCTTTACCATCACTAGGTAGTGGTCCGAGTTGATGTTAGCGCCTCGATAGGTTCTGACGTCAGTTATGTCCGAGAAATGCCGCCCGTATATCAGAACATGGTCGATATGAGATTCTGTTTGATTGGGTGACCTCCAGGTGTATTGGTGGAGGAATTTGTGTTGGAAGAAGGTTCTGCGTACGGCCGTATTCTTAGAGGTGGCGAAATCGATGAGTCTTAGGTCGTTTTAATTTGTTAACTGGTGTGCACTATACATACCAATTACAGGTTTGAACATGCTGGAAAAAAAGAAAAGTAAAGAAAATATACTAGCCAATAAGCCAATATATAAAGTGGTCGGCACATTTACAGAATATATTGATTTATGTTGATGGTCATATACTGTTTCAGCTTACTTTTAAAAATATGTTTATTGCTTATTGCTTTCAGGTCATTGGGAAGCATGTTGAACTTCAATGGACCGTAACTCTTTATGCGTGTAAGCCTCAATTTCGTATAAGCTCTGCTTCTCATTAGGTTATTTGCATTTCTCGTATTCAAAAGGTTTATTCGAGTATTGAATGTGATATTATGGTGAACATTACGGTTATTTGAAGTGTTGTGAACAAAGATAATACTTTGGACATCACACAGGCCTGAAATTGGAATAATTCTGTTTTGTAAGCGCAACTGTCTTATATAAGTGAGGGAGGTTGAAAACTAATTTCACACATCTATTTTGCAGCGTTTGATTTTTTTTAAATTTTTATGACCCCAGACTACAATTAAGTATTGGAGATTGGAATGGATGCATGCGAAATAAAACTTCAACAATGCTTTTTTGTATAAAACAGTGTACTCTTCTCATGAGGACACATAAACTTGCAACTTTACTCGAGACATTTTTAATGTGAGTATCCCGGTAAAGGACAGAATCTAGATACAATTCTGAATATTTGAAAGAGGAGACTTTTTCAATCGACAGGATTCCCACACATGAATCACGGTGTAGAGGAATTTTTTTTCGCGGCGAGTGTAAGACCATATATCGTTCTGAATCACACTTCGGACGCTTAAGGCATATGATGCAGAAAACAGATCTAAACTTTATGCACAGGTATTATTTGGATGATATTTTCAATAAATTAGTTCAATATTCTTTTAAGCTTTCTACTTTGGTACCTATTCGATGGAAAAAATAAAAAAATCATCGAATAAAATGCTTTTCAGATGAAGCGAATTAAAATCAAACTTCGGACACTAAATCAAATTTCGTACAGATTGAATTCAAATTTCGGACACTTTATTTTGTAAGTTTTTGGACGGAAATTACATAACATTTGATTATATTTTATAGTCAACTGCGAAACACTTACCAAGCAATCACAGTAACATCATAACGATGATGAGAACTGATGAAACACGAGAGAGATTTAAATATTGATGAAGGGGTAAATTTTACGTGCTCACGCTAAGGAAACGTCAAAGACAAACGATAATGAGTAGTGTTGTAACATTTTCTGTATTAATTCAAATGTAGTTCTCAAGTGAAATGATAGTGAAACCAAGGGATTACTCTAAAGAAGCAATTGTGATATTAATTTTATAGTTATATCATCAGTGCATTAAGCATTTCATTTAGAACAAAGTGTCCGAAATATGATTCAGAACGGTACTTTGTTTTAATAATAATCATGGTTAGATGATTGCCGCTGAAATATTCTATGAGTTACGCTAGATCTGATTCCATGTCCGCTACAATGGTTTGAATATCAGAACGAGGATAGAATAACGCCGAATCGTCTGCAAAAAGTCTTGGTATTCCGTGAAGCGTTAAATTGCCAAGATCATTAATAAAAATCAAGAAGAGTAGAGGACCTTTGTTGCTTCCTTGAGGAACTCCTATATCAATCGGACACAGGCTACTACGAACACTGTTAATTATTACGAATTGTTTTCGATCTGACAGGTAACTATTTATCAGATCATTGGCAACGCCTCTTACTCCATATTGATCAAGTTTTTTTTTCAGTTTTTTAATCTTATATTGCTACATCATATCTATATAAAAATAAATGAATTTCTGTCTGTCTGATTCTTATGGACTTGGAAACTACTGAACCGATCAACATGAAAATTGATATGTAGGGGTTTTTGGGGCCGGGGAAGGTTTTCGTGATAATTTGAGACCCCTCCACCCTCTCTAAGGGAGGGCTGCCATACAAATTAAACACAAATTTCTACATTACTCGGGAATAAATCAAGTAAATGAAACGAAATTTGGCATTTGGCGATTTTAGGGTACAATAAAAGATTCTATGGTGGTTAGACTCTCCACCCCCTTTCTTAGAGGGGGCTGCCATCGAATGAAACACAAATTTCTGCATTACACGAGAATTAATCAAGCAAATGAAACCAAATTTTGCATGTGGAGGTTTTAGTATGCAATAAATGTTTTTATGGTGGTTAGATACTCCTCCCCCTCTCTTAGGGGGGGGCTGCCATACAAATGAAACACAAATTTTTGCATAATTCGAAAACTAATCAATCAAATGGAGCCAACTTTGGCATGGGAAGGTTTTACGGGACACGAAACGTTTCTATGGTGAACACACTGCTCCCCCTTTCTAAGAGGGGCTGACATACAAACTAAACACAAACTTCTGCTTAACTCGAGAATTAATCAAGCACAATTTTGGATGTAAGGGTTTATAGGTATGATAAATGTTTCTAAGATGGTATGACACCCTTCCCTCCTCTGGAATGGAGAGGGGGTCCCATAAAAATATTACACATATTTTAACCAAAAATATTCCAACCAAACATGACAATTGAAAATTTTCGGAAAACTCTGAAGGAAAAAGGGAAAATTCGGAAAATTAAATTCCCATATGTTCTACAATTACATAGTGACAAGTGCTGTTAGTCCATTTGATGTTTGCGCTAGCGAAATTGATCTTTGTTCGAAACTGGAAATGGTTTTTAATGTGATGAAATGCACTCCTATATCTTCTTCTATCTATACCAATAAGAGCAGAATTCGAGGAAGGAATTGTCCGGCTGTCTTTATTCTATCATATTTTCTGTACAAAACATTTATTCCAATGAACGGAAAAACATGTTATTTGCAAGCGGTTGAAAAATCTTGAACGAGAATTGTGTCTGAAAATAATATGATATTATAATGATGAGTTTTGGTAGAACTACTAGGAATTTTATAATATAACGTAAGTTCAACGGAGTCGATCAGAGGATCAATCAATGAACAGTTCTACGATTGAACCCATGAAAATGCTTATAGTTAGAAAACGTGTTTGAAGGTATTGATAACAAAAAACAAATTTTGGGCGGGACGAAGTTTGCCGAGTCAGCTAGTATATTATACAAATGCTTACCAGTACTTGAGAGTTATGATATTTTCCGTTATTTTTGGGCTCATTTAATGTAATAAATCGGGATGACAAAACATGAGCTAAAAATTAATTTGGGCTGTATATTTGAAGATCTATTTTCCATTTTTTGAGTGCACGAATAAGGATTGTTGCGCTGGATGCATAGATGTTGTCTTATTAGTTATTTTTTATGAAAAATCGCTGTTTTGAAGCTCATAAAAATAGAAAAGAGGAGATATAAAAAACGGCTGCACTTTTCTTTAGAAAAAAATAATGCCATAAAACTTCCCACAAATGGCGTTTTCTTCGATGCAAATATTTTTGATATTTCCGTGATAAAAACATTACTCCTTCTCACTTCAATCATATAAATTTTACTTCGTTTAAAAGCTTAGGTACATGCCTTTTTAAATACTTATGTTGTCAATTTATTTATTTATTTATCCAGTCTTCACCGAAAAATTGTCGAACAGACTAAAATTCAACTATTAATCCTTATACTAAACACATTTCTTGTCATGTCAAACTCAAACAAGTAATACACATCATTAAACCGTTTGCAACAAACATCGAACAAATAAACATCATTATTTTGTCTCTATAGATTACGATGCGCTGCCTGCCGGAAGAAAGCAACTTGTCTGGTTGATCTAGCCGAAGTGTTGATTCGAAGTTCTGCACAATCCAGATTGTTGCTAAGAAGGTCGAAAATCAGCAGTCTCTGGAGTTGTAGCTATTGCAATATACTTCGTAAATTTTAGCTTGTTGTCGAGCACGAGCACATCCCATCGTATAATCGGAAGTGATTGTTGAGCAAAGCCGCGAAAATATTATCGCGTGACATTTCCTGATGTTCTTTTCAGTCTTCAGAATGCAACTCGGTGCTGATGCGCAACAAGATTTTTGTACCCAGTTGAGTTCCTACTCCTTGCGCACACATGCGCTCTGGCGAATGAGCACACTCCGAAACACAGATGAAATGTTTGGTTGTCAGCGCCGTTCTTACGCAGAGATTTGCACCCAGCGTTAAGCTGAGTTTTACGCTGAAATTTGCGCTGAGTTTTACGCTGAAATTTGCGCTGAGTTTTACGCTAAAATTTGCGCCGTATTTCTATACTGCGCGCTTGAAACTGGATTGCTCTCTCTGTTGAGATATTTTTTTCACATAAGCGTATACGGTTCAAATGGGGGTGCGCTGTTGCTTTTATGCTTTTTTTAGAACGAACGAAGACAAAGCGGGCGCTAGAATTTGATGTGTATGTGTGTGTGTATAGAATGAGGCGCGCATCACAAAAGTGAGAAGAAATGTTTAGTATCTGAGTTCTGCGCCGTATACATTTTGTGCTGTCGCGCTTATGAGTTTTGTGCTCTTCGCACCAAGAGAGAATACAAGTTTTTTATTGAGCGTGCGCTGATGAAAATTAAACTCAAGCGCAGCGCTACGATTGTTTTCTGAACACTGGTTCTTTTCCATGCCAATTATCGAGCACCAATCCAGCAGGGCATATACATCCATTTGAAGAGCACAGCAATCCGCGTATGATGTTACTACACGAAACAATTTCAGGTCGTCTGCATACATCAACTTAGGCGATTTGAAGACAGCGCAAATATCGTTAATGAAGAGTACAAAGAGCACTAGACCCACGTGACTGCCATGAGGCACGCCAGAGGTAAATGAAAAGGACGATGAAACTGACGCGCCAATCCGTACGTATACACAACGATCAGTCAGATACGAATTAATCCATTTGGTTACCCAAAGGGGAAACCCGTATCGCCACAGTTTTTCCACAGTAAGGGGGAACGCGGTCGAAAGCTTTCGAGAAGTAAACGTAAATGGCGTTCACCTGTTGTCGTTTCTCAATTTTCATTAGAGACACGTAGTTCATGAGGTTTGTTGTAGTAGACCGTTTTTTTGACAATCCCACGTTGTTTGTTTGCGATGAAGTGGCGGACTGCTGTGGTCCAGTGGTCCAGTAGCATACTTTCGAAAACTTTCGGAATGCAGCTTAGTATCGATATCCCTCTGGAATTCTGCACATCGTGGAGGTCGCCTGCTTTGTGAATTGGGATTATTGATGCCGTTTTCCATAATGCGGGGAATTGCCCTTCTCTCAACGAACGGTTGAAGAGCAAAGTAGACAGCAAAGTAATTTCATCATATTATAAATCCGTAAGGTCAGAATCAATACATATCAATTTTTCCAAAAGCCACATGGAATGAATAAATAGTCTATGTTTCACTTATCGTTCTACCGTTCTGAATCATATTTCGGACAACATCATATTTCGGACACTTTGTTCTAATATCTTGAAACGATTAATGCACTGATGACATAACTATAAAATTAATATCACAATTGCTTCTTTAGAGTAACCGATTGGGTTTAACTATCATTTCATATGAGAATCACATTTGAATTTTAACATAATCGGCAAAAATCTGACAACACTACTCATTATCGTTTGTGCTTGATGTTTACTTAGCGTGAGAACGTAGAATTTACCCGCTCATAAATATTTAAATTTCTTCCGTGTTCTATCAGTTCTCATCATCGTTAACAGTTTTCTGTGATTGCTTAGTAAGTGTTTTGCAAAATATAATCAAGTGTAATGTAATTTTTGTCCAAAAAATTACAGAATAAAGTGTCCGAAATTTGATTTAGTGTCCGAAGTTTGATTTTTATTCGCTTCATTCGAAAAGCATTTTATTCGATGATTTTTTTTATGATTTCAATCAAAGTGGAATGCTTAAAAGCATATTGAACTAATTTATTGAAAATGTCAACCAAACAATACCTGTGCATAAAGCTTAGATCTGTTTTCTGCATCATATGCCTTAAGCGTCCGAAATATGATTCAGAACGGTATTTCAATTCGATTTTTTCCTTGTTACTTGATCTCAAAGCCCCGGTATAACAAAGCAAATATTGCATGTCTACGAATAGCCTTAAACACATTGAAAGGTTTCTTCAATAAATAAAGGATTTGCAAACTTTCACTTGGAATAATCCTCTGAGAATTGAATATAATGCCCATAACATTATCGAACCTATTCACCACACACTACCCTTATATCAGTATTAGTATCGGTTTCCATACGATTGTACTGATACGGCGAACGAGCGTGTTATTATGATGTTCCAATCGATAAGCGGTCTTAGTGCCAGTGGTGGAATGTCCCAATTCTCTCGTGCGACCTAATTCCCACCTAAAATTTCTCCCCTGAATTCGGTCACGCTTCCTCTGCCATCAGTTGTAGGAGGATTCTGGCGGTACGCCTCGGCATTTTTCACCGTTTCTCGATTATGTTTGTTCAGAAATACTGTTTTTGTTCAGTAAAATAGGAAGACAGAACAAACAATGACAAGTAGCGGCAAAAAGTTTTCGTCCTCGAATCACTCTCAATCCACTGACAATAGGAGATGGAAAACTTGCCATTCATAAATCATAGAGTGGTTTCTTCGTTTTTTCGCTCTCACACTTATTATAAGCAAATTTCTAGGAGAGTCTCAGCATATGGACATGGAAATGTAGGCGAGGGTGGCTTAAATTGAGCTACAGATTGTACACATTATAGAAATTGTACACATTATAGAATAAACTTATTTCTACGCCCATCATTGTACAGATGGGCGTAGAAATAAGTTTATTCTATAATGTGTTTCGAATGTTTCATATGCATTTCATACATAAGTAATTTTATGTTTTTCAATAACGCGATTTGCTACAAGCGGATTCGATTTTTATGTTAATCAGTTTGTGAAAGGTCAAAGAGTTGGCAAGCGGAAAATAGTGTTTTCAAGTAGTAAAATAATTAAAATTATGTATAAACTAAATATTGTAGGTTCTCCTCGAACGAACACATCGCAAGTAGGAATTAATGTGAAGTTGTAGGATGTAAGAGAGATGTTTCTCATGTTTTAATTTCTCTTTTCCAAGACTAGAAGGAACATTAAAGTTCATTACTAGAAATATACACTCTTTCCCACTTCTATAAGACCACCCTGATTCTGTTTCGTTGCAACACAAACAGTTATGATTTCAACAAGATAAATTCATACATTGTTGAATGCTTAGAACAAAGTATATTTAACGTCAATTGCGTTCAAAAGAGTTGTTCGTTTATTTATTGTGCTTAAATATGATAATTTCAGGTGTCCCGTTTTTTATAAGACCATTTCAGAATTCACATGTATTATCAATGGAAAATTCACAACGATCGGCCTATTTACATGTCTAAAATTTGCAAACCTGCCATTTCGGCTAATAACCTGGAAAATTCGTGTTGGAATACATAGGGGAAGTGGAGGCATAGTGGTCACCCTAAGGAATAAGCCCATTTCCAGCGTTCACATACCTCTTCAATTCTCGTTTCTCGAAAAATATTATATATATATATATATATATATATATATATATATATATATATATATATATATATATATATATATATATATATATATATATATATGTTCCTCTGAACGGCTCGACCGATTTTAATGAACTTATGCACAAAACGTTTGTTTGGCATGAGAATAGGTCGTAAACTATATTACATACCGCTAGGATACCGATTGCTAAATAGAATAAATTTTTAATGATAAATAGAATACTTTTTTTTGCGCATTTTTTTAAATTTGGTTTCAGAAAAAAAAATAAGAACCCTAATTTTCATCCTTTTAAACCCGTCCCATTTTTTAATTTTTTATACTGCGATTTTAGTATTTTTGTAAACACAATATCCAAATAAAAAAAATAATCGCCGCTCAATTTTCAAACAGGGAAATTTATTTACGTTGTTGAATGACAAATGGCACTACGTACGCTTTATCGAGCATCATCGGCATCGACAAGGTACTGGAAACCTTATCGAATAAGCAAATGCATTATTGAAAGCCTCAGATCACACAAGCTTGGATAGCAAAATGCCAATCACGCTATTGTCATCAATCTAGATAAATTATCAACTAGAGAATACGTGTATTGATGCAATGATTCGAGAATGTAGTTACAAGGGACGAAACAAACAAGAGAGCTCGATAAATTTTTACGATGATTCAACGCAGCTAGTGCAACATCATTCTACGATGTCGTGAGCTGTGCCAACAATTCATGGTAGGCATGTACGGGGAAGTAGGGGACGAACGACTGCGATTCCTACGACACGATCGACAAAAGCAGCTTGAGGACGAATAAATTCACCTGCGAGAAGCTATCAAAAGCAACGCCGAAACAGCCTTTGGTATTGCCAGGATAAAAATGCAATGCATTGTTATGGGAATTGATAGTGAAATTGCCTCGCAAATACCAGATCCGTCTACTGCTCAACTCATTCTTATTCTGAAACACGATCGAGTCAGAATAAATCGAATGATTTGATATTTTTATTGTTGTCGGTGGTCAGCGCTCAATTCCTCTGTATGTCATAGCTCTTATCGCCACATGTTCGTTTGATCTTCATCAACGAACGGTCCAAAAACGTAAAACCATTCAAACATACTTTCAGTATATTAGTTATTGTTTATTCAATCATCAAAATATTCACTAGAAACAATTTACTTGGCAGAACAACGTTTGCCGAGTCAGCTGGTGAAAATTATAAAAATAGACTTGAAATATGTATATTAATATATATATATATATATATATATATATATATATATATATATATATATATATATATATATATATATATATATATATATATATATATATATATATATATATATATATATATATATATATATATATATAGATATATATATATATTAGGGTACCAATGAATGTATGGGAAAAATCGACTCTAAAATTTTAAAAAGTTATCCTATAAAAAATGTTTACCACCTCGAAAAAACACCCTAAGCCAAATATTAGCTCAATCGGACTTAAGGGAGAGTGGCGCAAAGCGGTCAAAGTTTGAGTTTTTTGAAAATCGAAAAATCACCCAAGGGGGGAGTAAAAGACATCGGGGTTTTAGAAAAAAAATTATGATGCCAAATGTCTTAAAATTGCGAGATCTAGTGTTATCTCAAAAAAAAAATTATCTAAAATCGACGCTCTGGGAGTTTTTTTTTCGGAGTACGAGACGAAACATATGGTTTAAGTGCCAATAAAAATAGCTATCTCGATTTTTCATTCGGAACTTGCTGCGAAATATTGATTTGCACGATAATATATCCTATGCAAAATATTAGCTCATTGGAACTTCATGCAGACGTTAAAATTTAAGTTTTTTGAAAAATCACCGGAAATCGGGGTTTTCAAAAAAAATGTTTTTTTATTCCAAATGTCTTAAAATTGCATAACAATTGCAATTTTTTTCAAAACCCCGATTTGCGTGATCTTTCGTTTTTCAAAAAAACTCAAATTTTTACGTCTGTGACACTAATAAATGATGCTCGAATGAGCTAATATATTGCAAACGGTATATTATCGTGCCAATTAACATTTCGCAGCAAGTTCCGAATGAAAAATCGAGATAGCTATTTTTATTTGTACCCAAATTTCGTTTCGTATTCCGAATAAAAACTAAGTCCTAGAGTGGCGATTTTTAACAAAGAAAAATTTTCGAGATGACACTAGATCTCGACGTTCCATGCAATTTTAAGATATTTGGCATAAAAAAATATTTCGAAAACCCCGATTTCTTGGGTGATTTTTCGATTTTCAAAAAAACTCGAACTTTGACCGCTTTGCGCCACTCTCCCTTAAGTCCGAATGAGCTAATATTTGGCACAGGGTTTTTTTTAGATTTTTTATGAGGTAACTTTTTGAAATTAGAGATGACCATTTTCATTGGCACCCTAATATATACTAACAAACTGCTACAATATCAACAACCAATCTTCTCCATTACTTCAATGTAGTGAGACTGCATTAACGGAGAAACCTGGTAGTTTAGAAGCAGAATATAAGACTTGGTATATTTAAAAAAATAAAACTCAAAAACAAATAATTCTTCCTATTTTTTCGTTATGTCATATAGAACATTTTAAACCGGTGTTTTAAAGTAAGTGTTTAAAGCGTAAATTGGCATTTTAGTTTAGATACTTTATTTCTCGTTTGCAAATATAAATCGGTCAAGCGGTTCAAAAGTTTAAAAAATTCCAGAATGGGTACACACGAAGACAAGAAAGTCGAATTTTTCAGACCAACCTGATGCAGGGATGTTGTACGCTAAAAGCGAAATAATAATAGGGATTTTTCGGCGAATAATAAACTCGCATGAATCGAGCAAAACGTTTGTTTTCATGGAACTATTGTGTTAAAATCTGTAGAAAGAAGATGGGGGACATAATACCGTTAGAGTGAACATGTAGTGCAAATCCTGAGTACTGAGTTTCAATTTAAATTCACAATACCCCGCACTCTCCTAGCTCCAATCTAGGTGAACTTGTTCGTCTCAATGTCTGCAAGGTTTGACTCTAGTTGTAGTTGCCAGTGTCATAGCTGAGATGGTGCACACAAAAAAAAAATAATCCGGGACCAATGTCGAGAAAAGAGAAGTCCCATTCCTCATCACTACAATTGATGCCATTGTGAAATTCCTTCGCACTACTGCAGATCTGTTTTTCTGCTCGTAGATATTAATTTTTAAAGTCTGTCTAGGGATCGGTTGGTTGGCATGTTTCGGTGTCTGAGGCGAATCATTTTCTTTGCTATTGTTACAGATATTTCTGGTTCAGCTCCAGGAAAAAGCAGAGCGAAGCAATGAAGCATTACGAAGTGGTAGCCAACGAACGTTGTAAAACCGGAGGACAGCCAGCACGAAACAAGTATTGCGGCTGTTCTCCGGGTAACTAGTACACGATTCGCTGGTGCTTCCGAGGCACGTTTGGCTCTGCTTCCGGTTTGGCGCAAGAGCGAGTGCGCTTCGTTTTTAGATAGCAAACACGATTTGAGCGAGCCATGCTTCGAATGTTGTTTGTCCATGTGAAGGCCGAACAGCGAGAGGTCGCTCACTGCGCGGGGACGGTATAGTTTATGTGAGCTTAATGTGGAGCGGAAAAACATAGCCAGCAGGAGCTTTATCTCATTTCTATGGGAATAAATAGAACGTAAAATAATGTGGCTTCGGAGGAAGTTGCCCCGTGCAAGAGCAACCTGCGCAAACAACGTGGAGACGTTTTCTCGGAACAGGAGGTATGGATGTATGAATGTTCTGCACCATTGAACATTTTGACCGTTTGTCAAATCTATTTGCCAGTAGACATAGCACCGCAATAAACATCTCTGTGCCATGGGCCACTTAACAGTGCACTTCACGACCGTGATTTTCACAAAGAGGATTGATTATTGAAGAATGTATCGGCTTAAATTTCCACTGCTGCCATCGTTCGAGAGGATTTCCGTTTGTTATTCAACTCAGAGTTCAAAGGTAATGTTTGTACAGGGTCGATGTATCGAGCTCGTTATTATACTTTGTCAGAGTTTCACATGATCTCTTTTGGGGTAATCAGCAATTATATTTCGAGTGTTCGAAATGACGTAGGGGAAGACGGGGTAAGACCGCCCCCGTAAGAAAACCAATTTTCAGTTAAACGTCCTTTAGGATTGCCCCTATTCGTTGTGCTGCATATCATTGAGTATATAATAATCTAATACTAAAAAATGTGAAACTGTTGATGATATAACTTTTTTAGCATTTTTTCTTTAATTTTCCAAATGATAAAAAGCTACTTTTATTTTGCTGGCGGGGTAAAACGGACCATAACGGGGTAAAACGGAGCGATGCTATTTTCAAACAGTTTTGTCTAGTAAAAATAACAGGAACAGTGTTGTCTAAGGTACTCAATGTTTAGGGTTGTTCATAAACGACACACAAACTTCTGAATAGGCCATCCATACTCCACGTGCAGATTTTTTGAAATATTCGTGAAAAATTCTCCAAATTTTCGGAATATTTAAGGACGATTATCTAAGTGGGTCTAAAATCTCTCAAAATCACGTTCACGTGAAGTCTGGATGACCCTGAAGTAGGTATTTTTACTTTCGATTCGATATGTTGTTTCGTTCAGCCTGCTCGAATACCAGTTCCTTGACATCTCGCATTGTGATGGCGTAGGATCGATATTCCAGCTGCAGCAAATGCTCAACCAGTTCTTGTTCCTGAGTAGTGGTAAAAACTGGATCAATGGATCCAAGCTTCATCGTCGGTGATTTATTGCTTTTGATTTGTTGACGGTTTTAGGAATTCCAAAACTGACTGATGCTGATGGACATGCCGTTATTTTCTTCATATCAGATGGACATGCCGTTATAGTACATATCAGATTATTTGCAGACACAATTCTCAATCAGGATTTTTCAACCATTTGCAAATAACATGTTTCTTTGTTATATGGAATAAATTTTTGATACAGAAAATATGATAGAATGAAGGAAGACCCCTCCCCTTTTCTCCCCTTAGAGAGGGGGGAGGAGTGTCGAACCACCTTATAAATGTTTCTTCCCCATAAAACCTCCACATGCTAAATTTAGTTCCGTTTGCTTGATTAGTTCTCGAGTAATGCAGAAATTTGTGATTCATTTGTATGGCAGACAGCTCCCCCCCACCCCCTTAGAGAAGGGGTGGGGGTGGAGTGTCTAACCACCATAGAATCATTTCTTGCACCAAAAACCTCCAGATGTCTAATTTGGTTTCGTTTGCTTGATTACTTCGCGAGTAATATAGAATTTGTGTTTAATTTGTATGGCAGCCCCCCTTAGAGAGGGGGAAGGGTCTCGAACTATCATGAAAATCTTTCCCGGCTCCAAAAACCCCTACATACCAATTTTCAAGTCGATCGGTTTAGTAGTTTCCGAGTCCATAGGAATCAGACAGACAGACAGACAGACAGACAGACAGACAGACAGCCAGAAATCCATTTTTATACATAAAAATTTGTATGGTAGCCCTCTTTAGAGAGGAAGAGGAGTGTTTTAGCACGATAGAAGCATTTATTGATCCCTGAAACCTCTACATGCCAAATTTGGATCCATATGCTTGATTAATTCTCGAGTAATGCAGAAATTTTTGTTTCATTTGTATGGCGGTCCCCCCTTAGAGAGGGGGGGAGAGTATCTAACCACCGTAAAAACATTTATTGTACCCTAAAATTTTCACATGTCAAATTTGGTTTCGTTTGCTTGATTAGTTCTCGAGTTATGTAGAAATTTGTGTTTCATTTGTATGGCAGCCCTCCCTTAAAGAGGGGGTGGGGGAGGGGTTGGAGTGTCTAACCACCATAGAATCATTTATTGCACCCTAAAACCTCCACATGCCAAATTTGGTTTCATTTGCTTGATTAATTCTCGAGTAATGCAGAAATGTGTGTTTCATTTGTATGACAGCCCCCCTTAGAGAGGGGGAGGAGTGTCGTACTACCATAAAAATATTTATTGCCCCCTAAAACCACCGCATGCCAAATGCGGCTCAGTTTGCTTGATTAGATTTCTAGTTATGTAGCTCTCCTCCTTAGAGAGAGGGAAGGAGTGTCGAACCACCAAAGAAACATTCCATTCTCCCCATAAAAACTGTACTTGCAAAGTTTGGCTCCATTTGCTCGATTAGTTCTCGAGTATTGCAGAAATTTGAGTATCATTTGTATGGCAGTCCCCATTAGAGAGGGGGAGAAGTGACGAACTACCATAGAAATATTCTTCTTCTTCTTCTTCTTATATGGCATTAACGTTCCTAGAGGAACTCCGCCGTCTCAACGTAGTATTACTTGAGTCATTTTCATTAGTACTTAAGGTGGCCGTACACTGTTTGCCCGGAGTTCAAATATTTGATATTTTTTGACAGATAAGGTTTGATTTGATATTTGTACAAACACTATTTTGTTTGCCACTCTTCAATTTTCAACAGTAGTAAACAATATCAAACACTGAACATGGAAAAAATCAACTGAAATATTCAAGGTAACCTAACCATGTACCGACAGGTTTGAAGAACAGACTGAAAAAATATTTTAGGCATCCAATAATTGAATATTTGCTTGTCGTGTTTTGTGTAGAAAATATTTGATCAGTACACGTTGACCAAATTTTATCTGTCAAAAAGAGTCAAATATTTGGCTTCGGTCAAACAGTGTATGAGCACCCTTAGTTGAGATTTCTATGCCAAATAACACGCCTTGAATGCATTCTGAGTGGAAAGCTCTAGAATACGCTTGACCACAGTGCAAGTCAGAGGAAATTTCTTTGAAGAAAAATTTCCCCGACCAGAACGGGAATCGAACCCGAACCCCCGGCATGTTAAGTTTTGACGCTAAACACTCGGCCACGGGAGCACATAAAAATATTCATTGCTCCCTAAAACCACCACATGCCGAATTTGGCTCCATTTGCATGATTAGTTCTTGAGTTGAGTGTTTCATTTGTATGGCCAAATTGTGGTGAAAGGATTAAGTGTAGAAAATCGTTGCAATTTTCATAAAAAATACCAAAGTTAAAAAATTATAGGAGGTTGTATCCAAGATACGACCGCATTGTTGACGTAGAACTACGCTGTTATTTTATATAAGTCACTTGTTTATAACTTCGGATAGTATTCTATAATGCTGTGACCAACGAAACCATTATGATGACGGAAAACAAACAATGTTAACTGCTTGGAAAAGACTGAATTATGCCACACAGCTTGTACTCTGCTGTAACACCCATCGATGCGAATTCGCTGATGAGTTTGTCAAGAGCGACCGCCTTCACCACCAGCGGAGGGAGCTTGATTTTGGTTGCTGCCTGGGTAACGGCGTTTACATTTTCGACCGACGCGCCGAAATCGCCTACTTTGCTGTTGTTCGATGCGGTGTCACACTCGCGAAGGCTCGGTTCAGTGCGAGCGCTTTTCACTGCACCAACAACGCGTGCATCATTAGATGACGCTTGCCTCGAAATTTTATTGCCCCTGGCAATGCATTCGTTTTTTGCAGGGCTCGAGCCTGCCTTCCACTTCTTCTTGTTCATCACACACTACGCGAAGCGTCCAATTTATGATGCGGAAAGAAAAACACACGATACGAATAACGCGAAAAATGAACTGAAAACACCACACGACGATATCCAAGTTGGATTACCACTGGTGGGGTCCAATCTTAGATCGAAGCGCAACGAAAGCAAAGTGGACTGGATTGCTCAACAGTCCGATGCCGAATGAAAGTTTGCCTCAGCGAGATCCACTGTTTATACTCTAGGCAAGTATTCCCCTTCATCCTTCTACTTTTCCTTTGTTCACGGAGACTTTAAATCCTACGATTTCCCCTTCGTTGGTCGTCGATAAGTTGCTCGTTTTTGACAGCTCTGTTCGGGAAAGCACACAAATGGACAGAACAAATGTATGGGAAAATGGAAACGCTTAAAGTTCTCATGAATTCTAACCATTTTCAAACCAAGGGATTCTAATGTATAGCATATTAAACAAATCTTATGGAATTTCCGATTCGTTTAGTATGTAAATCGCCAAAATCCGTTCGCGGCAACAAAAGTTATTAACGTTAACTTTATTTCATAAAAACGTGACCTGTTTTCTAATCTGGCACCCTTCATGAAAGACGTAGTTCTACGTCAAAAAAAATCGTTGAAAAATATTATTTTCAAATTTAAAACTCATTTTTCTCAAAACCGAATTTTTTATTCTAAAAAATATATGAATAGCCCTTTTATAGTTATAAGAAATGCCTTATATTCCAGAAACTATAAAAGATAGAAAATTGACGTCTTCGATGAAAGTTTATATTTTGATACGATCTAAAACTTTGACGAATACATTATATCGCTGTCTTGACTTAAAACAAAATTAGGATTAGTTGTGATTAAAAAAAAGAACATGAAAAAGTTTTTGTAAGAAAAACATTTTTTCTTTAAATGTGTCCATATTCTGATGAATGGAATTTATTGGAGTTTTCAATACTACCTTTCCGTTTGTTTTCATCAAGGGGTAATTTTCTCTGTTTGGAAAGGTCCTCGTGAACGTATTAGCAAACTAATGAAAGCTGTTTGATGAGGTTAATTTGGTTTGATATTGAGTTGGTTAGGTTGAGTTTGATAAAAATGGAAATACATCGATTTTTTATTTCTTTCCGATATTTTTGTCCAAATGTATTCGTAACATATTACAAAACATGAAAGTTGAAGCTTCAAAATGATGTGCATCCCATCTTTATACGTTGATTTTCCACGTAGTTACAGCATTTCAAATATCTTGACTCTGCACTCTGTTCCTTTCTGCCGAGTGTATATGTTAATAAAAACTGTATTTTATGCAAATGGATGTATTTATCATTTACTTGTAATATTAGAATGAAATGTATTCTATTTTATTTTAAACTTTTTTCCAAATTCCATATTTTGACAACTAAACACCGGTCAAAATGATCGGTTTGGTAGAAGTATAACAATTGTCGGTAGTTCTAATGTTAATACGTTGAACACCGCGTTGGTCCCCAGGGACCGACGTTGAGCTATTTGTTAGGCAAGCACTGACTGACTGGGACTGTCAGTTACGAAATAAGAAAATTAAAAATATAGGGGAGAGTGGGGCACATTCGGACACTTTTTTTTTCTTGATTTTTAATATTTTTTGTAAACTTAAAAAAAAATCCTGAATTCATCCTGGTTGTCATTTGGACATCAATGTATCATATCAGCGTGTTAGATGTGTGCGTTGATGCGATTACGAATGGTTTATTCGATTGTTTGAAAATTGCCTTTTTGTCCGAATGTGCCCCATTTGTGGGGCAGTTTCGGACTGTCCTGGGGCACTTTCGGACAACGAAAAAAAAAATTTAAAATTTTATGTTTATCAACAATTACTAGGGGGTCTTCGTAGCCACTTGGTTACGCGTTCGCTTACTAAGCGATCGATCGTGAGTTCAAACTCAGGGCCCTCAATTGACCATCTTTGTGTTGCTATAGAATAACTACGTCCACGCAACCATCATCAGCTATGGAGATCGATCCACGGTGGAACAAAGATCGATTCATCCATACAACTGCTCTGCAAGAAACATCGGGCTGCTGTTCTATAAATAACCCAACAATGATCAATATCAACTGTCTCCGCTGTCCGGTCTGCTGAACAATGGAAGAACAGATAGAATACCCTTACGCCTAAATGGCTATTACAGTGTAATTCACCATAATGTAATGGAACAGAAAACCTAACGCCTAAATGGCTACTACTACCACTGTGTAATTTACAATTTATAGAAATATAAACATATGTACATCTACACGATAAAAACCCGACTCTGTTACAGATAAAATGCTAATGAGCCTGATAAATAAATAAATGGGATAAAAAAAACAATTACCGTTTCCTCTTATTTCCAGTATATTCTACATTTTCCTGTTTATCAGTATTTGTTCGAAAGGAAACTGCTTGCTATGCAGTCAAAATTCGTGATTTAGCTTTCTTCCGTTTACGAGTGGTGGTTTTCCGCGGTGAAGTTTTTGGAAAAGGTTCAACATTTTCCGGGGACAACGTTACCAAAGTAAAATCTATCTGTGCTGTAGACGCAATGTTTCGCAGCAGCATTGTTGTGTTACCCGATGAGTCAGTTGCTACCTCCGTTCCAGTAGGTGATATCATTTAAGCATTTAAAATCCTTGTCAGAAAAAACCTTTCTTGAGAATGGATAGCAACCTGTCATTTTAAATCCAGCTAGGATATTACTCAGCTTAAAAGAAGCATTATAAGCCGATGCAACTATATCTGAAAGGTCGTGTATAGAAATAGTTTTTTTTCAGAATGGTTGAGTAGCCAATCGTTCTGGGGAACTGAGAGTTTTTGCTTGAAAGGGCCCATAACTGAAACATCCAGCGATTGCAAGCGATTTGTGACATAAGGTGGAAAAGATACATGAATTGGGCAATTTTCTCGGCAATATTTTATTGTTTCCAAAGTGCAATGATTTTTTGATTGATTTTTGATTTTTTGAAATTGATTCGTTTAAGTTGCTTTTTGCTACCTTTTACAAATGTTCCATAACATTGAGAAACTGTTTTCCCGTTATGCAACCGATAGTTGGGAAATTAGCAAAGACAATGGACTCAGTTGGATCACCTGTGAGGTAGAATCATGAAAACGTTCTATTCGAAACTAGTTCGAAAGCTCTTTCCATCTCATCTTTGTTGATGCTGGTTCTATCGGTTTTCTTTTTGTAGTTTCGAACCATCATTAGGTCTGAGAATCAGACTAAATTGATGTTTGTTAGAAAACAACAATCAGACACAAATTTTATGAGGTATTAAACAGTGTTCGAATGTGCCACCATCCACCAGCCAAGACAAATCAAAATTTTATCTAATAAAGAAACTTTTATTTCCCCGTTATATGCACTTTTTTTCATTTCATATTAGTAACTAACTGAGGTGGTGTACTTCAATTTCTAAATCTCTTACAAAGGAATTAGGGAAATCCTTACAACTTTTACAAAATGTGTGTTATACAATAAGTATCTTTGCGAGTTGAGGCCGACATTGTGCAAACGATTTTGATGCGGGCTGAATGGAAAGCGCAGTAAGAACAATTCGGGGCTTAACCTGTTAAAGACGAATTCCAGCGAGAGCCATCTTTTTTTTTTTTTATTAATTCGTTTATTTTTACAGGCTCAGTTACTTAAGTTTAAAGGAGCCGAATTCTTAAATATAATTTTAAAACTATATATATATATATATATATATATATATATATATATATATATATATATATATATATATATATATATATATATATATATATATATATATATATATATATATATATATATAAACAATTTTCTTACATCTATGGTTAGTAAGGTGGAAAACCGATTACTCGCGGTGTACTCGAGTTTAGGAAGGTGACATATTTTTAGGAGAAGGAAGGGGTAATAAGGAAATTGTAACAATGTTGATGAACACGAATTTCATAAATCTATTCGTATATCTATAGTGTATTTACATTTCAACTTATTCTACTATTTATAGCAAGGGGACGAATTATCCGCAAAGGAAGGAAAGGAGGGTATAAGGATGTAGGGACAAATAAGGATATATGGGACATGTAATCAAGGTCTAACCGAGCCAACACATCTCTCACCGGCACATTGGGCTGTCTTCCTCGGGCCCGAAGGGAGTTTTCTAAATCCGATCTGGCGACCAGATACACCTCGCACGACCAAACAACGTGCTCGATGTCGTGATAACCTTGGCCACAAACGCAGAGATTGCTGCTGGCAAGATTGAAACGAAAGAGTAGTGCATCTAACGAACAGTGATTGGACATGAGTCGGGAGAAGGTGCGAATAAAGTCCCGACTCAAGTCTAGACTTTTGAACCACGGTTTGAGGCTAACCTTAGGGATAATCGAGTGAAACCACCGGCCCAATTCATCTTCATTCCACTTGCGTTGCCAGTTAGCGATGGTATTTTTGCGGACTAAAGAATAAAATTCATTGAAGGCGATTTGACGCTGATACATATCGCCTTCAATTGCACCTACCTTTGCTAATGAGTCAGCCCTCTCATTACCCGGAATGGAGCAATGTGAAGGGACCCAGATAAAGGTAATGACATAACAGCGTCTGGATAAAGCACTCAAAATTTCTCGTATTCTCTCAAGGAAGTACGGCGAGTGCTTTTCCGGCCTCACTGAACGGATAGCTTCGACAGAGCTAAGACTATCCGTTACAATGTAATAGTGTTCAACAGGTCGTGAGGCGACGCTGTCCAGCGCCCAATGAATTGCTGCCAATTCAGCAATATACACTGAGCAAGGATTCTGAAGACTGTGTGAGGTGCTAAAAAATTCGTTGAACACTCCAAATCCTGTGGACTCGTTTATAGTGGACCCATCAGTAAAGTACATATTATCACAATTGATACCCCCATACTTTTCATCGAAGATCGTTGGAGCGATCCTCGAGCGTTGGTAATCTGAATATCCATGGATATCTTGCTTCATGGACAGATCAAAATGCACAGAGGAATTGATGTAGTCAGGGAAACAAACACGGTTGGGAATATACGAAGAAGGATCAACCTGCATGGAGATGAATTCATGATATGAACTCATGAATCCGGAGTGAAAATTTAGCTCGGTCAGCTGCTCAAAATTTCCGATCACCAATGTGTTCATAACCTTACACCGGATGAAGAACCGAAGAGATAATAAATTGAAGCGATCTTTTAGTGGGAGTAGGCCTGCCAAAACCTCGAGACTCATGGTATGCGTTGAGGGCATACATCCCAACGCGATACGGAGACAAAGATACTGAATTCGCTCGAGTTTAATGAGGTGTGTTTTGGCAGCTGATTGAAAACAGAAACTGCCATACTCCATCACTGAGAGAATAGTTGTTCGATACAACATTATAAGATCTTCGGGATGGGCTCCCCACCAGGCGCCGGTAATTGTACGGAGAAAGTTTATTCTTTGTTGGCATTTTTTACTCAGATACCTAATATGGGCCCCCCAAGTACATTTGGAGTCGAACCAGACCCCAAGATACTTGAATGACATAGCATGAGTGATCGGTTTACCCAAAAGTTGAAGCTTTGGTTTTGCTGGTCTATGCTTCCTAGAACCACCATCTCTGTTTTCTCCGTGGAGAATTCGATCCCTAGCCCAATGGCCCAGGTTGAAAAATTGTTCAAAGTATCTTGTAAGGGTCCTTGCAGGTCGGATTCGTTTGATCCTACGACAGACACCACTCCATCATCTGCAAGTTGTCTTAGGCTGCAATTTTGTGTAAGGCAATTGTCGATGTCGCTTACATAGAAGTTGTACAAAAGGGGGCTTAAACATGAGCCCTGGGGGAGGCCCATGTAAGAGACCCGACTTACTGCCGAATCTCCGTGAGAAAAGTTCAAATGCTTCTCACAAAGCAAGTTATATAACATATTATTCAATAGAGGCGGTAGACCCCGAGAGTGTAATTTGTCTGACAAAACCTCTATTGAAACAGAATCAAAGGCCCCCTTTATGTCCAAGAATACTGAAGCCATTTGTTTTTTTCCGGCGTAAGCCATTTGAATTTCTGAAGAAAGCAACGCAAGACAATCATTCGTCCCCTTGCCCCTGCGGAACCCATATTGTGTATCTGAGAGTATGCCATTCGTTTCAACCCATCGATCAAGGCGAAACAAGATCATTTTCTCCAACAATTTCCGTATACAAGACAGCATTGCTATTGGGCGATACGAATTGAAGTCGGACGCGGGTTTTCCGGGTTTTTGAATAGCTATAACTCGTACTTGTCTCCAATCATCTGGAACAATATTATTCTCCAGAAACCGATTGAATAAATTCAACAAGCGATGTTTCGCCACATCAGGGAGATTTTTCAGCAAGTTGAACTTAATTCTATCCGATCCCGGAGCAGAATTGTTACATGAAAGCAGAGCAAGAGAGAATTCTACCATCGAAAACTCGGAATCAAGATCGCACCTACCTTGTGGTATATCTCGAACAATTTTTTGCACAGGAGCGGAATCAGGACAAACCTTCCGTGCAAAATTAAAAATCCATCGATGTGAATATTCTTCGCTTTCATTCGTTGAAGAGCGATTTCTCATGTTTCGAGCCACTTTCCATAATTTTTTCATTGACGTTTCTCGTGACAAACCTCCCACGAAATTTCGCCAATAAGCACGTTTTTTCCCTTTGATTAAGTTTTTAAATTGATCTTCAAGGGCTAAATACGTTTGAAAATTTTCAGGGGTTCCACGTTTCCGAAAAGCTTTAAATACATTCGATTTTTCTACATAAAGCTTGGAACATTGGCTATCCCACCATAGATTGGGAGGCCTTCGGGAAATGGTGGAACCTGGGATGGGTTTCGTTTGAGCGCGAACCGCGCTGTCATAGATCAAACGAGAAAGGAAGTTATACTCCTCCAATGGAGGTAAACCATCTCTGGAATTGATGGCTAGAGCAATCGCGTCCGCATATTTTTTCCAGTCAATGTGTTTATGTGAGGTCATATGCCATGTTTATAGATTCAGAAGAATTCGACCCAATGGTGATGGAAATTTTGATTGGCAAGTGATCACTACCGTTGGGGTCCTGGATTACATTCCACTTGCAATCTAACGATAGTGAATTCGAGCAAAGCGAGAGGTCAAGAGCACTTGGGTTAGCAGGAGGTTTAGGTACACGTGTTGTTTCCCCAGTGTTCAAAACGGTCATATTGAAGCTGTTACAAAGGTCATATATCAACAATGAACGATTGTCGTCGTACTGTTCCCCCCAGGCAGTTCCGTGAGAGTTGAAGTCTCCCAAGATCAATCGTGGCTCAGGAAGGAGTGAGCACATGTCATCAAGTTGTTTGCGGCTAACCGCAGCTCTCGGAGGCCAATACAAGCTGACAATACAGAGGTCTTTGCTTCTGATGTTTGCATGACAAGCAACAGCTTCGATCCCTCCAATAGGTGGAAGGTCAATTCTAAAAAATGAGTGGCACTTATTGATCCCCAAAAGCACCCCTCCGTATCTATCATCACGGTCCAAGCGTATAATATTAAAATTGTGGAAAGAGATATCATCTCGCGAAGAAAGCCAAGTTTCGGACAGAGCAAAAACATCACAATTGAAGTTATGAATTAAAAATTTGAATGTATCCAATTTAGGGATAAGACTACGACAATTCCACTGTAAAACAGTGATATCTCTGACCTCTCTATTTGAATTAGACATCAAGAGAGATAATGATTGCAATGAGGGGCCATGTTTGCATCAATTGTTGCAAAATTGTCTTTAATACTGGAAGCATTGAGATGACAATGGTTCTGATGGAGTCGGAAACATTAAAACACTTGAAGATTTGATCCAAAAGGTCAGACAACTTTATAAATCCCGATTGGGAAGTTGAACTGGACGGAAAAATAGGGACAGTTGGGGTTTTTGATGTCCCCTCGAGTGCTGGGTCGTTCGAAGATGAAATATTCCCACGGAAGCCCTGGTTTTGCTTGTCCGCTGCACTCGATTTTTTAGGCAAGCTAACAGAGGATATAACCGTGGGGACTTGTTCTTGAACTTTGGGAGTGGTCACATTTTTGCGCCGGGGATTCCCTTTGAAAATAAACGGTGTGCCCCCGCTAGCTGTGTCCGCTTCCATTTCATCAACTGGCAACGTGGAAAAGGTATTGTGTGTTGAGATTGGTTGTTGTTGTTGTTGGGTCAGTGGCGAAGCGCCCTTCAAAATATCCGCAAAAGTGCGTTTCGAGCGTTTCTTCAAAGAGCGCTTCTGTTTCTCCCAGCGACTCTTGTAATTTTCACAAACTGAGAGCTCGTGTGGGGATCCCCCGCAATATGGACATTTATGCTCAGTCGCACTGCAGGATTTCCCCTCATGTTGCTCTCCGCAAGTGGCACAGCGCTCCTTGTTGGCACAATAATCCGAAGTGTGACCAACTGACTTGCATTTGTTGCAAGTCATGGGCTTTGGCACGAAGAGTCGCACAGGTAGTCTCAATTTGTCCACCATAACGTAGTCAGGGAGGGCGGCACCAGCAAAGGTGACTCGAAACGAGTCGGACGGCGTAAATTTAGTTTGGTCCCCATCATGGGAAAGTTTCCCGAGTTGGCGACAGTCCAAGATTTTCACTTCCATTGAGGGGAGCTTCTTGAACTTGCCTTTTCCTTCTGCTTTTATTTGTTCGCTCGTCAGACCCGTTTCAGTTATCACCCCCTCAATTTCTACGTTATGGGAGGGTATAAATGTTCGATATTCGAGAGTGAAATGTTGATCAGCAACAATCTCGTTTGCGTGTTTCCGGTCATTCACGACAACTCGCAATTTGTTCGGTCTAACCCTGCGAATTTCAGATACAGAAGTGTATCTGGCCAGATCTTTCATGATCTGAATCACGTTAAGGTTTTTTCCTTTCGGTTTTGGCCGGAGGAAAACAACCCACGGGCCAGTTCCAGGTGCATCTTCTGGATAAACTCTGACACGTGGAGCGGAGACAACAGAGGGGGAAGACGAGGACGAGGACGAGGACGAGGATGAGGATGAGGACGAGGACGAGGATTGGGTTGGATCGGAAGCATCAGAAGGGGGAAGCGAAATCGATGATGGGAGAGGGGGAGTGGAAGTAACAGTGGGTTGAGAAGGGAGGCTTGCAATTTTCTTGTATGAGATTCATTATCGGAGATCTCCATCTCTGGAGATCCTCCACTATACTCCATTTTACAAAGATTTCTGTCTTATTTTTAATTTATTATTGATTTTAACAATAATCTCAAAAAAAAATAGCAAAAAAAAAATGATAATAATTGATAATAATATTAAACAATTAACAAATGAATTGAATAATATTATTAATAATAAATATGTGTACCTTAATATAAAAGATGTTCCAATAATGCGCTCTACTGCCCTAATCAGGGAGAGACAGAGGCTACGCGCTACGGAGACAACACAATAGCGCAAGAATAGCTTACGGAGCCACGTGGTGATGAATCCCGTTTGCGACAGTCACGCGATGTCGATCCCGTTATGCCGAATCAGTTCAACAGCCGCAATCCGGCTCGCTGCAAGAGCGCTGGTTCCTTTGTTCCTTCGTTCCACTTAACAAAAGGTCAGGTCGAAAGCGGACAGCAATGACCTTCACTCGTACACGATTCACTCGTACCAATAACACAATAGCAAAAGTGGTAACGCACAATACCGACACTGAACTTCACTCGTCAAGAGTTGGATAGCGAATGCGAGAGCCATCTTGTTGCGAACGAATTCAGCGTCATTTAACAGTTCGCCTGAAAGTTCATTTGACGTCTAGATGGCGCCTCTTGCAAAAATCTACTTGACTATCACAAAGCACCATCTTTCAATGGATAAGTGTTTATATTTGACAGCAATCGGCCGATTGGTTAGTGAGTTACAGCATTGAGAGTGATGCAATTTTCGCTGTTGCGAAAAAATTGGAAAATTCACAAATCAATGAAAACGATGGCAAAATTGCATGAATTGGGCTCCGAATTGCTTCTGCATCCACTGTATTCTCCAGATCTGGCGCCCAGCGACTATTTTCTGTTCGCAGACCTGAAGAGAATGCTCGCTGGCAAGAAATTTAAGACCGATGATGGAAAGATTACCGAAACTGAGGCTTATTTTGGAGAAAAACCGAAAGAGTACTATAAAAATGGTATCGAAAAGTTGCTTGCTATATTGAATAATAAAATTGAATTTTGCAAAAAAAAATGTTTTACTGTGTTACCTTATGAACATTTCAGCCAAACTGTTAGGGAAGAGTTTCAGAGTGACATTATCGGTAGTAGTTACATCCAACTTTGAACAATTGAAGGTAATTTTTGGAACAGTTTGCAATTCTTAAATTTTAGATTTCTTCTTGAAAACGTATAGGTTAGGTGTACTAAAGTTCATACAACCTTAAATTTGTATCCTACATGTGTTTACATATGCCTTTCAATAACTCCTCAATAAATTCCTAGTTTATTTCCAAGTAATTGAAATGTCCGAGTTGAGCTTTTATGCAATGATCTCGTTTCTAGTTTTTTTTTTGGATATCCTGAGTGTGAATTGTCAGTGGCATTAAAATCATCACTTTTGAGTTTTTGAAGAGCACATGTCGAAAAACCTCATCTTGTTCCATTTTTCACAAAGCAAAACGAAAGGAGTTTACTCAAATAAACGAAACGAAAGGAGTTTACTCAAATAAAGCTAACTCATTGTTGTCGAAATATGTCAGAACTATGAATAACGTGCCAGATGCGTAATGACTACTAGAACAGTTTACATCACCATCTAACATTTACGGTAGAAACTAAGCATCGATGCATCTCAATTTTCTGGAACCAACGTAAATACCTATAGAAGATGCGAAAAGAGATAAGAACAATTGAGGAAGTTCGATTCAGAGCACATTTACGTAATGGCAGAACAATCAATAAATCCTCGCACGATAATCGAACGTATAATCCTGTTCAAGTGCCGTCTTCATCTTAAATACGCACCGATGCACGATATAGTTGGCAGCAACATTGATTGTGATTAAATCTCACTACCATCAAATGGAAACAACGGTTGCAAATTTCTCCCAAAGGATCCTCATTACAAGAAAGTGCGGTTTAACTTGCTTGAAAGACACTGTTACCTTCATCCTTTTCGCCCGTCGCTGGAGAGGGAAAATTATTGTCCCTGTGTTGCCATAGCACAAGCGCTCACCTAACAGCGCCACAAACCGAAAATGACAATAACGACATGACGATAATCTCCATCGTTTTGCATGAGCTGCCGTCTCATTTTTCTCTATAAAAGACTTTTAGCTTTTATGAGTATTACCATCTCGTGCTTTCTTCTATTTTTGCTTGGAAGTCCTTGGGGAAGTAAGAAGACTTAACTAGTTGTCCTTCAAAATGATGGCAGGAATGCGATGGTTGCACAATAGTGATTGAAAGATTACATTCTTGGCGAGTACATATTCCTGCGTTGGTTATCGTCATTTTGTTTGATCCTGTAGATAAATTCAATGAATGTAAAATGAATAATGGCAAAAAGTTCGTAGAGTTCACACCACTCATTTTATAACTGGAAGCAAACCCAATTCCCTAGAAATCTATTTGCACGTTTTTTTTATAAATAAATTCCTGTCTGGAGATGGTTTGGACTATACGTGTCGAGATAGTCAACTCTGGCTCTTGTTATGTCACTTTAATAGCTTCTTGGGGACGCCGTTAGGGGAGATACGCAGAAATAAACTCATTGAAGCAATGTTTTGAAATTCAACCATTCCTGCATCATCGTAGTTATGCCGAAGACACAATATCGTGAAACCTACCGAGGAATGAGCTGCGACTTAATCAGTTTTATTTGTTTCCCGCAACATTCTCGCAGATAATTACTCTGCATAAATGTCCCATAAAACAAACCAAGCAGTAATCAAGCGGCACAATATAATGTACCATCTAAACCTAATGAACCCGAATAATTATACTCAATATTTAAAGCCATTCCACGCTCACAAATCTTGTTTGCCTCATGAATAATACAAGATCCTCCATGAAGGGGCTCCATAAGCAGTAGCAGCAGCAGCAGATTCCTTTCACTTTTGGCCTGAGATCCTAGCTTGAATGGAAAATTATCACGCTCATTTGTTCGTCGAATTGTTTCTGCTCGTGGCAAAAGAAATTCGGAAAGAAACGGGAGAAAGCCAAGGCCGTTGGATGGTTTTATGTTAGCTAAATCAAAGCTTCCGATGGCAGACCGACCCTTCTAAGGATAGAACGTTTTCTGAGAACGACGTTTACACTCTGCTGTTCGGACAGTATCCGCCGGCGTCTGATTACTACAATGCGATTGGGGGGGTTTAAGAAATTAATTTAAGCGGAAGGAGACGTCCCGTTCTTTTATTAGAGAGCAGGTTTTACGGTCATGACATCTAGTATTTTTGTCTGGATTAATCAGGTTAACCCTTTGAAGTCCAACGGTAAATGGTGAGACGCTATTATTTACATAAACACAATGGGTTGTTCCCCCTTACTATTTTGATTTACATGTAATCGTAGCACAAACTTCCTGGGGATTTTGTTACATTGTCAAATCAAAATTTTTTTACCCAAGGAAATGAAGCGGAGTGGTGGTCCTCCATGAGAATATCTTTGATTGAAAATGGTGGGACAGTAGGGGTAGTGGGGGAAAAATGGTCATGGTGGGCAAAGTGGTCACCTGCTTGTTTGGTAGTATAACTATTGACTGTAGATGCCGTATTGATAGTCACCTTATGTTTGAAGAATTTAATGGCTTTTGAGTCACCCTGTCATCAGTTTGGACGACTGTTCACATATTCTAGGAGAGGTGAACAGATATTTTGTTTAATCTCAGCGATTAATTAGCATAGAAACTATATTCATGTTTGGGAGCAAAGTGGTCATAGGTAAATAACAACTTACAATGTTCTGTTTACTGAAGCTGATATACACATTCATCACATTCTGCTCTTCTCCTTTTGTGGCTTTGCCCCTGGATAAATATGCCACTCCAACTAAACAAAACCTCATTATGCGGAACGTTATGTGTTTCTCACTACGCTTTTGTGTGCAAGAGAAAATTCAAATTGAGACTCTAGGTGAATAGGCCAAGCTTATTTCATGCATGTACCTACTATAACAAATATGATTCGAACAAGTTTGGACGGAAAGAACGCATAAATATAACCCATTTAGCTTGATATGGGCGGGTGACCACTTTACCTCCAAGCAAAAAAAAAGTTCGATTTTTCACCTTTTTTTCTAATGATGAAAAGTGTACTATTTTAAATTTTTATAGTAAAAGCCGTTTGCTATCTTGAAGAACAATGAGTTGAACTATAATATTCTTCGAGAAACGGGAATTAAATCGGTATGTGGGCGCTGGGAATGGACATATTCCTTAGGGTGACCACTATGCCCCGTGGCCGAGTGGTTAGCGTCATAACTAACATGCCGGGTGTACGGGTTCGATTCCCGTTCTGGTAGGGGGAATTTTTCGTCAAAGAAATTTCCTCCGACTTGCACTGTGATCACGCGTATTCTAGAGCTTGCCACTCAGAATGCATTCAAGGCGTGTTATTTGGCATAGAAATATCAACTAAGTACTAATAAAAATGACGCAAGTAATACTACGTTGAGACGGCGAAGTTCCTCTAGGAACGTTAGTGCCATTGAAGAAGAAGAAGAAGACCACTATGCCCCACTTCCCCTACGCATTTTCACCATCTAGCTGTTTGAAGGTTAGTTAGAATGTCTCAGTTGATTGAAACTAAATAAAATCTCTACAGGAACTCTTTTTTGCTCGAAAATTGGACTGATCAAAGCCAAATGATATGTCATTGCGATGATTCATTTCATTTATTCGAAACACTCGGAGAAACAGGTTTACTCGAATGCAACAATTACTCGAATGCGACATTTATCAGAACGCAACATTTACACGAACGCAACAAATACCCGAATGCGACATTCATCCGAATGAAAAGTAAAAAAACCGAAAAGTCAGATTATGAGTTTTATCGAATCTCCTGTTTATAAATAAAATCAAAATAACATAAAAGAGCAACGAAAATACGGAATTAAATAAGAAATTGTAATGAGGAAATTCTAAAATGATGTTGTGTCACTTTAAGAAATTAGTGTCGGCACAGTTAACATGTCCTCTTCTTTCCTTTCCGTATTGCTCTTTAAGACTAAGAGATCAATTAGAAACTAGCTGACTCGGCTATCTTCGTCCCGCCAAAAAATGATTTTTTGATATGACTTTTTTCGATCATTCACGTTTTCTTACTAAGTGGTTCAATCTCAGAACTCTTCATTGATTGATCTTCTAATTGATCATTCACAATTTCCCTTTACATTGAATTTCCTAGTACTTCTACCAAAACTCGTCATTATAATATAAATTTATTTTCACACAATTTTCGCTCAAGATTCTTGATTCACTTGCAAATGACATGTTTCTTCGTTACATTGACATGTTTGATACAGAAAAGTAAGCATTCATTCATAATTTTTATTTTCGATGCCTGAGAATCCATTGCCTTTTTTGCTTAATATCAACGGAAGACGAAGCTTACTTCCGCAAACGCGAAGACCAATTGGAGAAACAACGGTGTCATTGTAGAACTTTGTTCCCTCAAAGTTTTTAAAAAAAATCAATTTTTTTTTCACCCTAACATTCATATACGAGCAGAGACGAACATACCAAAATAAAGAAGGCTTAAATTGGACGATTCCCTCCTCGGGATTCGCGCTTAGCAACACATTTAGCGATCCATTTTTATTTTTTATAGATAGATATGGATATGGGAGAACGTATATGGCATATACGTATATCGTCTCCACTTTTGCGTGTATACCAGTTAAATGTTATTTATATCTTCCAAATGTGTCTTGGATTTTGCATATCGCCTCCAATTTAATTTTTGTTTGAATTTAATGTTTTCTGAGTGAGCAATCCCCATTTAACGAGAACAAGGAACCGAGGCGGCCCCAAGCCGCTGAGATGACTCAATCCGTGTCGGTCGCCGAACCGCAGTCGGAAGCGGTGGCTTCTCGCTTGTGTTCCACCGACGATCCTTTAGTTAGGACATACGATTGCCTCCTATTTTTGCTTAGGGATATACCGTTCCGAATCATATTTCGAACGCTTAAGGCATATGATGCAGAAAACAGATCTTTATGCACAGGTATTATTTGGTTGATATTTTAAATAAATTAGTTCAATATGCTTTTAAGCTTTCTATTTTGGTACCTATTTGATTGAAAACATAAGAAAACCAGCGAATAAAATGCTTTTCACATGAAGCGAATAAGAATCAAACTTAGGACACTGAATCAAATTTCGGACAGATTGAATTCAATTTTCGGACACTTTATTTTGTAACTTTATAGATGAAAATTACATTACACTTGATTATATTTTATAGTCAACTACGAAACACTTATCAAGCAATCACAGTAAACTGTTAACGATGATGAGAACTGGTGAAACACGGGAGAAATTTAAATATTGATGAACGAGTAAATTCTACATGCTCACGCTAAGCAAACGTCAAACACAAACGATAATGAGATGTGCTGTTGATTTTTTCCTACTATGTAATAATTCGAATGTTATTCTCAAATGAAGTGATAGTGAAACCAAAGGAAAGAAGCAATTATGATATTGAATTTATAGTTATATCATCAGTGCATAAAGCATTTCAAGATATTAGAACAAAGTGTCCGAAATTTTTTATGATAATAATTCTCGATACACCATAAGATGCACTTTCAATAGTTTTTTCAAATTTTTACCTCGAAGCTATCGAGAACGGCGTGTGAAAAATTGAAAAGTACGTTTTTTACCATAGACCCTTTGTTGAGCCTCAAAAATAGTCAAAATTTCTTATTTAGTACCCTATAGAGTAATGCGGGGCAAAGGTACGCACCTAACTGTTGTTGTCCAATAACTCTTGAATAAAAGCAAATAAAATTCCGTTTGCTTACCAAATTGTAACTATATGTATTACCTTCGAAACGTAGTACAAGCATTTCTAGAGTTGTGTTTGTAATTGGACAAATACCTATTTAATACAAAAAGACAAATGCGCACCTTTGCCCCATAGTGGGTGTGCACTTATTGAATTGAACTTCTGAGATAACTTATACCAAAAATCAATGCTTTATCATCAGAAGCGGGAAAAGCATCATTACTAGAGAGTGTAGGCACCGTCCAGTAGGCAGGAGGGGGATGTTCTATGGTTTTTTATGTGTGAGAAGAGTAGATGCTATGATCGAACATACTACGTGGAAATTTTTGGGAGGGAGGAGACTGACAATATAATATATTCGAAAATGTCCAACATTTGAAACAGAATTCGTTTTTATTAACAAACTAGCTGACCTGGCGAACTTCGTCCCAACCACAATTGATATATTGATATTAATCATTTCGAACACTCAAGTTCCCACAGAAACTATTTTTTATGTTCGTAATCTGTACTCGCGGTATATAATTTCTTTTTTGACATATAACTCTGATGCAGACTAAGACGCATCAATCCTGATACTGACTGTTTAAATCCGTTTCTCCGCTCTTGAGTTAAATAATGAGGGACGGGCACCAGATCATTTTTACTTATATAGATCAAGTTTATAAATACATTCACTTGATTTATTTGAAACTCATTGTTGGAAAAAAACAATATTTATTTGAAGTTTACTGTGAAAACATAAACATAAATGAAACATAACCGTTATTGAATGCATGGTGAAAATAGAAACATTTTTCATTTGAAATTGATTTCGAATTATTTTTAAGCAATTGTTTATTTTTATTCCTCATCTTGGATTTCGGTTCTGAGGATTCCGACGGTTTGCCTTGGAGCGCTGATGCTTCGTTGTAATGTTGTGGGGTTCGAAGAGACAGACGATGGTTTCTCATGAAACTAGAATCAAAATCTCTTACTGCCTGTTTTGCAACTCTGTTGAATTCAAGCTGGAGGTTGTTGGCTTCCTCAAAATCAAACGCCAGACGCCGTAAATCTTTGAGAGTCATACCATAGAAAGCTATGTCCAGTGTCTTGCAGTGGTCCGCCAGATCCTCAGACTGCTCACTCGTAAATACCTATCTGAGCCGCCCCAGATGCTCGCTGACACATCCCAGCAGAAGTAGAAATGTCAATAAAAGAAGATTCGAATCTTAAATCACTTTCTGATATGAGCCTCTTCCTCAAAGCTGATTCAGAAATATCGAGGTCTGCCGCAATCCGACGCTCGGGCCATTTGAGCATTTCTGGAGTGCATTTCTTCAAATCAGTTTCCTTCTTGAGATTCCCGTTGAAAATGTGGTTGAAAATATTTAAGAATTTTTTTTCAGACCAAAACTCTGGTGCGAACTTTCGCACCACAGCCACTGCGCACCTTTGCCCCGCAAGCACTTTTTGAACTAATCGAATTTTAAAAAAAGCTCTTGAAATTTTTCACAAAAACGAATACGCACTATCATCTACTATAGAATGAAGGAAATTTGTCCGTTGAAAATTTGTCGAATGAAACCGTTCAACCTAAAAACTTTTTTTTTCACTTATTTAATTTTCTAATTTTTAGTACACTATCCAAATCTGTAGCATATTTCTCAACGGTTTGACTATTCAGCATTTTTTTAATAATTTTCATTTCTTATTTCAATTTTTTCGGCATGTTTGATGTACTGTATTATATTAGTCAAATCATTTCATTTGATACCCATGAGAAAAGTAATTGGCTATCTTGAAGTTGGATTTATCATAAATAATTGTGTTCTACTAGTCAAGCTCTTTCATTTGATACTCATATTGATGGGGTTTTGACAAAATATGTAGTCTGCCATTTTGTAACGGTCGCCATCTTGGGTTCCCATTTTTAATAAATAATTGTGTTCTACTAGTCAATCCTTCCATTTGATACCCATATTTATGGGGTTTTGAAAAAATATATACATTTTGGGGTGGCGGCCATTTTGAATTACGAATAAGCCGCGGTTCCAACGGTGAATGTTGGCAAAAGGGCTGTGCTCAGTCGTACGGCGCAACTTGGTTCTCCCAAGAGCGTTATACGGCACTGACATCCATCTTCCGGATGCAATTCCGGATCCTCGTGGTCAACTGCTTTGTGTCCGTGGCCCGCCAATTATTATTGTACACCAGGGCACTGAGGGAGCCGAAAAAACCCTCGATCGGACGGAACCAGGGCAAGTTGGTCAGGTTCCGTTCCTTGGGTACCTATAGTATCTGTTTTTCCTCGAGGTACGCCAACGTCTTCTTGGCGTAATGGGAAGACGCTTTGTCCGCTCAAAAGACATACTTCCAATCAGAATGATGCTCCTCTAAGAACGGAACCAGAATTTTCTCCAGGCACTCCTCCTGGTACATCTTCTGACTGATTGCAGGTCCGCTCGGCTTGTTAAACTAAGGCTTTTAAATCCCTTTGTCGGAGATTGCAATATACAGCATAACTTCCTTCTCAAACTTTTGCTTTTATTTGTACTTCACCCCCGGGATGAAGTACCTGGTATAGCATAATACCGGTCATTGCAGGGAAGTCCCACATTCCCTGCAGTGGAAAATAGCTCTCGTCGTCCAGCACGAACGACGTCTCGCGATAATTCTTCGTCATCCACCGGCACTGACATATCACGGTCGCTATCTGCTCGTCCGTATACTCTGGGAACCTAGTCTTCTTCCGACAGACGATGGCCTCCTGCTTGAGGGTTCTGTAGATGTAGGAATGGGAGCAACGAAATTTTCGGCCGGCGTCTCGCAAACTCGTAACGTCCTTGTTGTCGAACAACCTTTTCAAAGATTTCTTCTTCTTTTTCGTCGTGATCTTTGCCAAACGCCCATTACCGGTCTTTCTCTCGACGTTCAGAGTTGCCAGGATCCGGTAAACAGTGCTCACCGGCACATTTTTGTTCCGAAAGTGGTCTACTATAAACTTTTTTCCTTGACTTTCACGCGTTTCGAAGAACCATACAACGCGCTCGCGTAGTGCTTGTTGTTTCGACGCCATCTTTGATCGAACTGACAGCACCTGAGCGAAAAGAAACGAACAACCCGTTTCTAAGGAACCCAGAGAGCAATTCTCTCGGTGAGAAAAAAATACGCTCTTTTCTTTTTTTACAGAAAGTTATTGAAATCATTCTCATTTTGTATTGAGAACGTTATCGAAAATTTCGAAAATTGCCCGGCTGTCACAATGTAAGGATCATAAACACTATTCACATTTTCAGCCGTCTGGCTTGCGTTTCCGTCTAAATCGGAGTTAAATTATGGTGTCATTCATTTTTGCTGGTGTTCATTTTTGACACGTGTTCAAACAATATCGAGTTAAACAATTATGAACGAAAATGTTTGAGAGCTTTGATAAGCACGAAATATTATCTTCTAAAGTCACCTATCGTAAACCGATCGCACTTATACAACGCGAGATATAGATGAATGATTACTGGGGTTGAAACTCAGAGATAAGTATTTTTTTGTTCTAGTAGGTTGGAACAGAAATGTTTCTTACGAGAATCCAATGTACAAATGCATTTGTGCATGACTTCTGTTCGGGAAGATATAGGGAAAACAGATCACTAAACAGTAAAATTGTAAAAGCAACCATTTCTACACATGAAACAAATCGCATCTGGCTGCATCTTTGAAATGAAAGTTCCTTGTCGTACAGGCTGCAATTTATCTCGTACAGGTACAATTGTGCAACGTGGTGAAACACCTTTTAAAGGAGACCGAGTTTAGTGATTTTTTTCGCTACAGTTGTCTCCTGTGTGATGTGCCATCGTATATCTCCAGTCGGTGTTCTTTCTACTGGTTGGTCACATGCAGCAAAATGGATGCTTCGGAACAAAAATGCTTCATCACCTGGGGCCACATACAATGAAATATGTTTTTGCTTCTATCTCGTAGGTTGGTTCCGATGTTTGTTTCACTCATTTTCTCGTGATGGGAATAACAACCTGCAAACGTGCCATGGGGCCGTAACATTACATTCCAGACGTCATGACGAGTGCGGCGGGTGTAAAGCACCACTATCCACCACATACTATCCCCCGAGACAGGCATGATAAGCAAAAGAACCCGAACAAAAGGGTACATGAAATGGGTTCTGTCCTCTGCGATGTATACATATTCCTGAAGAGGGTTTGGAACACCTGAAAGTGGGTTGGCACCATACAACAGGCGGGTCGAAGGTCTTTTGGCACGTCGTGAAGATTCGTCATTAACTTTGTTTACCTCCTAAATGAAATTTACCTGAGGCACATATTTTTCATCGCAACAATTCAAAACTGAAAAAAAGAGTTACTTCTTTTTCGTTGAATTTTGCATATATATTCGGGGCGTCCTCTGCAGCGTCGCTCCCCTTATTTTCCGCTCGCTTTCAATTACAGCGGTAAAATGAGCAAAAGGCAAACAGTTTTTCTTAGACACATACAGAAAATAATTCATCTCTTCACTGCAGTATCATTTATCAAAGTCAAAGACTTCAGCAGCTGCAGGATAAAGGTCAAAGGAGAAAGCACAACACAAAGTTATAATAACTGCTTGGGGAAAAGGATGGATTATTTGTCGTTTAATTGTCTTGCAAACTCGCCCATGTCGCCGGATGGGCCGAAGGTGGATTTTCGGAGGCCAATTATGCAAACAAGTTAAACAAAAAGTGGGAAAGAAAGTTGTTAATTGCTTTATCACTTCCCAATTATTAGGGAAAGCGGGAGAGGGCTCTATGGAGGTGAAAATTTGTCATTCCTGGATATTTGTCGCTAAACCACTTTGCCTTAAAGCCTTCCTAATCCAAGAACGATTTATGCCATGGGGTTGTTGAAAGTAATTAGATCACAATTTTGGCTATATTAATCATAATTCCATGCCTTCTTCACATGATGTTTTCCAACTTCTAGACCAGGGTTTCTCAAGGTGGTCAATAACGACCCCCTGGGGTCGATTTCGGTTTCCCAGGGGTCGACAGAAACGAAAATTGATTTTAGGGATCGACGGGGTCTGAATATCTATCCCTATAAAATAACACAATTTCTTATTTGAAATATTTAAGATGATCCATAAGTTGTGTTACGTGAACCACCCTGTTATAAGAATAACCAGGGTTGCCACATTTGATCGTGTAAAATTTTCTGAAAAAATCTGTTTATCTGTATTTTTAGAAAAAAAAAATCTGTATCAAAAAACTGACGAATAAAATGGAAAGAAAGGTTTATTTTCATTTTGAATTTTTGGTTTGCTTAAGTCGTATCAATACAACAAAATGAATCATAAAAAACAGTTTTCTCATAATAAATTGTATGGTGCTTATATATGGAACTTTTTCTCGAATTTCTTTTCTTAAATTTTCCGTCAATTTCATCCTTGACGCTCCTTCTTGAGCCAATACATAGTTCCTTGCTTTCAAAATAGAGTCCATCATTGTGGAAGCCAACCGATTTCAGAAATTTGTTTTGTTGGCATTATGAAGCGTGAATATTCACTCATCACACGCTGATGAATGTGGAACTTTCAAAAAGTGTCTCACAAACGACCTTGGCCGGAGTGGAGAGATGAGATGACATTTCATATGGTTCAACATTTTCATAAATCAAGGTACATATCTTCATGACCCAACGATAAAAAAGCAAAGTTTATTAGTGAAAAGGTAGACAGAGAGAATCAACTGTAATTAATTTGACATTTGAATTTAAAAAAAAATATCATTAAATTCTGTATCTTTGCAGAAAATCTGTAATTCTGTGTATACAAATTCTGTATCTGGAATTTGGTGAAAAATCTGTAAAATACAGAATATTCTGTATATGTGGCAACCCTGAGATTGATTAATATCTTAGAGGAAAATATTATTGCTGTACAATTAAAAAACTCAACAAGACGATGAGTGTGCACAAGATGAAAAATTCGACAAGTAAAAAAACGTGAACAGCTTCGTGCAAGATAATGCGTTTGAGCGTACGAGTCCTTCAGGTATGTTTAACATTTTTCTGTTTTTTAAGCATACGCGATTTAACACGAATAAAGTCATCATCAAATTCATGTCCAAATATGCTCCTGATTTTTTACTGTATAACAAGCTTGCCATTAGCTTGCAAGTTCATATGCGTTCTGAAATACGTTGGAGCTTGAATGATAATGTACTCAACTTCTACTTTAATTCAAGAGATTACAAGGTATTTACATAGCTAAATGGAGTGAACTAGAATAAAGTAATTGAAAATGAAAATGTGCATGCCGTAACAAAAATTTCCAAGAGTATCTTACATAATAAGTTTTTCAGCATTAGCAAGATTAAAGTAAAAAAAGTGAAAAATCCTATGAAATGTAGCAGACATAAATTCCAACGGATCATGTTGGCCATACCAACTATTTCGGAAATCGAGCCAAAGGAAATCACCATGACGTAGGGTGCGTTCTGGAGCATAAATATTGAGATTAGCTAGCAAGAAAGGGGAGTCAATCTCGCTCCTCTGCAGCTTCGCAACAAACATAGCTTGTGCTGCAAATCGCCTGTTCTCCAAAGTATCAATTAGCAGCAGGTTACAGCGTTCCTCGTAAGGAGGCTATTTCCTTGGATTCCACCATGGAAGATTCCTCAAAGCACGACGTACGAACTTCCTTTGTACAGGTTCAATGCGCGCTTTCCAAATGCCGGGGAAAGAGCACCATACGACAGACAGGGCTCAGCATAGTCATAATCAACTGAAGATAGTCGGCTTCAAAACAAAGCTGCTTGTTTGCCCTGGAGATGATGTCGTTGTAGTGGTAGATGAATGTGTACTCCTCGTCAAGAATTACACCCAAGTCGCGAACTCGTTGAACCCGCTCGGTTGCTTTGGCGGATAACATGTAGGAGAAATCAATGGGATTCCGTTTCCTGGTGAACGAAATAACTTGGCAGATCTTAAAAATTTCCAAATTACTCAATGGATAATAAATCAGTACTATATCACATCCATGAAATGAGCCAAGGTGATATTGCCACAAAAATTGGTTATCATCAGCACAGATGAGGCAGGAGTACAACCAAGGTTGTCATATGTTCTAGTTATAACGAAACATTGAAAAACAGTATCCTACGATGTGAGACATTGCTGAAAAACATCTTCTCGTTCTTCCATCATCATACTTTGTCGAAAAAGGCTTCATTATTGTTACAAACAACGCGAAACCGAAGGAACCATTTGAAAATGAACGAACGCAGAGATTTAATGCTTTAACTAACCAATATTGAACCGTATTTTGATATTTTGGTAGTTGTGGATAGATTGGTTTGCGATTTTGAGTAATTTGAATGAATAGTTATTCATTATAAAGGGTGTGTCACATCAAATTGCCTCACGGAAAATTGCTGTAGAAATTCGCTCAGTAGACCGATCCTTTTGAAAATTTTAAACAGTAAAATAAAAACTATTAAACAACTTTTGGCATTTTCTTTTTATTCATACTTCGAGCCCAAGCCCGTATGCTCGCACCTTCCTCTTTACCCCGTCCATAAGGTTCTGTACAACGTCAGGTTGTAGTTTTTTTTGAACAGAAATCCATTTTCTCTTGAAGTCCGCCTCCGATTTGACAACTTTTGGGTTCTTCCGGAAGGTCTGCTTCATAATCGCCCAATATTTCTCTATTGGGCGAAGCTGCGGCGCGTTGGGCGGGTTCATTTCTTTTGGCACGAAGGTGACCCCGTTGGCTTCGTACCACTCCAACACGTCCTTTGAATAATGGCACGAAGCGAGATCCGGCCAGAAAATGGTCGGGCCCTCGTGCTGCTTCAATAGTGGTAGTAAGCGCTTCTGTAGGCACTCCTTAAGGTAAACCTGCCCGTTTACCGTGCCGGTCATCACGAAGGGGGCGCTCCGCTTTCCGCAAGAGCAGATCGCTTGCCACACCATGTACTTTTTGGCAAACTTGGATAGTTTCTGCTTGCGAATCTCCTCCGGAACGCTGAATTTGTTCTCTGCGGAGAAGAACAACAGGCCCGGCAGCTAACGAAAGTCCGCTTTGACGTAGGTTTCGTCGTCCATTACCAGGCAATGCGGCTTCGTCAGCATTTCGGTGTACAGCTTCCGCGCTCGCGTCTTCCCCACCATGTTTTGCCTTTCGTCGCGGCTAGGAGCCTTCTGAACCTTGTATGTACGCAGGCCCTCCCGCTGCTTGGTCCGCTGGGCGAATGAACTTGACAAATTCAGCTTATTGGCGACATCCCGGACCGAACTTCTCGGATCACGTCTAAACTGCTTAACTACGCGCTTGTGATCGTTTTCACTGACGGAGCATCCATTTTTGCCGTTCTTCACCTTCCGGTCGATGGTTAGGTTCTCGAAGTATCGTTTTAGTGCTCTGCTGACCGTGGATTGGACGATTCCCAGCATCTTACCGATGTCCCGATGTGACAACTCCGGATTCTCGAAATGAGTGCACAGGATTAATTAATTCTTTTTCGTTCGACGACATTTTTCCAAATTTACGAAAAATTGACAGTGAAACATGGCCAACGTGATCTATACACTCTTATCTGATTATAAGCGAAAGCTGAAGATATAATTCCTAAAAATTAAATTTCTAAAGCGTTTTTTCCGTGATGCAATTTGATGTGACACACCCTTTAGTAACTTTCAACATTTTTGGCTGGTTTGTCTCATTACTTCCATTTTTTGGAAGAAAGTCGGGAGTGTGAATTGAACACGTGACCTTTTGCGTGAGAGTTGCGGATGTTACCACTACGCCAGATCGCCTCCGTGAAAAAATAATGTCATGTTTATCCATTTAACCAACTGCAATGTTTTCAAATTGATAATTATTCAATTAGAAAAAAAATAAATATGGGATTTTCAAAGAAATTTGACTATGGGGGTCTAAGGTATGACTTGATTCTGGAAAAGGGGTCTCTTGCTCAAAACAGTTTGAGAACCCCTGTTCTAGACTATACAAATTTCTGGTCGGATATGACTGTATCAAGTGTCACTTGAGTAGCACCATTATGTGGATGTTTTTGGTCTTGGTCTCTTGGTCCAACACCCCACAGGTGAGATTCAGGGAGTTAGGTGGCCACAAATTTTGATTCATTTAGACATGGGATATTTTGGACATCCAATTCTGTCAATTGATTGCGAACCCCCACACGATCAACATTTGGGAAGGTGGAAATTCATAAATCGGTGTGTTCCGCCCACAGAACATCGATAACTGCATGTCGTTTCCTATATGATAATCCGTAAGGAAAAATATTTGAAATGTGCTATCCATTTCCGATAAAACCTCAGCGCGCATAAAAGCTTTCCAAAACAAAACCGGAACAGTGATACCGAACACAATTGTTCAGCTTGGCGCAATCAAAATCTCAAACCGCGAGAAAAACGGTGACAGCGGTAATCCTGCCATCTTGTTTGGACTATATTTCGTGGATTTGAATGAATCGTTCGCCAACAGATTCCGGAGCGCCACCAACTTTCTTACATCGTCGTCAAGCTGTTGACTCGTTAATTCGATAGACAGAATTGTATATTACAATTTCCTTGGGATCAAAATTACACGATATCATTTGGAATAAACTCCCTTGTCAAGTTCGGTTTCGGCTCTCTAGCTTCTCATTGAAGCTTCCGCTCTCCCGCTGGCTGAAGTATTTCCACATCTGATTAGGAAGATCGAAAAGGATACTTTTAGCATCGAAATGTTCACGGAAAGGGAAGCTAGGCAGGAGATAAAAGTTTTATCGGAGCACAATCATGATGGGTGCGAGAGAGGGGCCAATATTGGAGGGGAAAACGATGAAAACGGGGCGTTGAGATGGAATAACGAAAACCTACCGTCAATTCCCTGTTCCGTTGATTTTCCTTTTGAATGACATTTAAAAAGACTGTATGCTTTCTGCTCAGCCTAATAGAGCATAGATAAATTCTTTCCGTGTCAATGAATTTTTGATGGCACCCTTATCAAAATACGGTTTTGAAGCAAATGCAGACGAAATTGAGGGAAATGATAGGAAATCGAAATCCACTTAAACGTTAAAAGGGCATTTTGGAGCGAAATCTGAATTTCCATTCGAATTGTGCCGAAGCTAACCCAATCGTACCTTGAGTGTTAATGGAGCAGATTCATTAACCAAATTCAACAATTGCGCGAATTTTACGTCGAAATTGTGTATTTTTTTAAACAAATAGTTAAGCGTCATTCACATCGTAATTCGTATTGAATGGTTATGTTTTTCATGTAGGACGTGTTTCTGGAAGGATGTCCTTTATGAGTCCATTTACTCCAGTTGAATACATCGAAGGTGTTTCAACCAAAAGATGCCTCAGCAGTCTTATAGGTCCCGAAAGCAGTATATAACAATTGAAAGCAAACAAATACACTCCGTTTGAGGGAAGTATTTTGGAGACAGTTTCAGTCATTCATTCGTCAATTCGAGATCGTTCTCATCATTCTATCACTATACAGCCATTCCATGCCAAACCGATATAGTGGTTCTCAGAATAAAACCTGGTAGTGTTGTTCCTCATCGAAAATTGGTCGGTGTTAAGTCAGACCGGACCATGTGACATTTTTATGATTTCGAGAAAAACGAACATAAAGTTTAATGCTTTGAAATTTTCAAAGCATTTTATTTTTTCGTTCAATATTCTGCTGTTCTACGCATAGTTGTGTCATGTAACTTTTTGGCAATTTTCACTTTTCCTCATAAAACGATGTTTTCATGCATAGTCTTCCACAAAACCACAAAAAAATATCTGTTATCAGCTTTTCAAAAAACAACATCAAGCTCAATTGTCCCATGTTAATATTCTATGTATAACTGTACCTCCATATATTTTTTGTTATGTTATTCCATGTATCAAGCTTGATTGATCCAAGTGAGGGGGACTTTTCACATTTCATTAAACAATAGTTTACTGCTAAAAAAACCCGCTGTATTGTCAAACTGAAATACTTAAAGCTTCTGGTAGACAAATATGCTAGAAAACTTTGATTGAGTTTTGCTTAGTTGCTAATTTTGGAACATGGGACAACTATGCGTAGAACGGCAGTATTGTTCTCAAAAATGTTAGCTACTCTCTGGCAATACTTCGACGTATGATAGTTGTATAAAAACATCAAGTAGGGTAAATTATCTTGGTTTGTCCGATTTGGGGTGTTTTTACGCAACTACGCAACTCGATTTTTATTCATGAAAATCACATATAATCGATACGAGTTTGGGTTTGTTGAAAAGCCTCAAGTTGCTAATACTAGTTGCTAATACTACCATAAGGCGTTGAAATTATTCAAATTTTTATGTTTTTTAACGATTATCCTCAAAGAGAAATTATGATCATGGTTTGTCCAAAAAATGATCATTCATTCAAATTATTCATCAAAACATTCGCATTCTCAAGTAGATGTTGCATTTATCATTGCTTGAGTTTACTGTCATCATATTGATCCATTCATAATTTAGGCTTTCTTCAGAATATTGCCTTTTCTTGGGCATTTTAAAAGTGTTCACCTCAACACACTCAACACAGGGAAACTTTATTTCTGCTATGCGCGAAGGACACCATAAAAAAACTTCAGCGCGCCAAGCGGTTGCCATCGAAATCATGTGGACAAAACAACATTATTGAATTGGACAAATCAAGATCAGAATAGAGTTCATCCAAAATACGTTAATTTAATGGTTTAGCTATTTAAATCTGATACAAATAGTGTGTGAGAATGATGTTTACAATATTTGTAAGTTTCTATAATGAATAGACACTCCTCCCGTCCCTCTGAGGGGGGGGGGGTAAGTACTGCCATACAAATGAAGCATACTTTTCTGCATAATTCAAGAACTAATCAAGTAAACGGAACTAAATTTGGCATATGGCGGTTTCAGGGAACAATGAATGTTTTTATGGTGGTTTGACACTCCTTTCCCCTCTCCAAAGAGGTGGGAAGGCTGCTGAACAACTCGAGAACTAATCACACAAATGAAATCAAACTTAGCATATAGAGGTTTTAGAGATCGATAAACGTTTCCGTAGGCTTCCGTAGAAATGAAACACAAATTTCTGCATTAATCGAGAACTAATCAAGTTCTGTCTTTATTCTATCACATTTTCTGTATCAAACATTTATTCCATGTAACGAAGAAACATGTTATTTTTTCAACATGTTGGTTGAAAAATCTTGAACGAGAATTGTGTCTGAAAATAATCTGATATTATAATGATGTTTTGGTAGAAGTACTAGGAATTTTATAGTAAAAGGTAAATTCAACGTGGTCGATTAGAAGATCAATCAATGAACAGTTCTGCGATTGGACCCATGAACTTGCACTTAGTAATAAAACGTGAATGTTTGAATGTTTGAATTGATAACAAAAAACAAATTTTGGGCGGGACGAAATTTGCCGGGACAGGTGGTTGTATATAAATTCAATATACAAATGATTGTCACATGGTCCACTCTGCATATGATACAGAGTCATTTCGTCATGGTAAATGGTACATGGTCCGTTCTGATTGCATACCATGAGGGATTTATTTTATCAATCATAACAATTTCGATCCGTTATTCCAGTTGTAGGCGTGATTTTCCAAATCTGATAAATATGATATGTAGCTTACATAATGCTTAACCAAATGTATTCAATAACTTCAAATTTTCAATTTTGCGACTTGGTTGCCTGTGACTTGACACCGACCAACTATTATACCCGTATTTTTCAATTTTTTCATTAGGGTGTCCATTTCCATTTTAGGGTGGTTCGAAGAAACTTCCAAAAATGATTGTTTTAAAAAAATCAAAAATATCTTTTGATTTACCGATTTAAATTTTTTTGGCTTCAATTTCATATGTTCATTCTACGAATCGATCCGGTAGTTCAAAAGTTAAGAATTTTTAGAAAAGCCATTTTTTGGAAGAAATGGCAAAAATTATTTTTCTGACTATCGGTTGAATTTGAAAAATCATAACTTAAAACGAAAAAAATCACATCTTTGGTTTTTGGATATATTGTGTAAAAAATCCTCAGCTTTCAAGAAAAGATATAAAAAAATATAGCGCCCTCCAGTCCAAAGCCTTGAAAACAACAAAAAACAAATACAATCAATAATAACGAAAGCAAAATTTATTTTTTTGTATGCAATGTTTTTCTAAGAATCCCAACTAGTTGTCTTTAATTCGATATGTCGATCATATGAATAGGTTCGGTAGTTCAAAAGTTATTTTTTTTATTAAATCGTTTATTTTTACAGCCTCAGTTACATAAGTTTGTAGGAGCCAAACTCCTATCTGTATAGTTACAAGTATATATAAACATTTTTTATCAATTCTAATGTTAATGAAGCAGAGAACCGATTACTCGCGGTTTGCTCGAGTTTAGAAGGGTGACATTTTGTTTCAGGAAAAGGATGGGATATAAGGATATGTTGACAATGTTCACACTCACATTCGCACTCACATTCATCATACTCAATTCTTAAGCCTATCTTATATCTAATATGTATTTACATTTCACCTTATTCTATTGTTAGTAAGAAGGGATTTGATTTCTCGCGAAGGAAAAGGAAAAGGAGAATATAAGGATATAAGGGCAATCACACACGAAGATCGATAGCTTTTAGGAAGACATATATTTGGGACATGAATCAATTGGAATTGAGCAATGTGAAGGGACCCAGACAAAGGTAATGACATAACAGCGTCTGGTTAAAGCACTCAAAATTTCTCGTATTCTCTCAAGGAAGTACGGCGAGTGCTTTTCCGGCCTCACTGAACGGATAGCTTCGACAGAGCGAAGACTATCCGTTACAATGTAATAGTGTTCAACAGGTCGTGAGGCGACGCTGTCCCAATGTATTGCTGCCAATTCAGCAATATACACAGAGCAAGGATTCTGAAGACTGTGGGAGGTGCTAAAAATTTCGTTGAACACTCCAAATCCTGTGGACTCATTCATAGAGGACCCATCAGTAAAGTACATATTATCACAATTGACACGCCCATACTTTGCATTGAAGATCGTAGGAATGATCCCCGATCGATGATAATCTGGAATTCCATGGATTTTCTCCTTCATGAACAGATCAAAATGTACAGAGGAATTGATGTAGTCAGGAAAACAAACACGGTTGGGAGTATACGAAGAAGGATCAACCTGCATTGAGATGAATTCATGATATGAAGTCATGAATCCTGAATGAAAATTTAGCTCGATAAGCTGCTCGATAAATTTCCGATCACCAATGTGTTCATAACCTTACACCGGATGAGGAACCGAAGAGATAATAAATTGAAGCGATCTTTTAGTGGGATTACGCCTGCCAAAACCTCGAGACTCATGGTATGCGTTGAGGGCATACATCCCAACGCAATACGGAGACAAAGATACTGAATTCGCTCGAGTTTAACGAGATGTGTTTTGGCAGCTGATTGAAAACAGAAACTGCCATACTCCATCACTGAGAGAATAGTTGTACGATACAGCTTTATAAGATCTTCGGGATGGGCTCCCCACCAGGTGCCGGTAATTGTACGGAGAAAGTTTATTCTTTGTTGGCATTTTTTACTCAGATACCTAATATGGGCCCCCCAAGTACATTTGGAGTCGAACCATACCCCAAGATACTTGAATGACATATCATGAGTGATCGGTTTACCCAAGAGTTGAAGCTTTGGTTTTGCTGGTCTATGATTCCTAGAAAAAACCACCATCTCTGTTTTCTCCGTGGATAACTCGATCCCTAGCCCAATGACCCAGGTTGAAAAATTGTTCAAAGTATCTTGTAAGGGTCCTTGCAGGTCGGATTCGTTTGATCCTACGACGGACACCACTCCATCATCAGCAAGTTGTCTTAGGCTGCAATTTTGTGTAAGGCAATTGTCGATGTCGCTTACATAGAAGTTGTACAAAAGGGGGCTTAAACATGAGCCCTGGGGGAGGCCCATGTAGGAGATCCGATTTACTGTCGAATCCCCGTGAGAAAAATTCAACTGTTTCTCACAAAGCAAGTTATATAACATATTATTCAACAGAGGCGGCAGACCCCGAGAGTGTAATTTGTCTGACAAAACCTCTATTGAAACAGAATCAAAGGCCCCCTTTATGTCCAAGAATACTGAAGCCATTTGTTTTTTTTCGGCGTAAGCCATTTGAATTTCCGAAGAAAGCAACGCAAGACAATCATTCTTCCCCTTGCCCCTGCGGAACCCATATTGTGTATCTGAGAGTAAGCCATTCGTTTCAACCCAACGATCAAGCCGAAACAAGATCATTTTCTCCAACAATTTCCGTATACAAGACAGCATTGCTATTGGGCGGTACGAATTGAAGTCGGACGCGGGTTTTCCCGGTTTTTGAATAGCTATAATTCGCACTTGTCTCCAATCATCTGGAGCAATATTATGCTCCAGAAACCGATTGAATAAATTCAACAAGCGATGTTTCGCCACATCCGGGAGGTTTTTTAACAAGTTGAACTTAATTCGCCACATCCGTTCCTGGAGCCGAATTGTTACAAGAAAGGAGAGCAAGAGAGAATTCTACCATCGAAAACTCGGAATCAAGATCGCACCTATCTTGTGGTATATCTCGAACAATTTTTTGCACAGGAGCGGAATCGGGACAAACCTTCCGTGCAAAATTTAAAATCCATCGATGTGAATATTCTTCGCTTTCATTCGATGAAGAGCGATTTCTCATGTTTCGAGCCACTTTCCATAATTTTTTCATTGACGTTTCTCGTGACAAACCTCCCACGAAATTTCGCCAATAAGCACGTTTTTTCCCTTTGATCAAGTTTTTAAATTGATTTTCAATGTCCAAATACGTTTGAAAATTCTCAATGGTTTCACGTTTCCGAAAAGCTTTAAATGCATTCGATTTATCCTGATAAAGCTTGGAACATTGGCTATCCCACCATGGATTGGAAGGCCTTTGACGAATAGTGGAGCCTGGGATGGGTTTCGTTTGAGCGCGAACCGCGCTGTCATATATCAAACGAGAAAGGAAGTTATACTCCTCCAATGGAGGCAAACCATCTCTGGAATTGATGGCTAGAGCAATTGCGTCCGCATATTTTTTCCAGTCAATGTGTCTTGTGAGGTCATATGCCATGTTTATAGATTCAGAAGAATTCGACCCAATGGTGATGGAAATTTTGATTGGCAAGTGGTCACTACCGTTGGGGTTCTGGATTACATTCCACATGCAATCTAACGATAGTGAATTCGAGCAAAGCGAGAGGTCAAGAGCACTTGGGTGAGCAGGAGGTTTAGGTACACGTGTTTTTCCTAGTGTTCAAAACGGTCATATTGAAGCTGTTACAAAGGTCATATATCAACAATGAACGATTGTCGTCGTACTGTTCCCCCCAGGCAGTTCCATGAGAGTTGAAGTCTCCCAAGATCAATCGTGGCTCAGGAAGGAGTGAGTACATGTCAACAAGTTGCTTGCGGCTAACCGCAGCTCTCGGAGGCCAATAGAAGCTGACAATACAGAGGTCTTTGCCTCTGATGTTTGCATGACAAGCAACAGCTTCGATCCCTCCAATAGGTGGAAGGTCAATTCGAAAAAATGAGTGGCACTTACTGATCCCCAATAGCACCCCTCCGTATCTGTCATCACGGTCCAAGCGTATGATATTAAAATCGTGGAAAGAGAGATCATCTCGCGAAGAAAGCCAAGTTTCGGACTGAGCAAAAACATCACAATTGAACTTATGAATTAAAAATTTGAATGTATCCAATTTAGGGATAAGACTACGACAATTCCACTGTAAAACAGTGATATCTCCGACCTCTCTATTTAAATTAGACATCAAGAGAGATAATCATTGCAAGAAGGGGCCATGTTTGCATCAATTGTTGCAAAATTGTCTTTAATACTGGAAGCATTGAAATGACAATGGTTCTGATGGAGTCGGAAACATTAAAACACTTGAAGATTTGGTCCAAAAGGTCAGACAACTTAATAAATCCCGATTGGGAAGTTGAACTGGACGGAAAAACAGGGACAGTTGGGGTTTTTGATGTCCCCTCGAGTGCTGGGCCATTCGAAGGTGAATTATTCCCACGGAAACCAGGAGGAACCTGATTTTGCTTGGCCGCTGCACTCGATTTTTTAGGCATGCTAACAAGGGGTATAACCGGAGGGGCTTGTCCTTGAACTTTGGGAGTGGTCACATTTTTGCGCCGGGGATTCCCTTGGAAAATGAACGGTGTGCCCCCGTTAGCTGTGTCCGCTTCTATTTCGTCAACGGGCAACGTGGCGAAGACATTTTGTGTGTTGATTGGTTGTTGTTGTTGGGCCAGTGGAGAAGCGCCCTTTAAAATATCCGCAAAAGTGCGTTTCGAGCGTTCCTTCAAAGAGCGCTTCCGTTTCTCCCAGCGACTCTTGTAAGTTTCACAAACTGAGAGCTCGTGTGGGGATCCCCCGCAATATGGACATTTATACTCAGTCGCACTGCAGGATTTCCCCTCATGTTGCTCTCCGCAAGTGGCACAGCGCTCCTTGTTAGCACAATAATCTGAAGTGTGACCAACTGATTTGCATTTTTGGCATGTCATGGGCTTTGGCACGAAGAGTCACACAGGCAAGTCTGACGGCGTGAATTTAGTTTTTCCCTCTTCTTGGGATACTTTTCCTAGTTGGCGGCTGTCCAAAATTTTAACACCCACCAACGGGAGTCTTTTGCATTTACCAACTCCTTCTTTTATCATTTCGCACGTCAGACCAGTTTCAGTTACCACCCCCGAGATTTCTACGTCATGGGAGGGCACGTAGACACGATACTCTAGGGAGAATCTCTCGTCGATCACAATTGCATTCGCGTGTGTCCGATCACTCACGACAACACGCAGTTTGTTCGGTCTAACCTTAGAGATTTCGACCACGGAGGAATAATATCTTGCCAGATCTTTCGAAACCTGAATGACATTGATAGACTTTCCTTTTGGTTTGGGCCGGAAAAAAACAACCCATGGACCAGCTCCAGGTGCATCGTCTGGATAGACATTAACACGTGGAGAGGAAACAACTGAGGGGGAGGACGAGGTCGATTGTTGAGCGGGAGCGGGAGCGGGATCAGTAGGGCTGGGAGGCAAGTTCGGTAGTTGAGCGGAAGCGGGAGCGGGAGATTGAGGTGGCGAAGAGGAAAAGTTTGCCAATTGTCTTGAGGGGGGCTTGTTAAGGTTGATTACCTCTTTCTCTGAAGAGACATCTTCTGAGGGGGGAACTCGTTTAAGCGTCTTCCCAGCCCCCGTTGTAGCTAGTGAGGAGGAAACAGTAGTTTCAATCTCCATGTCAACATGATCTTCTGCCATTACGGCAGATATAAAATAATATAATTTTTATTTTTTTTTGTATTTCTAAACCTAATATATATTATACCTAAATCGCACACCAATGCGAATGAAATGAAACGGTGTCCTAATCGAGCCGCGTGGCAATCGCTCGGCACAGATGCAACGGTATATCGCACCACAACACGATGATGGAATCGATGACGATGCTAAAGCACACACAGCCATGATACGGCGCACGCACCGCGTCCGCCGTGGAGGACTTCTTCCTCACGCTGGTAGTGATTGCTGCTCTCCTCACTCGTGCAATAAAGAGAACCCTGTTAGGGCGAAATAACTTCACCAGCCACGAACTGATAACGGTATAATCTCCACTCTATAATAGACGCGAACAAATTTGCGACCGATGTCTTCGGCCTGCGCGAGCTGAATGTTCAAAAGTTATGAATTTAAAAAAAAGTATTTTTTTGGAAAAAAGCGAATAAATGGATTTTTCAACCTTCCTAAAATGGAAGTGGGCAGCCTAATGGAAAAATAAAAAAAAATGGGTCTAACATTTAGTTATAAAGAACAAATGTACCACTTTTCACGTATATCTGAGAACCATTATATCGGTTCGACATGAAATGGCTGTGTTGTGATAGATTTGATGGAGTTCTTCCAGCGAAAATCAACCAATCGTATTTTTGGTGTGATCAGCTTAAAGCTGTAAATTATATTTATTGTGACATAAAAATTTAGTATAAATTCATTTTAGAACTCACATTTCAGTCTCCTTTCAGTTCTCTTATCACAAACAGAATTTTAATTTAATTTTAATAAATTCGCTTATTTATCTCGCACTTCAATCCAATAGTTTTCTTTTGTTATATTTGTTTACGATTTTCCCTATTCATTTGTTTACCTATTTAGTTCTTGGATCACCCGTCACAGGTAGCAGATCACGTTAGCTACCGTTAATGATTCTAAACGAGGGGATTTTGCGGCGAACAGGCTGTATATAGATATAGAAAAGCGTTATTCCACTAGAAAAACTAATGCCATTTTCACACCAAAGGAACACGAAGCTCAATTCCGTCAACGCGAATTGCAATTGGACTAACAACACCTTCAATGATATTACTGCAGAACATAGAGGAATTCAATTGCCCATTTGCCCAAATTTCCCATATCCTTCAAAATTTTCCAAAAAAAAGTTCCTATTTTTCTCATAGTAACAATTACATTGCATCTCTGTTAATGAGTTTTGCGCAAAGCAACACATTTGACGGTTCATTTTCATGTATATTGATTTTAATATTTTTTGAAGAACTTAATTGAGTGAATAATACCATGAATGATACCAAACAATCAAACACACTTAGATGTACTTGTTTTGTTCTCTATAACGAAGATTCATTCGATGATAAAGCGACTTTGCAAAGGAGATTATGATTTTTGGAAATATTATCATAAAATTTGTAACATTTAAGATCCATATTCTGTTCTGACAATTATCATAGCTTTAACGGTTTCAATATTGAATCGTTACTTTTTCGTTATCCACATATTGTTCATCATACAAAATATTCTTTCAACTTGTGCGTTATCACCAGGCAGACACAAAACATAATCAGACAGCTTCACGAATTCCTTACACTTTGAAAATTTGTTTCCCATTTTTGAAAATATTTGCGCCTCATGACTCGTAACTGCCATAGAACCTTTGCTCGACCTATTTATCTAATTAAGTTTGATTCCTTCAATCATTGTTCACTCGCCGAACGAAATGTTTTCGTCTATATGTACAGGAGGATTTTTTTTTACTAATGTTACTTTGATTCTTAGACAATTCAGGAATGAACTTTAGTAAAATTCATTGATTCTACTTTTTTTTCTCAGAATTGCTTAAAAATAATTTTTCAGTGTACTTCAACGCAGTATCGTAAAAATTTAGTCTTCTGTATTCACTTGAATCAACTAATGTTTTAAAAATTGTTTGCACCTCACTGGTCAAGAATACATCTTCCTCTCTATGTTTAGAATTCTAATAAATCAATTAAAATTAACAGCAACTCCCGAGCATTGTGTTTCTCAACAAGGCCAATCAATGTTCGAAAGGTCACTAACCGGTTCCTTGTAAAAAAAAACCAGATCGCGTAATACAAAAATACATTTATCTTGTGAAAGGAAAAAATAATAATAATAAAATAAATAATCTCAATAGAAGGTCAAAGAGGAAAAAATCGTGTGTTGCCATGCTCAGGCATCTTTTTTATAATCGATGAAATCACAATTTTTTTTACAATAGTTCTACATGAACACGAATACACTGAGCATAATTTCAAACCTAAATTCTAATCAGATGTTCATTCGAATAAATTTATTGAAAATAATGACATTGGAATAACTATTTTTTATTTTATACTTTATACTCGAAATACGGTACAGATTGATGAAAAAACGGAACAATCAAAATAGGTCGAAATAACTGTGCTGTCCCGTTCAAAACGGTACGTTTGGTCAGCCTAACTATATGTCCGATTTTTTGTAATCGTAAGCGCGATATATCATTATAAACCCATTTGTGTTTGTGATTCGATTTTTGATATTTTGATCACTGGAGTGGAATGAAATTCCAGTAAAAGTTCGATGAAGGTAAAATAGAATGTTGTATCCACCGAACCAAAATCCCGCCCCACCTCAGCTAGATACGGGGTCCCACCAGACTCATTATGTGCCCCGAAAACGTAATTAAATTTAACAATAAAGCCCAACAAAGCATCATTTTGTGGCACCGAAGCCAGCGCCCAAAATAATGAAGAGGCAAAAAATAGTGAAACACGTTCAACGGATTCCATCAAGAATAAATCATTTTAATTTTGCCTCCCGGGAACGAGAATTTACGAGTCTGTTCACTCACAATTGACTGCACATTTTCGCCATTGTTAGCACTTTGAAAAGTTTCTGGTTGTCGCTCTTGTTGCTTCCTGGCAGAGAATCTGGGCACAGGCCGCGGATTATAGATGCGGCTTCCAATTGTTTGGCGCCATTTGATTCTCGTTCCTGCATTTCCGACGAGGCGATATATTTCAATTAACTGGATGAAGTATTACTTTTTTTTTTGACAAGCATCCGAACAGCGTTCTTGGTGTTTGTTTTTATTGTTTGGAACACTCACACATTGTGTAAATATGTACGAAACACCATATATTTTGTGCGTTCAAGTTGTAATCAGTATACTCTTTGAAATTATTTCAACGAGATCTCTCGTTTGAGAATAATTAAAAACTATTAGCAAAGATCAACCTCGATTATGGGCGCACAACGGCCAGAAAGACATAAAGGTTAATGACTTTGTTAACAGTCAAAGTTGCCATTATTGGTACCGGAACAAACCACAAGTGTTACGAAATAAGAGGGAACGAGCTGTAATCATCAATGGCAAACCACTATGGATCCATGTTGCTCAAATTTATGTGGTCAGAGCGTTAGAATAGCAACGGTAGGAGATATGATTCCAACGAGACGATACTATGTGTCTTGCAAATGAAGTGATTTTGCAACATGACAACGTTAGGCCATTTGTGGCAATACTGGTGATCATTTGATAGGTACCGCTTATATGTGATGTCCTATTTGATGTTATCCATCACGATACACAAAATCGTAATACGGTATAAAAAGTTGATGGGTCTGAGCTTAAGGGCAGGGACGGGATCTTGACATAGGATCGTGTTTTTGTGTAGTAATTGCATTTGAATTGAGGGGTTTCATTGTTCAATCTGTAATCCGTATATTTTTTCTATTTTGATACATCAAATGGAAGCCCTGAACTTGTACCCTTTGGACTGGTTAGATGAGAAAACGTGGTAAAATCCGGAACAACAATCTGTTCAAAAATGTACACAAAATACCATTAAGGCCATTACTACCCTTTTCTTCTATTTATTTAATTCTGCAGAAGAAGACACGGAGTCATCATTTATCATTTCTAAACACGAGTCTTAATTGTTAAGATCTACGTAGATATAAGCATAAGTCAAATAAATCTATGACTACAGAAATATATTATAGAAAAAATAGATTTTTTTCCTCCATTCGGGATTTTTTCTGTATCATTATACGAGTTTCAACTGCTCAAAAATTATACTCCAGATAGCCGTGCGAGATAGCTGTTGCTCGATAATCCAGACAACCGGAGTTCGAATCCCATCGGGAGCAATTTTCATAATCATCGCCACTACTCATTTTAAGCATTCTTAAAGTAAGGTCGTATATTTTTATATGTCCGGAGGTCAAATATTTGACACTGTTGATTCTGATACTTACCATTGTAAAATTTTGAGAACACGCCATAGCTTGCGCTAGCGAGCGCGTTTTTAGACGAGATTTGAATTATGTTTTCTGGCAACCCGGCAGCCGATAATGATCATGAGCTTCAGTACCTAGTCAGCTAAGTCGTCTCAGTTCCGTTTCGTATGTAGTGCAGACCAGTAGTGAAATTCTAGTGTATAGTTGTAGTTGAAAATAGAAATAAAAATTGTATTTCCTGGTAAGAGATTTATAAAGAGAAATACAAAGTGACTTACTTAAAGTTCGCTGGGATAGCCGTTAGTGTGCTGTTGCTTACCTCGCTCGCTATTCGCCGTCACCATTGCTGCTTTGAAGAACCTGAAAAGGAAAAACCTGGAACTTACCTGTATCGTCTGGTGCCACGGCATAGGCTGTAAAAAAAGAATTACAACGTAGGACTAATTGGGTAAGCGCCAACAGACACTTTTTGACAGACAATGTTTGGTTTGAAATTTGTGCAAGACTATTTTGTTTGCTACTCTTCGATTATCAACAGTGGCAAACAATGTCAAACATCGAACATGGAAAAAAACCGACTGATATATTTAAGATGACCTAACCATATACCGACGAACAGAGCGAAAAAATATTTTAGGCATCCAATAACCGAATATTTGCTTATCGTGTTTTGTGTCGAATATATTTGATCAGTACACGTTGATAAAATTGTATCTGTCAAAAAGTGTCAAAAAATGGCTTCGTTCTAACAGTTCATGAGTACCCTTATCCTCCTCCCACTGAAAGTCAATTGAATAATTCTTATTTCTACAAACATAAATGTTTTCATATATAAAAATGGCGATTCGTGATTCTAAACATTTAACGTAAATATTTTCCGCCATTTGTTTTTTTTTCCAGTCAAAAATAAACCTGTGACAATAGTCGTATTAGATGCGTTCATAAGTCGTATATCCATTCGAACTAATTTCCAATCTCTTGCCATATATGTATATCGTCTCCAATAAAAACCCAAAATATGGGGTATATGAGGTTGTATATACGACATTTCCAGTTCACGCAACGAATTCATTTTGAACTGTCAAAGCGGGTCCCACTAAGCGGTGATTATTCTGCCCCATTTTCAACGTTTTGACACAACAAATTTTGTTTGCTACACAAAATTCCACACAATATCTTTGACCAATAAAGCTATTCATATCAAAAATCGCCGAACAAAAAAAAAGGTAACATGTTCTTAACGACGCTGTAAACAAACTGAATGACAGATCGCGCTCAAACTGGACATTAAGTCCACTGAAAGTACCAGTCTCAAAAATGTTCAATGGGAAGATTTGAAATTACAAATTCTCGGTATATATTTGACCGTGACCGAAATAAATCGCAGCAGAAAACAACTGCAACATAAACAACCGCTCAGAAAAAGTGTAGTAGGCTAGAAAGCGGGAAAAACATGATGAGTATATTTATACTTACAGAAAAAGAGCGTAATTTCTATTATAAATTAATATTTTGTGTTCGTTTTTCGATATTTATTCTAAGGTCAATGTAATGGGGAAAAATCCCAATTTAACGAGGATAAGGAATCGATGCGACCCAAGCCGCCAAGATGACGCGATCTGAGTCCACCGCCGACCCACCGTCGAAAGCGGCTGTTTCTCTGGTACGACCTTTTGAAAATCGGTGAAACTGTTAATAGTGAAAAATATCGAAAACAATTGATAAAATTGAACCGTGATCTGCTTCGAAAACGACTGAAACATTAGAAGAGGCAATACAAAGTGATTTTTCTTTATGCCAACGCCCCGTTCAATCGAGTACTACCGGTCAATGCAACGGCTGAGTGATTGGGATATACGCAGAGTGGCCAACTTTCCAGTTTTTTCTGAGCATGCCAGCGAAACAGCCAAAGGCAAAAAAATACCAGCTTTTCAAAATTTTCACAGTTTTATTCAGCTTTTTCATTTTTTCGGCAGTTTCATAATTTTTACTCCTCAACATATTATTCTTTTCTTCCACTTGTGAGACATCTTCCACTTACATCGAAGACCTTTATGACGATTATGGTCATCCTCTATCTATATCTTTATGGAGCAATTCCAAATGAAATTGACAAATGACAGAACATGAGTATTTTTGATTCGAATGAAAATTTGTATTCCGTTTAGGTAAATATGAAATATGAGTTTTCCACAGTATTTGGGAATTTTTTGACTCAAGTGTAACTTTTGAAAAGGGCGTATCGATTTTAGTAAGACAGATCTCTTCGATATTTTGTATCTCAAAAACTATGAGTCCTACAGAAATAGTGTCTTAGAAAGAGTTATAGAGAATTGGTGTCCGAACGTGAAAAATATATACACTGAGAAAAAAATTAGTACTTTTTTTTATTTACAACAAAAAAAACTATAATTTGCAATATCTAAAATACACATTTTTAAATTAATTTTTTTATTCTTTCATATAAAATAGAAGTCATGTAGAAAATTTCAAAAATGGGTATAAGATGGTAAAAATATTTTTGACAAGATTTGTGGAACATCGAATTTTTATGAATTTTCGAAACCTGGTTCGACGTAGCTTCAATTCATACTCTATAAATTTGATTCACTGGAATAATAATCAATTTACGCCATCTGTTGTAAAACCGAAGAAACTCACCGGTACACCTAATAAAATGGCATACAACGTCGTAGCTTCGACACCAATTCGATTCGATAAAATTTTACATTATACTCGGCAATCAAGTTCTAAAACGTTTTAATTTAAATGATCCTTCAATCACCAACATGGTGATAATTGATTGATAGAAAGGAAGCATATGTTAATTGTTTCCCTTCTACAAAGTCTTCCAGGTATTTGCCATCGAAATTACATTCAGGATATCGATAATGAATTAAGGGAAATACGAAACTCGGATTTTACAGACTAAAGGGTGTGTCACATCGAATTGCATCACGGAAAAAACGCTGTAGAAATTCGCCCAGTAGACCGATCCTTTTGAAAATTTTAGACAGTAAAATAAAAGCTATTAAACAACTTTTGGCATTTTCTTTTTATTCATACTTCGAGCCCAAGCCCGTATGCTCGCACCTTCCTCTTTACCCCGTCCATAAGGTTCTGTACAACGTCAGGTTGTAGTTTTTTTTTGAACAGAAATCCATTTTCTCTTGAAGTCCGCCTCCGATTTGACAACTTTTGGGTTCTTCCGGAGGGCCTGCTTCATAATCGCCCAATATTTCTCTATTGGGCGAAGCTCCGGCGCGTTGGGCGGGTTCATTTCCTTTGGCACGAAGGTGACCCCGTTGGCTTCGTACCACTCCAACACGTCCTTTGAATAGTGGCACGAAGCGAGATCCGGCCAGAAGATGGTCGGGCCCTCGTGCTGCTTCAATAGTGGTAGTAAGCGCTTCTGTAGGCACTCCTTAAGGTAAACCTGCCCGTTTACCGTGCCGGTCATCACGAAGGGGGCGCTCCGCTTTCCGCAAGAGCAGATCGCTTGCCACACCATGTACTTTTTGGCAAATTTGTATAGTTTCTGCTTGTGAATCTCCTCCGGAACGCTGAATTTGTCCTCTGTGGAGAAGAACAAGAGGTCCGGCAGCTGACGAAAGTCCGCTTTGACGTAGGTTTCGTCGTCCATTACCAGGCAATGCGGCTTCGTCAGCATTTCGGTGTACAGCTTCCGGGCTCGCGTCTTTCCCACCATGTTTTGCCTTTCGTCGCGGAGGAGCCTTCTGAACCTTGTATGTACGCAGACCCTCCCGCTGCTTGGTCCGCTGGACGAATGAACTTGACAAATTCAGCTTATTGGCGACATCCCGGACCGAACTTCTCGGATCACGTCTAAACTGCTTAACTACGCGCTTGTGATCTTTTTCACTGACGGAGCATCCATTTTTGCCGTTCTTCACCTTCCGGTCGATGGTTAGGTTCTCAATGTATCGTTTTAGTACTCTGCTGACCGTGGATTGGACGATTCCCAGCATCTTACCGATGTCCCGATGTGACAACTCCGGATTCTCGGAATAAGTGCGCAGGATTAATTCACGACGCACTTTTTCGTTCGACGACATTTTTCCAAATTTACAAAAAATTGACAGTGAAGCATGGCCAACGTGATCTATACACTCTTATCTGGTTATAAGCGAAGGCTGAAGATATAATTCCTAAAAATTAAATTTCTACAGCGTTTTTTCCGTGATGCAATTTGATGTGACACACCCTTTACACTGTGAATCAGGAATTCTCAATGTGTTCGATATCGACCCCATTTTTTTTTTAAATTGGTAAGTATTTCGTATGAATACGAAACAAATTAGAGATAGAATTTTCAATGACATTTGGCTGTGGTATCACTTCATTCTGGAAAAGAGGTCTCTCGCCCAAAACAGTTTGAGAATCCCTGCTGTGAATGCTTCTTTCTTTTGGGGTAAAATTTTGTTACCAAAAAGGAATGACAATATTTTTGCTCTTCCCAAATTGAGAAAAAATATTCCAACATTTCTGATTTTGTCGCATTCGTAAGCTGAACCTAAGTTGAACGATTGTTTTCAGAACACAATTCGAACTACACAAAACAAAGAAATAGAACAAGAACAAAAACTGTGCGAGGAAATCAAGCTTTCACTAATTTTGAAAATCTAGCTTTCACAAATTATGCATAAAGAGCAGCCCGAATTATTTAGAATGACACAAAGTGTAAAACAAAAGTATAATGTTAAAATGTATGATCATAAACAGTATGAGGAAAATTAAAAATGCTACGGTACTTCAGTATATCCGGAGCACATTTTTTTATGAATTTATTTTTCGCTAAAAAATGTATTCTGATGTTAGTGTAATGGGGGGCGAAGTCCCAAACTAATGAGGACAGGGAACCGAGGTGAGCCCAGCATTGGCCTCAGAATAAATTTCATTACGAAAAAATAAATTCATAATGAAAATTACGTTCCGGTGTCGGTAATACGTGAGTATTAATGCTACATACTGGCACTGTCACTATATATCATAATTTTTGAGATTGAGAAAATTGAGAAAAAATCAATTTTTCAAGCTTTTTCAAAAAAATGGTTGGCATCTCTGGACATACGACTTGTTCGCTTTGGCTCATTCCGATCATCGAACCACTCGCACTTCAATTCTTATGGCGGGTTTACATTAGGGAGATCTATAGCTATAGATGGATTTATTCACATGAAAATAGGTGTAAACGGGTGAGAATAAATATGATACACTTATTCGAGGTATATATAACTTGAATAAATTCAGCATATGTAAACGCTTGTGAATTTCTCACTGGTGAGAAATCACTAAAGTTGGATGCAGTTCTACTTCAGGTGAATAAATTCATCTAAGATATGAATATATTCATTATAGAAGTTCACGCTAGTGTAAACGGTTGATGCGATTTCTATAAATCTCATCATATTTCTTCACATGAATATATCACTAGTCTAAACCCACCCCCAATATATCACTAGTCTAAACCCACCCTTACATTTCTTAGTTACCTTGTTAAAACTTCAGCCAGCTTATCGTCATCAGGTACCTATTTTTGCTCAAGAGTCTTCAGTTTTTCCAGCACACTATCGGCATTCCGTCCGAAGGCGCCAATTTTTTTTATGTTCTGCTGTAGAATGGTGTTATCCACGCAGCTGCTATTAAATGTTCTTCTGGGCGTTTTATCATGCCACATCAATAAAAAAGAGCATACCATTTTCTTGTGAGTGGGCGGCGTAATCTCATCAAGTAGATAAGCTGCGCTAATGAACCTATCTGGACCATTGGGTGATCTATCATAAGTGGGCTCCGTTACGATGCTTCTGTACAGTAAAAGTGTGGCGTTTTCAATTTATCAAGTAAAGTAATGAAAAGTATTGCTAAAGCTCCTTTTTTTCAACGCCCTTACTTGTGCACCTTTACTGTTCGGTTTTGTAGTTCTATACTATTAACTACTCGTCCCGCTTTTGATAGAAAACATTTTGGTCTATAACAGTGTCGGTTGAGAATTGAGTACATGCGTTATAAAGTCAAATATTTTTCTCCATCACCTCTTAAAAGATTATGAATATATAATACCCTGTATACTATTTACAATACGTTAATGGGTCCATCACCTCACTTTTAAGCGAAAAATACAGTTCTGTTTTTAAATTCGTTTCACCTGAATCCGGAATAATACCGTTAATAACATCGCCTGATAGTCGGCTCGCAAATTTTATGTTTTTTTACACTTTAATTCCGTGTTCTGTTCAATCATTTTCGGAACGAAACATCAATCATGTGTAATTGCGTGCGTCCTTTCAAGGAAGCGATTAATTTCCTCGGTCGCTCAATGTAAAGCGCCTTCTCAATCAGGAGACTCTTGTTTCACACTCGCTATGGCACGTACCAGTCACCCCAGCTTTTCGCGTTATTCGAGACTAACCATTTGATTTTTCTGGAAGGTGAAACCTTTGGCTGGGGGATTTAAACATGGAGTAAAAATTCCCGAAACTCGGAGCAACTGTGAGCAAAACAACTCAAATAGCAGCTAATAACAACTCTGATGATGAGAGAGGCACTTATCATCAAACTTATCATGCTTCAAATCAACATTCGAAACTTTCATCGATTCATAATAAATGAAACAATGTGACTTATTACCTGTAATAATAATGTTTGCTAGAGCCATATTTCACTATCGAATCGACCACGATATTCGGTTTTCGTTTACCATTTGGATGAATTTTAATATGATAAACATATATATTATCCAGCTGCCATAATCTATTAATAGAACCCCAGTAAACTCGTCATAATTGAACGCGAGCGAACTGTGTTGTAAGCCGCATACCAAAACGAGCCAATTTGATTTTTTCTTCTTCTCGTTCAATGCATACAAGTAATAACCGGCTGGACATCAAACATTGTGTCCGGTTCGGCTCGGGTAAACTTACAACCAATATTATTTTGGGCTTTTGTCAACCGCATCAACTTCAGTCTGGGCCATTGTGGGCCTCGAGTGCTAAACGAACGTTACATTTTGCAGTTTTCCTGATTTTGAGCAGAGTAACACAATGTATACATAACAATTTTTTTTTGAATTGAATTGTAAATTGAATGATTAAATATTGTTGTTTACTTCGTGAAATGATGTTATTTTGAGTCTATGGCGATTATTCGCTGAAAGGAAACCTAGTTTTCCAACATTTTTGGAAAGGTAACAATTGTTAGGAAGGTATTGGATTACTTCATTGTTCACGAGGTACGAAAAACGTATTGAAATGAAAATATATGCTACATTAGGAAAGTAAATCGAAAAGCCATGTAAAAAGTATCGAGAATCAGAAAGTTAAGATTGATCACAGTGCAAAAAAAAACAACAAAATCCTGAGAATGAATAATAGTCGTAGAATTGGTTTTGCTTTGTTTCCTCACATTGATCCATCTTATTCCTGTTTTAAAAATTTATCACGGAAGTTGATAGGAGACAGGAGTAGAAAAAAAAACATAAAATGCTAGTACAACGACTGCTAACGATTTAACGTCTCACTTCTTGAGGTGATCTAGCACATTACGTAATTCACTACTCCAACGTCGTCAGTCTGCATTATGTAAGGAGAAGTAATTTTTCATTTTCATGTCTGTTCTGTCCGACAACTTTTTTGCTGCCGCATTATATACGCACAAAGGGACCATCGCGATCCGAGCTCAGGTCGGGCAAAAAGGAGAAGTAAACCCCAAGATAGAAACCAACTGACAATCGGGTTGAGAAAGCTTGCTGTGCTTTCGCAAAAGTGGGATAATCCGGACCAATCTGAAACTGAGAGCTGCCGCTTGCTGCTGGCGATTAATCGATTCGCAATATCAAAAAAGCGGGTGAAATATATTGAAATTATGTCCGTGACAGTTTAATGTTTCCTTTACGTTTGAATAATGTTCCTACTAGTGTCTGCTTTGTCTGAGTCACGACACTGGAGGGAATATGTATAGGATGTAAATGGGGGGAGCAAATTCGCTCCTGCGAATTTTGGATACTGAACGAACACACGGGTATTTGCTCATAATGGAGGCTATGGTGAATGATAAATATTATGCCGTGCGAAAAATTAGAGATATTAGTTAACATAGATGAAGAGTGTCTAGTGTCTGTTTATTCATAATGTAACCCCTGTAACGCAATTGTAGTTTCTCACACGATTTCTCAACTCTGTTTCGGGTGGCAAGTGTCGAGATAATTGTTGTAGCACTACTGTATTGCTCTACCGTTATTGTGTCTTCTGGTGAAGGTGATCAACCACCAAGTTCTTCAAGCCTACCAATCATGATGAACCGTGAACGACTTGTCAACTATTCATTTATGCATTGTAACCTTGAGAACTGTGGATAAAATGGAAATGTGTTTGATTTGCATAGTTATCTTAGTTATCTATTTAATAAGATATAGAAGTTGATAAGTATCTCTTCTACACGTTCTTCTATGTACCACTATTTGAAACTTATCAATTCATTTGTAAATAAAGAAATGTGAACTATTCAAATAATCGAAATTCTTTTGTAAGAGCTGGTGGAAAAGTTGCTATCCAGTGTGAAGATGCAATGGGCTCAGGTTCAGTTTTCGTAGCGACGCTACAGAGTTCAGGAATTTGCATGAGTCGAAAAGAGATACACAAATTCGCATGCTGAAGTAGTAGAAGTTCCGCAAAATAAAATAATGAAAAACAAGTACCATCACTTAGCTGGATTGCTGATTCGCAGTTGTGAGAAAGTCGTACCTCAACTGCCTCACGGATTACGTGATCTGTCCCTTGCGGTTCCTCAAAAAATCATGCAAGGAAATGGACACCGATTTCATGTAGGTTGGTGTTTGTATAGAAATTTGTCAGATGACTCACGTATGCAACAATTCAATTTTCATATTTACGAATGAGACCCAGGTATGGAACTAGATGAGCTGATCCGTGATTATTTTGATGCAGACGATACTGCGCCCGGCTGGATAAACTATTAGGGGAGCCGCGGGTAAGACGGACAGTGGGGGTATAATGGACAGGTGGTTGATTTGTATAGTTGCTTTATGAATTTCAAATTTCTGTTGATGGGAAACCCTTTTACATGTTATTCTATAGTATTTAAACCAGGGGTTCTCAAACTATTTTGGGCAAGAGACCCCTTTTCCAGAATTAAGTCATACCTCAGACCCCCATAGCCTAATTTCTTTGAGAGTCATATATTTAGTTTTTTTCTTACTGACCAATTATCAATTTAAAAACACTGCAGTTAGTTAAATGAGTAAACTTAACGTAATTATTGAGTAATTGAGTAATAGAGTAATTATTTTCCCTTGGAGGCGATCTGGTGTAATGGTAACATCCGTACCTCTCACACCAAAGGTCACGAATTTAATTCTCACTCCAACATTCTTCCAAAAAATGGAAGTAATGTGACAAACCAGTCAAAAGTGTTGAAAGCAGGGTTACTACATATACAGAATAGTCTACAGATTTTTCGCAAAGATACATACGTTACAGTTTTTTTTAATTCAATTTAAAATATTAAATTTATTACATTGCATACATAGATACAGTAGAACCCCGATTATACGTGGTGCGGATTAACCGCGAAGGCGAGTTCCATAGTAAATCTACAGAGCTACCCGAAAGTTGTCAGTGAGAAGAAGGCACTTGCTCATATTATCTGACCACAAGTGTGCACGACCTTACAGATGGATAGTTTAATGTTAATAATTGTTGTAATTGTTGTAATTTAATAATTTCGTGTTTGCACCTCATTTTTAGCCCATTATCGCGTAATCCGCGATTTTCGTTATTCACGAAGACCTTGCCAGACTATTTCGAGGATAACCGGGTTTCTACTGTACCTTGATTTTAAAAATTTTGATCGGAACGCAACGAGATGGTTTAGCAAAATCTTGAGCGATTTGAAGAGCTTATACTATTCTTTTCGTTCAAAATAAAGTATGACCATAAACAATCCACCAATCGTATATTGACTCATTGAAACGTTCCTATAACTAAACCGATTATGCTATTCCTAAATATTGTTCTACCGCTCATCAATAACGTCAATTGCACTTTTCAATCAGAAAGTTCTGAATTATGCGAATGTTATAATGAGACAAGAATGTTATTGCTGATCATGTTGGGTAACTTATGTTTGGAGAGCGATTCGATGATGCTGACCTTGATGTGAAAGATTTCGAAGACTTTTTGAAGAAGCCTGAGGATTTTAAGCTTGTTATCGATACAGAAGAAGCTGAAAAAGAATAGGATGCAGCTAGGGAACTGACCTTCAAATCGATTTGTCGTGACTTCTATATTGAACTCGTGAAACAGATTTCAAAGCGATTTGATTTCAGCGATCCGGTTAATAAAACTGCGACATTAATAAACCTTCAAAATTTCGTCAATCTACCAAACCTTAATGATATGTTGCGCCAATTTCCTCAATTCGTTGAACCAGGTAAAAAACAGGGCTTGGATAACGGAAGCCTTAAGACGAAAATTACGGAGCAGAAATTGAGTAACTCAGATATAATTTAGTCCCAGCTGTTGAATGTCAAAAGGCGTGATGAGAAATTTTTGTATCTATTGCTAAGGCGGTTTGAAAGACATTTTTTGATTACATTCATCAGCGTGTGTCGAGCGAATATTTTCGTTTCACAATGCCAACTAAACGAAGTCCGGGAATCGGTTGACCCCCACAATTATAGACTCTATTTTGAAAGCGAAGAACTGTGTATCGGCTAGAGGAGGTCCGTCATGGATGAAATTGACAGTGAATTTGAAGGCACAGTTCCACAAAACCACGTATAAACATCATGGCGCAATTCAGAAGATTATGTGAAAACCGTTTAATGATTTAATTTGTTGTATTGATACGACTTTCACAATCCATAAATAAGAAAAATAAATTCAAAATGAAAATAAATCTTTATTTTGCCTTTTTCGGCAAGGTATCATGACGGAAAAACGAGAAGATATTTTTCAGCAATGTCCCACAACACAGGATACTGTGTTTTAATATTGCGTTGTAACCAGAACTTTGACAACCTTGGTTGTACTCCTGCTTGATCTCCTCATCTGTGCTGATGATAATCAACTTTTCTTGCATTGTCACCTTGGCTCATTCCATGGTTGTGGTTTAGTACGGAATTATTATCCATTGGGGAGTTTGGAAGATCCTAAAACATCATAGTAACGTTCTTGTGTAATGCATCCAAGTGAGTAACATATGATAATATAATATGGTGTTGAAGCTTTTGTGATAATTTTGACAAATGCAAAAACTGTGAATATTCTTTTCTGCGAAAACTTTGCTTTGTTCTTGATATTGTATCGATAAAGTTGTAGTCGTGACCATGCAGCTGAAACACAAATTCAAAAAAACTGAAAATCTTACTAAGCAAGAACCTCTTGGTGGTAGTCTAGCGAACTCCAGTGTAGAAGTAACTGAGTTAAAATTTCGCAGCTGAGCAAATAATCAAGTGAAGAATTGCTTCGAAGGTTATTGATAGCATTTATAATATACTAACTGACCCGGCAAACTTCATCCCGCCAAAAATTTGTTTTTGTTATCAATACCTTCAAATATTCACGTTTTTACTAAGCGCAAGTTCATGGATCAAATCACAGAACTGTTCATTGATGGATCTTCTAATCGACCCTGTTGAATTTACCGTTTACTATAAAATTCCTAGTACTTCTACCAAAACTCATCATTATAGCATCATATTATTTTCTGATACAATTCTCGTTCAAGGTTCTTCAACCACTTAACAACCACTTGTTATGTTAAGTGTTAATGTTTCTCCGTTACATGGAATAAATGTTTGATACAGAAAATATGATAGAATAAAGACAGCCCTAAATCGGGCAATTCTTTCCTCGAGTTTTGCTCTTATCAACATATTCGGCAATCCATTTTTATTGGTATAGATAGAAGAAGATAAAGATGTTTCGTTAGGGCAAACATCAAATGGACTAACAACGCTTGTCACTATGTAATTGTAGAACATATTGGAATCTAATTTTTCGAATTTTCCCTTTTTCCTTCAGACTTTTCCGAAAATTTTCAATTGTCATGTTTGATTGGAATATTTTGGGTTGAAATATGTGTACCATTTTTATGGGACCTCCTCTCCACTCCAGAGGAGGGAGGGGTTGCATACCATCATAGAAACATTTCTCATACCAAAAAACCCTCACATCCCAAATTGTGCTTGATTAGTTCTCGAGTTATGTAGGAGTTTGTATTTCATTGGTATGGCAGCCCCCCTTAGAGAGGGGGAGCAGTGTATTCATCGTAGAAACGTTTCGTGCACCCTAAAACGTTCGCATGCCAAATTTGGCTCCATTTTCTTGATTAATTCTCGAGTTATGCAGAAATTTGAGTTTCATTTGTATGGCAGACCCCCCTTAGAGAGGGGGGTGGAGTGTCTAACTACCATTTTATTTTTTTCCCTGTTGGATGTGAACCACTGCGTCCATTATTCTGATCTATTGTGGTATATCCCATTTTTTTGTACTCCGCTTACCTACTGCTTATTGATGAAGAAGTAGACTGAAAGCTATAGCGAGATAGGTGCCAATCAGGAATACTCTGTTTGATAAATTTTATAATCCTGATCGGCGACGCAGACCAAATTTCCTTGGGCTCCAGAATAGCCTTATCAAGGTATTGAAGTCTGCGTCTAGTTAGAGTTCCACAATTACAGAGCAAATGTTCCGAGGTTTCGCTTTCGGTATTACAGAAACGACAAATACCATCTTGCACTAAACCTATGTTTTTGAGATGGTATTTACTCGAACAGTGTCCTGTTATAAGGCCTGTGATTGTGCCTAAGTCTTTCTTATTAAGACTCAGCAATTGTTGAGTAATTTTAATATTCGGCGTGATAAATTTTTTTGACTGGTTAAGTTGTACCGCCAATCAGTTGGCTAACACTTCCCGGTCTTCCCAGTTCTTCAGCTCACCTTTCAACACACAGTAAGAAATTCCACAGAATGGTTCTGGACCAGTGAAAGGTGAGCTTGAGCCGTTCCTGGCAAGTTCATCTGCTCGCTCGTTTCCCTCTATTCCACAATGGCCTAGAATCCAGTACAGTTGTTCCGAACTTATCCGACTTAGTTGCCGTAAGAGGAGAATGTATTCCCAGACAATTTTTGAGGAGCATTTAAAAGCATTTAGAGGTTTAAGTGCCGCTTGACTGTCTGAGAATATGCAGATGTTAGCATGTCTATATTTTCTTTTAAGGCAGACATTTGAGCATTCTATTATCGCAGCTATTTCTGCTTGAAAAACTGTTGGCCAGTTTCCCATAGCTACAGAGATTTTTGTTCTGGGACCATACACTCCAGCACCTGTTCTGATTCCCATTTTTGACCCATGACCCATCTAACTACCATAGAAACATTTATTGCAACCTAGAATCTCCATATGCCTGATTAGGTTCATTTGCTTGATTAATTCTCGAGTAATGCAGAAATTTGTGTTCCATTTGTATGGCAGCCCCCCCTTAGAAAGAGGAGGAGGAGTGTCTAACCACTATAGAAACATGTATTGCACCCTAAAACCTTCATATGCCTAATTTGGTTTCATTTGCTTGATTAATTCTGGAATAATGCAAAAATTTGTTTTTCATTTGAATGGGAGCCCCCCCTTAGAGAGGGGGGTGGAGTGTCTAATTACCATAGAAACATTTATTGCAACCTAATCTCCATATGTCTGATGTGGTTTCATTTGCTTGATTAATTCTCGAGTAATGCGGATGGCAGGCAGCCCCCCCTTCGAGAGGGGGGAGGAGTGTCTAACCACCATAGAAACATTTATTGCACCCTGAAACCTTTATATGCCTAATTTGGTTTAATTTGCTCGATTAATTGTCGAGTAATGCAGAAATTTGTGTTTCATTTGTATCGTAGCCCCCCCTTAGAGAGGGGAGAGGTGTGTCTAACCACCATAGAAATATTTATTGCACCCTAAAACCTCCACATTGCAAGTTTGGTTTAATTTTATTGAATTATTCTCGAGTAATGCAGAAATTTGTGTTGCAATTGTTTTGCCGAGCCCCCCACCCGCTTAGAGAGGGGGGAGGATTGTCTAATCACCATAGAAACATTTATTGCACCCTAAAACCTCAATATGCCTAATTTGGTTTTATTTGCTTGATTAATTCTCGAGCAATGCAGAAATTTGTGTTTCATTTGTATGGCAGACCCCCCCCCTCAGAGAGGGGGGAGGGGTTTCAAACTATCACGAAAACCTTCCCCGGTCCCAAAAACCCCTACATACCAATTTTCATGTCGATCGGTTCAGTAGTTTTCGAGTCTATAAGAATCAGACAGACAGACAGACATCACTCCATTTTTATATATATAGACTAGCTAACCCGGCAAACTTCGTCCCGCCCATTTACTTGATTAATTCTCGAGTAATGTAGAAATTTGTGTTTTATTTGTATGGCAGCCACCCCTAAGAGAGGGGGGAGGGGTATCTAACCACCATAGAAACATTCATTGCACCCTAAAGTTTCCATATGCCTAATTTGGTTTAATTTGCTTGATTAATTCTCGGGTAATGCAAAAATTTGTGTTTCATTTGTACGGCAGCCCCCTCTAAGAGAGAGGGAAGGAGTATCTTAACACCATAGAAACATTTATTGCATCCTAAAACCTCCACATGCCAAATTTGGTTTCATTTGCTTGATTAATTCTCGAGTAATGCAGAAATTTGTGTTTCATTTGTATGGCAGCCCCCCCTTTGAGTGGGGGAAGGACTGTCTAACCATCATAGAAACATTTATTGCACCCTAAAACTTTCACATGCCAACTTTGGTTTCGTTTGATTGATTAATTTCCGAGTAATGCAAAAAATTGTGTTTCATTTGTATGGCAGCCCCCTCTAAGAGAGGGGGAAGGAGTATCTTATCACCATAGAAACATTTATTGCATCCTAAAACCTCCACATGCCAAATTTGGTTTCATTTGCTTGATTAATTCTCGAGTAATGCAGAAATTTGTGTTTCATTTGTATGGCAGCCCCCCCTTTGAGTGGGGGAAGGACTGTCTAACCATCATAGAAACATTTATTGCACCCTAAAACTTTCACATGCCAACTTTGGTTTCGTTTGCTTGGTTAATTTCCGAGTAATGCAGAAATTTGTGTTTCATTTGTATGGCAGCCCCTCCTTAGAGAGGGGGGAGGGGTCTCAAAATATCACGAAAACCTTCCCCGGCCCCAAAAACCCCTACATACAAATTTTCATGTCGATCGGTTCAGTAGTTTCCGAGTCTATAAGAATCAGACAGACAGACAGACATCACTCCATTTTTATATATATAGATAGATAGATAGATATATAGATATATATATATATATATATATATATATATATATATATATATATATATATATATATATATATATATATATATATATATATATATATATATATATATATATATATATATATAAGTTAAAGAAGTTAGGCCTTTGGGAAGGTTTTTAAAAAATTATAAACGAACTACCTCACTTGAACATCGAATTATGACTGACTTTATTCCTTACTAATTAGCCTGAGCTGAGTTCCCTAACGCGGCGTACGGTTATGCTGATTCTCCAGTTTGGTTCCGGTGAGCTCGATCGTGGTGGACTTCGACCTGGCCAAAGCGCTGAGCCTTAGGATTGTGTATCGAACGATAGGTCGATGTTTCGATGGGTCGTTGGTATCGATGATGTTGACGGTGCAAATATTCAGGTCGATGCGCCGTCAATGATGATGCGCTGTTTGTTCATGTGTCGCCCGGAGAACTGATGCGTTAGCTCTATTGGAAGTGGGTCACCGCTGTTGTTCGGTGGTTAGTTGATCTGTTCGTGTAGTACATGGGGATGTGGGTGTTAACTACTCTCTCCCTAATGAAGATTCGTCTCGAATCTTAAGTTGTTTTCTTCGGAGGTACAATTCGATGAGGCTGCTAGAATTGAAACCGCTGTTGTTGATTGTTGCATAGATGAACTTCTGCGAGTATCGTTGAAGTTGTTTGTGCTGGGTTTTCTAGTGATTTGTCTTGTTGGGTTTGATCTGAGGAGAGGGAAGATGTCATGCTTTTTGTGTTAGCATAGGGTTTTACCTCTGTTGATACATTTCGTGGTGTGGTGTATACTCCAATATGTTTCTTCAGGCTCATGATTGCCAATCCTATGATCATGGCTGCGAGTGGAATCAGGAATCCAATCGTAGTATGTTGCAGTGTTATGTGGTCTCTTTGCAGTTTATGGATGTGGTCTCGGTTTTCAATTCTAAGCAGGTTTACTTGTTGCAGATCAGGTTGGTTGAAGATTACTGTTGGCTGAAAGTTCACTCCAATTGTTGAAATAGTTCTGATCTCGTGATGATTAATTGTCCTCTTGTCGTCGTATTTGCTTCCATTGATTGAAACAGAGCAGTTTGGATATTTGATCAGTAGAGTTCCCGTTATCTGTCTCGATTTGATGTTGCAATTTGAATCCAGAAGAACGGATTTATCAGCGTTTCTCACGATCAGCGTGTGGTCGTCGATAGGCTTAATGTCCATTCCGATGCGATGTTCCTCGTAGGGGCAAGATGCGTTGATTCCTCTTAATGCGTTGTCGATACAACCGTCGCCTGTTAAATTCGTGAGCTCCTGTCTTTGGCAAATTCTATAATTTTCAACAATTGTACATTCGTTATTTATTCCTAGTGTCAGTGTTTTACTCAGAACAGCTGAGTTGTAGGGTGTCGATATAATTCTGTTTTTTCTTGGTAATGTTTCAAATCTAATATATTGGAACTTTTCTGACATAAATATTGGGATCTTGATCACAAATATTATTTTTGTACTTTCATGATGTGTTTCTATACTAAGAAATTCATAAATTTGGTCAATATTGTTAATGTGAATATTTTGTTCTTCTAACTTTTCTAGTACAAACTCTGTTTCATTATTGTTTAATATTGCCCTAGATAAAATCCCTATTTTCGATAGTTGTACAATTTCAAAAATGTCTCTTAGTTGGTTGTTTAGTAGATCTAGATTGAAAAATAGATCGTGAACTATTCCTTTTAAATGATTTTCATATTCTGTGTTTACGTTATTGGCAATTCTCGATATTCTTCTTAAAACCTCAATTTGGTTTTCATTTACGTGGCTAATTAAATTGTTAATTTTAGCTTCGAATTCCTGATTGATTCTGATTTGTCGGTTGTTGTTGTCAATAAGTGTGTTGGTTTTGGTTTTTGAATTTTCTATCGTTTGTCGGATTAATTGTAAATCGTCGTCGTCTAAATTGCCGGTCAATGATTTGATAAACGTTCCTAATGGGTTTAAGAGTCCTCGTTTCTGTCGGTGTATGGGTTTCAACTGTTTGTAATTGTCGGAAATTTGTTTCATCCTAATGTCCAATGTTTTAAGGTATGGTTTCGTGAAATTTTGTCGTTCGAACTGGTGTAACGTATACTGGAGGTTGGTGAAACTACTTTCGAACTTTTCCAAATCCACGATGTGGAGATGGAAATGTTGAGATGTGATAATCTTCGCTTCTCTCTCGCTAAATGCTATTATTCCATCATGTCGTGAGAGGTCTGTTATCGTCACTTCTGCTGTAACATCAAGGGCTAATCTGGAATAGAGAAATATGTGAGTACTACTTTGGGTTTCGAGACGTCATTTTCTTTGACGTCTTATTTTTGTTTTATGTATCGTTCTTCCATTCTGATCTTGGAAGGTTTTTGTGTTATCTCTTGCGATTTGATATCGTTTATACTTATCCTTTGTTTTACTTTTGACCCCTTGGCGCGCGACGTATACAGTTTCGTCCACTTCCAGTGATGGGTCAGCTTCCTTGTTTTTGTTGTGGTGCTGTAAATCTTGTTTTTGTTTTTTAATGAGAGCTAATGTTGCTTCATTGTATATTTCATTCCTTTTCCTAACAATTTCTTCAATGTTACTCGGTCTCACCTCTCCCTCTTTTATTCCAAAGAATACTTCTTTGGGTCGCATCTTGGTTGAAGAGTGAATAGTGTCGTTATAAAGTGCTACAGTGACTCTAAACAACTCTTTCTTACTTAATCCCTCATGTTTCGATCTACAACAGCGAAACATTTCTGCAATTGTTGAGTGAAATCGTTCAACGATTCCATTCACTTCGCTTTAAGTTCCTGAAGCGTTTCATACCCAATAAGGCCGTGGAAAAAATTATGAAAATCAAAAATATGAAATTTGAACGATTTATCAGTTAAGTCGGGAAATGGATTGAAGTCGACATATCGTTCAATTTTGTGAGTGCCTGAGATGTTGGAGACAACAGTTGGTGTAGGCAGCGCAAAGGATTTTTTCACAAATCGGGGGCATAAATAATTTTTGTTAGCTCCCGTATCTATCAATAATTTCAATCCAAACCCTTGACGTGTGGGAATTTCCATGTAAGGGATGAAAATTTTTTGAGTTTACCTGGGGAAATGGGATGTGCTTTCCAGTTGAAAATTTAGGTTATCGACTGCTTCGCTAGAAGTTTCTTGTTCGTAGGTCTCATTGGAAGTTTCTTGCTCATTTTCTAAATGTATTTCTGAATGGTCTTCTTCGTATGAATAATTATCCATTGGCGTTGGGTAGTAATCGTGGTGATAACTTGCCAAGGGATAACATTGATACTCGTATTGATACTCTTGAGCGTTTTGTTGAGTTTGTTCAATATTTCTTAATTCCGTTATCCGTGCTGGTCTCGGTGGGACAGCAGGAAAGAATTGGCTTCTTGCATTATAATTATGCGGTGGTCTATTAACGTAATTTACATATTTAGAGCGAATGGATTTATCAGCATTCATTGGACTCGGTAATGCTTTCCGAAGTTGTCCATTGTTGGTATTATTGCCCTGAGGTGGAGCTGGAAAACGAGGCGTAAAGTTTGGTCTGGTTGGAATACTTTCATGCTGATATGATTGATATGGTTGACGGGGAATAAATGGTCGATGATTAAACATCGGTTGACGAGTTTGTAATTGAGGATAAAAATGTATTGGTTTGGGTAAACGTGGTGTTAAAGTCGGTTTACTTAAGCCCGTACGACTTTGATAGTTACGTTCTTCTACCGCAGCATCAAATGCTTGTTTTATATTTCTGGGTTGACGTGCACGCACGTTCCCTCCAATCGGCTCTTTCAGCCCTGCTAGGAAAACCTGTAGAGCATTTTCCTTATGCGTCGAGTTTCTATCATTTTTAATATTCTCTTCTCTTGGAGAAATATTAGTATTATTAATTAGTAAGGATAGAAGATTTTGTACTTGTCCAAAAAATTGTTCAACTGATCCGTTTTGCTGAAGTTGAAACAGCTCGCGGGTAAGTGTGACTGAGTCACGTTTATCATTATAATAAGCGATGAGATTTGCTTTAATCTCATCCCAGTTGAGAGAAGTTCCATAAGTTTCTAGGACTTGGTCCGCTTCATTAATTATTTTGCTTCTTATAGCTTGAAGCCAAATTTGCTCGAAAGGTGTATTTTTAATAGGTTCCATGAATGGCATAAAATGTTCGACGGACCTAATGAAACTATGCAACTTAACGGGATTGCCGTCGAATGGTTGCAGTTCTCTCACCGCTTGGGGTGTTTGGAGAGATTTCGTAATCTTTTCAGCCTGTTCGAATATTCTGTTTGTTTCTTCAATTCGATTCATGTTCTGTCTAGGGGGTAGTAAAGGATTCGGTTGAGGTGGAGGAGGAGGTATTGGGTTAGGAGAATTGTTCATTTCCGTGTTCATTTCTCGATTTCTTAAATTATAGGGATGGAAACGGTCCATCAAATCCTATATCTCGGGGGTGAAGAAATTTGATTAGTTTTTCTTTAGAATTTTCTTAAATCTAAACGCGATATTTTATATGGCGATTGTTTCTTACAATCTAAACGCGGCTGGCTACACACGGCGCAGATCTTAAATCTAAACGCGATATTTTATATGGCGATTGTTTCTTACAATCTAAACGCGGCTGGCTACACACGGCGCAGATATTCTCTCTGCTGTGTAGACACTGTGCTTTCGACCGGGGGAAATCTTATTGTACCGATCGCATCTACCACAGATATTCACTCTGCTATGCGATCAGTCTCCTACGCGGTGTGAGATTAGCACTTCACCGTTGGATGGTCTGATAAGAACTTTCCGCACTAGTGGAACTACAGATATGCTCTCTGTTTGTTACACACTAGTTACTCGCTACGCGAGGTGGTCTACTTGCACATACGTTTAATTTCTTTTGATAATGATATTATTAATATTTATGCAGATATCAATTCTGCCACATTGGGTGTTTTAACTTTAGTTATATAGAAGGTATAAGATAATAATTGTGGAGAATTACTTACATGGAGAATAAAACTAATATTCGCAGAGTGGTTCTTCCCGATAGCACCTTCATTGATTGATCTGATAAATTTCTTCTTTGAAACAAACATTAGTAATGTTCAAGTCTTTTTCGAAGCACACGTATTGTCTTTTGTATTTGGGCCTCTTTTTCTCGTTATTCAGTTAAACTTCACTTTGCACTAGATTATTTCTATTTTCTGTTAATCCGATATTGTTCTGCACTTAATCAATTCGATCACTATTTCATATCTATTTCGAAACACTTGAGCGGTAATCGCATCCTACCGACTGCGCCAGTTAAAGAAGTTAGGCCTTTGGGAAGGTTTTTAAAAAATTATAAACGAACTACCTCACTTGAACATCGAATTATGACTGACTTTATTCCTTACTAATTAGCCTGAGCTGAGTTCCCTAACGCGGCGTACGGTTATGCTGATTCTCCAGTTTGGTTCCGGTGAGCTCGATCGTGGTGGACTTCGACCTGGCCAAAGCGCTGAGCCTTAGGATTGTGTATCGAACGATAGGTCGATGTTTCGATGGGTCGTTGGTATCGATGATGTTGACGGTGCAAATATTCAGGTCGATGCGCCGTCAATGATGATGCGCTGTTTGTTCATGTGTCGCCCGGAGAACTGATGCGTTAGCTCTATTGGAAGTGGGTCACCGCTGTTGTTCGGTGGTTAGTTGATCTGTTCGTGTAGTACATGGGGATGTGGGTGTTAACTTATATATATATATATATATATATATATATATATATATATATATATATATATATATATATATATATATATATATATATATATATATATATATATATATATATATATATATATATATATATATATATATAGATAGTAAAAAATGATGCGAACTAGGACTCAGATTTTTTGCTACTAAATGCTGTCTGTGAATCCGTGCCGTGAATGACCAGTTGTTGACGACGAACCATAGATGCACCAACAGTGCATAGATGCATCATGGTGCACCATCAGTCACCATGGAATAGCTTTGTCGGGAAAAAACGGTCATCATTTTGTTGAGTGTTAAAAATATACAGCAATAATACTTTCGACAAAAGAGAATATTGAACTCTTTTTTATATTGCTTTCTGTTTCTGTTCTATTTCAGTTACTGGACGCACGAACAATGAGGAAGAGTGAAATTATTCCTCTCGCGAGCGATAAATACGCTTTGTATTTTATGAACCTGTTCATATTCCCCCCACTACATGTCCATTATACCCACACCGATAAAAAAGCTCTACTTTTCGGCTTGTTTTAATTTCAGTAAAAAACATGGGAAAACACATTTTTATAAAACATTTGGCCAGTTCCTTCGAAAACCAGTATATTGAACTGTAAGAAACTACTTTTAAATTTTTGAAAACATGAGTTTCCAAAGATACAGTTGAAGTTTTCCTTAACATGTCCGTCTTACCCCCATCTTCCCTAGAGTCAGATGAAATTCACAAGGCGAGAAGATTTTTCGAACGAAAAAGTCAATTTCTTCAATTCCGGTGACCGCACCTGATAGTCACTCACAGCGTTTCATTTGGCGTCATGAATTCCTCAGCTTAATTCATGAAAATTCATGAAAATTCCTCAGCTTAATTCATGAAAAATATCAACACGAGAGATTTTGAGAATACATTTCTTAGGGCGGCGAATACTATCTAGAGGAGTCATTAAGTTAGCTCGACACCTTCGATAATGTGAACGAAGCTAGCAAGATTGCTGGACAAGTTTGTAAAGTACACTCGAAGCGAGGCTTCGAGATCCGCAACTGGTTTGGCATCTCATCTGGCATACTCATCAGCGCCAACGCTACACTGACGTACGATGTGAATATGCCAATGAAGAAAAACACATCTTATTCTTAGGAGCAATGGACCGAAAATCTTCGTGTAAATACATGAATTATTGGAATTCACCAATATTCAATATTTGTATTTGACAAATACTCGTTTCTGTTGGAACGGAAATTGTTACAAGACGGATAAGTAAACGAAAAGGAAATAAATTGTACATAGACTATACACATATTATAACATAAAATGAAATTAAAATTAAATATTTCAGCTAAAAGCTTACTCTCAAAAAACGAACTTGTCTGAGGAAATCTGAACGATTTCGCCGTCTAGGTAACAGTAACAGTTTGGTGGAGTTTGAGTTGTGACAGCTTGGTAACTCCGCCCAGAATATGCAATCCACCTCATGCTGCTCCAGAAGAGGTAGTAGTTTCTTCTCTAGGCACTTCTTCCGACTATTTTGGTCCATGGTTCAAGGTGGAATGAATGTTCAACTTTTCAGTACTCAACTGCAGATTGCTTGCCAGACAAGAAACTTATTGAGGGATCTCGACTTATTTTTGATTTTAGCCTTCAAATTCTGATTGGCATTTAGGCCGGTACAGTATAGGTCCCGAAAACTTCTAAATCCAGCCCTCTTATTCGCTTTCTGAACGTAACGGGTGTTCAATAAAAAATGAGAATTTCTTTAGTGATATAGTAAAAAAAAACATTATTTCAAACAATTCAATATTTTTATTGAAACCATTACGGTTGTTCTTCAAAAATAAAGCCAGTGAATTTTGACATATGGGCCGTGCATAGCCCTACGGCGCAACTTGGTAGAGATGTTCTCACAAGAGCGCTGGAGGGCACTGACATTCATCTTCCGGATGCAATTCCAAGTTGGTCGGGTTCCGTTCCTTGGGGACGTACGGCATCTGTTTTTCCTCGAGGTATGCCAACGTCTTCTTGGCGTGATGGGATGACGAATTGTCCGGCCAGAAGACGTACTTCCCGTCAGAATGATGTACCTCTAAGTACGGAACCAGAATCTTTTCCTGGTACCTTCTGGCAAGTCCGCTTGGGTTGTTAAACCAAGGCTTTTAAACCCCTTTGTCGGAGATTTCAATAACTTTCATAAGCATAACTTTCTTCTCAAACTTATGCTTGTATTTGTACTTCACCCCTGGGGGTGTGGACGCCTTGTCGTTGGTATAGTATCGATCATTGCCGGAAATGTGAAATAAAATAACTCTTGTCCAGCACGAACAACGTCCCGCGATAATTCTTTGTCACCCACCGGCACTGAGATTTCACGGTCGTTATCCACTCGTCCGTGTGTTCTGGGGATCTAGCCTTCTTGCGACAGATGATGCCCTCCATCTGGAGGTTCTGTGGATGTAGAGTTGGGTGCAGCTTGTTGTTGCTTGTTGTTTCGACGCCATCTTTGATCGAACTGACAGTACCCGAGAGAAACCAAACAAGCAATCTGTTTCTAGGGAGCCCAGAGAGCGAGAAAAAATTTACGCTCTTTACTTTTTTTCAGAAAGGTATTGAAATCATTCTCATTTTTTATTGGACACCCGTTAGGAATGGGAGACATTTGTTCTTCTTCGCCGCTTCCCGAGCTGACAACTTTGAGTGCCGCTTGAAAAGACCCACTACTTTTGCATGTCTTTTAGAATCCACTGGCTGGTCTGCCACTTATTTAGTTTTTAATGTTTAGCTAACTCTCGAGCAATTAGACTGAGATTTTCGTTGCGAGCGATGTGTTTGCTCCACCGAAGCCATGATGTAAACAATTGAACTTTTCCCGACAACTAATGTCTACTGAGATTCTATAAACTCTAAGCTTGATTCAGTGAAATTTCGAAAAAAACGAACGGAAGCTTGACGTAGGTTTGTGATTGTTGGGAACAATTGCTTATGAATTAAGGTAATACTTCAATTGGTTGCCAAAGCAGTTGTGGAATAGCAGCGTGACTAACCCACTCCTTCATCCACATCACCCGTGTGTAGAAATACTGACTGGATGTCTAATTAATTTGATATAACGAATTATTGCACAGAATTTCGTGTTGCATACCACATTCACGGGAAAGTCGAAAGAAAGCATGTATAATATAGAATTTAATCTCGCATTCGCTTGTAAAACATACTTCTCATTGTTAACTTGTTTTACTATCTCCATTCTTTGTGTTTGAAGCGAAAAAAAATATTGATAAATTTTCCGTCACATATTATAACATGTATCGTAAGAACGATTTTATGTAATATGCGTTTGAAAGTCCTTAAACTTTTCATTGCATGTCATATTTTCCTTAGAGGCAAATGAACTCCAAAGTTTAAAGCCTCTTGAAAATAAAGAAGCAAAGCAAAGAAGTCATATTTTCACTTTCGAAATGTGATCTTCCTGTATAGAAATCTAAGACGCTATCCTACGTAGCATCTCAACGGCATCGTTTTGAATGAATTCGGGTATTTTCGTGTTCGACATTTATGTTTGTGGAACCTAGGAGAATTATGGAGCCTATAGAAGGCACGACTTCCATTGACTATGTGACTTCGAATTTTACCGCTGTTGTTGTTGTCGATTGGTATCAGCAAGTCAAGGTAGATTACATCTTTACTACCTGGAGGCGTAGGTTTGCTCCTCATGCTAGCATGTGTACTGATCTCAGGCGCATTGATCATAACGTATGCATTGAAAAAAAAAGGATTAATTTCGGATGACGATGACAAACAAAACTATTAAAGATAAATCTATGGAATAAATCTTCGTCAAATATTATGCTTATTAAGCTTTATGAAAATGTTTCGACACCCAGATGGATGTCGGTATGATATTTAGCTCTTTCGTGGCCTTGTCGATCAACTGCTCCTCCGTTTTGGCCATAAAGTTATTGGAATCTCCGTTTGAGGTTCGCCCAAAAATTTTCTATCGGCCGCAGCTGGAGGACGATGGGAGGGTTAACGATCTTCGGTACAACGTTTATCTGCTCTCAGTTCACAGACGAAGCTGTGTGAACTGTTCCTCCGAAAGTTTCCTCAGTTCGAACACGACATACAGCTTGGTCATCCGGCAGGTTGTCCTCGGTGGTTTGGAAGCAACGCACTGTTTGCTGAACACGAACTCTGGGATGCAAAAAATGTCGAACCTAACGCCGTTGGGGCTCTTCGGTAGGATGTAACTGTTGTACCTCTCGTGATCAGACGGATACATTTTTTCAGCAGCAACCACACCTTGGCTTCGTCGTCGAGTCGAGCGATTTAATTCTGATAGCGTACGTAACTTCCGAAAATCCGCCACTATATTCTGCTTCGAACAAACGATCTGTTCCCCTCAGCTTCATATTTACGAAGAAGGCATATTATACTGCTGTTGGGTCGTTTAATCCCATATGGTTGGAACCAGTGTTGCCAGATTTTCATCTGTTCCAGAGGGGTTAAAAATCTTTCTCATCTGTACTTTTTCTTTCAAAAATATGTACCAAAATCAAAATCATTCGTGTGTTTGATGATGCTTATACATATCCACTATGTTTAATCGAATCCTCTGATCTTATAATAGCGTTCATCGTATCGTTACTGAGCCGATTTCGAAGCTTATTTTCGTTCAGATTATGTTTAGAAAAAAATTGTCGATGAGTGAGGCATAGTGACAATGTTACAAACAAGGCATCGAAGCGCAGAAAATGCGAGCGAACCATCATTTTATTGACGTAGGACTACGTCTTACATTAAGTGTGCCAAATCAAAAAACAGATCACGTTTTAATGAAATAGAGTTAACGTTAACTATTTTTGCTGTGAACGGATTTTAACGATTTGCATACCGATCGAATCGGGAATAGATTTGTTGGGTATGCTATACATTACAATCCCATAGTCTTTAAACCATATAAAATGATGAAAATTGGAAGCATTCTCATTTCCCGATACATTTGTTCTGTCCATTTGTATGCTTTCCCGAACAGATGGTTTTGACCGAGAGTCGAGAAACGATTTTTCACAAACGGTCATTCTCGCGATATTTAATTTTTATCGCTGTTAGGTTCTGTTAGACGCGTGTTTGATGCTCGTTGAATGGCGATGCACGGAAGATCCGTCTTGTTAAATACTCAGTGCAATGCGGTTAGTGACCATTCTATCCTGGATTCCTCGAGTCGAGAAGACGCACCACGCTAGATATGGGGTACAGACTAGGGGGCGTTGCTGATTAATGGTCAGCCGCATCCCAAAAGGAAGTATCCCGTGTCGGGCACAGGTACAGAGCATTGGAGACAGCAACATCACAATTACGAAAACACTTGTAATACTAACCTCGAGCCAACCGCGAGTAATCGGTTACATATTACTAACATAGTTATAAGGCAATCATTGTCGAAATATTGAACTCCCGGCCCCGTCAGGTTGACGCCATATGAGCCTTAATAAAAATATATATTTTTGATAAAAAAAAATGCGTGCATTGATATAAAGAAACAAATTGCGACACATGACCAATTAGTATATTGTTCTCGCAAAGACAAGAAAAAACCGTTGCTTCTCGAAGTGATTCAACAAAACCACGCAAGCCATTGCACCTTTTCAGGGTCCCCGGAACTTTTTACTGAAGAGTTATTTATGAAATTTCGACGTATTCGCAAATAATATCCGAAATGATAAACCAACAAATTTCAAAAAAAAAAAAAAAAGATTGCGTAGTCCTACGTCCTAAGCGGTTGTGTCTCAGATACAACCCCTCGAATTTTTTAGAAATCCAATTTTGTCCACCAATCTTGCACATGCTCTTTTTTCTGAACTGTGATTTTTTTTCACTGTGATTCCCTTACGGAGTAATTTTACCTTTAGGGTACGGAATTCATTCTCCAGATCTTGTATATTCCCATTGTAGAACCCTGAAAACGCCTCTAACACAACGAATTTCGTTCTTACGAAACTGATCAAGCATTGTAAATGCTTTTATGATCAGCAGCACCAAGCGATATTGCGGCGTAAAAGCCGTCATGTAACATTGAGGTTCAAATGTAAGAAATTTCACTTGCGGAAAACATCTGTACCAATCTGTACTTTTTGACGATAATCTGTACCCTGCACCGTACCGTCTGTACCAAAAATAACGAAAAAATTTGTACCTTTCCAGATAAATCTATACAATTGGCAATACTGGTTGGAACATCTATAATTTGGGCGTCTTGAAAAATGTGGCATTTTCTAGCGCTTTTGTTACACAGTAGCTGAAGTGCATTGACTCATGGTCAACTAATCTAAGCGCTTACATAAGTATTGTCTTCGTTTTGAAGAGCACGGTGAAGATATATCCTTCTTTTCCTTATGGGAGTATTAGTACCTTTGTGCTATATCGCTTAAGACAGTATTCTAGTCTAGAAATTTGTAAAAAAATCATTCATATTTCTGTAGTTTAGTCATTCAGGAATATACCCTGGAAAGGACTTATCGAAAATCCTATTATTTACCGAGTAAGAGCCATTTTAGTGATACAGTATCTAATCTCCTACAATGAACTTCAAACTCATTTTTCTCGAAATTAGTTTTTAAAACTGGCGTACACGATATCTCAAGTTCTACTGAACGCCATCGTGTTGAATTTATATGGATACAATCTGCAGGCATCTCTCTATCGCATGAATCTCTAAAACATTATATTTTTTAAATTTTACTATTTTAAAAAAATCGGCAAACGTAAAAAAAACGTTGTGAACTGCATTTTGTTTTTCAAACGGCAGCCCTTTTGTCAAAAAAGATGTTTTTGACTTGTCCAAGGTTCATGCGATAGCGGCATCTTTACTGATTCAGAACCTGTTCGATTTTTTTTTGTTTCAGATAACCAGAAAAGCTTGAATACGCCATGGCACAACTTTTTTAACGTAGAACTACGTCTTTCAGGAAGGGTGCCAAATCAGAAAACAGGTCACGTTTTTGTGAAATAAAGCTAACGTTAATAACTATTTTCACAGCGAACAAATTCTGATGCTTTGCACACCAATGGAATCGTAAAGGAATCGTTCTCTAAGATTTGTTTGATATACTATACAGTACAATCCACTAATGCCTACACAGTTTAATTTAATGAAAACTGGAAGCATTCTCATTTTCCCATACATTTGTTCTGCCGATTTGTGTGCATTCCCGAACAGAGCTGTCAATAACGAGCAACTGATACATTCGTTTCTGCCCGTTTTCACCCTATTTGGTATAAATGAGCCATCCGCGATTTGAAGCCACACGTTGCGTGGACACTGACTGGACAACATCGTTGCTGGACGAGCCGGATGGCGAGGGATCGAGTGCCTTTCTCAAGGCAAGAGGGTGGGGGGTTATGCTGGAGTAGAGTAAAGTTTTCCAAGGGCCTTTTTCAACGCTAGGTACGAATGAACTGAAAAAGTTTAAAGTCTCTATAATCAAAAACCGAACTGAACCTGAAGCCACACCACTTCTCGTTTGGTGGTAATCGAAGCAACATGGTTGCCGCAGAGCGTCGAGCGGGAGAGGATTGTTTTCTGTCGGGTGAAGAATGAGTATGGAACGGAGTTTCTTTCCACAAGGGCCCTTCTCAGGGCTAGAGGCGGAAACCAAAAATAGGATAGAATGAAAGCATAGATGCGAGTGAGCTAGCATAACACAACGAGAATTTTGGAATATAGATAAACGTATATTTCATGAAAGTATGCGTTCAAATTAGCAGGGTAACAGGGTATTCTTATTGTTGCATGTTGTGAGGTTCGATCACATTTCAAGCGGAATATGTGAGCAAAAGGGTTCATAATTTGTGATCGATATCTGAGTGGGAACGAAGAAGTCTGATGCGAGTTGAACCAAATAAACGAGAAGTGCTGATACCTTTCGACTCTACTCGACTCTTTCGAGTCTACTGAAGTAATAAAAAATTAAATAGCTAAAAAAATATTACAAACAATTTTTTCATTCTAAAATAATATCCGAAGTGATAAACAAGTGGATTGAATAATATAATTCCGTAGTTCTACGTCGAAAACTGCAGTCGTGTCCTAGATACAACCCATTACATTTTTTAACCCTCTCACTTCATCAGTTCTTAACTGTTTTAGTTATGAATATTTTTTTCGTTCAATTTTTGTTTTATTGTTAAAAGATAGATGATCAAATAATGATTTAATGGATAGTAAAAATATTCTTTGTTTTAATTTTATAGAACTGGAAAAAACGTCCGAAATTCGTGTCTCTACATTAGAATATCCCCTTAATGGTTGCGGTGAACATCAAGTGATCTCTACGTACAACCACGTCAAATAAAATTTAAACAGTTTTAAATTCGATCAATTTAATATCTGCACATTTTATATTTTTTTCAACTTATTTACTGTTTATTCGTCAGTTATGTATCGGTGTATTCTGTAAGTCTCGTACATGACTTAATTTGTGCAACGTAATTTAAAGTTTCATTTTATTTTATTCAATTCCATCCAGGAATAAATTAAACGGATAGTGAGTTAGTTCACAATAATACATCATCACAGGAACAAATAAATTTAATCTAGTTTCAAAAACACAGCAACAAAAAAATGGTGCGGAATATATTTCGCTTCACTCATCCAAAAGCTACTACCAGGAATTTGGAACGCCTGGTCTCGATGAACACAGAGCACGGCAACAGTAGCAGAAGCTAAACAGATCAGAACCGATTCTCCACTTCTAGCAGATCGATAATATAATTCTAAACTTTGTTATGCTTCTCATTGATATGTATAAGGATGCCCTTCGATGGCACTTCGATGTTCCACAAGTCCCCACTAATAGAATCACCCTTCACCCATCGTTTTATAGTTTGCTCAGTGTTTTATTACCACACCATGGCCGTAAAACAAATTGGATTGAAAATTCATGCTGACTTGGTCGGACTTCGGTACGGCGAACCAGAAACTAATTGCATTGATCGAAACATACAGTAAAAGTGCAGTCCTCTGTATATAACTACAATTCGCGCCACGATATGTTTGGAACGGACCGGGAGGATGCAATATTGCATTGCCAGCCAAAGAGCAAATGTACAGAGAATACATTTCGAGCTGCCAATTCATAAACCATGAGTATTCTGGTATCTGGACGTATTCGGAGGAACTGGATACTCTGTGTGTGTGTGTTGTTCACCGCCAGCACTTTCAAACGAAACGTTACTGCAAGGGATAGAATCTAGAGTTGAAATGTGTGTTATTTGCCAGAAATACCCGTGGACTGTGGGTACTGACATCACTACAACGTGTTTCATGTATCAATGAGACGATTTACCACAATGTAACAGTACCTATGCGGGAAGCAGACGCCGGGACATTAAGTAACCAAATTGATATCTGTGAGTAGACAAATACGTTTCAAACTCGAACCAGCAGACAATCGTACCAGTAGGGTAACACGGGGTGATTTGGTCATACGGGATTATTTGGATCACCCCTATATCTCAAAAAGTACGGTTCAACTTGGATTTTTTATAATGTCATTTCCTTCTATTGTTGAACCGTATGTACCTAACGTAAAAAAACTTTAGTAAAATTTCACAAGTAAAGAGAAACTGTAGCATGAACACAGCAAGCACTCCGATTGTCAAAAAATGTAAATTTTTCGATCGTGGTTTTAAGGTTTTTTTCGCTGATTAACAAGCTTTCCGTGTACCGTTCTGAATCATACTTCGGACGTTTAAGGCATTTGATGCAGAAAATCGACCTCAACTTTGTGCACAGGTATTATTTGGTTGATATTTTCAATAAATTAGTTCAATATGCTTTTAAGCTTTCTACTTTTGTACCTATTTGATTGAAAACATTAAAAAATCTTCGAATAAAATGCTTTCCAAATCAAGCGAAAAAGAATCAAACTTCGAACACTATTTATAAAAAAAAATCAAATTTCGGACACTTTATTTTGTAATTTTTTGAACGAAAATTACATTACACTTGATTATATTTTATAGTCAACTGCGAAACACTTACCAAGCAATCACAGTAACCTCATAACGATGATGAGAACTGATTAAACACGAAAAAAAATTGATGAAGGGGTAAATTCTACATGCTCACATTAAGCAAACGTCAAACACAAACGATAATGAGTAGTGCTGTTGGATTTTTTCCTACTATGTAATAATTTAAATGTAATTCTCAAATGAAGTGATAGTGAAACCAAGGAATTACTCTAAAGAAGCAATTGATATTAATTTTATTAATTTTATAGTTATATCATCAGTGCATTAAGCATTTCAAGATATTAGAACAAAGTGTCCGAAATATTATTTTGTCCAAACTATGATTCAGAACGGTATTGTGCAGTAAAGTTCTGTTCGTCTACAGAAGAGGAACAATTTGATGCAGCGGAACTGTAAGTTTGATAACAATGAATGAAATTAAATGCATTTTAATTTTTACATGTTGTGTGGGGCGACATGGATACGTTTCTGTGGGGTGAATTGGTCCAACAGGTTTGAGGCTTTTCTTTGATCTAATTGATTCCAGATGTCGCTGAATTACAAAAAAAAAGGATGGACAGACAACAGAAGGAGGAGCTTGAAAGAGCAACACAGGTCATCATGGATAGATTTTCTTTGACCAAGCATCGAAAGTGTTTGAAAATGCTCGAACAACAGTGAAACGATTTATGCGGAATTCGAAATGATCTCAATGCAATTTTTTTTGTCTGGAATCTGACCGAGACACCTGGTATCGATTTCAAAACACTGTTACTGATTGCAACATTATCCCAAAATACTTTACATAAACATAAAGATGTTTTTTTCGATGAAACACACACTGGACTAAATCACCCCGCATCAAATTTTAATGTTAAAAAATCATCTCTTTTAATATATGATATATTTGGTAATTTGAAGCTTGATATAAAGATTAAACATTATTAATTGAGAGAAAACAAGTGTAGCTCAGTATACAATGTGACATTTTTTATTTAGACCGCATTGGTTTGGAAATATTAGGCGATTTGTTTAGGGGGTCCAAATTCCCCTCATTTCCCCTAGATTGGAAAGCAATTTATGTTTCTTTCACGATATTGGTTGGACAATGCGAATTACACATGAAATGAATTCGCACAAGTGATCGAGTGTAGAGAATGGATTATCGATAGCAATTGCACTACTCTACAACTTCAACCCTTAGTGACACAAAGTTGTTTGCTGCAAATTGTGTTTCTATTGCATTGATAAGGATCTGAGACGGACAACATTTGTGTTCGAAACCAAACAGTTTGCTGTTGTGACTTCTCAAATGATGAAATTGAATCTAGACTACATTCTGAAGTTTTATTTTGCAAGCGCTTCGTTTGGTTTTGTGAGTGCTTATCACTTTATGTCCGATGAAAATCGATAAATATGTCACCAGCAGATATCAGGGTGTGTATTAATGGTGAAATATGTTTTTTCTAGCAAATTGACAAACGTTTTCTGTTTGACATTTCTCTTTGAAATGCAAATGCCGTATGCAAATTTTATCGATTGATGAAAAGTTTTTGTTCGAGATTTATATACCCTGTTTACTATCCATGGCAAATAACAGGCTCTTCATATTGCACCCATATTGTCATATAGTGAGGAACATTATTTTTATGAATATATTAATTCGTTACAAAAGAGAATAATTGTTTTTTTACTATACAAGGGACACTATCAATATTTTTCATCTTGGCAATACATTGTTTGAATTTGTTATTTTTTAAATCTGAAAAATATTCATGCAATCGTTTATATTCTGTCGAATAAATACCGGGGAATTTTAAGTCTTCCCGCTGAACATTTCTATTTTTTTAAGTTGGTACTACTGTCAGTGGTCTTAATGTCAATTTTTAGCGCAATCTGTCATTAAGTTTGTTTACAGTGTAGTTTAGAAAACTTTGTTTTGCTCGTCGATTTTTGATATGGACAATTCTATTGGTCGAAGATATCAACAGCTTAATTTTGTCAAAAATTTCATCAAAATCAAGTGGCTGAAGATATGTTTGAACGATCAAATTCTGATCCCTCGTTTATCCAACGCATAATTACTTGCGACGAGACATAGGAGTGATGTCTTCCTGTTTTCGAAACTAAAATTCTGATGACTGGATTGGTCTTTGGAAAAAGTGTAATGTTTCAGAAGGGGACTTATTTGAAGGCGATAATATAAATTTAAATGATAAACAAAGCATTTTCTCTAAAAACACAAATTCCCGGCTTATATTTGACAGAATGTATTTTCCTCTCGATGTCAATAACAGTTCGATACAAAAAAAACGGTTAAAATACACCTGACAAAGGACATAGTGTAGGTTGTAGATATGGTGTTTTAAACACACAATCCTTCATCCGGTTCAACTTTGAGTTGCGTACGGAATAGAATTGTTTGATTCACATTGGCCTTTTTGAACGGTTTTATTTAGTTTGACCTGTTTGTAACATGTTTGTCTGTAGCGCTGTCCTACATTTATGGAGATTTAACCCTCTTCCTGTTGACCGATTGATCTGAAATTTGGAACACTCCTATCTTTTATGTCATTATAAAACGGCGTATTCCATGATTTTGAAAAATCCATTTTGGACGCAGCTATAAAATAGCTGATTTTATATTATCTCAAAAAAAAAAGTTGATTGATACAACATCAAATGTATAAATTTGACTTTTAGAACACACTACACTATGAACAACATAAATTAAAAAAAGGGCGCCATTAGAGCTCTTTCTTTAAATAATCTAACCCATTGATGAGACTAAAATAAAATCGTGTGGCCCGTTGGATTTCCATTATCCACATTTAGTGGTTCAATCATTGCTTCATGATTTTATTTTATTCTCATCAATGTCCTAGATTAATGAAGGAAGGGATGCGATAACTGCTTACTGTTACTTGGCTAATTAGTTTTTTATGCTTTTAGCACATTATCTGTATTATTATTATATTTTTAATCACTATGAAACCGTTTAACTAATTTTTTTTTACTTATTTTATTGTTTTACAAAAACAGCTGGGTTTAGGGCAAATATATTAATGAGGTGTTGTACAAATGAAATTTTCATTATATGACACATTGTGAAGTACTATGTGCCAAAAAACGGGTGGATAATACCGGGGACATAGCTGGAGAGACGTACGTTATTATTTCTGATATTTCCCGTTATTCCGCGCGGCGAATGAGGTGAGATGGCAAACTATCTTACTTTATTTTGGAAGCCACCTTACTTTTTAGCTCCTATTTGATACCAGAGTCGATAACATGTGAGGACACGACTTCAAATCTCACCTATTGACAAACTATAGTCACCCCATTCGCTCTCGGGAACACCGTCACTTGAGCCATCTCACGTCATTCGCCGCGTAGAATAGGGGGATTACTTTAGAGTGCACCGACCTGTTGCATTGAATTGTATTAAATTAATTATTTAGTGAAATATTTGTTAGCTCTTAAAAGCGCCATGTTTTTATGGAATGCATTCATCTAGGTTCGTGCGTGAACAAGCTGGTCGAATGTCAAAATTTGTGTCCTTATTGTCAAAGCATCTCCTCTTCTCGACAAACTGAATGCAGAAGCAAGCGATTGCACATCGGTACCATCATCACCATCACTGTGTGTGTGTTTTGGATCGACAAACACGAGCCAATTTAGAAAAACTACAAACTACAAAATCGTGATGATGTGTTCTTACAGGAGCGGAGCAGACGATTAAGGTTGTGCAGGAAATTGAACTTTTGCTGTTGCTGCAACTGCTCTCACTGCTGTAAATATTGGGGCTTCTGGTATGTTGCTGTCCCTCCTTGTGAATTGCCTGCCAGAAACACCCAGGGGTGAGGCTTGCGATACATTTTTTTATCTTCATTTGAGAGACTTTCAGCCTTAGGCTGGTTCGTCTCTACTGCGGTTCAATATTTCGCTTCTCCACATGTTTCCATTTTTTTTTATTCAAATCGTTTATTTTTACAGGCTCAGTTACATAAGTTTAAAGGTACCGAGCTCCTTACTGTATTGTTACTAGTATATATTCATTTTTCCTTAATTCTAATGTTAATAATATAGGAAACCGATTACTCGCTGTCGACTCGAGTTTAGAAGGGTGACATATTTTCTTCAGGAAAAGGAGGGGATATGTTGACAATGATCTCACTCACACTCTCAATCACACTCATCACACTCAATTCTTAAACCTATCTTATATCTAATATGTATTTACATTTCATCTTATTCTTAAGAAGGGATCCGATCTCTCACAAAGGAAAAGGAAAAGGAAAAACTAAGGGTATAAGGACAATCACACACGAAGATCGATAGCTTTAAGGAATACATATATTTGGGACATGTAATCAAGGTCTAACCGAGCCAACACGTCTCTCACCGGCACCATGGGCTGCCTTCCTCGGGCCCGAAGGGTGTCTTCTAAATTCGATCTGGCGACAAGATACAGCTCGCACGACCAAACAACGTGCTCGATGTCGTGGTAACCTTGGCCACAAACACAAAGGTTGTTGTCGGCAAGATTAATACGAAAGAGTAGCGCGTCTAACGAACAGTGATCGGACATGAGTCGGGAGAAGGTGAGAATAAAGTCCCGACTCAAGTCCAGACTTTTGAACCATGGTTTGAGGCTTACCTTAGGAATAATCGAGTGGAGCCACCGGCCCAATTCATCTTCGTTCCATTTGTGTTGCCAGTTAACTATGGTATTTTTGCGGCCTAAGAATAAAATTCATTGAAGGCGTTTTGACGCTAATAAATATCGCCTTCAATTGCATGTTTCCATTGTATCGACCAAAACAAATGTATGTGTCAGCAACCTTAGGATAGAACAGAAAAGCAAACAGCAGCTCATAAGTTTGTGCGTTTGTTGTCTTCTTTGATCTATTTTTCATATTCTTCATGAATAGAATGGTATGCACGGTGAACAGCAGCTATGTTTGTTTTCGCAGTAGTATTGATGTAAAGGGTACTTCAGTAGGGACGCTACAAAAGTATACCGATAGGAACAGCAAACGACGCTATATTTTTTCCGCTCTCTTGACATTTCTCTTCAGTAAGGTTTGTCATTTCATAATGGAAAGATATAAGATCCAACAACGAGTCGAGATTATTAAAATTTACTACCGGAATTCGGAGTCAATGGCCTCAACTTTAAAAGCGCTATGTCCTATTTATGTTCGTAATAATCGTCCTACCAGATCAACAATTTGCCGTCTAGTGGAAAAATTTGAATCCACAGGCACATTACAAAATGTTCCCGTGCCAGTGAGACAAAGAAGCCCGGTGTGTCGAGAATATTGCCGCCGTTAGCGCATCAATTGAGGAAGACCCAAATCAGTCTCTAACACGTCGTTCTCAAGCGTTGGGCAACTCTTCTGTGGCGAATTTTGTGAAAAAATCTTGGCTTACATCCTTACAAGATCGAATTGAAGCAAGAACTGAAGGCGTTTGACCAGAAGCGTCGTATGTTCGTGAATTGGGCTGAGCAACAACTTGAAATGATTCAGATTTTCATCGAAAAATCATCTTCAGCGATTAGGCTCATTTCTGACTGAATGGCTTCGTCAATAAGCAAAATATGCGTTATTGGTCAGGCAGTAATCCACACGTACTCCATGAGTCACCATTGTATCCCGAAAAAATTACGTTTTGGTGCGGATCATGGCCCGGCGGCGTCATTGGGTCGTACTTCTTCCGTGATGATCAAGACCGGCACTTTACTGTGAATGGGAATCGCTACCGCTCAATGATAACCGAATATTTTTGGCCCGAATTGGATGGTATGGACTTGGACAACATGTGGTTTCAACAAGACGGCGCCACAAGCCACACAGCGAATTTAACAATCGATTTTTTGAAAACCAAGTTTGGTGAGCGTGTTATATCACGAAATGGCCCATTCAATTGACCGCCTCGGTCGTGTGATTTGACGTCGTTAGACTGTTCTCTGTGGGGCTACGTCAAGTCTATGGTCTATGCCAACAAGCCAGCGACGTACGACGACGACGTACGAATATCGAACGTAAAATTGCAGCAGTATCGGTCGATTTATGCATGGTTTAAATTGATGAAAACATCAAGGATGACAGCTAAGCTAATCTAGACCGGCAATATCAACAGAAAGGGTTTCTGTTGAGAAGAGCGCAAAACGGAGATAAGTGCGTATATTCAGTTGCTTCAAGCAATCGACATATGAATATTTGTGTGCGTACGTGCGTGCTTCATAACTTGTATGTAAAAATAGCACATCTTCGCTACGCTGAAATTGTATTTGTATTCATTTTTATCTGCTCCCGTGTTCATTGGCCTTTTCGCGATGCAACAATCGTCTATTTTTATGCAATGAAGAACGATTGTTGGGTGGTGCAACAAGGGTTCTATTGGTGCCTGAAATGCATTGAACTGACGCTATGTCGAAGCAGGCATTAAGGTTGTGCACCAAAGAATTATTTTGGGAATACCAAGCTAGATCATCGTGAATGTCGTACTGGAATTTTATGAGTTATTTGTGTTTGCGTGCCAGTTGCAAAGCTACCTTCAACTAGGATTGCATTTGCAGTGAGCATAATGAAACAACGCTACTCTTTTCGAGTTTATTGAGATTCTCAGAAAGAGTTTATTTTAATTATTTAATTGCTTGGAAAGTAAATGTCGTTCTGGAATTTTGTATGTGATTTGGTTTGCCCTTGCCAGTAGCAAAACCTTCTCCACTAAGGATGTGACAGCTGCGCTTATCTCGAGAATGAAAAAAATGATTCAACTTTTTTCGAGGCCACTTTTGAGAATAGTACAAAATGATAAGAAGTGTTTAAATCCTAGACGCTTCAAGCCACCATTGTATTGGGTGTGTATGAATGCTGTGTTGTACATTTGTGTGGTGCTGGTTGGTTTACGTTGTACGAACGATGTCTAGAGGGGCGATTCAACAGAGATAATATTAAATAACATGTAGCATGATATTTGTAACTTGCAATTATTGCCATTGTTTTTGTTTCTATGCGGTGCCAAAGATAGATTGATGTATTCATGAGATGTGGAATAGTGGTGCTGATGCAACAAGTATACAATCGACTGTAGCCGAGTGTCTGTCAATTGCGAAAAGGTCACCGGAATAGAGTTCGAAGCAAATTATCAATGCATTGAAATTAAAAAAAAAATGCAATATACGATCAGTTAGTGTATTGTTCTGAGAGGACAAGAATGAGTCGTCAATCAATTATCGTCAGTTGATTCTACAATAAGAAAAAAACTTTTTCAGGGCGTCCAAACCTAAAATCTAAAATTTCGTAGTATTATAAAATAATATCCAAAATTATAAAACAAACGACTTGAATTAAATTACAGCGTAGTTCTACGTCAACAATGCGGTGGTGTCTTAGACACAACCTCCTATAATTTTTGGACTGTACAATTGAGAAGCACAAATTCGGCCAATCAAAACGTGGTATTAGATATTGCTTGATATTATACAATCCGCATTGTCGACGTAGGACTACGAGATTATTGCTAGCGAAAAAAACATTTATAAAAATTTGAGTATGGACGTTTTAGTACAAATATTTGGTAGCACCAACCGATGAATGTATTTTTGAACTGAGCCAATATGAGCAAATGGTCACATTAACTTTAAGCATTTACAAGTAGGTATTGTTGATTGTTCGCTGTCTAGAGTGACACTAAAACCAAGCATTTTTTCAGTTTCTCTTAGCAACATTACATCTCCTCCCAAAAACATGCCCAATAGAAATAATTCACCAATTGTATTATGCTATGTATCTTTCACATAACGGCAACAGAAGACATGAACCGAATCGGTTGTCTGCACTTTGAGATTGAGTCACGCTGCTACACTGCCTTCCCATTTAGATATCACACACTTTTTTTTGAACACTTTTGCTCCTATATTCCGCTTGAAGTGGGATCGATCCTCAGCACATGCAACAGTAATGCTTCCCACTGAGATTCTAAAGCGTACTCCCTCAAAAGATACTTTGTATCTAAATAAATCCAGTGTATGTCTATATTCCAAAAGTGCCATTTCCGCGCTGACACGAAAATCTCCCGTGTGTAAAATATTTAACCCATTTTGTATCGTAAAAAGAAACATGATTCCTCCGAGACAACTGAAATGCAAGTGGTTGAGAAAAAATAATCCAATTCTTTCACATTCTACGCCGTTATGTGGGCATATATAACAATCGTTTCAAGCAAATACAGTATCAGATAAAACGTTTGAAATGCTTTAATGAACAAATGAATGTCTCACCTCTAAACGTCCCAGGCACGGTGACATTATTAATCGAAACTTCGTTTTAATCAAATACAGGGGTCGGCATGAAAATGCTTAGAAAAGTAATGTGACACTTCCAATATAACCGTACCGGAAAGCCTTTCTAACGAATCTTAGAGAATTTCCTACTCGATTGGTAGGTGAATCATCGGAGTTCGTTCCAAGCGAAATTACATAACTTTATTTCGTTACCTGTGTTCTGATTTGGCACCCTTACTGAAAGACGGAGTCCTACGTCAAATTTGATTTGAGTATTTAGGCGTTATTGGTATTTATTTAAAGATAAAGATTAAATTGATTAAAAAACTCCAGAAAATATTTTTTTCTTTAACTTAACTTCATTCAGTTTTAATAGTCATTTGATACAGCCACTTCATTGATTCTCGGTCTTTCAGACCGTATGTGTGAATATAGGAGGATTAATAATGTTGTTATTCTAGATAATGTTGTTCATCGTTTCAACGTTGACCATTCAAAATCCATTCAAGGTCAAACTGACCATTGGGTGAACATGTTTCCCGCGCTCTTTTTGACGAAATTGTCGCACTTTGCTCCTTTATTTTTTGTCTAGTGTGCAAAGAGCTCAAATAGTATTATTTGAGCACAATTATTCTGGAACTATTGCTTCGTTGAAAATATCAAAGCTGTTGTTGTTTTCCGAAGTTAATAGCAAAAGTTGTATTTGTGACTCCATTTGCAGATTGTATCGTTATTCAGTTAACACGTTGAGTCCCGCGTCGGTCTCTAGGGGCCGACGTTGAGCTTTTTGGTAGGAAAGCGCAGACTGACTGGGATCGACAGTTACAAAATAAGAAAATAAAAATATATACGTTTTTTTCGGATGTGTTACAAGATGTGACCTTTCTAGTCGAATTTCTGACTATTTTCTATTTATACAATAAGTTTCTTTGGGCGAGACGGGACTCAACGTGTTTAAATCGTAATTTTAAAACAAATTCTCGTAAAAATAAGTAAAATCAATTCATCAATTTATCAGAATAAACTGCGGAATGATTGATTGAACGCCACCGGCAGGTCAATTAATGATATTAAATAGTTTCACCGCAAATGATACACGAAAACCAAAATTAAAGGCCCCTAGAGTGGAGGCGACGAAAATTCCGCTGGAACATTCAATTTCCATTGCATGTCACTTCGTGGAATCGCTCCAGGAAATATGTGGGTTATCGATGATACATAAAACCAGCCTTCAGCCGGTGTAAGCAGTCTCACCGTTGCGTTCGTTGGAGTTCCATTTTGTTCAGTTGTAAACGATAAAAGCGCTTATCCACCGCTCGCATGATGATGCCATTCATTTAATTTATTCAAGCATAAACAATGCTCCCCCGAAAAACCCGCCTTTCCTGTGTTGATTTGGCTCATTAGGTATGCAAACTGATTATCGATATTGTGATACGGGTCCTCTCTGTTATGTTAATTTTATAAGTAAAATATTGATTTTTTGGTACTTTCCGAAACGCGCCGATTTTGGCTACAAATTATAGAAGCCGTTCCGATTACGCGGATTGTTACCAGCAACGTAATGATTCGCACCAGAATCAATACTAGTCGTTTTCAATTGGAAACCAACTTAATTACAATTTCAATATTTAATAGCTGAGGATTTGGTGAATTAATTGTTAGCAAATGTATGTGGGCAAATAGGTAAATAGTAGTTTGGTTGTGCGGAGCATTATTTTTAAAACACGGAATGGAATTTGAGTATCGTGTGTTCACGTAATTGACCACGCAAATAACCTCATTTGGGATTTGTTTTTGGGCGATTAAAATGCTCGCACATTAGCTAATTGTATTTTTCGTTTTGTTTAATTGTGCTTCACTTATGGTTGATATATATAAATTGTTCACATTACAGAACAGAGCCTATTCAAAGTGAAGTCTATTCTTCGAATTTAAATTATTTGAAATCGGTGCCGCATGCCAATTTTTACTTACGATAACCAATTTAATCAAATTGTACATCTTTTTACCAAGCCCTTCACAAAATCTATATGAATAAAAATGGAAGGCTGAATGTGTTGGTAAGCGGAAAACCCGAGGTTCGATTTGTGCCGTATTCATTTTGCTGTATTAGTCTCTTATCGTAGATCAATATAGCGTAGAGAAAAATCGGAAAATTTTCGGGAAAACTCTGAGGGATGGTCGGAAAATTGAATTCTCATATATTCTACAGTTACATAATGATAAGCGTTGTTAGTCCATTTGATGTTTGCGCTAATGGAATTGATCTTTTTTGTGAAAGTGGAAATGTATTTCCAGGCGAAATAGCGGTTCCTATATCTTCTATTTATATAAATAAAAATGGAAGGCCAAATGTATTGGTTAGCGCAAAACTCGAGGAAGGAATTATCCAATTTGGGCCGTCTTTATTTTATAATATTCTCTGTATCGAACATGTATTCCAACAACGGAGAAACATATTATTTGCAACTGATTGAAGAATCTTGAATGTCAATTGTATCTGAAAATAAATTTAAATTATAATGACGAATTTTGGCAGAAGTACTAGAAAATTTATAGTAAAAGAAAATTGTAAAAGGTCAAAGGCTAATCAATCAATGGAGAGTTCTGCGATTCGACCCACGAACGTTCGCTTAGTAAGAAAACGTGAGTATTTTAATATGAAAAAAAAAATAGGGCGGGACAAAGTTCGCTAGGTCAACTAGTTATATATATATATATATATATATATATATATATATATATATATATATATATATATATATATATATATATATATATATATATATATATATATATATATATATATATATATATATATATATATATATATATATACGTAACGACGGGATCCCGCCCCCGCAGCAGCATAATCAGGAAACGCAACCCGAAACCAACGAGACGCGCATGCAGCATAATTGAAGATGAACCGCACGCGCGAGAGGTGCAATCCGAAACCCGCGAGCCACCACACACGGATGCTGACGCTGTAGTTCGTCCCAATAAAATAGGTTACTCTGGATTGCCTGAATCAGTCCCTAATTGAATTCCAAAGTATTAACACATAAGAAGACGTGTATTAAATGAGAGAATAAAGTTTTTTTTTATCCATCTCGATACCACGATCCTATCTGGCGCAGTCAAGTGGAAGTGTGTAGTAATTAAGTGATAATAGTGATCGCGAAAACCGAACTAGCTACGTTCCAACAGTGCAACAACTCATCCACCGGGAAACCGCTGCAGGACCAATACCAAGCAGTTTGTGTGTTTGAGGAGCGAAATCGGATCCACACACAGAACCCTCCCATAGAACCCGCACGAAAGGAACAATTTGAGGACTCCGGGAGATGAGAATACACATTTTCCTGTAAGTAACCCAGTTTTTACTTTTAACACAAAAGCAATCAGACACATTGAGCGAATGGATTGCAACGACATATAAACGATACTAATTCAGAGGTGCTAGCCCCTACCCGAGGTAAGCGAATACCTGGAATATCACAAGTGAATAAACAAATACTAACATAAAAAAAAAACACAAACGATAAACCCACAAGAAACGCAGAATAAACTAGCGAATAAAAAGTGAAAGTGAAACCACAAAGCACAAATATGGATAGAAATTCGGCTTCACCGGAGCCTTTGATTCCGGATTTTGATGAGTCTGTGCCAATAGTTGCACAGCAAAGTACAATTGCGGACGAATTAATACAACACATTCAACACTTAACAGAAAATCAAAACAAATTAATTGAAACTATTGCAAAACTGAAACAAAAAGCAGAGGATCCTTTTCTCCAATATAGGACTCCTGACCCCATTCGTAATTTACACGAATTCAAAGGAACTAGAAGAAGTGAAACTCAAGCGTGGATCGACGATGTCGAGAATACGTTAGAGCTATTTAAAAATCAGAAAGGCTCAATGGTGTATTTTCAATACATTAGGGCCATAAAAAGCAAAATTACAGAACGGGCGAAAGACACGCTTATTGCGGCCGGCAACCCGAATACATGGGAGGAAATCAAAGAAGTCCTCTTAAATGCACACGGAGATCGACGAGATCTCCCAACACAAATTCAATCTCTATTTTATGCCAAACAGGGCAACAAAAATGTTACAGATTACTATAACAAAATAAAAGACTCCAGCATTAAAACGAGTCTCGCGCTAATGGACGAATATAAAGGGTCAATTACAGCCCTAAATAAATTAGTAAGCCTCATGACGCTAACACGGTTTGTAGATGGCCTGGGGGAAAATCTTTCAATGAATGTGAGAAGTCACAAGCCAGATACGCTTGATGAAGCGTTTTTTTTTAATTTTATCTGTATTATAGTGATTTTCAACTCATTAGGCTGGTTCGTCACTTTTACTTCCATTTTTGGAAGAATGTCGGGAGTGAGAATTGAACTCGTGACCTTTAGCGTGAGAGGCATGGATGATGAAGCGTTATCGATCACGCTGCAATACACAAACGCGGTATTTAGACAAAAACTAGAGAAAAGAAGCAACACCAGTAGTAACAGTAATGCTAATCCATCCTCCTCAAAGGAACAACAATGTATACCCTCCATCAGGAAACCATAAGCAGAACTCGGGGAAATTTAGAAATAATAATTATAACAACGAAGACGTATCAATGAGGACACATACCTCAAAGATGCAAATGAATAACCACGAAGGGCAAGAGCCAGAGCCCAAAACGGAACAGATCAAAACCGAAGAGGCGAACGTTTCACAACTAGACTCAGGTGATGATGATTTCTTCGATGACGAACTAAATTTTCATCAGGAACACGCGCCAAACGTACTAACGTAAATAACAACTTCATACCTTATTTCACAATAAATACGACTAATGGTGAAATGAAATTTTTGGTGGCCAACAAAAATTATATTTCACAAGACCATGTCAACATCGAAAACGCCAAACCGGAAAGCGGAATTCGAGTAACAAACATGAATGGAACCCATGAAATTTCTAAATCAGTATCTTTCGATCCATTCGGTATCAAGAAAAAAGTGAAATTTTATGTTTTCAAGTTTCACGAATACTTTGACGGCCTAGTTGGGTACGAGACTTTGAGAGATCTAAGGGCTCAGCTCGACATTGGCAAAAATCAGTTGAGAATCGGAAGGAAAGCATTTAACCTGAAGAAGAAGTTCCCGACTAGCAATAACATACATCTGAATGAACAAGAGTTTCAGTTCATAAAAATTGCGACGGAAAAGGATGGCGATTTCATTATATCGGACGAAAAGAGTTTGGGTGAATTTTCAATACTCCCTGGGGTGTACCACAGCTCCAACAGGGAAGCCTTTGTAGCCATTCGTAATTACAGAAAATCTCGAATTGAAATTAACCTTTCGGAATTAAACATTAACATTGAAGAATTCGTTATTTCGAAACTCCCAAGTAAGAATTTCGAAAAATCCCAGTTCAAAATCACAGATGACTCTTTAAACGATAGAGAAAAAATCGAACTCGATAAAATTTTGAGGAAAAATTCGGAAATAATTTATTCGGAAAATCAAGCGCTATCGTTCACGCACCAAATTAAACACAAAATAAGAACAGTCGATGATATCCCGGTGCATACCAAGTCGTACCGATATCCTCAAATTTATGAGGAAGAAGTGCAAAAGCAGATTCAAACACTGCTGAAAGATGGTATAATTCAGGAATCAATCTCACCCTATACGTCCCCGATTTGGATAGTGCCGAAGAAGGTCGACGCCACGCGAAGAAAAAAATTTCGATTAGTCATTGACTATCGAAAATTAAATGAAAAAACGATTTCCGATCGTTACCCAATACCAGATATCACAGAGATACTGGATAAACTTGAGAAAGCGACTTATTTTTCTACTATCGACTTGGTCTCTGGATTCCATCAAATCCAATTAGACGAAAGCGATAGAGAAAAAACAGCATTCTCAGTCAATGGCGGAAAGTACGAGTTTACTAGAATGCCATTCGGCTTAAAGAACGCACCCGCAACATTTCAAAGGGTGATGGATGCTGTACTTCGCGAGTTCATCGGAAAATGTTGTCTAGTATACATGGACGACATTATCGTATTTTCAAGTTCCTTCGAAGAACATATCAAAGACATTCGGAACATATTTGGAAAACTAAAAGAGGCAAATCTAAAAATACAATTTGAAAAATGTTTTTTCTTTAGGAAAGAAACACAATTTCTTGGCCACACAGTTACGAGAGAAGGAGTTAAACCTAACTCCGATAAAATCGAAGTAATCAGAAACTGGCCAATCCCGAAGAACGAAACTGAATTGAAACAGTTTTTAGGCACAATTGGGTATTACAGATGATTCATTAGGGACTTTGCCAAATTGGTAAAACCCCTTACAAAATTACTAAGGAAAGACACTGAGTTCGAATTTTCTAGGGAAACAATAACATGTTTCGAGAAATGTAGAGAAATCCTAACAAGGGACCCGATTTTGCAGTACCCTGATTTCTCGTAAGAGTTCATTTTAACAACAGATGCAAGCGACTACGCTATCGGAGCGGTACTCTCGCAGGGGCCCGTTGGTAAAGATAGACCGATTGCGTTTGCATCTAGGACACTGAACAAGACAGAGGAAAATTATTGAACGACCGAAAAAGAGTTTCTTGCTATGTACTGGGCGGTAAATCATTTCCGACCATATTTATATGGTAGAAAATTCAAGCTAATAACAGATCACCAACCTTTAACTTATTCTCTAACAAATACAAACAAAAGAATTCTTAGAGGTAAACTCAAACTCGAAGAATACGATTACGAACTTTTATACAAACCAGGAAGGACAAATACCGTAGCAGATGCTCTATCGAGAATAAAACCGGAAGAGATCACCCACAGTTCTATCCAAGACATCAATAACCAGCATCAATATTCGGAAGGAAACGATACAAATCTAAGCACAATACATTCAGCGGATACGAGTGACGATTATTACATATGGACCACAGAAAAACCACTGAACATGTTTAGAACACAAATTATTTTCTAAATCGCAAACATAAACACCGACGTATACGAAGAAATATTCCCAAGATACCATAGACACACGATAGTGAGACCATTCTACAATGAGGAGGAAATCACCAAAGTATTTAAAATGCTATTGAATCCTAAAGGTGTGAGCGGCATCAAAGCACCTATTTCTCTGATCCAACTTATTCAAGAAACATACAGAAAATATTTCTCGACTAATAAAATTTTCAAGGTTTTTATTTCAGAAACGCTACTGGAAGATGTACGACTGGAAAACGCCCAAGATGAAATCATAAAACAGACACACTCCTTTGCGCATCGCGGAATGAAAGAAAATAAAATTCAAATTTTACAAAGATACTTTTTCCCGGAACTCGATCGTAAATTAAAAATTCACGTAGCATCCTGTGACATTTGCAAGAAAAGTAAATATGACAGGAGGCCACCCCAGCTTATCCACAAAAGCACATTTGGAGAAAAACCTTTTGAACGAATTCATATCGATGTATTTTTCATGAAAGGATCAAAATGGCTTACGATCGTCGACTCATTCTCAAAATTCGCTAACATAATCGCTTTAGAATCCCGAACAATAGTAGACATGAAAAAAGCAATCACAGAACACCTCAGAATATTCGGCAGACCACAAACCATAGTGTGCGATCAAGAACCAACCTTTAAATCAATCGACTTTGTCGGATTTTCGAACGATCTTGGCATCGAAATGCACTTTGCGAGTAATTCAAACTCGAATGGAATCGTAGAACGTTTTCATTCGACTTTGATCGAATTATACAGAACCTTGAAACATAAACACACCAACATTTCGCTTAATGACCAAATGAATATCATAACAGATATTTATAATAACACATATCATTCGGTCACTAAGAGAAAACCCCGCGAGCTCGTTTTCAACCAAAGAAACACGGTCGACATCGAAGAAATCACTGAAAACGCGAACAAACTTCAATCCGCAGTGAAATTAGAACTTGACAAAAGGAAAGCAGCGTACGAAAAACAGCACGAAAACAATAAAAAACCACCCCAACTTCATACAAACGATAATAAATATATTAAAATAACGCAACGGCTTAACAAAGTTCGAGATCCTTAAAAAATAGCAACCGTACTAACAGACAACGATTTAACTTTTACCGATAAAAACAACATAAAAATTCACAAAAATCGCTTGAAATCCTAAAGGAATAATAATACTAATTTGATAAACAACTTTACATTTCCTTGCAGACTGTTCGCCCTTACATCCGCAACGACGTATCAGGATGTATCAAATAACAATGGCTTAATAGTCTTTAAAATCAATCAAGTTAAAATAAAACTCGGATACGAAAGAATAATACATAAAATTAATATGAACGACATTAAAAATAATATCTTATACATAGAAAAGCTAGCAAACACATTAAATACAACAACCCATCTGAAAAATACCCTTGATTACAAGTTAAAAATTGCGCACGCCAAAACCAACAGCTTATCTCCTAGGAGAATTAGAAGAGGACTCATAGACGCTTTAGGTTCTACAATCAAATTCATAGCTGGAAATCCCGATCACGAAGATCTTTTGTTGATCAATCAAAATTTTGATAAACTCGAAACAACCTTGAATAAATTTATAACTAATGAATCAAAACAAATACGAATTAACAATCTCCTAGAAATCCATTTGAGCAATGTATCAAAAACATTAATAGATATCGAGGAATCAGTAAGAGAATCTCAAAATGAGCTAGGATATATCAACCTTATTTTTAACATAGATATTATTATAAGAATACTAGAAGATTTGGAAGAACAAATAACACTATCTAAACTAAACTTGATAAATAAAAATATACTTAGCCCAGCAGAAAAACTTTATATTTGGAATTTTCTAACTAAGCAAAACATAAGATTGACGTATGAAGACGAAATATTTGTTCACATCAATAGTATTGTCTCAATAAAAAGAAATCATTTTATTGTCATTGTAAAAAATCCCGATAGTAGAAAATAGGGACTACGAACTACTGCAGTTAGAACCAGTCGGCGGAAACAGCACGAAGATCAGCACGAACATAAAATACGTAGCAAAATATAAGGAAAAGCTCTTCCAACAATCCGGCAAATGCACGATATGCGAAAGAACAAAGGCAATCACCGACGAATGCATCTCCAATATTCTAAATAACTTCAAAGCAAAATGCATTTTTTCAAAACAAAAGGAAAACCCCGAAATCAGAGAAATAATTCCAGGGACCATAATAGTGGATACCACAGTAAGAATTCACATTTCGGACTCATGTGGCGACTCGAGAGAAATAACAACACCAACCATCATAGAAACTGAAAACTGTACAGTTAAAATAGGAAACAGTACATTCCACAACGTAAACAAAGTTATCGAACAGTTACAATTCATGACACCAATCTTTGGGAAAATTATAGAAGCCAAAGAACATATCCCCGATGCAGAAACACTTCACACCATCACCATAGACAACCTCGAAGAGCTGAACAAAATCAAAGTCCATTTGTCCAAAACACAAACCGTTGGAGGATCACTGTTGACCTCCTTACTCGTCCTTGCAATTCTCCTATTCTTTATTCACAGATACTTGAAGAATAGGAAGACAAAACCCAATACCACTATTCCCTGCCAGATGCATGAAGCCGCAGCAGATCCTAACCCAAAGCCCACGGAAAAGGACGAATCACCATCCACCCCGCAACAACCACCAGACCATCAGCAATGGTTGCGTTGTTGAAGAGTATGAAGAGTCAAACGAGGACGCTCGACACCTAGGGGGGAGGCGTTACGACGGGATCCCGCCCCCGCAGCATAGCAGCATAATCAGGAAACGCAACCCGAAACCAACGAGACGCGCATGCAGCATAATTGAAGATGAACCGCACGCGCGAGAGGTGCAATCCGAAACCCGCGAGCCACCACACACGGATGCTGACGCTGTAGTTCGTCCCAATAAAATAGGTTACTCTGGATTGCCTGAATCAGTCCCTAATTGAATTCCAAAGTATTAAATGAGAGAATAAAGTTTTTTTTATCCATCTCGATACCACGATCGTATCTTATATATACATATATATATATATATATATATATATATATATATATATATATATATATATATATATATATATATATATATATATATATATATATTTCGTGACAGTTTGAGACCCCTCCCCTCTCTCTAACGGGGGGCTGCCATACAAATGAACCACAAATTTCTAAATTTATCGAGAATAAATTAAGCAAATGAAACGAAAATTGCCGTGTGGAAGTTTTAGGGTGCAATAAATGATTCTATGGTGGTTAGATACCCTTCCCCCCTCTCTTAGGGGGGGCTGCCATACAAATGAAACACAAGTTTTTGCATTACTCGAGAATAAATCAAGCAAATGAAACCAAATTAGGCATATGGAGGTTCAAAGGTGCAATAAATAATTTTATGGTGGTTGGACACTCTACTCCCTCTCTAAGGGGGGGCTGCCATACAAATGAAACACGAATTTCTGTATTACTCGAGAATTAATCAAGCAAACGAAACCAAATTTGGCATCTTAAGGATTTAGGGTGCCATAAATGTTTTACAATGGTTAGATTCTTCTCCCTCCTCTTAGGGGGGAGGAGTATCTAACAAATGAACATACAAATGCATACAAATGAACATACAAATTCCTGCATTACTCGAGAACAAATCAAGTAAATGAAACGAAATTTGACATGTGCAGGTTTTAGGGTGCAAAAAATGATTCTATGGTGGTTAGACTTTTTCTTCTTGAATGGCGTTAACGTTCCCTGTGGAACTTTTGCCGTCTCAACGTATGCATTGACTAGCGTTATTTATTAATGCTTGAGATTTGTTAAGCCAAATAACACGCCTTGAATGCATTCCGAGAGGCAAGCTCCAGAATACGCGTAACCACAATCCAAGTCGAAGGAAATTCCTCTGACGAAAAATCCCCCGGTCAGAACGGGAATCGAACCCGAACAACCGGCATGATAATGTGAGACGCTAACCACTCGGCCATGGGTGCACTACCAGAGCATTAATCAAGCAAACAAAACCAAATTAGATGTATGGAGGTTTTAGGGCGCAATAAATGTTTCTATGGTGGCTCGAAACTCCTTCCCCCTCTCTTAGGGTGCGCTGTCATACAAATGAAGAACAAATTTCTGCATGACTCGAAAACTAAACTAAGCAAATGGAGCCAAATTTGGCATGTGAAGATATTAGGGGGCATGAAACGTTTCTATGGCAGACACCCTTAGAGAGTGGGAGAAGAGGGGAGGGGTCTGTCTTTATTCTATCATATTTTCTGTATCAAACATTTATTCCATGTAACGGAGAAACAAGTGGTTGAAAAATCTTGAACGAGAATTATGTCTGAAAATAATCTGATATTATATTGATGAGCTAGGCATTTTTTTATAAAAGGTAAATCCAACGGGGTCGATTAGAAGATCAATCAATGAACAGTTCAGCGATTGGATTCATGATAAGTTCGCTTAGTAAGAAAACGTGAATGTTTAAAGGTATTGATAGCAAAAAACAAATTTTGGTCGGGACAAAGTTTGTCGGGTCAGCTAGTACCATATAAACATGAAGAAAAAAGCCATATGGAAGAAGTGTGCTCAGCAATATTATTCTTATCAAGAAGGGAATCGGTATACATTCAGTAAAAATCAATTAAAATCAGTTCTTTTTGTTAAAACAAATACGTTGAGAGGTAATTCAGTTAGCTCTATTTTTTTAAGTCGCCGTCAACCAATAGGAGTTAAGAATAACTATCATAGAACGCATTTTCGGCAAATCTGATGAAACTCTCAGTGTTTGTTCTTAAGTTTGAAAATTTGTGAATAAAAAATATTTTATTTCTCCTTCGTCAACAATTTTGGTGAAAAAAAAAATAGTCAATATAACAACACTAAGATGGAACAAAGCAAAGGCAAAATCTTACCGTGAAAAATATCAACCCTTAAGGAGAAGGCCGAACGTGAACACATATCGTATATTTTCCATATTCATCACTAGGAGATGTGAGTCTACGGAGACGATGGGACCCATGGGCATTTCTAATGTAATGCTGCTCTTCTCAGCGTGCGTGCCTTCATCCATCGTCAACAAATAGTGTTGATACGCTTGTATTTCACTTGCTCGTTTCCACACCAGGAGCTAGCCCTCAAGGGTTTGTGATGTGGAACATTTTTCCTCTGTATGGCTACTTCGTTATCATTCCCACTCACAATTGATCCCCGCGCTTATTCATTTTGTCACATCGTAGCGCTGCCCAGCCTCGACTTGTATTTTTCATTTTTCAGGCATTTTTCTAAGATACATAAATTCTCATGAATATTAAAATGAAGTGATTTTGCGTTCATTCTGCCTAGGAAACAACGGAAAACACGCAAAGGTTCAGAGGGTCTTTGACCGCAGTGTTTGTTCCGAGTAAATCTTATTAGTGTTTGATTTAGAATGAAATACGCGATGGAAAAATATTTGCCATTATTATATAACGTGGTAGAAAATATCATACGACAGCTCAGAAATGGAATATATTCCCTCAAAAACACCATCCATGGAACGAGCGTTCCATTCAAGGGTATGGAAAAACAGGAATCACTTGAGAGCATTTCCAGCTTTAAGACGTTTTGAAGCATCCTAAGCGGCACTCGGAGAGCATTAACGTCATGTAGAAATATTCGCGTAAAGCTGACATGGCTCTCTGGGTGAAAGTTATTTTTCCCTCCTTTGTTGTCCCATAAATCAATATTTCAGCACACTTTCCAACAATAAATATTCAATGACGCTCGATAAGGTAATTTCAATCCTGACTGCTTTCGGTACGTTTCAAGGATGTTTGCATCCGTTTGCAGCAAATTTATTCCCAGAATGAGATGTGCTTGGTACGAAGTGTTCATCTGAGACGCCTTGTATGTGGGATCAACAAGTAAGAAAAAAAAACAAAACGATGAAAGCTTCCCAGCAGAGGATGGAATGGAATTTATAATCACGTTCTTGTTCTTCCGCCTATGTGTAGTGTTTCATATGATCCACCGAATTGGATGTGTAAGAAGCCGGAAAAAGGTTGATTCCAACGCAAGATATTTATTTCACCAACGTATTTTTCCTACAATTTGTGATCCGGAATATAATACCCGATAAATATGACTGAACCATTTACATCCGTATAATACGAATTCTACTTTTCCTATTGTGATTTCGGGCAAAAGATGCATCAGATGACTCAACTATGTTGAAAACACGAATGTATGAATGACATTCAAAGACGGCTGAGAAGAGATGAATTTTTTGCCATGCCAAGGACATCCATCCACCTCTTCCAAAAGATGATGAATACATCGAAGAAATCAAAAAAAGAGTTGTTTCCGCCCAGATGGTACTCTGGACAGAATTTCAGAGTTCATTGGACTTGTCACACTTCGTAGAAGAAATAGGTTCAATATATAACGTTTGAAAGAGAAAATTCATCGCAAATGGTCATATTTGTGTAAGGATAACACTTGGAATGCATCAGCTCATCGAGTCTAGGATTAGAAATTTAAACGACTGATAGTGTAACCATGTTACAGTCGGTATAAATCAACGTAGGCGCATCTAAGTCTAGTCGCGTAGAAATTTTGAACGAAGACTAAAAGCAAATTTCGGAAAATCATAACTCAAAAACAAAAAAAAAATTATATTTCTGATTTTTTGATATGTTATGTACTAAAGCTTGAACATTCAAGATAAAGCGAAAATACCAATAAATTCTCAAGAGCAATAACGCGCTTTGAAAATAAAAATTATGAATGAAAATACAGTCTATTGCAAAATTGAGTTTACAAATGCTACTTGACGATACTTTCCATTTATTTGGTATAAAATATTTCGAATACATCGATTCCTTTGGGGTCCCAGCCCATTGCTCCATAACAGGTAACGAGGAAGCGGACTCGTTAGCTAAGCTCGGGGCCTTGGAAGGCACAATTTTTGAGCGACAAATAACCTATCATGAATTTTTTAGTACTCCCCGTAGTTATGTACTCGCCAATTGGCAACACAATTGGAGTGAAGATAATATGGGTCCCTGGTTACATCCAATAATTCCCCAGGTTTCGACAATAGCATGGTTCAAGGGATTGAATGTAGGTCGGGACTTCTTTCGCGTGATGTCCCGCCTCATGTCTAATCATTACTTGTTAGATGCACATCTGTATCGCATTGGGATCGTTGATAGTAATATTTGTGTTTGTGGTGATGGTTATCATGACATCGAGCATGTGGTCTGGTCCTGTAGAAACTTTCATTCTGCCAGAGCTCACCTATCGGATTCACTCAGGGCACTAGGAAGGCAATCTGACTTACCGGTTAGAGACATCTTAGCTAGTCATGACCTCAACCTTATGCTTTCTCTTTACCAATTTATTAGAAGAAATGATATCTCTGTTTGATTCCTTCCCTCCTCATCAAACCAAACTACCCCACTCGCTCCATCCTAGTCCTAAATCCTAATCCTGTCCAATTAATCTAGTGTTAGATTTAGTTACTATTAAATTGTTAGTTTTAATTATATAGAAAATAAGCGATATTTTTAGGTGAAATTTGACTGTGTAAACGTTATATAATAAGTAATTGAGTCTGATTAATAAAAGTTTTGGGAAAAAAATTGATTCCTTTGATGCATATTTATTACTCACACACACTCACAGTTTCTTTGCGAATTAGCGTACCTTTTTTCATCAGTGATTGGTGTCCACACTTAACCATTGCTTGGGCAGTGTTGGTTTTTGTTTTTTTATTGATGTTTGATTTTTTTTTATTGATGTTAGAGGAAAGAAATAGGTATTGCCACACGTGCAATGATAATAATTATGAATTGTCGTGGAAAGACATTGCAGCAAATAGCATCTATACTCGGAAGAACCCACTCTACAGTAGAGAAAATCATAAACAAGTTGAAATACGAAGGAAACATGGAAAATCTCCCAGTAGAGAACGCAAACGGATCCTATCTTCTGATGAAGAACGGATAATTGTTCGAACATTGCGAAAGAACTCGAAAACAAACATTCCTAAATTGACTACCGAAGTAGCCGGCATCATTGGAAGACCTGTCTGCAAAGACACTGTCCGGAGAGTAGCATACAGGATCAATCTGAGAGGTCGTGTTGGCCGTGAAAAGTATTACATCTCAAAAGAAAAATATGAAAAAACGACTACAGCTTGCTATCTTCTTCTTCTTCTTCTTCTTCTTTAATGGCACTAACGTTCCTAGAGGAACTTCGCCGTCTCAACGTAGTATTACTTGCGTCATTTTTATTAGTACTTAGTTGAGATTTCTATGCCAAATGAAACGCCTTGCAATGCATTCTGAGTGGCAAGCTCTAGAATACGCGTGATCACAGTGCAAGTCGGAGGAAATTTCTTTGACGAAAAATTCCCCCAACCAGAACGGGAATCGAACCCGAACACCCGGCATGTTAGTTATGACGCTAACCACTCGGCCACGGGAGCACAGCTTGCTATGGCATATGTGAATAGACCTAAGAGGCTCTGGAACAAGGTCTTTTATACGGATGAGCCGAATACTGATATCTTTAAATCGAATGGAAGACAGATGGCGTGGAGGAAACCAGGATCGGTGCTTCAGATTCAGCATTTGGTTATCACAGTAAAACACGGCGGCGGTAGTCAGATGATGCATGGTACATTGGCGGCTTCTGGTACTGGAACCATGGTGTTTATCGATTCGGCGATTGATAAGATGGCTTAATTGATCTTCCTGAAACGTAACCTATAGTCTCCCGTTCAGAAATTCGGTCTCCCTCGTGATTACTACTTTCAACAGAATAATGACCCGAAGAAAACTGACTTCGCGGTGCTGGAATGCCTGCTCTATTATGTCCCAATCAACTCAAAACACCTCCGACATCACCGAACTTGAACTCTATTGAGTATATATGGTGGGAAATTAAGAAGCATCCATCCATCAAAATCCAGGGAACGAAGTGGAACTCAAAACGACGATTACGGAGATTTGGGAGGTACTTCCGTCTACATAGACCAGAAATCTCGATGCTCACAGGAAGTGCTGGACGCCAAAGAGGGGCCTTACCAAAACTTGGGGATTGATTTTGTTATCTTTTAACATTTCTGAACAATTTTCCTTTTCAGGAAAAACTTGAGCTGTACACTCAATTTTGCAACGTCTTAATTGGAGATTTTGAGGCGCAGTGTGATATTTTTATAGATTCTTTTCGATTATAGATTGTCAAAATTTGTAATATTTGATCATTTAACGAATAATGGTAAGACTGGAGAAATTCGATGCAAACATATGTCCTTTATACGACATGTTATTAATCTGATTTTATTCGTGCAAAGTAATGTAATATCTCATACTTTCTGTTCAGATTTTCAGAAGATTGTGCTTACGGTTCCATCGGAGCAAACCCCGTTATCAACATTTTCCAATAGGCCAATTCTATGTGCTTTTCAATCAATACGGTAACAGACATCACTTTCGGTTTCTTCAAAATATGAAAAAATACATATTTTTTGATATCGCAAATAAAAATTTTATTTTGTAAATAAAAAAAGAGTACTAATTTTTATTCTCAGTATTTTTTTTTCAAATTAAGCAAACAATACTCTATAACTCTTTCCAACACACTATTTCGGCACGACTCATATTTTTTGAGATATAAATTATCAAAGATTTCTCTTACTCAAAGCGATACTCTCTTTTCAAAAGTTACGCTTGAGCCAAAAAATGAACCATGATGATGTATTTGGAAAAGTTGTTGAAAATTATAAGCAACTTCATAAAATTTCATGAACATGACAGTATAACACGACAAACATATTAAAAGGGATTATTTACTATAAAAAAGACAATAAATTAGAAATATTTTTTTATATTTATTTTTATATTATATTTCGAGAATGGCTACATTTAGAAGAAGATTGATAATAACCTTTTTTGTTTTAAATCACATCAGGATTCATAATTTGTGGCTAAAAATGATTATTAACATACAAAAATTCGAAGTTTCGAAAATTCCTAAAAATTCTATGCTCCACAAAGTTCGTCAAAAATAATTTTACCATCTTGGGCCCATTTTTAAAATTTTCTGCATGACTTCTATTTTGTATGAAAAAATAAAAAAATAATAACAAAAATATGTATTTTGGATATTGCAAATTAAATTTTTATTTTGTAAATAAAAAAAGAGTACTAATTGTTTTTCTCAGTATATATTTTTTTCATATTCAACCATTAATACTCTATAACTCTTTCCAAGACACTATTTCGGTTCATAGTTTTTGAGATATAAATTATCAAAGATTTCTTTCACTCAGATCGAAACGCCCTTTTCAAAAGTTACGCTTGAGTCAAAAAATTTCCAATTGCTGTGGAAAACTCATATTTCTTCGAACCCAAACGGAATACACACTTTCATTGGAATCAAAATACAAGTTTTTAAAATCTGCATTTTCAGGACGATTTCATTTGGAATTGCTGATGGCTGTATTTTCAAATTTTAAGAGTTGTATCGTTTGAAATTAACTATGCGTCTCCATTGATTCAACATATTGGTGCTGCTATTATGGAGACGTATAAGTCTTTGTTCAATGAAACAGTACTGAACATGTGTTTCTGAAATTTTGATATTTGATGTAAAAAAGTTTGAACATTCGGGGAAAACATCTTTGGTTACGACACCTCAGAAATCATAAATATATTCACAGATTGCGTCCGAAAGTGTACCTTTGAGGTGCAGTGTAATATTCCTTTTTTCGAGGAATTGGTGAAACATGATTCGCTATCACCTCCTGATTGAATCTGTCTCAGCTACCTGACCCTCTGTATATATATCTTTTTTCTATGTATGAAACATGTCTTCTGAATTTAAGGAGGAAACCAAAAATAAAATTCTTACGTATTCAAAAACCATAAAAACATTTTTTTGACTCTGTTACATACATAATTTGATTATATATGAGGAACTCAGAAGGAAAGGGGTGTAAGTGACTTGATCGATTTATTTTCATCAACTTTTTCTTTAGTTAATTGCCAAATACAGCTGGGAATGTGTTCAACTGCAAAAACGTTCCAATTTGAGTTTGCTATAGAATCCGATAAATGAGGTTCTGACCTATCTTCCACATTGTCAAATATAGCTGGGAATGTGTTCGCAGCTAAGTTATGATCAAGAGAAAAAGTCGATGTAGAGATATCGATTATGTCACTTACAACCCTTTTATTTTGAGCCCCTCATATAGTGAATGTTTTTTTTCCTAAAAAAGTTCATACTCGATGTAAAAATATGTCCTCTATACGACAATGCTATATCGTAATGCATTAAAATCCGGACACTTAAGCGCTTACTTAATTTCAACTAATTTGGGAACAAAAAATATTGATAATAATGACTAAGGGGGGGCAGCCATAGAAATGAAACACAAATTTCTGCTTAACTCGAGAACTAAACAAGCAAATTGAATCAAATTTGGTATACGGAAGTTTTAGAAGGAATAAATATTTTTATGGTGGTTTGACACTACTTTCCCCTCTCTAAAGGGGAGGGGGGGGGTATGTTTAGAATGCTAAGCAACTCGATGACTAATCAAACAAATGGAATCAAACGTAGCATATAGAGGTTTTAGGGATCGACAAACGTTTCTATGGTAGTTCGATACTCCTCTCACTCTCTAAAGGGGGGCTCCCATACCTATAAATTTTGGGCGAGACGAAGTTTGCCGGGTCAGCTAGTATTGAATATAATGATAAAGTGACCGGATTAAAAAGCCGTCCGGATCGAAAGCATGACTGTAAATATGATCTGATTCGTGGACAATAAAGTAATTTTTCATACTTTCTGTGCAGATTCCCAGAAGATCTTAGATTGTGCTTACAAACGGCTCCATCAGAGCAACAAATCCGTTACTAACAGTTTTCGTTCTGCACTGTCAACTGTCACGTTTTGGCTCCTGTTTCAAATTTAAGAAAGTGCGACACTTATGTCGCGGTTAGCTTATTCAAACACGAAAGTTCGCACCAAACGTTGTTCGCGTTCAATGGATAAGAATGCTTGCTGTCGCTTTCATCTTTTACCTAGCCACTCTTTCGCACCTCTGCAATGTTGATACTAAATAATGAAAAAAAAACAAACAACAATAACTGTTTAATATTATTTGACCATTTGTTAAATAGCAGGTAGCAGGGTTTAACCACTCTTTTAGCAAACGAGCAAAAATATATATCTGGCTTCTGTATCTATACAGAAGCCAGATTTTCGAGAACACACCTAAAGATAATATGTGGATGGCTCAGTTGGTGCAAATGCAATGTAGTTTTTTCATAATTTTGTTCAATTTTAATATAGATACGAGGAGCCATGTTTTTTTTCCTGCTTACGAGAGGATTTCCGAAATAATGGTGGTTGTTTTCTGTCATTAGCGAATGGCTGCATTGATTTATACCGCTAGCTGTTTTGGGCTGTCTCTATACAGAAACCAAAAGTCGGGAAGTCATGAGTGCGGTCATAGTAATTATTTATTATTTTTTTTTATAGATTTTCCCACAGCCATCGTTATTTTTTCGACAACGGATTTGGTAGTGGGATAATTTACTGAATTTTTGTTTCATCCCGGAGTCATAGCTTCCGCCTATTATGTGTACACTGATCTTTATCTGTTTTGCTACGTATTAAAAAATATGTTCAGTTTTAGTTTTACTTAGATACATTTGTGAATTTAGGACCGTCGAATATTTTTCATGAATATTAGATTTAGTACTCTGCATAACTCAATAAATAATCCATATAACCTAACAGACGTTGGAAGAAGATGAATGCTTTTTCAATGCCAACACTGCCTAAGTTTTCTCAACTTCCCATAATTAATTTTTGCTTGAAGAAAAACAAAGTTTTAACCTCTACAGATAAGCTGTACTTTTTTTTAAAGCAAACATCGATCGAAGTTAGGTTCACCGAAACTTGTAAATTGCATTGCGGCATTCAGTGTCTGCTTTATGCATTTGCGATTTATACAGTTAACTCTAGCACTCTACTTATGAAAAATGATTCGAAGGGTGAGGCAATAAATTAAAAATGAATAGTACACTCCTACGCATGATTCGAGCAAAATTTATTATTTCGGAAATAATGCGGTTCCCCCAAACAAAATGGCATTATTGTTACTGTATTGCTAACAAATTGTTAACACGTGTCAGCAGTGAAATATATTGCTGTGAACGCCTCTGCATAATGACTCATGAATAAACATCGCCATGACCCATGTCAGATTTTTTGAATTAAACTTTAGCAAAACTTTTGACAGCCTTGGTGTTAGGTGCACATATTCACAGTGTCACCAAAAACGAACTTTCCCATTCTCTCGGAAATTATGCTATGCATGGACGCTGCTCCTGATTTAACTGAGTAGCGATAAGGCCACATCGCACCATAATGAAGCAGTGAAATATGCAACGGTTCATCGCATGGAGGCCAATCCATGTACTTTAGGCAGGCCCGAAGTTCGAGAGCTGCACATATAATATGTAACCATCTTAAAGTTTCATTCCCGTTCATCGCTGTATGATGAAGCTCTGGATCAATTTTGCCAGAACTTAAATTAGGCAATGGGCAGAGACGAACTATGTTCCAAAAAGTTGTCGAAAAACAGAGTGGAGTTATCTCATCGGAGCAGGGATTCAGCGGGATTTCACCACGGCTATATGCATATGCTATAATTTAGGCAGCACTGTTCGAGGAATATATTTAAGCGTAGCTAAGTTGGAGCTGGTTCGCACCCGGAAACTGCGACTGACAGTGCCTCATTTGTTTCAAAATTATTCGCTCCCCTCGAGTTCAGACGGCCATCTCGTTCAATATATCCGTTCCATGTATTTCTGAAAGTGAACAAATTGCTCTGCTCTTCATTTTAAGAACGAATACATTTTGGTTAAATTTGTATGGTATGTATATATGTTTTAGTTACTACCCTTGTTTTCTCTGATGCTGGAAAAGGAACACGAGATTATTTTGCATCCAAGACATTTACTCTCTACGAACTAAGAGAAATTCATATGATATCGGCAATTTTCCAAATTTACCCTTCTCTTCTTTTGGTAGAAACTTTGCAATATTCTTCATGGTTCTACGGAGCGTCAATTGAATGGCGGACGTAATGTTAAAAAAGTGTATAGGCGATGTCATCAGCATTGATTGTATCTGATATGTCCTCCTCGAATTATTTGGTACAATATTGCACCAAATTAATTGTCATATTGCGTATTTTCCGAAAATATATTCCCTTCAAATAAGATTACAGAATAAAATAGTTCGAGTGTCTTTCAACTCAAATTGGAAGGAACACTAAACATTGTACTGAATTTTGATGTTTTTTTGTTTATACTTTATGTAAATATAACATCATCTAGGAAATATCATGAGGATTTATTGAAATTGTCCGATTTTTTCGATGAATAAAACACATGATTTTCAGAAGAACCTCAAAACATTTTTATTCGTAAAATCCCCGATTCATCTCACACATTTCGCCAATCTTCTTCTTCTGAAATGGCACTAACATTTCTAGAGGAACTTCGCCGTCTCAACGTAATATCACTTGCGTCATTTTTATTAGTACTGAGTTGAGATTTCTATGCCAAATAACATGCCTTGAATACATTCTGAGCAGCAAGCTCTAGAGTACGGGCGACCACAGCGAGTCGGGGGAAATTTTTTTGACGGGAATCGAACCCGATCCCCCGGCATGATAATGTGTGACGCTAACCACTCGGGCCATAGGAGTACATCTCCCAGGTAAACTGTGGATTTCTTTCCAATAAAACTTTTGTTTTGTTTCTACGAAAATCATTCGCGTATTTTCGATCTATTTTCGGCATCTTTTTATTCGGCGAAAAGCTGTTCCGCAAGTGCATACCCTATTGAAGTAATATGGTGATAATCTGACGGGGCCACGTCTGGAGAATACGACGGGAGCGATACCGTTTCCCAGAGGAACTTTTGTCGTCTCAATGTAGGTATGAACTCGCGTCAATTATTAATACATAGTTGAGGTATCTTAAGCCAAATAACACGCCTTGAGTGTATTTTGAGTAGCAAGCTTCAGAATACGCGTACGCGTACTGGGACAGATAAAACCTTTTTTATCCCATTTAATTATTTATTCAGGCTCATCAGCATTTCAGCTGTAACCGTATTTTTAATCGTGTACATGTTACATGTTTTGTCGCATCTATAAATGGCACATTACACAGTTGCCATTCTAGGCGTAAGATAATTCCTGCTATACCATTTCATATAGTATATAACACAGTAGCCATTTAGGTTTAAGAGTATTCCTTCTGTTCTTCCATTGTTCAGTTAGACCACCGGACAGCGGCGACAGTTGATATGATCATTGTTGTGTTATTAATAGAACAACAGCCCGATGTTTCTTGCAGAGCAGAGCAGATGTTTGGATGAATCGATCTTCATCCGACCCTGGATCGATATCCATTGTTGATGATTGTTGTAGTTATTCTGTAACTACACAAAGATGGTCAATTCCTTCTTTACGTAGTGATTTCCTAATGACTAAATGTAACTTTGTTGTTTAAGTCATCATTGGTGCAAACATATTTTTTTACTAAAACATTTTTAAAATTATGGTGCGCAATTCTCATAAGCGCAACTGGCATTTTAAATATTTTCCCCCCAATATGTAAACATCTTGGCCATTTTTCAACACATCCTGGTAAGGTTGTAACGTGAGAACGAGTTAACCACAATCAGCTAAGCAGTGAAGTAGCGCAATTGAATTTGAAGCACGATGACGAAAGGAAAGTTCTTGAACGAAACTGAGCGGAGATTAATCACCGAATTGAAGGATACTGGTTTAAGCAACCGGGAGATAGCGAAGAGGATCGATAGAGGAGAAACAGTGGTCCGGAATTTTTTCAAGAAGGGCCCAAAATATGGCACCAGAAGGAAGAATAAAGGTAACTGCAAAATTTCAAACCGCGACCGGAACCGCATCATTCAGCTTGGGGAGACTGGAAAATTTAATGCCTCGGAAATAAAGCAAGAACTGAACCTTCCCATATTCAAACGACGTGTTTCCCAAATTTTGCGAGGATCTGGACATCTGGTTTACACGAAGAAGGCAAAGAAACCAAACCTCACCCCGAGGCACATTAAAGCAAGATTGGATTTCGCTAAACAGCACATGGATTGGAAGGCAAAGGGGATGAAGTGATCTTTTCCGACGAGAAAAAGTTCAATCTTGATGGTCCCGACTGCTGCGCGTATTATTGGCATGATCTACGAAAAAAGTGAAGTTGAGCAGTAATTTTGGTGGTGGAAGTCTCATGGTGTGGGCTGCGTTTTCAAGAAAAGGTAAGACTCCTATCGCCACTATTTCGACAAGGATGAACTCCGACAACTATGTAGAGCTACTGGACAGTGTTTTGGTGCCATTTACAGAAGACATTATGGACGACAACTTCATCTTCCAGCAGGATAATGCTGCCATTCACGTAAGCAAGAAATCATTGTCATGGTTTTCCGAAAAAAAACATTCAGGTTATGGACTGGCGTGCTCGTAGCCCGGATCTCAATCCCATCGAGAATCTCTGGGGAATTCTGGCAAGGCGAGTCTACAGTGATGGACGGCATTTTGCAACAGTTCGTGAGTTGGAGAGATGTGTAAGGGACGAGTGGAATAAAATTCCACATGAAATGTTGGATAATTTGATTGAGTCAATGCCAAACCGTGTCTATGAAACTATTCTGAAAATTGGTAAACAAACCAAATATTGAACGCTGTCATTTTCATGTATAAATCGTTTTTTGAGAATAAAGTCTGATGTGCGCTTATAAGAATTTCTACCTTAAAAACACGTTTTTCTCATTCTGAATAACTGTTGAGAACAGGATTGGGACTTTTCTTGGCAAGATAAACTTGATGTTCGAAGGTCATTTAAATTCCATAAAAATATTTTGGAAATATATATCTAGTTAATCTTACAGCCAAAATATACATGTGCGCTTATAGGAATTTCTCGCACTGTACATGAGTACATTCTGTCCAACATCCAGGTGATGATCTTGCTGCTTTGTGTCATTGTAAACAAACAATGCTTCAATTATATTCTAGTGTGTAGGTACACTGCATGATTTTCATATGTGTCTGTGCAAGCGCTGAGCGTAACCGATTTATTTTTTGGTATTTTTCAAGTGTCAAGTTTTTATAAGACCAGTTACATTTTCCGTTGTTTCAAATGTTTTGATCAATAAATCTGGAAAATGCCGAAGGGAAAAGTGCTCACGGAGAGAGAAGAAAGACAAATCGATGCATTTCACCAAGAAAATGTTAGCATCAGAGAAATTTTGGACGGATTGGACGATCTCATCAAGTAGTGCTCAATTTTTGGCGAATCCTCAAAGATACGATAAGAAAGAGAGAGCTCCACGTAAATCGAAGCTCTTTGACCGGGATAAGCGGGAAATAGCTATAAACGCTTCGAATATCTCGAAATCGCTTATGCAAATAAAGGAATATTTGAATTTAAATGTTACTCGGGTGACAATTCGTCAAGTTTTGGTAAAAAATCCTCACATAAAGAGGGCTTGAAAGCTCACATTAGCCTACCGTGGGACATGGTATGTTGGGACGAAGAATGTTTCCAGAATAATACATTTTGCTGTATACCACAACGAAAAAATGTATAGGGTATCTTCACTGACGATAAAAAGTTCAATTTGGATGGTCCTTATGGTTTCAACTGGTTACTGGAAGAAGGAACAGTATTTTCCAGCCAGGAATTTTGGTGGGGACTTGTGCATGGTTTGGGCGAGATTCTGTGCAACCGGGAAGCTTCCACATCATTCAAGGATTACATACATGTTCTGGAATCCTCTCCTACCGTGTTTTATTCACCTTCCAGCAAAACAATGCTACTATTAATACCAACAAGGAAACTAAGCAATGGATTGAGGACCTAAAACTTAATTTTTTGGACTGGCTGACTCGCTCTCCAGCCTTGAATCTTGTTGAAAATCTTAGGGGGATCATTGTACGCAGAATCTACATTGAGGGAAAACAGTACACCACGATTGAAGAGCTCAAGGTCGCAATTTCGGAAACATATCGAAATATATCGAGAAATCCGTTCAGCAGAATTTGATAAATTGTATTCCAACATTAATTTTCCTGGTTATTAGCAGAAATTGCAAGGTTCCCAATTATTGACATGTGAATCAACCGATTGTTTTGAATTTTTCATGAAAATACTTATGAATTTTGAAGTGGTCTTATAGAAACTGCTCAGCTGAAATTATCATATTTAAGCAGAATGAATAAACAATCTACTCTTTTGAACGAAATTGATGTTAAATATTCTTTATTCTAAGCTTTTAATGAATGTATCTTGTTGAAATTTTAACTGTTTGTGTTGTAACGAAATAGAATCACGGTGGTCTTATAGAAGTTGGACAGAGTGTGTATTACACCACACTATAAAATTAAATTGAATCTTCTGTCAGAAAACACAGAAACTCTTCTTTTTAGGATGTTCCGAAAAATATAAATTTTACCCTTTTTTCAAAATTTCACATCTTTTGAGTCACTACGCCGATTCAGATGATCGAAATATCAAATTAAAGTTGATCCGCTTATAGTCCAACAACTCGGGGTCGACAACGACTTCTAAGGGGCGCAATGATTTCGTGTTTAAATATAAGGGCTGGATGATGATCATCCAACGGCATAATTAGTTCGACGGCAGAGCTTACTGAACATTGGTGACATATATCAGGTCTAACTAACGCTGATTATAGTTTCGAATCATTTTGCATTGGTTCAGATTGCACTGTGAGACACCGTCCAATAACAGAAGAGTTCTGGCTGGGTCCTGTTCGCACCAATGTGGGATACGCGGAGTTGTTTCCGTCGGTAGAGTATGACCAAGATAAGGTTAGTTGATCGCAGTCACCCACGACAAGGATTTCGTAGATTTCGGCACCATCACGTTTATTTCTTTATTTTTCTTTATTTCGTCAAACTACAGTAGGCTACAATTACATACATTACATTACAATTACAATATACTTAATGAATAATTAATAACTATATTTATGAAAATCAATTATTAGAGGTATCATGTATTTGTAATGAATTACGAAATGCAACGCAGCAAACATATATGACAAAACTGTAATTCACGAATACGATCTTTCAGTCAATGACTTTTTCAATAATTTCTTCGTCATTGTCACATCAATTACATTACTGTACTTATTGTAGGTTCTCATCATTCTATTAAGTGGACCATTCATCTATCATCTTCTTCTTCTATATATATAAAAATGGATTTCTGTCTGTCTGTCTGTCTGATTCTTATGGACTCGGAAACTACTGAACCGATCGACATGAAAATTGGTACCATACAAATGAAATACAAATTTCTTCATTACTCGAGAGTAAAACATGCAAACGAATCCAAATTTGGCATGTGAAGGTTTTAAGGTGCAATAAATGTTATTACGGTGGTTCAACACTCCACCCCCCTCTTTAAGGGGGGGCTGCCATACAAATGAAACACAAATTACTGCATTACTCGAGAATTAATCAAGCAAATGGAATAAAATTTGGCATGTGGAAGTTTTAGGATGTAATAAATGTTTCTATGGTGGTTAGACACTCCACCCCCCTCTCTAAGGGGGGCTACCATACAAACGAAACACAAATTTGTGCATAACTCGGGAGTTAATCAAGCTAATGGAACGAAATTTGGCAGGTGAATGTTTTAGGGTGTAATAAATGTTTCTATGGTGGTTAGACACTCCACCCCCCTCTTTAAGGAACGAAATGGAACGAAATTTGGCATGTGGAAGTTTTAGGGTGTAATAAATGTTCCTATGGTAGTAAGACACTACACCCCCCCCCTTCTTAGGGGGGTGGGGGGTCTGCCATACAAATGAAACACAAATTTCTGCATTACTCGAGAATTAATCATGCAAATGAAACCAAATTAGGCATATGTAGGTTTTAGGGTGCAATAAATGTATGAAACATACAAACAAATGAAACACAAATTTCTGCATTACTCAAGAATTAATCATGCAAATGAAACCAAATTAGGCATATGTAGGTTTTAGGGTGCAATAAATGTTTCTATGCTGGTTAGACTCCCCACCCTCCTCTCTAAGGGGGGGCTGTCATATAAATGAAACTCAAATTTCTGCATTACTCGAGGATTAATCATGCAAATGAAACCAAATTAGGTATATGGAGGTTTTAGAGTGCAAAACATGTTTCTATGGTGGTTAGACTCCTCACCTCTCTCTCTCTCTCTCTCTCTCTCTCTCTCTAAGGGGAGGCTGCCATACGAATGAAACACAAATTTCTGCATTACTCGATAATTAATAGACCAAATGAAACTAAATTTGGCATGTGGAGGTTTTAGAGTGCAATAAATGTTTCTACGGTCGTTAGACACTCCTCCCGCTCTCTAAGGGGAGGGCTGCCATACAAACGAAGCACAAACTTCTGCATAAATCGAAAACTAATCATGCACAATTTGAGATGTGAGGGTTTTTGGGTATGAGAAATGTTTCTATAATGGTATGACACCCCTCCCTCCTCTTGAATGGAGAGGGGGTCCCATAAAAATATTACACATATTTAAACCAAAAATATTCCAACCAAACATGGCAATTGAAAATTTTCGGAAAACTCTGAAGGAAAAAGAGAAAATTCGGAAAATTAAATTCATAGTGACATGTGCTGTTAGTCTATTTGATGTTTGCGCTAGCGAAATTGATTTTTGTTCGAAAATGTTTGAAGTAAGTTTTCAAGTAAGTTTTCAGAACTAATCCTGTGTGAAACTAAGTCAATTAAACATGGAATTGCGGCAAATTCTCTGAGTTTCTCAAGTGTTTGAATATTTATTAACATACAACGGGCTTCATATGGGGAAAGGGGATATGTTGTCCAGCCTAGCTTTCTCAGGGCAAATAATAAATATTGTTTTTGTACTGATTCTTTTCGATTGGAGTGCAGTTCTTGATAGGGTGCCCATACAACACTGAAATATTCTAAAATAGATCTTACAAAACTTATATACAATGTTTTTATTGTGTATGGATCACTGAAATTGTAACTAAATCTTTTTATGAAACCGAGCATACTATTTGCATTATTGATCATTGTATAGTAATGTTCGCCAAAAGTGAGTTTCGAATCAAGACTTATACCTAAATCTCTCAATTTGACGCATCTCTCTACAGTTTCAACGACATAATATTACATTTTTTCACATTAATATCTAAAAGACTTTTCACGCACCATTCGAAGACTTTGGTTACTTCCATGTACAATTTCATGTCATCAGCATACATTAGAATGTTGAGGTTAGTTAATACTAGTGACACATCATTTACGAGTAGGATGAAAAGTAAAGGGCCTAAGTGAGAACCTTGTGGAACTCCGGATGTGACATTCACTGAACTAAAGATTTTTCCTCTAAAGCGAATAAATTGTGTTCTATTGGTGAGGTAAGATTCTACCCACTTCAATAGAGTTCCAGTTACTCCCATACGTTGGAGCTTGAAAATAAGCATTGGAATATCTACTCTGTCGAAAGCCTTGCTGAAGTCCGTATAAAGAGTATCGACAACGTTGCCTCTATCCATTACCGCAAGAGAATAGGATACAAATTCTAACAGATTCGTGGCAGTGGATCTTCCTTTAAAAAAACTATGTTGATTCGGTGAAACATAATGTTTTAACTGATTGAACTTTTTAGTATTGACAATGGATTCAAATAATTTGAGAATACAAGATAATATGGCGATGCCACGATAGTTATTCATGTCAGAACGGTTACCAGATTTGAAAATGGGTAGTAGGAATGATTTTTTCCAGACAGAAGGAAATATTGCGATTTTTAGCGATAAATTGAAAAGCAAGGACAAAGGATTAACGAAAGCCGATGCCAACTTTTTAAACAACATTGGAGGGATACCATCCGGCCCGGGACCTTTAGACGAATCCAGATCCTCTAATGCGATAAGAAGTTCGTTAGCGGTAATATTATCAATTGAGACCGAGTTTGCACATTCGGGTAAAAACGAAAAACAATCGTAATCTCGAACCATGTTATTTGTTGTGTAGTTACCTTGGAAAACACGGGCGAATTGATTACTAATATCACTATCGTTTGATGAACGTATTCTCCAAATTTCATACTTGATGGAAAATTATTAGATTTCATCTTATCGCTGGCAAAATTGAAAAACTTCTTAGAATCGGATTTAATATTATTTTCTATCCTTGTTATATAGCTTTCATATTCTAGTGATATTTCCGCATCAAGGTTTCTACAAATATCTTTGTATATGGTTAAATTATCCAAAGTTTCGTTTGTTTTGTATCTTTTATGATTTTTTTTTGTTTTTGAGATTTTTAATATCACGAGTGAACCATACTGGTGTTTTTGAATTTGTATTAAGTTTTTTTCTTTCTTGTTGGAACATGTTCGCTTATGATTCTATACTGATTATCATCAAAAATTTCAACAGCTTTGTCTATGTTCCTTTCATCTTTAAGTAGAAATGACCAATTTATATCATTAAGCTTACAATTAATTTGCTCGTAGTCTGCCTTTTTGAAATAAAAAAATTATCTCGAAATCGCAATCGGCAGGGCGTTTACTTGTGCTATCGATAAAAAAAAGTATTCTATAGCGGTGTTGATTTTTTAATTTTTTTCAAAGAGGACATTCAACTTTCGAAACATGGAAATCTTCTGTGCAATTAGTAAACAACAAGTCTAGGAAACAATTTAGTTCATTTGGAATAGGATTGATTTGACATAGACCTAGTTGGCTTGTTTTATCGAAAACAAGTTGCAATGTCTCATTTTCGCCTACAATCGGGAGTAAGATTGATTCGTTCTCCTCGTCGACAATGAAATCAATTGTATTTTGATTGAAGTCCCCGTAAATATGGATTTTAATTTTAGGGTCGAGTTCATCAACAAATGACTCTATAATATTTAAAAATTTCTCATGAGAATGTTATTTGACAAAATTAGGAGGGAAATAGATAGATACAAAAACATGTGTTTGACCATTAATACATACTTTAACCCACACATCATCAAATTCTTTATGTTGTTCACTAGGAATACCAACTGCGTTTATCAGGGCATGAGTACACCACCCCCCGATTTTTTATCACACAATAACAAATCTCGCTCACACCTAAACACGTTAAAATTGCTACCAAATAATTCTTCACTTTTCACTGTGTCGTTCCAACTGGTTTCAGTGGCCAGTATTACATTGTACAGGCAAGCATTAACTGTTTTGTATATTTCTTTCATTTTCGCCGCACTACGTATTCTATTGAAATTTTGACAATAAATAATTATTTCAAGTACTAAATCTTCATCCGAAGAATGCGTCAGTGGTGGTGAAAACTCGAGCAACTGTTAATGGTCGTACAGCAGCATAGCATGCACCTGTGAGACGATGAATGTAGCTGCGTTGTGTGTGGAGGTTGATGGTCCACAGGATATGGGTTAAGCACCTCTCCTCTTTGGAAGTTGATCATTCGTGGATTCGTTTCGGGTGGCCTAAAGAACTGATGTTTAGCCGCTGCTCTGTCCGGTGGTAGAAGCACGGTATTGTTTCTCGTTTGATGGTTGTTAATGTTGTTCCTGCTGCTGGATTCGCAACTATTAAATCGAATGTTGTCCATGTTGAATATACTGTCATATCTGTTTGGGCTGTGATGGCGGATGTTATTAATGTGTGAGTTGCTCCTGATATTTCTGTGGCGCGCATTATTGTTATTATTTGTATATCTATTGACATAGTTGGGCTCTGGGTTGCTGTAATTCCTTCTACTGTCAATATTTCGATGATTATTCCTATTGGGTTGTGTCGTACTTCTGGTCGACTTTTCGCACGCCGATATTTTCACGTCCTATTGCACCAAAGATCGTACACTGAATCACGGGAGAAGTCAACCTCAATCACGAAACACATTAAAATTCGCTTTCTCTTTTCTTTGCATACCCTATCCGATTCGTTCTCTCTTTTGCCCCTGTACGATATTAATTACGCGACAACTTGCGTTTGTCAATCGCATAGATTTTGCGTTTATCTACACTGCCATTTACATTTATATATTTTATATGATATTCCATTTGAAGTTTTAATCATTTGAACAAAGATCCAAAATAAGTTTGAAATAATAATGTCGAACATAATTCTCCAAAATTCATTGAATTTTACAGACTCATCATATTCCCCACAATACCTTCCCTCTCTACTATCAACCGTCAAATCATAGTGAACTCATACGAATGGTATAACAATTATTTTTATTGGACTCAAAATATAAATTTTGTAATATTCGTCCAACCAATTCAGTTTATCATTCATATCATCTCGAAAGCTATCCACATACAAACAAGACACTTTTTCAGATGCATTCATTCTTTCTTTTTTCTAACAAAACAGAGAAATTCGTAATTGTGAGATCCATTACTCAGCTTTTTCAAATTTCCGTCTGGAGTAAGCTGGAATTTTTGTATTTAACAACAGAAGAAACGTAATTTTTTTCAAGTTCGTTAAAGAACAAAGCTTTTTTTAAATTCAATAGTTTGTCAGCAACCGAATGACACAATATTCGTTCTGAATCCAAACGGTTCTTTAACACCATTTCATCAATGAGGAAAATTCGTTCGGGGCCGGGTTTCCATTGTTTTACATTTCAAAACTCATTTCATATGATAGTGGATGTACTCCGAAGTACAAAATAGTCGAATACTCGTGGTTTACTCGAGATTGGTATCACAAAGAAATTTCCTTACTAGTTGATAATGTATCATTCATGATTCTATAATTATTCAATGTAATCCGTTACACAATTCATAAAATCAAATATATGCACGAAAACATTTACGAAACGAAAATAGTACCTTGGCAAAAATACAAACGCAAAAGATGCGTTTTCAGAAAGCTATTCAAATGATTCATATGCTTTTACACGTTGAGCTCCATTTCGGCCTCTGAGGACTGACTTTCAAATTTCTCTTTCTTTCGCGCCGATACTAGCGTAAACTCGTCGGGGAAATATTTTGGTTGCTCTCCTTTGTATTAATGAAGGATTCTGAATAGATCAATGACAAAATCACAACCTAGGGCGTCTATATGTTGTTACCGATTACTAAGGTTGTTGAAAAATACTAAACAATTTCATCTTTTAGAGATAATAATGTTTTCATCGTACACCACCCTGGACTTCGCGTCGTGCTTCGATGACTTTCTTTCCTCAACCGGTTATACGATATTTTTCTCAACCTGTTCACCATTTGTTTGTCTCAACGACGGCAACGGTGGTATCAACATGCCTCATGTTCGGAACAAAAGTGCTATTTCATTATTTAAATGCTTTTTTTTTCTTTCTTCTCGCTATCCATATACAAACATGACGTTTTTGCATTCTCTCTTAAATGCATTCATAGGATGATCTTCGCTCCTATCATCATCACTATCCTTTTTCAAATTCAGGATTTTAGTTTATTGTTTATTGAAGATAATCACAAACAATATAGCCCTGGTACCTGATTTCAAACCACCCTTCGGATTAGTGCTCGTTGTTTGTAAACAACCAATTTACGAACACTTCCGAATGATGCAACTATGCAAATCGGAAGCAAACGACGTATTTGCGATCTTGCGTCTATACGTGTGTGTGTCGTTGATGCTAATTTGCAGGTTTCCCATGTATAAGTAAGCAGAGTGATTCTGCCACAATCTGAAATATCACTTGATGTTCAGAAAAAAATTCCACTTGCCAAGCCGTGAGCAGCAAAATTCAGAATTTCCTTCTGTCGTCAAACACTTTGCACAACTACATTTTCATGCAGTAAAACAAAAACATGCCATCTATTTTGTTTGGATCAAGTAGACAAAGGAACATGCTCGCGACATTCATGGGCATGAAAGAGAGAAGCTCCATTTTACTAAATCAAACGCACACACTTCAACTAAACCGTCTCGCATAAACCGCACGAATACCAATGGGTGCACACCACGCAATTTCTTGCAACTGTGATGTTTACTTTATATTTCTCGTCTCGTTCTTTGTTCTTCCAACGAGAATTAATTTGCTCACTCTCCCACTCACATACACTCGTGTACGCGAGGGCTACCCCAAAAATAAAGAACCAACTCTCAAACTCTGATCCACTTCGATGAAGAGGCAAGCAAACAATAGCTTCTTCCTACACAAGTCGCACCGTTAATAGATGTTTTTGACACTAACACGATTACCGACTACTATATGATTGTTTTCCTACAACTTTCAACCCACTCATGCCGCTAGAAGCTCCTTTTGTTAACATGAACCACCGTCTGACATTTTGTACTTCTACTTGCGGGCAAGCTGTGTTTTTCCATATCATTGTTGCTGGTTTACAATTATTTTTTACCAGGAATTCTAATTGGCTTAACATACATTTTTTGCCATTTTTTAACCGTTTCATAATTACTCTGGCTTACCTTTTTCTTTTACCAGTGTTTCAAATTGGCTTACCGTATATTTTTTGCCAATTTTTCTATCGTTTCACGATTGCTCTGGCTTACCTTTTTTTTTGCCAGTGTCATATATTCTTTCTAATTTCTCTTACCACCAGTTAATTTATATTTCCTTGGAGGGAACGTTGTCTGCGCCATTGTCGTACTTCTGGTCGACTTTTCGCACGCCGATATTTCCACGTCCAATTGCACCAAAGATCGTACACTGAATCACGGGAGAAGTCAACCTCAATCACGAAACACATTAAAATTCGCTTTCTCTTTTCTTTGCATACTCTATCCGATTCGTTCTCTCTTTTGCCCCTGTACAATATTAATTACGCGACAACTTGCGTTTGTCAATCGCATAGATTTTGCGTTTATCTACACTGCCATTTACATTTATATATTTCTATATGATATTCCATTTGAAGTTTTAATCATTTGAATAAAGATCCAAAATAAGTTTGAAATAATAATGTCGAACATAATTCTCCAAAATTCATAGAATTTAACAGACTATTCCCCACAGGTTGGTTCATCCTTTGATTTCTTCTGCGACGGTTCCTGGCCTTTTCAGCTTCCTTTTATTGATTGAGCCTACGGAGTTCTCGCGCGTCATATTCGGTCCAATTAGCTTTCCACCTTCTGATAGATCCTAGAACTCGCCAGTCTGAATTTGCTGTATTTCGTTCTACACTTGCGCTCAGTTCTTCTGCCAAGCTGGGACTCGATTCTGATGGTGGTGGAAGGAATCGTTCGGTATGAATACTCGATGCCCCCAGAATAGTCGACAACATTTTCACCTCATCTGGGACTTGGATTCCGATTTGGGCATTTTGTGATCCGTCATTAATATTACCAGCAATTTCGAGTGATAAATTACCCAGCTGTTCAATTTCCTCACGCATTTGGCCAACATTTATGTGACTCGTCGTAAAATGCCTTTTACCACGCGTTTCGCAGTGTGGATGGAAAGATCTAACAAAAATTTTGCCTTCGTCTTAATATTCATCTGCCATCTATTCCTTTAATGAATTAACATGTATCGGAGACATTCCTGGCAATAATTAGAATGCAAGCGGAGCGGATCGGAGAGCACGTGTTATTGTTTCGCGTTGGATGTTCCTTGCTCGATCCATCGATGCCATCCACGAATCCACCCATTCCACTATAGGGTATAGACATTCTCTGAGTCTGTTGGAAATTAGTATAGAATATTAGATTCTATAATTTTCTGTGGGTAAACAAAATAATAAACAGCAACTTAGCATTATATAAACATTACGCTACAATGTTGATTTAGAACAGCATTATTCAGATGAATAATCCTTCAGAATCCTTTTTTCAAAGGACCAACCTATATAGAATTCTTTCCGGAAAGTTAATTCAAGCATCACCTAACCGTTTGTAGCACGAACTGCTGCCGTTTAATTATCTTCAATTCTAATTCTCATGTAATAGATTAGCTCTGGCCATTAACGAGGTTTTATCATAATGGATCTCAATTGAATCCATTGATTCAATCATTCTAAAAAGCGATGGAATCGTTCGAATTAATCGTTTGTCTCGCTGATGAAAAGTTGATGAAAAGGGGGAGGGTGTGGTCTCTTTTTGATAGAGAGGTCCCCGATATTGACACTTGTCGCGCTGATGGCTTGTTTAAACGATATTAATCCCATCTGCTGCCTCCCCCTTCGGGACGCGATAACGAGTGAAGCCTTCAAAGACAAATTGGACAGCGTTGCGTTCTCATCGGAACGGAGTGATCTCCCACAGTTTTGCGCCATTGGAAGGACACTTTTAATTGCGAACACATCAAAAACAGGAACCGAAAGTCTAGAGCTGTGTTCACGCTATTCATTATTATTATAATACCTTTGGAAATCACTCTGCTAATTAATCAAGCCGAGACGGTTCTTGCTTCTTGTTTGCCAATCTTCAAGAGACCAAATTTGCCTTTCCACACCGAAACGATGAACGCCTTGGGACTAAATTTGATACTGAATAATAATAGCGTCCCGGACACGAACTGAATCTCGGATGCCGTTTGCTAATTAGACACGACGACCAGTTCCAGTTTGCAATCGTGCTCAACATAACAAAGACAAATAATGAAGCGGACTATGGCTTACCTAGCGTAATGTCAGGAATGCAATTAATAAAACAAATTTTGTGATGAAATTATTAAATATTGAATATCGATGATGCCCGTTAACGATATTACCTATGGGATTTGCTGCCGGGCCGAGCGGAAATTGCCCCACCCACCAAAGTGGAATTATGGTTTTGTGAGTGGGAATCACAGGTGCAATCAGAAATTTGCCATTAGGTGGAGTCGAGAAAGTTTCTGTGTATGTGCAACCGCATTTGCGTCAGGCTTCGTGACTACTATGGGACAATTTCTTTTTGAAATTTTTCTTGTGCTTTCGAATTGATTAATACAGATATACACAATACGTGTCAAAACTACAGAGCCACTAAAATTGTACAAAAAAAATGTATTTGATTTTTTATTCACTTTCACCATACTCCGTATATTGACGTAGGACTGCGTTTTTCATTTCTGTACCGGGTTGTACGAGGTATGGCTATCAAATAACTAGACTGTGCGCCTGGTGCGTTCGTTAGCATGAAGTGTCTGCTATAAATGTACGAAAACGCGTTTTCGTCACTATAGTAGTTTGTGAGTAGTGGTTTGAATGGAGCGTGGTTTTTTGTGAGCGTCGGAAATCATGTGTGACGAAAAACACGAACAACAACGCACGCACCATAACGCGCTGTCGGTGAAGCAATTTTTAGTCGATAAGGGCATTCCAGTGCTTGAACATGCTCCGTACTCGCCAGATCTAGCCCCATGCGATTTTTTTCTATTCCCCAAGATCAAATCCGTGTTGAAAGGTACCCGATTTCAGTCCGTAGAAAAGGCGAAGGAAAAAGCGACGCGGCTTTTGAACGCCGTCGCAAAAGAAGAGTTTCAGCACTGCTTCGAACAATGGATGTCAAAACGTATGGATGAGATGTGTGAGGAGCCAAATAGCAGTATATTGAAGGGAGCATATCGTTGTACCGTAATTTTCAAAATATAACCCTTTTTCGTAACTAGTATCGTTATCTAATAGCCATAACTCGTATGTTCAAAGTTTCGAAAACAAGAGAGTGACGCTTGGAGTGCAAGGTTTTGAACGTTGATACTTCTATGCCGGCTGAACGGAGCGGACTGATAATCATTTCATTCGCAAGACAAAATGTCCAAGAGTTATATGATTGTTAATTATTGATCCAAAAACTTGTTTCAAACATGAAAACAGGTATTGAATTCACACATATCCGTATATGAGCTAACGGAGTTCGGAAATCCATTCAATTGTATTGCGATGTGAAATTCTTATGGTCACGCTCACACACCTATGTATTATGCTATTCTCTCGCAATTCCTTTTCGTTTTTGCAGACGAACTGAGAGGAGCATTTAGCGAAAATCGAGGTATCGATGATAATTCGATACCGATGGATGAAGAAAACGAACTATAAAATAATTTGTATGTGAATGCCACAATCGATCGTCGTTTACAATTGTTGTGAAAGGGCATTATTTTTGCTGGTGTCATTATAAAACTGCGTATTCCATGATCTTGAAAATCCAAGATGGCGGCCGGTACAAAATGGCGGATTATGTACATATTTTCTCGAAATCCCATCAATATGGGTTTTCCTAAAACCCCATCAATATGGGTATCAAACGAAAGGGCTTGACCAGTGGAACTCAGTTATTTATGGAAAATGTAAATCAAGGATGGAGGCCGCTACAAAATGGCGGATTACACATTTTCTCAGAACCCCATCAATATGGGATTGACTAAAATGCAAATCCAAATGGTAGTGGCCACAAAATGGCGCCCTATATATATTTTTTTTTCAAAACCGCATCGATATAGGTATCAAATGAAAGTGCTGGACTAGTAGAACATAGCGGATCATGAAAAATCCAAATCCAAGATGGCCGCAGTCCCCAAATAAATAACTACTTTTGAAATAGTTTCATCTAGCTCGCTCTGTTTGTATGTATGTTTGAATATTTGTAGGATTGTCCCACATTAATAGAAATTTGACCTCGTTTCTGATCACTGATTGATCTGAAATTTGGAACATACCTTTAATTCTACTGCCATTATAAAACTGCGTATTCTATTAGTCAAATCATTTCATTTGATACCAATATTGAGGGGATTGCAAAAAATACATAGTCAACCATTTATTGGCGGCGACCTTTTCGAATTTATGTTGTTAATAATGTAGTGTATTCTGCAAGTAAAGCCATTCAGTCATTTTTTAGCGGCGGCCAAATTGAATTTTTCAAGATCATGGAATACGCATTTTTAAAATAGCAGTATAATTACAGGTATGTTCCGAATTTCAGATCTGATAATTATCAGGAACGGGGTCAGTTTTCAAATTTCAATTAATGTGTGACAATCCTATAAATACTCAAACATACATACAAACAGGGCAAGCTGAATGAAACCATTAAAAAGAAATTGTTTGTTTAGGAACTGCGGCTATCTTGCATTTGAATTTTCCATAAACAGCTATGATCTGCTGGTTAAGCCCCTTCATTTGTTACTCATTTTGATGGGATTTGTTTTGAGAAAATATATAATCCGCAATTTGTGGTGGCTGTCATTTTGCATTTGCATTTTCCAGAAACAATTGTGTTCTACTAGCCTTTCATTTGATACCCATATTAATGGGGTATTGGAAAAACCCATATATATGCGGTTTTGAGAAAATATGTAATCCGCAATTTTGTAGTATATCATGAAATACGCTGTTTTATAATGACTGCAGAGACAAAGTGTTCTAAATTCCAGATCTATCGGTCAACAGGAAGCTAAATAAAACCGTTTGAAAAGGGAAAATTCAGAAAAAGATGTACGCATATTTATGTTTCGCGGTGAAAATCATCATTTAAATCAATTTTTCAGATCATACAAACATCATATAACATACAAACTGTGTTGAAATGTATTCGTTATTTTTACCAATCAAAATATTCTCTAGAAATAAATTATTTGGCAGAACAAGGTTTGGCGAAACAGCTTGTTTTCTATATTTTGAGCAGTAAATGAGAAAGAAAAAGCATTTTCGTTGGATTCAGAGAGAGAGAGAATATAAGAATATAATAAAGAATAGAATTAAAATGAATGAATGAATATTTATTTCGCAACTGAGCGAGAACTTGGATCTCTGCTTCAATCTCAATTCTCACAAAAAAGTGTTTTTGATTTTTTTATGTACATCAAATATTGCAGCGGACAACTAATGAAGTTTATTGCACAGTGCGCCAAAATGGAGAAATAATGGACAAAAAATTAATTTTTTTTTTAAGATTGATTTTTTAATACTGCTGAAACGCTTCTTGTAATTGTTTTTGTACCTGATTTAATGAAAATGAAAGTACGCATAATTTGCATCTACGTTGCTACCGCAATGCTATCGTTTCTGTGATATAGATACAGTGATTTTAACATTAAATTTACTGTAAGTTCACAACTTTTGGTCGTTATCGAATGTTTTTCGAGTCTTTTTAATCTAGAAGTAAATTTTCATACAAGAGTAGATGATATTCGACTGCAATGCTTGAATTAAATAAGAGAAGTGGTTATTTCCTATGTTATAAGGTTGGGTAAAAATGTATATTATTTAATTTTTCGAGAAGAATTTTCTCACAAAATAATCTCAATATGAAAAAAAGGACAATAATATTAAACTATGTAAAGTAAACAGCATTACGTAAAATACTTTTTCATGTTTTTTTTGGGAAATTCAAAGCAGTTTGAATGCAATTTGATGTAGTTCCAAAACTGATGGAGCATTCGCACCCCCAGCAGTCAAAAACGAATTTTCATCATCGTAGAAATAGGCCTCAATCGTCGATCGTCGATCAGGGCCTCAAGCTCCACATCCTCGGCGTGTACGCCATTGTTTTTTTACAACCGACAACGGGATATCAGCATTTTCCATGACTTGGCAATGGAATCAGCCGGTACCTCGTCCCAAGCCTTGGCTACCCAAAAAATTATCCGTAGGCAGATAATCGAGTCCGACCTGTATTGCCAAATTAGTGGAAGTAGGATTAATAAAGAAGTAGGAGTAGCTTAATAAAAAAACAGGAAGTGGGTTATATCTATGGTATAACCGCAAGGGTGACGTACGACTATCGTTGATTTAGAGATCATTTGTTTGAAGTTGAATCTGAATTCATTCTGAATGAATGAATATTTGGAGAACTTCGAGAACGAGAGCGTTACGTTGGAGGCACAAGTTTTTATGCATCCAATATTGGATACGGAAATATCCTACTGATGGGGAAGAATAATCTTCAGAAGCTATCCTGTTAATTGCGATTGATTGAAAAATCACAAAACCAAATGTATTACGGAAATATCCTACTGATGGAGAAGAATAATCTTCAGAAGCTATCCTGTTAATTGCGATTGATTGAAAAATCACAAAACCAAATGTATTTGTTCACAGTGTTACATGGATAGAAAACATTAAAATAAACTTAAAAGATATTTCCACATTTTCCTCGATACTGGAAGCCCACACGTTGGGTAATGCTAACTCGATAACCATCTGTTAATGGCACTTGATTGAAAAATATTTGGTCACAGTGTTATATGGATAGAAAACATCGAAATAAACTCTTTCACGTGAATGTATTTTTAAATTCCTAGAGGAACTGGCAGATTATTTTCCGGATCTTTCTCGATGCTGAACGGCATCCAAACGGAAAGAATTCCGCGCGTGTATGTGTGTGTGTGTGTGTAGCGGCTGCTTCGAGATCTTCCCGGGGAACCGTTTGTGGCATCACTCTCCTTCTGATGGATTCCCTTCTGGCCTAAGGTGCACAAACAATCTCTTGGTGACACCGTTCATCCGCGCTTTCATGATAAATGAAGAGCTTCACCACAACAGCGACAACATGCTCCAATCGCTGTTCAATTAGAACTGAGTGGATTTCCAAGCGGCACTCGCTTATATACCGATTGGTGTTTTCAATAGCCTGTTTTGAAAGCAAATTTAAGACTATTGAAACAAGTTTTTGGATCAGAAAGTAACAAGTATAGAACGCGTAGACATTTTATCTTTCGAATGAAGTGTTTATCATACCATTTCGTTCAGTTGTTTAGGAGCTATTAACACTCAAAATCTCGGTCTCCGGCGTAACGCTTTCGTGTTCGAAACTTTGATTTTACACCCCGGTATAGAAATGAAAGACGTTGTCCTACGTCAAAAAATTGCGGTTAGAATCGTCTGCAGATGGCCAAACGAACTACCAATCTAGTAGTGATGATTTATCCAGTAGTGGAGAGAAACATGTTTGTATGAACGATCCCAGTCAGGAAACAGCGACAAGCGACATCAGCAATAGGTTTCAATGAAGCCATCGAATTCCAACATGAATGTCCCTAGCCAGGAGACATTATAAGAAGCAACGTCAGCAACATCAATTGATACAACGGAATCTAGCGTTCTTGAATACATTCAAATAGTTAATATTGATATTTTCAACGAATCAATCTCAAGATAACTCGTAGCGCCAATACTTTAGACAAAAACTACTTACTTACTTTAATTTGTTGGCCGACGGACCATGTATGTCCAAGGCAGCAAATGTGTTTCTGAACGAATAAAAGAAAAAAACTGTCAAACACGGTCCGGTCTGACTTAACAAAGACTACATAATAAATGTGTTATGTGCAATGTCCACTTATGCTTCACAAGTAAACCTTTTTTTTCCGTAGAATACCTTAACTAACTATTTATTTTAATTTTCTGATAATTTAGATTATGTTTTCTTTTGAATTACAAAGCAACAAATAAAATACCGATATAATAAACCTAACTCTTATTTATTTACTTTCATGGTCCATATGGAAAAATTAAATTATGGGAATCTTATACACCCTGCTATGTTTTTCTGGTAATATTCTCTTACTTTACACCCATAATAGCTAAAATATTGTGTTGTATCGGCATATTCAGTCTTGGACATCTTATTGTCCTGAAAGAGTTAAGCTTCGTAGTATTTTATGAAAATTTGCGTCATATCCCTATATATATATCCCTTAACCTATTTATCTAATGTTTGTTTGATTCCATACGCCAAGAAAACAAAATTCATTTCATGTCCAATGTCCATCACAATATAAAAATAGAAAAAACTTCGCGAGTCTTAGCCAATTTAAGAATCACTATTATATAGATGTTGAATGCCATTTTTGCAACATTGTATGGCAAAGGACCTTGCGATACCTTAGAAGGAATAATAAAATGCTTGGCTGAAACGGTTAGTCTAGCTAAATAACGTGAACATCTCATCAAAAATTCAAAGGAGCTATTGGATCGATTGGGCTCAAAAGCGAAAGGAGGAGCAACTAAACTAAATTTTCTTTTCCATTGCAATCACAACAGAGTTTTATCAAGCAAAAAAAAGCAATAGTCTATCAACGATATTCGAAAGCGATTGCTGTTCACGGAACACAAAAATATCATTCATTTATTTCAGTTTCCGTTGATTAAATAGAAGTTTTTTAAACTGTGATGATAGTAAAAAATTGAAGTCATTATGAAACAATAAGAAATCTGTGATAAAATGCGAATCTCTATCATTGTATAAAAACATGAAATAAAATATTTACAGAAAAATAATTTTCCTATTTGAATAAACTTGAAAAACTTCCGAAATCGACCGAAAGTTGATGATTTTCAGTAGTTTTTTTAATTTTATTCTACAATCACGGTATATCAGAAACGGTAGCATTGAGCAACATTTTGCCGTACACATTTTGTATTGCAAATCATGCGTACTTTCAAAAAGCCACATTGGTTGCGCCTTCGCTTACTAAGTGATCGATCGTGAATTAAAAGCTCAATTGACAATCTTTGTGTTGTTATAGAATAGCTACGTCCCCGCAACAATCCTCAGCGATGGAGATCGATTCAGTGTCGAAGTCCTGGCCTCTCTCTATCCATACGCAAACTCTGCTTGCAACAACGGGCTGTTTTTCTATAAATAACACAACAATGATCATATCAACTGTCTCCGCTGTCCGGTCTACTGAACAATGGATGAACAAAAGGAACACTTAAAAATGACTATTGTGTGATTTACAATTTATAGACTCCATAAACATTCAAAATGTACACGATTAAATCCGGCTCCGTTACAGCTAAAATGCTAATGAGCCTAAATGAATAAACAAATGGGATAAAAAAACAGTTTTAAGAAATCTACCTTTTTGACGTAGAACTACGTCTTTCATTAAGGGTACCAAATCAGAGAACAGGTCACGTTTTTATGAAATAAAGTTAACGTTAATAACTATTTTTGCCGCGTACGGATTTTGGCGATTTACATACCAAACGAATCGGAAATTCCCTAATATTTGGTTAATAACGAGCAACTTATCGATGAGCAACGAACGGGAAATCGTAAAGGCGGTTGTATATTATCCAGCACGTAGCGTAAACGGTGCGTACCGACACCGGCAGACAAATACATGATGTATTCATATCATCAGGCATAGCAACTTCTCTGTACGGACCGGAAGCGCAGACGGAGCGGAGAAATGCTACTAGTGATTGAACCGATGTCGTACCGAAGAGCGACGAACGCACCCATACCACGAACTTCGACGTTTGATTTGTATGTATGGTGCTACTCGCCCGTGTAGTTCATGCCCGACACCGGCAAAATATTCTTTTCGAGAATTCCTTCATGCATTTGTCTGAAACGTGCTGCGTATGTCCGGAGCCGTTCCGCTATATATACGCATACACATTTGAAACACACGCAATAATATTTGTCTTGCATGAAACGTGCCGCGCCGGTTACGCTACGTGCCTGATAATATAATATTACCTTAAGATGTGAAGTCTCCGTGAACAAAGGAAAAGAAGAAGAACGAAGGGGAATATTTGCCTAGAGAAAAATAGTGGATCTCACTGAGGCAAATTTTCATTCTTCGTGAGGAAATCGACTGAACAACATCGTTGCTGAGCGAGCTGGGCGGGAAGGGATCGAATGCCTTCAGAAAGGGGATGGGGATGGGGAAAATGGGGATGGAGGAGTAATATGATTGATAAAGTAAAATTTCCAAGGGCCCTTTTGAAGGTTATAGACAAATGAACTGAAGAAGTTTAAAGTCTCAAGTAAGGAAGTAAGGCATACTTTCAGTATCGTACTGTATGCAAAGCATTGAATATCGCTTGTTCTTCCTTGTTTTGGGTCATCACATGTCTTCGTTTCGGATTGAGCTGTGAACGCGAACAAATTACTCACTTGCTGATGCCTCTGGCATTGCAATCATTGCATCAAACTGACGTCATTGCATTAAAGTTTTGAGCTACACAATTATGTGGATAATCATCAAGCTAGACTATCACCAAGAAAATAAATGTTCTGGAATTTTGTCAGTGATTTGGTGTCGCATGACGGTAGGAAAATTCTCTCCACAAAGGATGACAGCTAAGCTAATATTAACAGAAAGGGCTTCTTTTGAGAAAAGCGCAAAACGGAGATAAGTGTGTGTATATTCAATTGCTTCAAGCCATCGATATATGGATATTTGTGTGCGTTCATGCGTGCGTTTGGTGTTGCAAATTATGCAGTCGTAATGATGATAAATATAAACATGGAGGAGAGAAAGCGAGAGGGAAATATTTACACTAGGGATTAGTTATGAATCTCTGCTGAGGCCTCCAGACTTTTTCCAAGCAGTTAATCTGAATTTCCAAGCAGTTTGTTTTCTGTCATCAATGCATTGAACTGTCGCTATGGTAAAGCAAGCGTTAATGTGGTGCACTAAAAAAATATTTGGGGAATACCAAGTTGTCCAGTAAGTTATATTAAGTTATTAATTTATTTCAGCTCGCGTGCCAGTCACAAAACTGCTTTTAACTAGGATTGCATTTACGCTAATCTTTATCATAATGAAACAGTGCTACTCTTTTTTAGGTTGTTGAGATTAACCGATTGAGTGCGGAGCAAAAAATGCGGATGAGTTTGAGTATATTTAAAAAAATACTAAAAAGCTTAGATAACTGATTAGGCCACAAAAGTTGTATTAATAGGATAAAAATACATAGAAAGTGAGGTTTATAAAATTTACTAACATAAACTCCCTTATCCATACATAAATAATTTTTTTTAAATAATGAAAAATAATATTTAAACAATTTCATTTAAAATTATGGTTTGCTGAACAAAGCGCGCGAAGTTCTCTTTAAAAAATGTTTCTGAAAGACGAAATCCTACGTTAAGAGGTGCTAAGTCAAAAATAATAACATAGAACAAGAAGAGCGCTCCCCCGTTTAAAACGGTTAACATATAGATTTCGTTTATTCAGTCACCAAGAAAATAAATGTCGTTCTGGAATTTTCTATGTAATTTGGTTTCGCTTGCCAGTAGCAAAACTTTCTCCACTAAGGATGACAGCTGCGCTTATCTCGAGCATATATTGTTCTGCGAGCACAAGAATGAATAATCAAACAATTATCGTCAAATGATTCTACAATAAAAAAAAACATTTCAGGGCGACCAAACCGGTAGAATGGTTATTTCAAAATTTTCGTAGCATTATAAAATAATATCCGCAGTTATAAACAAACGACTTGAATGAAACCACAGCGTAGTTCTACGTCAATAATGCGATCGTGTCTTGAACACAACCTCCTATAATTTTTTGAAATTATAACTTTTTTGTCCATTATTTTTCCATTTTGGCGAACTGCGCAATAAACTTTATTTGTTGTCCGCTGAAATACGTCAAAAAATGAAAAATATCAAAAGCTCTTCGAGGGATCTCCTTAGCCATATTGGTTGCGCGTTCGCTTAGTAAGTGATCGATCGTGAGTTCAAAACTCAGGGCCCTCATTGACCATCTTTGTGTTGTTACAGAATAACTACGTTCACGCAACAATCATCATGAGATCGATCCACGGTCGAAATAAGATCGATTCGTCCATACAACTGCTCTGCTCTGCAAGACACATCGGGCTGCTGTTCTATAAATAACTCAACAATGATCATCAACAATCAACTGTCTCCGCTGTCCGGTCTAACTGGATATTGGAAGAACAGAAGGAATACTCTTACGCCTAAATGACTACTGTGTAAACGTGTACCATATGAAATGGTATAGAAGGTAATACTCTAACGCCGAAAAATGGCAACTTGTAATGTGCTAATTATAGATATGATAAACATGTGACGTGTACACGATAAAAATTCGGCTCTGTTACAGCAAAATGCTAATGAGCCAAAAACAAAAAAGATCTTTCAAAAAAACTCTTTTTTTGAAATATTGATTTTTTTTTTCTCTATTATAGTGACTTTCAACACATTTCGGCTGGTTCGTCACTTTTACTTCCATTTTTGGAAGAATGTCGGGAGTGAGAATTGAACTCGTGATCTCTGTGTGAGTGGTATGGATGTTACCACTGCGCCAGATCGCCTCCACGTTTGAAATATTGAGTTTTAGTGTTACTTTCGAAGTGAAATAAAAACAAAACATTTTTTTAACAGTGCCTACTTTCTCCATATAGTTCCAATAATAACCTAAAACATTGTGGACATGGACATCAAATCGATCGGACCAACCGTTTCTGAGTTATATATATTTTTTTAAATTTTCAACCAATTTTTGTTTAGGCCCGTCTCAAAAGTTAGGCTGGAGTCAAAATGGAAAACCGATGATACAAATTGTCCTTTTTGTTCATTAAAAATGAGTCTGCAAAATTTAAGCAGATTAGAAAAAACTATCTTCGAATTCAAATGGAATCGCTCAATACTGGGTATTTTATAGCTAGAATTAATTCAGTTAGTGTTATATATTTTGTTTTGAAATGTGATTTGAAATCTGGTTTGGTGTTGAAAACGAATGGGTCATTATGGTTTATTTATGAGGTTATTCTTAGATCAGCAAGAATGAACGAATGTAAATATTCAATGACAGAGATAGCATGATTCATTGATCAAACTGTTGTCAATGCCCTTTAGTTCCACGACAAATGAACTTTGCAAAGTATGTGGTAAGCAACAGTCTTTATAATTGCTACCATTCTGCGTAATTCGTATCAATAAATAAGCATTATATTCGGCGAACAGCGAGGCAGGTTCATATTTTATACAAAAATGAAACAGCTGCATAATAGCAAACTGACATGAAACTGACTCTCACATTGCGTGATAACTAGAAATTTTCCACATTGCCATAGTCAGGTGCTGCAATCTAATTAAACCGTCGGTAATTTTACACTATCCAACCAAACTACATCCTGGCATGCATGAGCGGTGGTACTTAGTTCTTTAGACAGCCCTTCGCACCTGAGCCTCTTGTCCGGGAGGTTCCATCCAACCGAACGTGTTTAATTAAACATTTTCGTGATGTGAACATAATCGTCTCTCCATTTAATACAAACCACTATGAGCATCCTCGCCGTTTAATTACACCCCTGAATTGTTCATCGCCCTTCATTGCCACCATTTCGAAGTGGAAATCATCATTCGCATCGCAGCCGGATCCTATCAAGCAAGCCCTTCTGCCATGTTTCATGCAGAAGAGTGTGAAGAGTGAAGTTTGTGCAACGAGTGCTTAATTTGGCGTTGATATCGTTGCATGTGCAGAGCACACTTTGCTTTGAGCAGGTCGCTACGCAACTAGGCTCATTGGGTTAACTTAACCACCACTTCGTCAATGATTAAGAAGATTGCGTTATTTTTGTGATCCACCAGAATATTATCTGGCTCTATGGAGAGTCGAGCAAGTGGATGCATAGACGCCAAATGAAATTGCTAACTGATATATGAATAAAGAAAACTTAAAAAAAATTGTTGTACACCGTGTTATTTTGAGCTCTGTAGCCACTATGCCACTCTACCAGCTATTAAATACACTTGTATTACTATAAAATACATAAAACTATTTAAAGCGTTTCGGAGAAAGTGAAAATCTGGACAAAGTACTCGGTTAAACAACATTTTAACACTCAACTCTTACGATTTTCCTGCATTCAAACATACATCCGGCAGAGAAAACTAAAAAGACCATTCACAGCATAACACACATACACACACTTACGAACGTGACTTTTAATACTCCGCTTCCAAACAAAACAGTAGTTAGCGAGAAAAAGGAGCTAAATGAGAATGGTTAGATCAAACAGGATAACAAAAAATAAAAAAAGTAAAAAAAAACACCAACCTCTAGGTTTATGCCTGTAGTGAAAAACGATTCGGCCCGTTTAAGGAAGGCAAAAAAATCCATGAAAACGAAATTACTTTAGCTGAGATCGGGACTTTTTTCGTTGTAAGCAGTTTTCGCATCGCATCGTATTGCTTCTTGTTCTCTCTCTCTGTGTGAGTGTGTGTGTGTGGCTTTCGCAAATTTTGTAGGAGTGAATGTTTATGTTTTTTATAATATTCGTTTGCACTCGGTCTGATTCTTGCAAAAAAGTTATGGTTGTTTATTTATTTCCACTTTTGAGCGGTTGCGGCCTGATGAAGAATGTGGGTGTTAACAATAAGAACATGGATACGCTACATGTTTTTCACCTTTCATGCTGGGGGAGGATGGTCAAAGAAACTGTTAAATATTTACCATCGTTCATCGAACGGCAATGTTTATGTAATATTCGTTGTACTGGGAGTTCAATTCATTGCAGTGGGACATAAAGTAGTCATATTTTGCTTTTTCACTGATATTACAGGTACACTCTTTGGTTCGTTTCATTTTGACATTTTGTAAGGTTTGAACCTTACTCGATGTCCATCCATAAGGATAGACCCAAAAAACTTCGCATCAGTCACATAACAATAATGTTTTGTAACAGATCTTTTGATGTCATCAATTCGTGAACAATCAGGATGATGTCTGACAAATAAAATACATGGCGGACTCGACTATAAACAGTTTCAAATTTTTATCACTTTATAAAGGGTGTCCCATATCAAATTGCATCACAGAAAACCCGCTGTAGAAAATTACTCTTGGGTAATTTCTCATTAAAATTTGGGTATAAGTAATTTAGAGTGTATTGTTTACACGGTATTTTCATCGCTGTCAGTTTTTCGAAAATTGGAGAAAATGGCGTCAACCGAAAAATAACGCCGCGAATTGATTTTGCGTAAGCACCTGGAAAATCCTCAACTCTCTCATCGGGACATCGGAAAACAACTCGGAATCGTGCAGTCAATGGTGAGTCGTGTAATTAAACGTTACTACAAAACTCTGAGCATCGAAAGGAAGGAGAAATGCGATCAGAATCGATCAGATGTTCCGGAGGAAGTAAGGAAGCAGACACTTCCAAAGTTTGCCAATAAATACATGATTCGGCATGCTCATGTGGCAAACGGAGTGCGCCGTTTGTGACTACCGGGACTGTAAACGAGCAGAACTTCCTCAAGGAGTGTCTCCAGAAACGTCTGCATCCTCTGTTGAAGCAAACACTGCTTATGAGTGAAGTTAAGCGTAAGGTGCGAGCATATGGTTATGTATTGAAGTTGAATAAAACAAATATTTTCACAATTCTCGTTCAAGATTTTCCTACCACTTGCAAATAACATGTTTCTCCGTTACATGGAATACATGTTTTATACAGAAAATATGATAGAATGAAGACAGCCCTAAATTTCCGACAATTCCTTCCTCGAGTTCTGCTCTTATCAACACATTCGGCGATGATTTTTTATTGGTATAGATAGGAGAAGATATAGGAGTGCGTTTCATCACATTAAAATCCCTTTCCAGTTTCGAACAAAGATCAATTTCGCTGGTGCAAACATCGAATGGACTAACAGCAATTGTCACTATGTAATTGTAGAACATATGAGAATTTAATTTTCCGAATCTTCCCTTTTTTCTTCAGAGTTTTCCGAAAATGTTCAATTGTCATGTTTAGTTTGAATATTTTTGGTTGAAATATGTGTAATATTTTTATGGGACCCCCTCTCCATTCCAGAGGAGGGAGGGGCGTCATACCATCATAGAAACATTTCTCTTACCCAAAAACCCTCACATCCCAAATTGTGCTTGCAACCATCATAGAAACATTTATTGCACCCTAAAATTTCAGTATGTTTAATTTGGTTTCATTTGCTTGATTTATTCTCGAGTAATGCAGAAATTTGTGTTTCATTTGTATGGTAGCCCCTCTTAGAGAGGGGGAGGAATATCTAACCACCGTAAAAATATTTATTGCACCTTAAAACCTCCACATATCAAATTTGGTTTCATTTGCTTGATTAATTCTCGAGTAATGCAGAAATTTGTATTTCATTTGTATGGCCAAATGTCTTCAAATTGCATGGAATGTCGAGATCAACTGTCTTCTCGAAAATATTTTTTTTGTCAAAAATTGACTCACTGGGACGAGGCAAAACGCAGAGTGTCGACATCTCAACATCTCGACACGGGACTTCTTGCAAAATTTTATTTTGCACGATAAAATACCCTTTGCAAGAGTTTTAGCTCAATCTGACTTTATTTACTAGCGTCACAAAGACTTTGAGTCTTTTGAAAACCGGAAGATCACTCAATCTCAACGTTTCGGGCACTTTCAAGACATTTGGCATCGAACTTTTTTTTGTAAATCCCGATTTCACCAACATGAATTTACGGGTGTTTTCGGTTTTCTAATTGCAGAATGTTCCTTTCGAAAATTCGAGATGACTATTTTCATTGGCGATATACTGTATACAGCGCGGACTCGATTATATACAGTTTTTTATTTCTTTTCACTGTATATAATCGAATTCTGTATATAATCGAGTCAAAAAAATTTTTTTGTAGTTTTTTTTTGCATGTATTTGTCGAAAATTCCCTTAAAGTCAGAAAACACCTTTCGCACATGAAAAAAACAAATTTATCCAGATTATCTCAGGAGGTAATAGACGATCATATTTGATGAAAAAATCCTCCTACGCATATGTTCGAATTTTAATAATGACAAAGTTATAGAATTTTTTTTCCGGACTCTGTTGCCTCAAACTGGCTTTAAATTTGAAAGTACGCTACGGAAGACGATTCAGATGCTTTCATTTGAAAGATGAGAAAATTTAGTACAGGATTTAATAGTGGGACAACTAAAATAGTGGATTTTAATAACATTTTGGAAGTGAAAAATTTAAAAGTTAATAATTTTTAATGTGTTATATTAATTTTATCCTATTTTTTTATAAAACTAGATTGTTTCTATCAATTAAATTGAAGTTTTTTAACCGCTCTACAATTTGTTCTTTGAGGCCCAACTTCTATCTTTTTTAAGTTGGCTGCAAAATCGATATAAACAATTCCTGGTGAAAATTGAAGCAAAATTTTCAAAAATCACGATTTTTACCCCATGTACATGTACTAGACACTTGAACTTCATCCTCACACTGAAAGGTTACATTTCTTCTTGAAATAAGCAATATTTGAAATTAAAAAAAATCCAAACTGTATATAATCGAGTCCAAAATTGTGTTTGATATAACCGAATCACATATAATCGAGTCTGTTCATAATCGAGTCCGAGCTGCATAATAAATATTTTATATTTGATTATATTTAGCGTACCGTTTCTAACTAAAATGTTTAAATAATATATGGACCCTCGACGCACATATTACATAATGCATCCAGAAAATCTTATAAACCAAATTCAAATAGTTTATAAAAATTATTTTAGTAGAACTAAAAAAATTATAGTTTTTTATGCTACAGCCATTTCATGCCAAAACGATATAGTGGTTCTCAGAATTTCGTGAAAATTGGTAGATTTGTTCCTTATGGCGAAACATTAGATCCGTATTTTTTAATTTTTCTATTTGGGGTGTCCATTCCCAATTTAGAGTGGTCCGGAAAATCTATTTTTTCCCTATTTTTCCAAAAATTATTTTTTTCAAAAATTCATAACTTCTGAGCCAATGGACCGATTCAGATAATCGGTGTATAAAATTAAACAACACTCAACGTAACATAACAATCTGATTTTTGGATGAGTTCTGTAAAATACCTCAGCTTTCATAAAAAGTATTTGGTACCCTCTATTTTTATCCATGTAAAATATATATTAGGCTGTCAAAAAAGTCCTGCGGTATTTTTTTTGAATTTTCATTTGTTCATAAAATTAGTTACAATCATCTGTTTTAAGTCAAATATGCGCCGTTTTGTTCGATGACTTGTTCCCAACGAGATGCCAACTTCATAATACCCCTGTTATAGAAGCTCGCTACCTTATTGGCAAAAAACTCGGATAGCCAATTTTCACAGGCCACTTTTGTGGCTAGCTTCTGACTACCTAGCTCGTTCGCCATGGACAAAAACAGGTGGTAGTCACTTGGTGCAAGGTCCGGACTATACGGCGGATGCAAAAGAACCTCCCATCCGAGCTCCCGGAGCTTCTGGCGCGTCACCAAAGAAGTGTGTGGCCTGGCGTTGTCCTGATGGAAGACAATGCGGCCTCTGTTTATCAAAGATGGCCTCTTCTTCATGATTGCTACCTTCAAGCGGTCCAGTTGTTGGCAGTACAGGTCCGAATTGAGCGTTTGGCCATAGGGAAGCAGCTCATAATAGATTATTCCATGACAGTCCCACCAAACACACAGCAGAACCTTCCTGGCCGTTAATGAGGGCTTGACCACCGTCTGAGCCGCTTCAGCTCAATTTTGTCGGGCTTCGACCACGACCGTTTGCGCTTCACGTTGTCGTAAGTGACCCACTTTTCATCGCCAGTCACCATCCGCTTCAGAAACGGGTCGATTTTGTTGCGATTCAGCAGCGATTCACATGCGTCGATACGGTCAAAGATGTTTTTTTGCGTCAACGTGTGTGGCACCCATACATCGAGCTTCTTTGTGAACCCAAGCTTCTTCAAACGGTTAATAACGGTTTGATGACTTATCCCCAGCTCTTGGCCGATGCTACGGCTGCTACTATGCCGGTCTTTCTCGGCTAATTCAGCGATTTTGTCGCAATTTTCGACGACAGGCCTTCCGGAGCGTGGCGCATTTTCGACGACCTCTACACCAGAACGAAAACGTTGAAACCATCGTTGTGCGGTGGAAATGGAAACTGTATCGGGTCCATAAACTGCACAAATTTTATTGGCAGCTTGAGATGTATTTTTGCCTTTGTCATAGTAGTACTGTAAAATATGTCGGATTTTCTCTTTATTTTGCTCATTTTTTGCGACACTATAACTCACGAACGACTTAACCAAACAAAACACTGTCAAGGACTATATTATAGCGCGCAAAAATACCTTTCCAACAAGCTATAGTATGACTCGATACAATGAATACAACTAGAACTACGCGCTTACAACGACACCTCGCGGAAATACGGCAGGACTTTTTTGACAGCCTAATATAAAAAAAATAAATACACAGGAGTCGCTTTAGAAAAGATCGCCTAAATTCCAAAATCCGTGTAAAAATGGACTGCGTGAATTTCAAAATCCGTGTCCAAATCTAACCAACAGTGAATTATTAGTTTGAAATGCAACCCATATTCTAACAATTGATTAACTGTTTTGACGTAGGACTACGTCTAACCGGAAGATATAGGGGGTGAAATGGAAATCTAGGCACTGAACAAATAGGAAAAAATGCAAGATTTGGAACGCTTATAACTCGAGCATTTCTCAATAGATCGCAAAGGTTTTTGCATCAATTGATAGGAAATATATCTACGCATCTATCATAACGAATAACTTCATTTTTCTTGAGATAAATAATTGAATAATTGTGAAATATCAAGTATTGTCAAAATGCACTATGTGCCCATTTTTGATTGGTCCATTTTGTGCTCCTCAAATCGCACCGACCAAAACGGGCAACCAGAGCAGCAGCGAAATAGAATGAAGCACGATTGGAAAGGAAAAAGAATAAAATGAACGAAACATTGGTCGCAGTCTCACACATGCGTAATTCTCGAGCCAGCCAGTCAGCTTAAAAATCCCCGCTCCGCTGCCGTAACGATCTTTTTTTTTCAGCCACATTCTTTGTGTGGACACCGACTGGACAACATCGTTGCTGGACGGGCTGGACGGCGAGGGATCGAGTGCCTTTCTCAAGGCAAGAGGGCGGAGGTGGTAGCGCTGGAGTAAAGTAGAGTAGAGTTTTCAAAGGGCCTTTCTCAAGGCTAGAGACGAATGAACTGCAAAAGTCGACGATAAGAAAATCCGCATTCGGAACAGAACACATTCGGTTCGGTGGACATCAACAGGCAGTTGCAGCGAGTGGCGAGTGGCAAACGCAATCGCAAAACGGCATCAGGTAGCAGAAGAAAAAAGTTTGTTCTTTATACAAACTGCTTTGGTGGCAAATCCAGAACAAGGCGGTATCGAGGGCGTTCGAAATGGTTTTTTCAAAACCACGAGTACTAAGTTTTCCAAATTGGAACCATTCCATAAAACAAGGCACTTTTCAGGGCCATTAAACCTTCCAAAAAAGAGTTTAGGAAATACAGTTCAATGCTTTCTAAAACATTATCCAAAATAATAATAAAACACAAAATGATTTTTTCAAAATTTGTTTGCCAGGATCTGATAAGTATGTGAATTTGGCAGTTGTTCTGACCTTATTGATAGTTGGGGACTTTCCTGATTATTCAATTTTCACCAATTTGTAAACATAGAGATCCAAATTATGACCCCACATTGAAAGTCGACACTGTACCACTGTCATCGCAAATGTTCAATTACAGGTTAAAATTACCTCCAATCCGACACTGAGTGGTGCTAATGCGACGTGCCATTGAATGTAATTTACTGTACAATATGTCACAAGCTGGATGGAAAGAAATTTTCCAACTGTGAAAGCTGTGGCGAGTGGCAACAAATCGCTGAACAGGCAGGTTTAGCCGAACAAGATGGGGATATCGAGTGAAAACAAAACAATAAACTCTTTAGATTGAAGATAATTTTGTGATCCTGAAAAGGACCCTTTTTGACCTGCATGTGAATCCAACGAGCGAACAAATCGTAATGAATTTATTTTTTTGCCATCGCTTCCTTTTAACGCTCATTCGTTCGTCTCGTTGGACTCGCCCCTAAGGCTGAGTCTGCCGATTTGTCTCTATCCTGTGAGTGTGTTCCGCTAGAGTATAAAACACGCGGACCCCAAAAAAAAATCTTATTTTCTTTCAAAACGTAAACCCGTGTGTTTGTACGGCATCGGCATCGTGGACGTAACAAAGGAGGACAAGTTAAGGGAAAGGCAAAGTCTCACTCGAACCGTGCAGGTCTCCAGTTCCCTGTTGGTCACATTCACTTATTGCTCCGCAAGGGTAACTAGGCCGAACGGATTGGTGCCGGAGCACCAGTATACCTAACAGCGATTATAGAGTTTCGTCCGTCGTAGTGCTCGAGTTGGCTTGCAAAGCTGCTCACGAGAATCAGAAAACCCACATCAAGAACAGAGCAGCTTCGGTTCGGCGCTAGGCAACAATTAGTTTCAGTGAGTGGCAAAGTGTTTCTCCGGCACGTCGCATTAAATGTAATTTACTGAACAACATGTCACAAGCTGGATGGGAAGAAATTTTCCAACTGTGAAAGCTGTGACGAGTGGCAAACGCAATAGCTCAACAGGAAGGTTTAACCGAACAAGATGGAAATATCGAGTGATAACAAAAACACAACACCAAAGGTTCTTTTCAGAACCATCAACATATTCATAAAGAGTAAACAGTAAACTAATCCATTTTTCAGGTAGATAGGTAGGTATTCACGTAGGAGAAGAAAATAAAACAATATATTTAAAATATATATTTAACAAAAGCTGTCCCCTTTGTATAGTCCTACGTCACTCCGGTTATGTCCCCGACATTACCTACCCACATGCTACAATCACGATAACTGTTTCGCCTTTTATTTCTCAGCTACTTATCAGTGATACAATACAAACTTATTTCGTGAAAAGTCACATCAATTAGCACATAAAATCTGTTTACATTGGAGTTTATTTTTACGCGGTTGATACGTGCCGTGTCAAACAAAAAAAAAACGCGTAAATTCCGAAATCAGCGTAAAAAGAATCCGCGTAAATTCCTAAAACCGTGTAAAAAAACTACGTTAAAAAAGACGCGTGAAAAAAACGCGTAAAAAAATGACTTCAGTGCACAATCAATAATTGCGTAAACAAAATCCATTTTTTTTGTAAGCCGAATGTTTTTTATCAATACTTTTCAATTTGATATATTGATCAACTCAATCGACCCAGCAGCTAGAAAGTTATGAGTTTTTGAAAAAAGGAATTTTTTGAAAAAATGGAGAAAAAAGTAGATTTTTCGGACCACCCTTAAATGTAAATAAGCACTCCAATGAAAAAAAATTAAAAAATGAATCTAATATTATGCGATAAGGACCAAAACTAACAATTTTCACGGAAAATTAGAGAACCACAATAGCGGTTTGGCATGGAATTGCTGTATACAGAAGTCATTTGGAAGGATTTAAAACTCAAGCTTATTCAAGAAACGACACGATTTCCATATGAAAAGCGCATTTTCCATTCTGAGCCAAATTGTGTCTCTAAAAAATATTTTTTTTTTTAATTTTTGTTTTTTATTTAGTAATTGTTTTTCTACTAAAACGCGGATGAAAGAGAGTACAGCGATCGGCTCGTTGGAGCTATGATTGCAAGCGGTTTAATTCGTGTTTTAGATGATTATGAGGTGTTGACTTGTATTTTGTTCAACAAACTTAACGGTAGGAAGAAAACAAATTTCTGAACTTTTCTTGGAATGACCACGTTTTGGACACTTCACGGCCAAATCTGAAAAATCGCATATTCAAACCTTTTTTTTTTCTTACCATGTGCTTCAGAAGTACAACTCTTGAAAAATCAATATCGATGTTGACGATAAATTCCCCGTTGGGCGGATAACATATGCAGAACAAACAGAGATCCGTACAATATGTTTCCAGAAGCGCACACAAAAAGTGAATTGTCGTTTTTCTATGAGGACGCCAGATGTTTAAATAGTTCCTCGAAAGCCACCACTGGGTTAACGAACCCCCTTAATAAATAAAATCTACATATCTCAGCTGCACACAAAAAATCAATCACTGATAAGTTAATTATTCGTATTTAATGAATATACACTCCAGTAGGTGAAGCATGTGTTACACAAAAAAAGCGATTGACTGAGCGATAATTAACTGTTGGCTACCTCTCACGGCTTACGCAAACGTTACGATTACACCCCTCTTATAAATATAGACAGACCATATGTGGTCCTTCCCGGAAAGTGGCCGCTACACGTACAAGAAAGAATACATGTAATATGAGACGGAGCGAAATATTTCTCACAAACCCTCGTGGCCTCGCCAAACTTTATACCGCTTTGATGCATTCCAACAAGCGTTCTGGTGGGATGCCTCTTAAGAAGATAATAAACATGTCATTACTCATTTCCCATATATATCGGCTATCTGTTTCCCAGGCGACGTCTATTTGCCTTGAAACTTTGTGTTGTAACGGAATCCGCAAGACGATGGACGAACGGAAGCAACTCTTATGTGTAACGATGGGGCAAAAAACGGAAGATCAAGATATTACATTTTTTAGGGGTGTACAAGAGAAAGAGAGCGATGTGCCGCATTTTTATCGCCCCTTCAACAAAGCAGTTGAATTAAAACGTAATGGAAGATGATATATGTGATGCTGTTTTGTACATTTGCTGACATCGTATATAAGTTATGATTGGCAATAAACCTGGAGTAGATGTGACACCTTTCGTGAATGTGTGTATCATAATGAACGCGTTGATGGGAGTGGTCGACCGTATTCCTCCCCCTTAAGCACTCTGCAAATGAACAACATTAAACAGTAAAATTCCACCAAAACGCATTATTATATTTATGTCTCGTTTCGATGGCGCATTCAACAGCCAGCATTCAACAGATTCTTTGCCGCTGTTATATGAAAGTTTTCAGAGAAAAAACACATTCATCAATTTCACAAAACATTTTCTCGCCTCATACATATACACTTGGCAAAGAAAATGAATGTGTCCACATACAGACAACAAAAATATCGAGGAAGAAAAAAAAAGTTTTTCTGTTTTTCATCAAAATTTTTGTAGACAACGACAATGTTTTTGTAACCAAACTTATAAATAATTCAGTTAGTTTGATTTTTCCGCTTTCATTTGCTTGATAGAACATTTTAGTAAACTTTTTACTGCAGATATCTGTGTTTGAAAGAAAAATTACCCTTTCGTTTCGGATTATCAATATTCAAAGAATCATTGCACATAAAAATCGATGAACAGATTCTTGGCCAAAACGGGAGTTAATCCCGAATCCACGATGTGATATGTTGATTGTGTCACATTTACCCGAAAGACCTTCACCCGAATTTAACAAATATCTGATGAACATTTACCCGAATGCAACTTTTACCCGAATGAACAATTTACAGCTGCATTTAATTGAAAGGTATTTTTATATTCATTTCTGATTAGCGTTATTAAAATGATCACATTTATATATTAACTGGTATCAAAATCTCGTATATTTCGTGGTTAAAGCGAAAACGAGAGAAAACGGCGTTGTGTGCTATATTTTTTAAAGTTATGAAAAATATATATAGTTTCACTTTTTGGCATAGGATTATGTCTTTGATTTCTATATAGGGGGTTCACTCCACGAAAAATGTAACAATTTATTAAGAGATTTCAAACGAATATTACTCAAAATCGTTACTCGTATATTTGTTCAAAATTTGAAATTTTTTTCGTCGTGTCGTGATTTGAATTCCGGACACTTTGAAATCCGGACACTTTTGCTTTTAAATCCGGTCACTTGTTTTCTTTGCAATTCTTTAAGAGAAATCATTTATTAATTCTTGTAGAACTTATTAACGGGTGCGTCATAAGTAGCGGGACTAAATGGAAACACGTTTGGTACAATTTTTTTTTATTTATTGTATTTTTACAAGATGACCACTACAAGATGGCGCCATATGTATATATTTTCAAAATCCTATCAATATGGGTATCAAATGAAAGGGCTTGATTAGTAGAATACAGTTATTTATGAAAAATGTAAATCCAAGATGGCGGCCGCTACAAAATAGCGGATTACATATTCCCACATAACCCCATCAATATGGGTATCAAACGAGCTTGACTTGGCTAGTAGAACACAGTTATTGATGGAAATTGTAAATACAAGATGGCGGCCTCTACAAAATGGTGGATTACATATTTTCTCAAACCCCATCAATATGGGTATCAAACGAACGGTTGTTTATAAAAAACGCAAATCCAAAATTTTAAAGAAATTGTTGAACGGTTTTATTGTAGAGAAATATACTAATGGTACAGATAATGTACTAAGGACTAAAAAAATAAATAAGTAAAAAACACTTTTTAAGTTCAACGGTTTCATCGTCATTTAACATAATAATAATACAGATGATGTACTAAAAGCTAGAAAATAATAAGGCAAGTAGCAGTTAGTGTTACCACACCCCTTTCTTCATTGATCTAGGACATTGATGAGACTAAAATAAAATCGAGAGACATGTAATGAAACATCTAACCGTAGAAATGGAAATCTGACGTGGCTCATTTTGAATTTTTGTTTTGAAAAAAAAAAATTCAAACCATTTTGTGGTGGCAGCCATTTCGGGTTTGCATTTTTCATAAATAACTGTGTTCTACTAGTGAAGCCCTTTCGTTTGATACCCATATTAATGGGGTTGTGAAAAAAATATATATGGTGCCATCTTGTAGTGGCGGCCATTTTGGATTTGCATTTTTCATAAATAACTGTGTTCCACTAGTCAATCTCTTTCCTTTGATACCCATGTTGATGGGGTTCTGAGAAAATATGTAATCCACCATTTTATAGCAGCCGCCATTTTGGATTTTCAAGATATTGAAATATGCAGATCCATTTTGGATCTACATTTTTCATCAATAATTGTTTTCTACTAATCAAGCCCTTCCATTTGATACCCATATTGATGGGGTTCTGAGAAAATATGTAATCCACCATTTTGTACTGACCGCCATCTTGGATCTACATTTTTCATCAATAAATGTATTCTACTAATCAAGCCCTTTCATTTGATACTCATATTGATAAGGTTTGGAAAAAAATGTATATGGCGCCATTTTGGATTTGAATGTTTCATAAATAACTGTGTTCTACTAGTCAAGCCCTTTCGTTTGACACCTATATTGTTGGGGTTCAGAGAAAATATGAAATCCGCCATTTTATAGCAGCCGCCCATTTTGGATTTTCAAGAAATATGCAGTTTTATAATGTGGTGGATCACACCATTGAGGATGTGGCGGATCCTTCGGTTGAAGGAGGCCTGGATGTTGATAGCTCAGGATTATACACGGAAACTTCTAACACTTGGAAAATCAAACACCGGAATACTTTTCAACACTTGTGGATTTATTTCGCGATACTACACATTGGATAGTTGGATTTGGAATGAAAATATTACATTAATAGGGATCGATTCGTATTCGTATCACTGCGCATTGGGTTCTTGTGATTGTCGTGATTGTGATTGTGGCAGGAAGGAGAGGCTTGGATGGAAAAAAGTATAAGGATGGGAGGGGAAGGTGCTTTTTTCGATTCTTGCACCTCTTTCACAATGTCGATCGCGAACATAATGACTGCAGAGATAAAGGTGTGTTCCAAAATTCAGATCAATGGGTTAACAGGAAGGGGGTTAAATTTCTATTAATGTGGGACAGCGCTACAGACAAAGTTACAAAGTTACCCACGTACATACAAACGGGCCATATAATCGACCCCGTGCTGTATACCGGAGAGTTTTGCGGTTTCCCGGGTCGAAAATCGTTACTCCACACTCCATACTCCATACTAAGTCTTCTAGCATACTCTTATGCAACTCCTTCAATGAGAAATTTAATCGTCAACTTTTGACCGTCCTGATTTAAAAGCATTTTCTGAATGTGCTTTTTATTCCGGACATGGGTTTGTGAAATTCATATTAATTTTTGATTTTTTATATTTTTTTGTTAACAACTAGGTACTATGTTTGACACTAAACTAAATTGACACAATAGTAACTATCAGTCACATCAATTCAACATGCAAAAAATGTCATGGTTTAGGCATAATATTGAATGTAATGAAAAAGTGTCCGGATTAAAAAGCGTCCGGATTCAGAAGCATCACTGTATGCTTATTGTGCCTACACTGATTTCTAAAAATGATTCAGCGAAGTCTATTGCATAATTTTCTTATTTTCATATTACAATTTTTAATTTTGCTGCATATTTTGGTTGCCCTCACACGTTGTATTGTCTAGTGAACTGGTGAACGAAATAATACCGAGCACCTTTGAATCTATATATAGGTATATATCAGGGATGGCCAAACGGTATTCCTAGGCGCCCGCCAACTGGTCTAGGATAGTGTCACGTCCAAACGCAATGGACTTAATATCCCTCCATCTTTTGCGTGATCATTTTACAAGGTATTTATGATGCTCGACCATAACTCGTAATAAAGAAAAAAAATACTAGGAACAATTTAAACAATGTTTTCTCCAGGCATATCATTTGTTAACCCTTTCGCGTACAACATCGAACCTCACTCGTGGTGTATCGATATGAAATGTTTGCATAGCTCCAGGCGCATGGTATTCGTGAGAAAGCAAAGCAATGCTAAAAACTTGTCTCATCGCTGGCACAACTCAAATACGCACGCACAGCATGGTAGGGGAACGACTCGTTGTGTTCGTGTGTGGTACATGCTGTAGGAAATCAAATAATACGGCAAGGGGTTAAATGACCAATTGAAAATGCTGGAAACATCCGGCATAAGTTTTCGCCTTTGAACACGCATTCTCAAGTTTTAATGAAGTATAATTGTGCAGATTTTTTTTTCAAGAAATATTGTCATTAATAGACCAACAGTGATGAATGAGAAATTATAAATTTCTAAAATTGAATATTGGGCCCTATTATGTAATTCTAGTGGAACACAACTTTGCTTGTTAACTTTATTTTGCTGTTATAATTACAGTCGAGTGAAAGCTGTTGACATAATTTTTCGAGCTGTTTGGTTTGCTTGTTGCTTTCCTGATGTTTTTCTTTGAGAAACACTTCTGTAGTCTCAAAAGTCTCAAAATAGAGAAATAGAGACGCTGGAGAAAGAGCTCGATTCGATAAGATTCTATCGATTTACAAAATGATAGTGATGGTTATAGGGATCAAATTGACCGTTCGATTCAATTAACAGAATAGGAGCCAATATTTCCGATAGATAGTTCTAATACTTCTAGTTAATTGAGAAATATAATAATCATCTTGGGTGTATTTTTATGGAAAATAAATGCTTTGGATGTTCATGAATGACAATTTAAAAAAATCGGATTATTTAGTAACCGATAATTATTTTCATTTTATTGAATATTTATTAGTATGACCTATGTTTCGCCTTTTATTAACCCTCTCACAGTCCCACATACCGAGAATCAATAAAGAAAACAATAACAATGTCTGCATATTTGGGGAACGAATCAAGTAAATGGAACCAAATTTGGCATGTGAAAGTTTTAGGGGGCGATAAATATTTCTATGATGGTTCGACAATCCTCCCCCCCTCTCTAAGGAAGTGCCTGTCATACAAATGAAACACGAATTTCTGCATAACTCGAAAGTTCTTCAAGCAAATGGAGCAAAATTTGGCATGTGAGGGTTTTTGGGTACGAGAAATGTTTCTTTGATGATTTGACATGCCTCCCGCCTCCTCCATATTTCTCAACCAACCACAAACATGACAATCAAACAGGGCAATTGACAATTTTCGGAAAACTCTGAAAGAAAATAAGAAAATTCGGAAAATTGTCTGGAAATTACAACGTGATAAGCGTTTTTAGTTCATGTGAAGTTTGCGCTAACGGAATTGTTCTTTAGTTGATGGTGGAAATGGATTTTCAGATGAAAAAAGCACTTATATACATCTTATTACCATAAATAAAAATGAATGTGTTGGTAAGCGCAAATCTCGAGCAAGGAAAAGTTCGATTTGAGCTGTCTTCATTTTTTAATATTTTCTGTATCAAATATGTATTCCATGCAACGGAGAAACGCGTTATTTACAAGTGATTGAAAAATCTTGAACGAAATTGTGTCAGAAAATAATTTTATATTGTAATGACGAGTTTTGGTAGAAGTACCAGGAAATTTACAGTAAAAGAAAATTGTGAAGGGTTAATTAATCAATCAACGGATAGTTAACGGATAGAAAACGTGAATGTTTGGAAGTATTGATAACAAAAAATCCATTTTGGGCGAGACGAAGTTTGTCGGGTCAGCTAGGAATATCAGGTTGGGGAAAAAGTTATCCATTACTTTTGGGTGAAATTCAAAAATATTTTCAATATTTCTATTTCTATTTATTTCACTTCGTCTTAGATTTAAAAAAACATCTCACAGACTGACAAATCTTAAATACTACCTAATATTCCTAATTCTACGTTTAAAAACACATTTAGATACATTAAAATCGAAGTGACATTGAACTTCATTAAACGCACGGAAGCAGCTGGACAAAGGACAGTTTTGCCCGTACGACGTTGTATGCGGCCGTATCCGCCAATAGCTGTCTTTCGCGGAGCTGTCTGGTGGGAGCGTAAAACCGTATCTCGCTGATTAACTCCGCACAGTCGATGTTTCCGGACAGTAAATCGAAGACGAACAGACGTTGAATTTTCTTCCGCCTCGCCGAAAGCGTTTCTATGTCAATAAGCATGCAGCGACTTTCGTAATCAGGAAGATGAGCGGGATCATTCCATGGCAGTTGTCTTAAGGCGTAGCGAATAAAACAGCGTTGCACTTTTTCGATCCTGATGATGTGCGTTGTATGGTAAGGAGCCCACACGCATGCTGCGTATTCAAGGACACTTCGATGTGTTCGGTAAACTTTAGTTTGATGTCGAGAATTACCCCGAGATCTCGAATGGAGGTAACGCGATCGATAACAGCAGAACCGATTATGTAGTCATGGGACAGAAACGATTGGCGCCTTGTAAATGTGATTGTCTTGCACTTGCTGATGTTCAACTCCATGCCATTATCAGCACACCATGCAACCAATTCATTCACGTCAGCTTGTAGAGCATAGCAGTCCAATATGGAAGAGATTTTCCTAAATATTTTTAGGTCATCAGCGTAGAAAAGCTTACCAGACCTCAGCCGGCTGGCGAGATCATTGACGAAGAGAATGAAAATCAAGGGCCCAAGAACGCTCCCTTGAGGGACGCCGGATGAAATAAGATATGTACGGGAACGAGCACTTCCAACTCTCACGAAAGCTTTTCTATCGGTTAGATACGATCTGAGCCACTCAGTTATCCATTCACGAAGTCCAATATGTTTGAGTTTCGCGATAGCCAGTTCGTGGGGGACTTTATCAAAAGCTTTCGAGAAATCAAAATAGATAGCATCTACCTGACTGCGACTTTCTACAGTTTCCGACAGAACGCTCATGTAACTCATCAGATTTGAAATGGTTGAACATTTCTTCACAAAACCATGTTGAGCATCAGTTATGAACGAACAGACGAACCGCATTAAAGAGACTCCGGTGGACGAGTTCTTCAAAAACTTTAGCAATGCAGCATAATATCGAGATTCCTCGGTAGTTACAAATGGCGTGAACACTACCAGACTTGTGAATTGGAGTGATCGATGCCATCTTCCACACCTCTGGAAACCTACGCTCGCTCAGGGAACGATTGAAGATTGTGCTGATAGGAGTTTTTAATGCATCTGCACATTCCTTTAGAAATGCTGGAGGTAGACAGTCTGTACCGGCACCCTTGGAAGCGTCAAGGTTTTTCAAAACTGTAGCTACGTCATTTGGGGCGAAAGTTAATATATGCTTCGGATTGTCTGATATGGGTAAACATACACCGTTTTGTTGCAAAATTTGTTGCCATTCTAACGGTAGCTTCATAATCTCTCTACCATAGAATCCTTGGTTCTTATTGGCGACCTAGCAATAGATTTTTACAATTTTCTCTTGATCCTAATTTCTTTTCAATCTGAAAATTTTGCAATGCGAGAAATAGGATAGGAAATAGGCTTATAGTGAATTTCAACACATTTTGGCTGGTTCGTAACTTTTACTTCCAATTTTGGAAAAATATCGGGAATGAGGATTGAACTCGTGACCTTCAGCGTGAGATGTATGGATGTTACCACTGTGCCAGATCGTCTCCACTGGTAAACGTGGTAAACGCTTCCAATATGGTGGATACATTAAAACATTTCAATTGAGCTCTCGGAGTTGTATGGCCTTGCGTTGTCCTGATGGAATACAACGCCTCTTCTGTTGACCAATTCTGGAAGTGTCTAGTCAATCGCTAGCTTCAAACGGTCCTTTTGGTGACAGTACAGATCTGAATTTAGTGTATTGCATTAAAAACAATTAAAAAAATTAAAAAAAAAATTCAAAAAAAATATAAAAAGATTATTTTTTTTAAATTTCAAAATAAATTAAGTTGTACGTATTTTATTGTTGCAGTATCGACATCCTAAACACCATTCAAAAATTCAGCAGCCTAACTTGTACTTTCGCCTTAATAGAAGTAAAATTGTAAAATGTGCCGAATTTTCTCTTTGTTGGCCTCCATTGTTAACAACCTGTAACTCTCAACTGAATGGAACAAACAAAAAACGTGTTTTGGTTCATCTTCTATTTTTGCTTTTTGCAAAAATGGATAAAAGCATCTGTATCAAATTTTGTGTGAAAAACCGGATGTTGAATGTTGATTGTGACATCCGGTGGACCTACCTTAGAGCGAAACAACGTTTATCGGAGTTCGAATACATGTTCTCGGATGGTCACAACGCAAAGCGTGCCGGAAGTCCGAGCACGTCAACAACTGGAATCGAATATAAGTAATCCGTGGGTGTACAAAAATCGTGATACTTTTAAAAAAGCTCTTGTAGATAGAGTGGTCCACTCTATCCCATTACATTAAGCATTTCCATTGCCATATCCGATTTTGCTTCAGCATTACGAAGGGATTTCTCTAGAGATAGGCAATAGGCAAAAATTGAAGATGAACCAAAACACGTGTAGGGAAAGCAGTTGTCAAAAATTAACTGAACATTCAAAATAACCGTACTTGTCAACATAAGTGAGACCATGAGTACCAACATAATGCCACAAAAAAAATCTAGAATCGAATATATGTAACCCGCGTAAATTCGAAAGTCGAAAGATATTTTTTGAACAGACCTCGTACTGTAAATTTGACACCTTTCTCCAACAATGCATGCAGTTTTATTACTGTTTGTCGTTTCACCCAAAAAGGTAAGGTAAATGTAAAAAATACTCACCACAACTCCTTTCTTCTTCGATGAATATTTTGACCCATAATTCAAAATGCAATATGGCAATGTTCTCCTTCGATCGGTCAACATTTTTTGTGCCACGTATAACCAAGAGTCCGCCGTTATACCAATTGCCAAACAACATAATCAGCAGAAGAGACTATAACCCTGACTGCCCCGTCCCGTTGAGCCAACAATGTTCACTCTTTTTAACCTCTGGTTAGAAGACCGCGGGTAAAAGGTCATGCGACCAACATTTATCGTTGATTGCGAGCGGCGATATTATCGGCGTAAATATTGACTGAGTAAATATTGAACCAAAAGTTGTAGCACTAAAACGGCTTATTAGAACAAACTTGCTCTAAGTGTGCGAAAATAATACCATTGATTTAATGAATTATCTAAACCCCGAAAGGGTAAACTTTAAAAGGGTCTCAAATTACGAATACGGATGCACGCTATATCAGCTGCGATTTACGTTTAATTATTAATAAAATCAGGGCACGATTATAACTGATTTGAACGGATTTCTATCTGGTTGCTGCTTTGTGGCACCCATTGCTGGGTGATTTATGGTTAGAGCTAAAATACCTATAAAGTGTGCAGTTTGGCATCAAATCTAAACTAATTAGCAATCAAAATAAGGCATGAGTAGGATGTGATTCAGAACCACACAAGAAGCATAAAAGGGCTCTGTTCGTCATAGGGAGATGAGATTCCGAAGCTGATTTCATCTTGCCCGTAGGAACAGTGTAATCCGGTGTCTTACTTTATCACGAATCTATCGCTTGTCTTCGTTTCTCTCGGGAAGGCTGTAGTGTAATCCCGGCAATAAAACTATGAGCTATGAATAGATGGAAACCACAACCAAGCCCCACATTATGCCGGAAAGTACATTTGTCCTGAATGAAGGGTGTATGCCTCCATTGCCACATGTATGTGTGCACAAATTATTAAGATGTATCGATAGTATGAAATGAAGATGTGTCTCTTCCTAGAATCCTAAATATTACGACGAAGTTTCTTACAATGATTGGGATATCTTTTGGACTTGGACTTCAAAGAAGCGGGATACACTATGGCTGATGTTCTGTTTTTATTGTACTATCAGTACGGTATGCCCAAGGCTACGTCGTTGATGTTTCAACTTGTTCTTACTGCAAGAATAGAAGATTCATTTCGTCGTTCGGGAGGAATAGCCTTGTATCCCGTCAACTATCAGATTTGAATGACATCCAGTTTATGATTCTTTAATTTTGAGAGTTGTCATTTTTCAACATTGACAATCGAACATCGTGTAGACCATTTTTTCGCAGTTGCGAAAAAAGTTGATTCTGTTGTGGCAGTATTTCCGGTACCAAGCACGCCTTTCAAATACATGTGCAGCTAACTTCAACATAATGTCAACAGTATGTCATCCCCCACATATTTTGAAACCGTATAGCCATACTTGTACAGTGTAAATTAAATAATAACATATCAGATCATTTTGATGTTCAACGAATTCAATGATTCATTCGGTGCAATAGAGGCGACTGAACTTGGTAGTTTCACGCCTCTATAATCGAAAAAAAATAATCAATCAATGAATCCAGTTCGGAATTCTGTCGTCCCACAAGCGTACCAACTCGGAGTTTTTGCTTCCCACTTTAAACTTCTGGTACGTGTTTCACCAAAGCGGATTACTAACCCAATTTACACACTTATAGTTACCGTAATCTGGCCGGTGGACGGATTTTTGCCGCTTTCTGATGTACAAAGCAATAAATATATAATTTTCTCCACGCTAGCCAAACAGACACATACCCACACACACACACACACACACATAAATTGAATTAATTTCTTTCGTCAGATTACGGAAATTAATTTTTTGATACAAAATGTGATGTTTGGTCGGCTATGAAAATTCCTTATTTGAATAACTTTCCACCCTTTATACCAGGGAGCGTACTTTCGTTCTAGCCTTTCTCTATGGGGGATGAAAAATGTGGAAACACCTACACACTGGCTTACTTCACTTAAGGAAACATGCCAATTATGGCATGGGTGATAGTAAAAAATGAATCTGGAACATTCGGTATTCATTTTGTATCGATGACGAAGCAGAGTCACGTTTTTTGCCATGGAGCAATATTAGAATATTTGAATAGCAGACGAAGAAGGTTCATTTTAATTAAAGTTTCGATAAGCCAGCCCTGATCCATAACAGCCATTAGAAAGGAATGTTTGAGGGACAATACTTTATAGCACATAGTACTTCATCGCAGTAATATGCAAAAAAAATCTGATGATTCATGTTCTGGAATAAGGAAGGAATGGAACGAAAATATTCAATACTCAACGACTTTTTTATGTCTTTTTGGTTTACGTGCGTTGATTGGTCATAATCTTTAACAATAAATACGTGATATTAGGTGCCACGTAATTAACGTTGCACATATCGTGGTTCGAGTCCCCTTCAGAACCAGTGATAATAATGCCCTGTCGATATAGTCAATATAAGTTTCAATCGAATATATCTCAGGGTTTGTCTGATTCACAATAACACATCATTAGAAGCAAATGTTCTGTATTTATTGTAGTTTAAATATACATTAAGGGTTTCGCAATGTTCAATACTCTGGAATGAAATTCCAAACTTTGGGATTGATACGAGCTATCAACTCATGCTCCACTGGCTGGTCAACCTTATCAGCTGTTTTTTTTTCCAGAAAGTAGCGTTTCTGTTCGTTCATATTATTGTTTGAGGTGATAATCGAAGTCTTCCGGCCACAGTTGCAGATTCCCTGTCAGATAACCAGCTTACTGGTAAACTTGTCCGCAAAAACTTTTTTTTTGTTTGTTGTGGACATCTCTGCGAACTCTGGTTACATAAAACTGCTATCCAGGAAACTGTTTGAAGTCCAATTTAACATATTCTTTATTGGAGAGAAAAGCCCACAAAGTGGGCGCAACACCTCATCTTTTACGTATCAACAGACTACATAAAATCCTACAGATACATTTACTTAAATCTGATCTTAAACTAAACGCGAACACATTAAAAAAGGTCTGGATAAAAAAACAATCAATTAATAAGAAGAACCCCGTAAAACAAATTCTTAAGCCTAACACGGGACACATTGAAATCGAAACAATTGTAACACTTATTGAACGCCTTGCACATGCCGGTTATCGGCTCATTTGCTCCAGTTCGTACGAAAGACTGGGACGTTTAAAAATAGTAAGAACGTAGATTCACGCGTCTGATGTTGATGTTCAGTTGTTGCAATAATGCACCACAATCAATATCAGACCGCAACAGATCAGCGATAAATATAGATTTTGAAACGTCGCGGCGAACGCTTAGTAACTGTAGGTCCATCAAAATGTATCGGCATTTATAATCTGGAAGATTGAGCCGATTCCTCCTAGGTAACCAACGAAGAGCAAACCGTACGAATTTTCGTTGGATGGATTCGATGCGATTCACACTGTTACCGTAAAAAGGAGCCCATACTACCGAGCAGTACTCCAGTGTTGAGCTAACCAAAGATGAGTAGAGAGCTTACAAACAAGAAACATTCCTGAATTCTTCATCGTCCATTAGTATATATCCGTTGTAATTTGGTCAGCACCATTGCATCATTGGAAATACATTCTTCTTAGCGATGTGACTTTTTATATTCTCTATGTGTTTCTTTGAACAACTCAGTGTCAATGACATTCAAAGATCCATTTATTTCATGTCTCGGAGAGGAGCCAGGGAATATTATCCACCAGAACTCCACAGACATACGCGCGTATCAAAGATTTTTGGGTTCCTGATTGTAGAATTTCAGAATTCGTATGCGCATTCTGGAATCAAATGGCTAACTCGAACTTCAATTTCCATCCTCAGATTCTAACAGACTATGTGTCCAAATCCCTTAGACAGTTTTCGACAACTTGTGGATTCTGAGTATTTTTTGATGAATGAAAATAAATTTGATATGTTTTGAATATCGAAGGTACAAGCATCTTAGATTTTGTGAATGGTTTTGGGTTCTGTTGATGTGCTGTCTTAAATAGTGCACCCTGTTTGGAGTTAATATTTATCTCGGTATAGTTGTATTGTATTATATAGTTTTGTATAGTTTTGTATAGTTTTGTATGGGTTTAAGGTCACATTTCTAGCATTATACGTGGTCCTCCCCAGTGTTCCTAGTTTGATTAAATATTTCACCGGTTTAATTTTTTTGTGGAGGAGTTCTCTCGTCTCTCTTTAATTTGCTTGAGTTTTTTCTTGAAAGTGAGATCCCTCATGACCATGGGGAAGATTTGAACCTGCTAACTCCCGGGAAAGAGGAGTCATCCGATGTTCAAGTCGGTTGAAAGAACTGTATACTGGAGAATTTGTAGCAACGAATATTGTATCAATATTCAATTGATTAAAATGATAAATCAAAACTATCTATGACCTTTTTAAAACGAGCGTCCATCCACATTAATTATGATTACTTGATTATGAGTACTGCGAGAAAATGCGATCCAAGAAAAGGGTCATCCTGAACGAACTTCAGTGTACTTGGTCCATTGTATTCAACTGCTTCAGCATGACCAAGATGTCCTAATTTTATTCTAATCGGTGCCAGCTTATTGGCAGTCGTTAAACCCATTACAACATGTGCTTCATCACATTGGCTCTGGAAACACACTTCGTTTGGTCCCAGAATCGAAGCCAGCTGCTCAAACATACAGGAGCACGTTTTTTTTTATCCAAAATATATATTTTATTAAGGCTCATATGGCGTCAGCCTAACGGGGCCGGGAGTTCAATATTTTGACAATGTTTGCTTAGACTATGTTAGTAATATGTAACCGATTACTCGCGGTTGACTCGAGGTTAGTATTACTAGTGTTCTCATAATTGGTATGTCGCAGTCTTCGATGCTCTGTACGTGTGCCCGACACGGGATACTTCCTATTGGGATGCAGCTGACCATTAATCAGCAACGCCCCCCTAGTCTGTACCCCATATCTAGCGTGGTGCGTCTTTCTCGCCTCGAGGAATCCAGGATAGAATGGTCACTAGCCGGCGCAATCATCAGCTCGTGTAGAGTTGTCATGAGCGGTACAACCTTTGGCTCTTGTTGAATGAGTGGACTGCACAACCTTCGGTCCGTGCATCTGTAAAGAGTGTGTGTATGTATTGCCGCGACTAAGTAAAAGTTTATCGATCGGATAGGAGGGATATGAAACGGGGACACAACGAAGGAAACATCATTAAACGTTGACATCGGTGTTTCTGAGGAACAGGTATAGATGAAGCAGAAGATCAGGATCCCGGCTACCTAAGATATCCCGGACGGGGATATCCGATTGTCTGCCTTGTGCTCTCAGTGCTCTAGAGAGCTGAGAGCGAGCAGCATGAAACCGGATACACGACCAGACAACATGCTCGATGTCGTGGTAGCCATCGCCACAATCACAAAGATTGTTTGCTGCGAGCCCAATGCGATAGAGATGCGCGTTTAGGTTGTAGTGATTGGACATAAGCCGAGATATCACGCGAATGAAATAACGACCTACATTCAATCTCTTGAACCATGCACTCGTCGAGACCTTAGGGATAATCGTGTGTAACCAACGACCGAACTCATCACCACTCCACATGCGCTGCCAACTTACGAACGTATACTGACGAGGAATGTGGAAAAATTCATTATAAGCAATTTGCCTTTCAAAAAGTGTGCCTTCTAAAGCGCCCACCTTAGCTAGCGAGTCCGCTTTCTCATTCCCCGGAATCGAGCAATGAGAGGGAACCCATGCTAAGGTAATCTTGAATAATTTTTCGACCAAAACACTCAATAGTTGTCTTATTCTTGTTAGGAAATAAGATGAGCGTTTATCAACTTTCATTGAGCGGATTGCCTCTATTGAGCTGAGACTGTCTGAAAAAATAAAATAGTGGTCGATGGGCAATGTTTCAATGATCCCAGGGGCGCGTTGATTTATTTAGAAATAAAACTTTTGTTACGTGACGATTACGACTACCTCTCTTCCTCCTATGTCATGTTAAGTAACACAATATCAACCCCTCCCTCCCTTCATGCGTTACGTAATTTGTGCATGACGCCAAACTGGTGTCCAATATTCGTGTAACGCAAAACAAACAAGCGTCCATCACAGCACGCAGGCAGTCCAGCAAAAAATAAATATTATCTTCAACGAAAAACTCGACAAAGTTAAATCCAAGAAACGTAACAATTTATGTCTTATCGTATTCAAAAAAAGTTTCGCGTCATGAAAAACTCGCCAGTAAATCTGTTAGCAGCCTCTGGCTGCAAGCGCGCACCCGTCATACAACAACCGTGGACACCCACCAGGGTTACCATATCTACAGAATAATCTGTATTTATACAAATTTTTCAGACTTTTTGAAACCAAGAATCTGTAGATACAGATTACAGATTTATTTGGATTTCATACAGATTTACAGATTTTTCAAAATAACGATCCAATACTAGTTAGGGCTTAATCCTAAAATTAATCTTAAAAGTCATTGTGGTATTCATATGTAGGTATAGTAGGGGAAAGGGAGGCAGCTTCGGACGGGGGCAGTTTCGGACAACGCTTATAAAAATTAAGTGGTATAATTTTCAACTAAATTAAAAATATAAGTAAGTTAACAGCCCTTCCACCAACAGCTGTCATATGGTTTGACATCTCCTGGTCTTTTATTACTTACGAAAACAACACAGTGCCCTTTTTCATACACGTTTCGAAACTTTTGAGCATGAAGTTGTAAGTATTTCTCTAATTCCTTCATGAATAATTTAGAAATTTAAGTACACCACCTCAGTTAGTAACTAACATGAAATGAAAAAAACGTGCATATAACGGGGAAATAAAGGTTTCTTTATTAGATAAAATTTTGATTTGTCTTCGGATGGTGGTGGGGCACATTCGGACATCGCTCACGGGGCATATTCGGACGCTGTTTAATACCTCATAAAGTTTGTGTCTGATTGTTGTTTACTAACAAACATCAATTCAATCTGATTCTCAGACCTAATGATGGTTCGAAACTACAAAAAGAAAACCGATAGAACCAGCATCAACGAAGATGAGATGAAAAGAGCTATCGGACTAGTTTCGAATAGAGCGTTTTCATGATTCTAGCTCACAGGTGGTCATACTGGGTCCATTGTCTTTGCTAATTTCCCAACTAACGGTTGCATAACGGGAAAACTGTTTCTCAATGTTCTGGAACATTTGAAAAAGGTAGTACAAAGCAACGTAAACGTAAAAATCAATTTCAAAAAATCAAAAATCAATCAAAAAGTCATTGCACTTTGGAAACAATTAAATATTGCCGAGAAGTTTGCACAATTCATGTATCTTTTCCACCTTATGTCACAAATCCCTTACAACCGCTGGATGTCTCAGTTATGGGTCCTTTCAAGCAAAATCTCTCAGTTTCCCAGAACGATTGGCTACTCAACCATCCTGGAAAAACTATTTCTATACACGACCTTTCAGGTACAGTTGCATCGGCTTATAATGCTTCTTTCAATCTGAAAATATCCTAGCTGGATTCAAAATGACAGGTTGCTATCCATTCTCAAGAATGGTTTTTTCGGACAAGGATTTTGAATGCTCAAATGATTTCACCTACTGGAGCGGAGGTAGCTACTGACTCATCGGGTAATACAAGACTGCTGCAAAACATTGCATCTACAGCACAGATAGATTTCACTTTGCCACCTTTTTCCCGGAAAATGTTGAACCTTTTCCAAAAACTTCACCGCGGAAAACCACCACTTGAAAACGGAAGAAAGCAAGATCACGAATTTCTACTGACTCTTATTCAGATAAATACTGATAAACAGAAAAATAAGGAATATGCTGGAAATAAGAGGAAACGGAAGTAATTGTCGATAAACATAAAATTTTAATTTTTTTTCGTTGTCGGAAAGTGCCCCAGGTGCCATACATCATAAAGCAGTGATGTATAACTTTGTGAGATTATGGATGATTCTATTATGTTTTTTTTAAATTTCTGATAAGTGTTCACTAAACAATGTCTTATTGTTTATGTTTAAAAAATATTTGCTATAATTCTTCTTCGTGTGACGTGTCTTTAAAAATTTTGGTGTTTTATTTAGTTTGGTGCCTTTCGCCTTTTATCTTTCTGTTTGAACAAACAGAACAATGCTTTTCACATCTACACAGTGCCGTAATACATGGAGTTTTCCATTGATCCTTTCCTAAAGCATGGATGACCACTTTTGTTCAAACTGAGTTCCGTTATCTATCATTCGTATCAGCACCGTTTTGGTTCGTAAATATGTTCACAAGGCGTGAGAATCGTTTAAAAAAGTGTGAATTGATACATTGTTGCATAAATTATAATATAAGTATGCTTGTTTGTCGTGGTGGTTGAAGGCAGACGAACAATCGCAAAGGGTTGATACAGATTTCGATACAGATTTTCTGAGAAAAAAAAACAGATAAAAAGATTTTTTGAGACCAAAAACACAGATTTTATTATGGCAACCCTGCAACCCACACGAACACCATAGACAGTAGAGAACAACTGGGAAGGAAATAAAACACAATAATTTCAAATACGCACAATAATTACACATAATAACATTAATTATGAAGGTATGGTGAAATTAATTAACCAGAATTTATAAACCCGAACATTTTCTCACAAAACATGATTAAACAAATACGAGAATTTTAAAATTACTTAGGGGGCTAAATGTAAGTGAACATGAATTGAAAACAAGACAATGAGAGCAAAACACAGCCTCATATATATAAATCAAAAACATCAAATTGTATAAGGTATTTCAATAGGGACGCTACAAAAGTAGACCGATAGGGACATCAAACGACGCCATAAAGGGTGTGTCACATCAAATTGCATCACGGAAAAAACGCTGTAGAAATTTAATTTTTAGGAATTATATCTTCAGCTTCCGCTTATAATCAGATAAGAGTGTATAGATCACGTTGGCCATGCTTCACTGTCAATTTTTCGTAAATTTGGAAAAATGTCGTCGAACGAAAAAGAGCGTCGTGAATTAATCCTGTGCACTCATTTCGAGAATCCGGAGTTGTCACATCGGGACATCGGTAAGATGCTGGGAATCGTCCAATCCACGGTCAGCAGAGTACTAAAACGATACTTCGGGAACTTAACCATCGACCGGAAGGTGAAGAACGGCAAAAATGGATGCTCCGTCAGTGAAAAAGATCACAAGCGCGTAGTTAAGCAGTTTAGACGTGATCCGAGAAGTTCGGTCCGGGATGTCGCCAATAAGCTGAATTTGTCAAGTTCATTCGTCCAGCGGACCAAGCAGCGGGAGGGCCTGCGTACATACAAGGTTCAGAAGGCTCCTAACCGCGACGAAAGGCAAAACATGGTGGGGAAGACGCGAGCCCGGAAGCTGTACACCGAAATGCTGACGAAGCCGCATTGCCTGGTAATGGACGACGAAACCTACGTCAAAGCGGACTTTCGTCAGCTACCGGGCCTGTTGTTCTTCTCCGCAGAGGACAAATTCAGCGTTCCGGAGGAGATTCGCAAGCAGAAACTATCCAAGTTTGCCAAAAAGTACATGGTGTGGCAAGCGATCTGCTCTTGCGGAAAGCGGAGCGCCCCCTTCGTGATGACCGGCACGGTAAACGGGCAGGTTTACCTTAAGGAGTACCTACAGAAGCGCTTACTACCACTATTGAAGCAGCACGAGGGCCCGACCATCTTCTGGCCGGATCTCGCTTCGTGCCACTATTCAAAGGACGTGTTGGAGTGGTACGAAGCCAACGGGGTCACCTTCGTGCCAAAGGAAATGAACCCGCCCAACGCGCCGGAGCTTCGCCCAATAGAGAAATATTGGGCGATTATGAAGCAAGCCCTCCGGAAGAAACCAAAAGTTGTCAAATCGGAGGCGGACTTCAAGAGAAAATGGATTTCTGTTAAAAAAAAAACTACAACCTGACGTTGTACAGAACCTTATGGACGGGGTAAAGAGGAAGGTGCGAGCATACGGGCTTGGGCTCGAAGTATGAACAAAAAGAAAATGCCAAAAGTTGTTTAATAGTTTTTATTTTACTGTCTAAAATTTTCAAAAGGATCGGTCTACTGGGCGAATTTCTACAGCGTTTTTTCCGTGATGCAATTTGATGTGACACACCCTTTATTTTTCCCGCTCTCTTGACATTTCTCTTCAGAAAGGTATGTCATTTCATAATGGAAAGATATGAGGGGCTCAAAATGAAAGGGGTGTTAGTGACATCATCGATTTCTCTACATCGACTCTCTCTTTTGGTCATAACTTAGCTGCAAACTCATTCCCAGCTGTGTTTGGCAATGTGGAAAATCAGGTCAGAACCTCATCCATCGGACTCTATAGCAAACTCAAATAGGAACGTTTTTGCAATTGAGTTGTTAACTAAAGAAAAAGTTGATGAAGAGAAATTGATCAAACCAACTACACCCCTTTCGTACTAAGCCCTTCATATACGACCCAACAACGAGTCGAGATTATTAAAATTTACTACCGAAATTCGGAGTCAAGGCCTCAACTTTAAGAACGCTACATACAATTTAAGGTCGTCATAATCGTCCTGCCAGATCGAAAATGGAGCGTCTAGTGGAAAAAATTTTGAATCCACAGGCACAGTACAAAATGTTCCCGTGCCAGTGAAATAAAGAAGTGCCCATAGTGTCGACAAAATTGCTGCCGCTGGCGCATCAATTGAGGAAGACCCAAATCAGTCTCTCACACGTCGTTCTCAAACGTTGGGCATCTCTGTGACGTCGTTGTGGCGAATTTGACGAAAAGATCTTGACCTACATCCTTACAAGATCAAATTGACGCAAGAACTGAAGCCGCTTGACCACCAGAAGCGTCATATGTTCGTGAATTGGACTGAGAAACAAGTTGAAGATGATCCGGATTTTCATCGAAAAATTATCTTCAGTGATGAGGCTCATTTCTGGCTAAATGGCAATGGCAGGTCCACGCGTACTCCAGTCACCATTGCATCCCGAAAAAAATACGGTTTGATGCGGTTTATGGTCCGGCGGCGTCATTGGGCCGTATTTCTACCGTGATGATCAAGACCGGCACGTTACTGTGAATGGGAATCGCTCAATGATAACCGACTATTTTTGGCCCGAATGGGATGATATGGACTTGGACAATATGTGGTTCCAACAGGACGGCGCCACAAGCCACACAGCAAATATGACAATCGAGCGTGTTGAGCGTGTTATCTCACGAAATGGATCAGTCAATAGGCCGCTTCGGTCGTGCGATTTGCACCGTTAGACTATTTCCTGTGGGACTACGTCAAGTCTATGGTCTATGCCAACAAGCCAGCGACGATAGATGAACTTCGTACGAATATCGAACGTGAAATTGCAGCAGCGATGCTAAAGAATTCGAGTTCCATACATAACGGAATCAAATGTACTTTCACATGAATAAAGAATTTCATTGATATCCAAAACCGTTTTTGTTTTATTTAAAAAAAACTTTTGTATCGCTCTCATTGAAAAAGTCGATATCATTTTGACTTCGGACTACGTCTTTGATTTCTATATAGAGGGGTCCTATACGAAATCAAAAATGAGACATGTAACGATTCATTAAGGGATTCCAAACGCATGTTACGCATGTTATGATGTATACCATTAGTCAGAAAATTTATCCAGCAATTTTTTTGGTTTAAAACATGAACAGTGAATACAGTAAAAAAAAGTTAACAATTTGACTATTAAAATGGTATGTTATTTCGATGTTACTAGCCATTCGTTCTCCCCATCACAACGCGTAATATTTTTGCCGACAATTCGGGCGTTAGTGCATAATGTGAGTTGATGTGTATTATGAATTATTCTCCATTTGCCGGAAAGAGTAATTTATCAGTTGGCAGAACCAATGAACGGATGATCTTAGAATGATCTTAGAGATAATCATGGATGGTTTTACTGTATGCTCCCTAAAGATTCGACGAGGCCTGGCTCAAAAGGTTAAACGTTGAAAGAGATTTTATTAGATTGATGTTCATGTTGTTGGCCAATCAATTCGTGCTCAATTAACGTTTTTATTGTGTTGGTCTCGCTACTAACTCTTTATGTAATTGTGGTACAGGATATCATCGTATAGAACATGTTGTTTGGTAATGTAAAAAGCAATTAAATAATTTAACTGGCTGCTGATTTAGAGGTTCGAAAGGGTGCCACATGCCAGATCATGATAGCTTAAGTTGTCGCGATCTGAATATTATGTTACTCATATATGAGGGGCTTAGAATGAAAGGGGTGTAAGTGACTTGATCGATTTCTCTACATCGACTCTCTCTTTTGGTCATAACTTAGCTGCAAACTCATTCCCAGCTGTATTTAACAATGTGGAAGGTAGGTCAGAACCTCATCTATCAGATTCTATAGCAAACTCAAATTGGAACTTTTTTGCAGTTGAGTTATTAATCAAAGAAAAAGTTGACGAAAAGAAATCGATCAAGTCACTTACACCCATTGCATTCTGAGTCCCTCATATGTCTTCCATAGAAGTAATTATATCATTATTTTGCCCGCTTCATTTTCCTGAATTCACTTGTCCATTCTCCATTCCCTTCCCTATAAATAAGCAGAATTTGAGATGAGATCAATATACTACAGCAGCTACACGAACTTTCCAAGAGAGTACTCATGGCCATAGGATACTAAATGTACGTCACCTGGCTATTAAGTTATTAAAACCCTCTACAAACAATGTTCCGAACAACGTGGCAGCGTAGGAGAAAATGCTATTTAATCCGTACTTTATTCCTGTAGTTTTAAATTTATTATACTTTGGTTTAAGCAGCCATTCCATGACAAACCGATATGGTGGTTCTTAGTTTTGTGGTAGATTTGTTCTTTATAGCAAATATTTGAACCTGTATTTTTTATTTTTTCGTTAGGGTGACTTTTTTCACTTTTTCCTAAAATGACTTTATTCAAAAATTCATAAATTTTGAACTACTAGACGAGTTCCTATGATCGATATATCAAATTGAAGCCAATCGAACCATCGAACCAATCGAAGGATATCAGCTGTCAACCACTCAATTTTGCCTAATTTTACTGAAATGATCCTGATTTTCCTGGTTTTTGTATCTTCTACTTAATCAGAAAATAAAATCATTATCAGATAAGGTTTAATACTTTTAACAATTTTCGAAAAAAAAACGTGTTTAGAGGGACATAAGTAAGCAAGTAAAATTTCAATCATAACTTCAATGTTGAATGTGCGTTTATTTAACCAGGAAAATAAATTATAATTTTCAAATCTCAGAAGAAGTAGCTCAGTGCCGTCAACAAGACAAACTACCTTGGAGTCTGGCTGAGAGATGCTATCCCATAATCTAAATTAACAGGATATTGCACACTCCGATCATCACAGGTTCAGGTCCCTGAAAACACTATAGACAACATAACACAACATTGAAAAAGTTTCGATGAGCAAACGAACATGTTCGAACATGGAAGCTTTTCGTATAGTTTGCCAAACACACGGCCCAGACCAAGACGGATATAATAAACGGAGAGAATAAACGTGAATCTATATTCTCCTCGGTCTGGGCCGTGTATGTGGCAGAGTATGCTGAAAAATACTGAAAGGCGTAGTCCCACATCAAAAAATATAAGAGGTTGGGTTTAAAAGTGGAAGTGAAACATGAAAAAAAGAATATTGGTAACTAGCGTCTAGAATTCTGGATGCTCTCAATAATGTCAGTGGTAGGCAGCTAAATACTACTAGTACTTTATTCGAAGATAAACGTTTTGCGTTTAGACGAAACGTTTGCAACGTAAAGTATTGTATCGAATAGAGCTTGAGCTTGAGCTTGGGTAGACTGTACAATTCGTATTTGCTCTCCGTGATTGACCTGAACCAACCAAATTGCACAAAGAACACACAGAATGACGCTTGGGACTAGCAAATCATTATCGTTGTGCAGTTTTCGGTGATTCGAGCTTCAAATGGTCAATAACGACGCCGGTCTCGTTCTCACAGTCACCAGAGGAAGGGAAGGAATGTTAGTATGATAATTGCCGCCTGGAAGCCAGAAGGGTCGCCTCTATAGCGTGGTACCCTAGCGATTATCATGGAAGGGGATTAGTTGTTAGTAGGGAAAGGTAAGAATCAGGATTCACTGAGGTAAGTGATATGATTATATAAACGCGAGCTGTTGACCGCTCGACGAAACGAAAATTACAATCTCATATGTCACAACACGCTGCAGAGATTATTTTTAGGTATCCTGATAAGGAAAACCTGTAAAATTAATTGGACCGGCTATATATTATAATATTTATTGCACGTACTTTACTGTGGGGTAACCAATAGAAATTCTCAAAATCAATCGGACTAGTCATCTTTCATGCTGTTATGGGGATACAAAGGGCTATCGATGTCATACCATTATAGCACTGCATTTCTGTATTATCTCCATTTAGTTCCCCTGGCGGAACAATGCACCCACCGAGCTTCCAACGTGAGCTCAGCTTCAGCTACTTGTCTGTCAGTAGCATATAATTCGCGAGTTCAACAAACAACACACTGGAGAATCAACGGAATATGGTTATCCAGCGTACCATTAATCGAACTCGCGAACTCCACATCACCGACAAACACACAACCAAAACCAAACTCACGTCAAAAATCCAGCGGGTATAAATGCAAAAAAATAAATAAAAACAATACAAAACACACCACAATACAAAACCAACAACCCCCACAACAGCATCAAACTACACACTCAACACATAACAATTCTGACTCTAAAATCACATCTTAACTCAATGCAGTTATATCAAAGAATTGCATTAGAGTATATGAAAACAAAAATAAAAACTTAGCTCCTCATGTCAGTAAATCCTCCAAAGTCGATAACATCACCATCACACAACAAATTATTGCTGAACATTACAAAACACACTTCGACACCATAGTATTCGTATACGTTTCGGAACTAGTTTATGAAATCTATTCCATACACACAGACATGTTATAACGCGTAAAAACGAACGCGAGCATAATAACACCGAACGAGCCTTTTTCCGTAAAGTATAGTATCGAATAGAGTTCACAAAGCGTGCACAATCGTATTGTGTTTTGTTTACAATAAAAACGACGAAAATGATGATGAAGATGACGAAAAGAGTTTGGCAACTGCTGATTAAAGTAAGTAAAAATATTTGTATTTTTCCAAAAAAAAAAACATTTTTCTTCGCTATTTCTGAAATACACAGTAAAAAAAATGTTCCTAATTTCACTAGGTGAACTTTCTTGTACTGGTACTGGTGGGCAGGCGTTTCGTCATGGATATAAGCGAATAAAGTGACCCAATTTAAAATTTTAATGAGCTTACTGTCACATTCATGCGTAGTTCCCGAATTGCCAACTACCCACATGTTTCAATTACTGAATTATGCCAGAGAGTAAAACTGCCCTCAAACAAAAATTCATCCGCACAATGAACCAACCAACGCATCAATAATATATTATGAAAATATTAATTGATTTATTTCCACTTTTCGTTCTGTTGCCCTGCGTTACTCATATTTTTGGCACGATAAATAAGTAACTATAAAGCAACGGGGTTATTTTGAATTTACATCCTTTCGTTGGCATCCGGGCAGCTAACGTTTACACGTTTTACAAGGTTTGGTTTGGGAAATCATTTGGTGTCGGAGAGGTTTGTTATTCAAAACAAGGGCCTTGGGCATTAATCTCTGAAGTAAAGCCGTGAGAAATTCTTATTACTGTAATGGAAGAATCTTATTTTCGTTGGCACTTGATTTTAGTTTGTTTTGTCTATTGGGTTCAGATTAACTAAAACCTCGCCTAAATTTTTTCAAAGAAAAATTCATGACAGTAAATTGTCGATTTACTTCTACATATGAGATTGTGTATTGAGTAGATGACTCTTGGTTAAAATCAAAACAGTCACGCATCCGATAACACTTTTTATAGGAACATATTATATTTCTTCACCATTTCAAGTGAATCGGCTACATTTTTCACACTGCGGGAAGAATAGCGATTTTTAATAGCCCAAGTTGAAGCACGATTTAACAATGGGCGTGAAAGTAATCTTTATATCCCTACCTCTCGTAAAAGGAAACGAACAAGTTTTCTCGTTGCTATTTTATGTCCTTCTTGTGGCTAAAATTTAACGCATAGATTTCAGCCATATAAAAATCGCCAGAGGCTATGTGTGTGTGAAGAAAAAGAAAGTATTTGCGCTGGGCGGTGGAAAAGCAGAAAAATAGCACCAAAAACTTTTTACTTTCCAGCTCAAGGATGAATGAGAAATGCTAAGCTTTTCGTCGAATGGAAAACAATACTACTGCCTCGAACACAGAATATTAATTTTCCTCCGAGCTAACGTTCCAAGAAATGCATAAGCCGTTGGATCGTTTGGGTGGAGAGTCCGAATTCAATGAAAGTGGAAGTAAATTTACAATTGCACTTTTCTCGAGCCGACCGCCCATTCGATGTTTGGTCGAGTGTGTAGGAGGGTTGCTGACAGAGCCTCTAAGAAGTTGTTGGTTTTCGTGGACAAATTTTCACTCTAGGGATTTTGGTTAGCGGTGTTTCTAAGATGCTTTCCAACCCACTCAACACTGTGGTTATCTTAGAAACATTCCCAGTAAATTAGCGAATTTCGAACTACCGTTCTGAATCATATTTCGGACGCTTAAGGCATATGATGCAGAAAACAGATCTAAGCTTTATGCACATGTATTATTTGGTTGTTATTTTCAATAAATTAGATCAATATGCTTTTAAGCTCTCCAAAGGTACCAAAGTACCTATTTGATTGAAAACATAAAAAAATCATCGAATAAAAAGCTTTTTAAATGAAGCGAATAAGAATCAAACTTCGGACACTAAATCAAATTTCGGACAGATGGAATTCAAATTTCGGAGAATTTATTCTGTAATTTTTTGGACGAAAATTACATTACCTTGATTATAATTTATAATCAACTACGAAACACTTACTAAGCAATCACAGTAAACTGTTAACGATTATGAGAACTGATGAAACACGGGATAAATTTAAATATTTATGAACGGGTAAATTCTACGTTCTCACGCTAAGCAAACGTCAAACACAAACGATAATGAGTAGTGTTGTCAGAATTGTGTCGATTATGTTATAATTCACCTACGTCTCATATGAAATGATAGTGAATATTCATATTATAGTTATATCATCTGTGCATTAAACATTTCAAGATATTAGAACAAAGTGTCCGGAATATGATGCTGTCCGAAATATGATTCAGAACGGTATTTTTCGAGCCGTTCTTTGTTTTGCATTTTTGTTGTTTATAGAATTTGATAGCGTTCTTTTAATGCAGCTTTCTAGCCATGTGAGCACAAAATTTTAGATTTTGAGCAGAATTGATTCAAAGTGTACTGTTTACATCTGCTAAATTCAAAAGCAATTGATATATTATAGTAAAGAACAAAATTTATTCGCCTACAAAGAAGATAAATAGGCTTCTCATCGATGGATTGTTAAAAAATTTGGAAAAAAATCTATAACAATATGTCTGCGTGACATAAATCTTCAAGGAATATTAAACACATTTTCAATATTGTGTAGCTTGTTTTGTAAACCTTGTTTAATCTTCGTGGAATACTTGTCTTCAGTTTTAAAAAGTATAGACTAGAACAACACATCATGCTTTCTGTACAATTTCCCGAAAGTATGATTTATTTTTCGGATGATATGTTGCAAACACTTGTTCCACAATTTTCCATCCATTTTTTAATACTTCGTGGTTGGTGTTTGATAGACTAATCGATGGCAAATCTTTACAGGTCATGGATACGATATTATTTTGAGAGTAGGAGCTACATTAATATTCAAGTGAATACTGTAGACGAATATATTTGCAGGCAAGTACTGAGGTCTGTTCATAATTGACAAGAAGGTTGTCGAAATGTTGTTCGACCATGACGGGTGTAAGGTTGTCGATCAATATGTACTACATCAATCTTTTAATTCATTTAATTGACATTTCACAAGTAATCACACGCGATTGGTTTATCGGCCTCCAGCTTACATGTTAGTAGAAATTAAGTCGCAGTTTCAGTGGTAGAACTCCGCTCTGTGGATTTTAATCAAATGAACCTCTCAGATTTAGGAAAAAATATTTACATCACCTACCCATATTCACCACTACTCTTTTCTTCGCCTTCGCCACTCTTATCCCAAAGGTCCATCCATCCGTTACACACCCAGACCTTCATCATGCGAACCGAAAGCGTCTTGTTATACACTTTGATCTGGCCGTTTGGTCGGAAAAAGTGAGAAATCGAGCTAGATATTGTATGCAAAAGGAGGAAAAAAAACTGAACGAAAGCTGAGAAAGCGATGATGCGTCGACGGTCGTTGCGGGTGGAGTTGACGGTTTGTGTGCGTGTTTGTGTGTGTATATTTATATGTGTATGTGCGAATCGTGCTGTGCTTATTTTGCTTTCAATAAAATGAAAACGGTCTAACCGTGAGGCGACAGCGAGTCCATCCCTCTTTTCCATTTTGATGTAAAATAAAGTGTCACAAACCTACGTCACGACCAAATTCGCTTCATATTTATTGTTTTTGAGACATATGACAGCTGACGACGGCGGCGGGTATTGAATAAGGCACGATTCTGATCTTTCTCTCTCTCTTCTCTCTCGTGACGACACAATGAAAATGATAGAAAGTTATTGGGGAAGTAGGATTTTTACATTCATCACTCGTACGAAAGTTAATGTGTAGTTACTCTCGAGAAAGGCGTCTTGAGGATGGAGACAGTCAAACAGTAAAAAAGAAGAGAAATTCGGTATGTTATCTTTTATGCATGAATGTCTACAGCCATAGCGGCTAGTGCTTAGCGGCGTCAGGGCTCATCATGCACATCGTGATGGGAGCTTCGGGTTCAATTTTGTTTGTTCGGACCGGGTGATTTTCCGAGAAAGGAAACTGCTCCGACAAGCGTATCTGGAAACTTGCCACTCAAAACATAATCCAGCCGTGTTATATCGGGATCCCAATCGAGCGTAACCAAAACGGCGTAGGTAATACTGCGCTGAGGAGTGTCAATAGTGCCATCGAAGATAAAATGTAGAACCATTGCATTTTGTGCACAAGTATAAAATTTTAGTTGGTTCTTTGGTTATTGGGTTATATAGCTATCTTTTATCATAGCATATTCGTATAAATCTCCTCGAATCTACCGGTATATCGAACTATAGAAAGATGCAATAAACCGAAATGCCACAGAGAATGTAAACGTTTTATTAGAAACATGCTATGAATTTACACTGGAATTCGGATTGTATTCTAGAAAAAAAAACAATAATGTGCAGTACAAAAAAATACAATAATGAAATAGGTGCAAAGCTTTTTTTTATTTTTTTTTATTTTTAATGGAATTGCTTGTCGAAATCTAACAATTTTGGATAATAAATCAACACGTTGAGCTTTTCGTTAGAAAAACGTTGATCACAGGGACTGATAGTTACAAAATAAGGTTTTGGCAGTAGGGATCTGAATTTAGTGTATTGCACTGAAAAAAAATAAATAAAAAATTTTAAAAAATTATTAAAAAAAAAAAGTTTGGTTCTCAAATGGGGATCAACACTAGGGTAGGAGCCTACCTGTTGGTCTCAAATGTTCCTATCTCACGCCTCCACGAAGATCATATGACGACATTTTTAGATCGGGCGTGAACTGGAAACACACACCTGGTCTTGGCTCCGAGAACGGGTGTCGAAAGTGGCTAAGTGAGGGGGTGCGAGCGAGTCAGAGCGCTATATCTCTCCCGGGGAAGGCCTCCCGGGTCATGGAGGCCTTGCCAACCCGCTGTCTCCCGGGCAAAGGAGATACACCCAGAAAATGGAGCTACGTTCACGAAGAATACTCAGAATGCGATCGCCCGAGGAGGGTCCCAGAACTGGAGCTGGTCCTGGAACGGGCGTAAGAGCGAGCGGCCAGCGGCTGGAGGGCGATGTGCAAGAGCGGGCCACCAGCCGGGTTCAACCCGAAGAGCTACCGCCACACGGAAACAGCAGCCATCGACATCACCAACGAAACGCTGCGCCTACGAGGCGTGTTGCGACTGTCAGACGACAGTCGTCCACACTTGTGGGTACTACTAGGCGACGGATCATGTGGACACATGAAATGAATGAATTCGTGATCCGCGCCTATTACATCTGCACTGCTTTGGAGACGGACATGAGCGGTCGCCCTCGAATACTCGCAATGTTCGAGGAAGCGTATCCAGAGTTCGTCGGGAGGCTTGACCAAAACGCGATGAACGCGAGGCGTAGAGCGATTGTACGCAACAATATGCTCTCCCAAACGCAAGTCGACGAGATCAAGCAGCAGGTGCAGAGAGAACTAAGCTCCAGAACAAGCAGAGCAAGCGATGTGTCGAGACGAAGTTCAGTACGGCTGAGCAATTCATTCGCGAGTGGGGCACGCGAATCAGCACCAGTGGAGGCCACAGTACAACAACCCCCTGAGCCGGAAGATCCACAGCCAGATCAACAACTACTACGCGATCTGGTCTTCCATTACGACGAGGCGATCTCACAGTTCCGCGACACGGACCCTTTGTCGCGCCCCAGGATCCCGAAGTTGCAGCATTCCCGCAGGCTGACAAGTGCAGTAAAGCTCATGAACGAGCACGTTCTTCCGCTGCACTTGGTTGATGCTGAGAACATGGAGGAGCTGCAACTGAAAGTTTACTGTGCTGCTGTGGCGACCGCCAAAAGTTTAGGATACCGTATTAGGCCAAGAGGCGGACTGCTCCAACATCTCCGTGAAAGGCGTGAGCCTCCATGGCGAAGGAGATTGGAGCAACGGATCCTAAACAAGCGCGCCGCAATTGGAAGACTGATGGCGTACAAAAGAGGCAGCAGATCGGCGAAATTATGTCGCCAAGTTGCTGTGATCGTGCGGCCTACTGAACTTCGCCAACTGGGAGCTCACCAGCTGACGGAAAAACTCGACACACTGGTACAGCAATTGAGCGTCCTAACTAAACGGCTGAAACGTTACTCTGACTCTGCAAAGCGCCAGGAACAAAATCGGATGTTCAGAGATAACGAAAAAGCGTTCTACGACCACATTAGCGACGAGAAGCCCGACTACCGCGAAGGTTTGCCAGATATTAGCGATGTGACGAACTTCTGGGCTGGTATTTGGGAGACCCCAGTAGAACATCGCGACGGGCAAATGTGGTTAAGACGGGAGGAGGAGAGTTGTGGTGAAATTGGAGAGATGCCAGCTATCATCGTCGGAGAGAACGATGTCCGCGAAGCCTCGCGGTACCTGAGGAACTGGGCAGCACCGGGCCCCGATGGTGTCCAGAACTTTTGGCACAAGAAGCTGACCGTCGCACATCCAAAGATAGCTGAGTGCTTCAACAAGGTGCTACGTGACCCACACAACCTTCCTGAATTCGCCACCCGTGGCGTCACCTTCCTCCTCCCGAAAGACAGCAACACATTGAACCCATCAAAGTACAGACCGATAACGTGCCTATCGAGTCTGTACAAAATACTGAGCAGCATAATTACCGCCAAAGTTTCTGCTCACTGCGAACAGCATCACATCATCGCAGAAGAGCAGAAAGGATGCAGGAAAAATACGCATGGCTGCAAAGACCAGGCCATCATCGACGCAGCCATAGTCGGCCAGGCGGTATATAACCAGCGGAACCTAAGTATGGCCTACATCGATTACAGGAAGGCTTATGACTCCATACCTCACTCGTTTCTCGTCCGGGTATTGGAGCTCTACAAAATTGATCCCGTCGTCGTTAGGTTCCTGCAGCATGCGATGAGGCAGTGGAGTACGTCTCTGCACCTCAGTGATGGGGAAAATGTGTTGCAGTCTAGAACGCTGCAGATAAAGAGGGGGATATTCCAAGGCGACTCTTTCAGCCCGCTTTGGTTTTGTCTGGCACTGAACCCCCTCAGTAGGACGCTCAATAGAAACGGTCATGGCTATAAAATAAGGTATGGCGACGGCGCCCACGAAGAAGTGACCCATACCTTTTACATGGACGATCTCAAGGTCTACGCTGATTCACGTCAGCGTCTAGGTGTAGCTATCCGGGTTGTCGAAGACATAAGCAGGGACATCTGTATGGAGTTCGGCCTCGACAAGTGTCGCTGTGTCCACCTGCTGAAAGGACAACTTACCGAATCCGGAGGCTACGAGGTCTATGACGGCGAGTTTATAAGAGACATGGTTCGTGGCGAATCCTATAAATATCTTGGATTCCGACAGCTCACCGGGATTCGCCACTCCGACATCAAGACGGAGCTGCGAGACAAGTTCTTGAGTCGAGTGAACTGTGTCCTGAGGACTTTCCTCAACGCGGGGAACAAGGTACGCGCGATCAACACATTCGCGGTTCCCCTGCTGACCTTCAGTTTTGGTGTAGTCAAATGGAGCAAAACTAACCTAGAGGACCTTGAGAGGAGGATGAGGAAAGCATTCAAAGAGGCCGGAATGCACCATCCTCAATCGGCACTGGAGAGAGTTTCACTACCACGCAAAGAAGGGGGACTTGGAATCGTCGACATTTCTGCACTGTGTGTTGCCCAGGTACGACAACTGCGCGAGTACTTCGCAGAACGCGCCAACCAAAACGCGCTATACCGGGCTGTCTGCGCCGCCGAAAGAGGATACAGCGCTCTGCACTTGGCGCAAGCGGAGTACCAACTCAACTGCAATCTGCAGACAGTGGAGGAGAAGATTGCAGCTTGGAAGCAGAAGGCAGTGCATGGTGCCCACCCCCATCAACTGGACCGGCCACACGTCGACAAGGCCGCATCTAATCTGTGGCTAACGCGTGGTGAACTCTCTTCAGTAGTAGAAGCCGACATGATAGCCATCCAGGACAGGATAATGCCGACGAGAAACTGCAGGCGGTACGTCTGGCATCAAGACGTTGATGACATTTGCCGGATGTGCCATCAACCAGGTGAAAACATAGAGCACATTATGGGAGGCTGTCCCGTTTTGGCCAACGCAGCCTATACCGAGCGCCACAACAACGTGGCCCGTATTGTTCATCGACAACTGGCGCTCCAATGTGCTCTACTGGAAGACAACGTACCAAACTACCGGTACCTGCCTGCACCTGTCCTGGAAAATGACCGTTTCAAGCTGTACTGGGATCGCACTGTTCTGACCGACCTCTCGATCCACCACAACCGCCCAGATATAATGGTTTACGACAAGAGCGACCGCAAAGTCACCATCATCGATGTCGCTATTCCACTGAACCAGAATCTGGAGGAGACCCACGGTCGCAAAATCTGCAAGTACCGACCATTGGCCGTGGAGCTCAAGGAACTGTGGGGGCTAAGGGAGGTCCCAAGAATTGTTCCAGTCGTTCTCTCTGGAACTGGAATTATCCCGAAGACACTTCTGGAAGCGCTAAAGGTGTTGAACATCGAGAAGGAATTGGCCGGCATCCAAAAGTCGGTCATCCTTAGCACCTGCGCGATTGTCCGACAATTCCTCGGTCAGGACTAAAACAGCACGAGCATGCAGATACGTGCATTCCGCAGAGCCTAGTCCCCCTTTGGCATTCAGAAGCCCGGGGGCAGGTGAAAATTCTGGCTAGGTTCGCCTAGTTATGAAGTGAGATAAGTCTGCCAAAAAAAAATTCACGTATTTTGCTGTTACAGTATCGGCACTATAAAACCCATTCACAATTTCAGCGGGTTGGATTGCGTTTTCACCTTTCTAAAAGAAAAAGTGTAGAATGTACTTGTACTCTTCTCTTTGCTGACTTTTTTTGTTAACACCCTGTAACTCACAACTGGATGGAACAAACAAAAACACGCAAAAAAAAAAATTTAGTGTGGAATGTCACATTTACAACGAACCTCAACTAGAAATTGTATGATCGATATTTCGCGAGATATTGATCACTAAAGCCAGCTACCGGGAAAATAATGAATTACTTTTTCCCAAACCTGATATATCAATAACTTTGGGACAAATGGAACAGATCAAATTTATTTTTGCTGCACATTCGTTTCGGTGTTGTCAACAATGATAGTTCTTATACCTCGTGGTAATTGAGTAATATAATTGGATGTATTTTTAATGAAAAGTGCCGATTTCCTTCAAACATTGTCCGATATTTACTAATGAGCCTTTAATGAAAATATTGCTTCAATTATCGATTATTTATAGAGATGTAACGGATATCCGGTAACTATCCGGTATCCGACCTATTCGGCTAATATTTTCTATCCGACCGGATATTGCATATTAGAAAAAAATCAATAATTTCTCATTAACATTGTAGATAAATCATAACAAAATAGCTCATTAACATCAATCATACATAATTGAAAATATGGTTTGATTAGTGAAATGCAAAAATGTTTCTTCAAAATTAAATTTATATTAAGTCATAATATTAATTTAATAACAATACTCAAAATTTACTATTGGTAAATAAAGATGATTAAAAAACAGGAAGTGGGTTATATCTATGGTATAACCGCAAGGGTGACGTAGGACTATCGTTGATTTAGAGATCATTTGTATGAAGTTGAATCTGAATTCATTCAGAATGAATGAATATTTGGAGAACTTCGAAAACGAGAGCGTTACGTTGGAGGCACAAGGTTTTATGCATCCAATATTGGATACGGAAATATCCTACTGATGGGGAAGAATAATCTTCAGAAGCTATCCTGTTGATTGCGATTGATTGAAAAATCACAAAACCTAATGTATTTGGTCACAGTGTTACATGGATAGAAAACATTAAAATAAACTCTTTCATATGAATGTAATTTTAAATTCCCAGAGGAACTGGCAGATTATTTTCAGTAACGATTAGATATTTCCACATTTTCCTCGATACTGGAAGCCCACCAGTGGTTAATGCTAACTCGATAACCATCTGTTAATAGCACTTGATTGAAACATATTTGGTCACAGTGTTACATGGATAGAAAACATTCAAATAAACTCTTTCACATGAATGTATTTTTAAATTCCTAGAGGAACTGGCAGATTATTTTCTGGATCTTTCTCGATCCAAACGGAAAGAATTCCGTGCGTGTATGTGTGTGTGTGTAGCGGCTGCTTCGAGATCTTCCCGGGGAACCGTTTGTAGCATCACTCTCCTCCTGATGGATACCCTTCTGGCCTAAGGTGCACAAACAGGCTCTTGGTGACACCGTTCATCCGCGCTTTCATGATAAATGAAGAGCTTCACCACAACAGCGACAACATGCTCCAATCGCTGTTCAATTAGAACTGAGTGGATTTCCGAGCGGCGCTCGCTTATATACCGATTGGTGATTTCAATAGCCTATTTTGAAAGCAAATTTAAGACTATTGAAACAAGTTTTTGGATCAGAAAGTAACAAGTATAGAACGCGTAGACATTTTATCTTTCGAATGAAGTGTTTATCATACCATTTCGTTCAGTTGTTTAGGAGCTATTAACACTCAAAATCTCGGTCTCCGGCGTAACGCTTTCGTTTTCGAAACTTTGATTTTACACCCCGGTATAGAAATGAAAGACGTAGTCCTACGTCAAAAAAATCATATAATCAAATTTCAGCAGTTGATGGTGACAACCGATTATGCATTGCTTCGTACACCAGACCAGCTTCAGAGAACATACTTTCGCTGAAAACACTACTCCATGGAGCTGAAGGATGGCTTACCTTCATCACTGTTGATTTGTCTTTGCCTTTTTCTTTGTTCGTACACAGGGTAGTTGAAGCCTCCCGTCGTATAGTCGTTACCGAACGTTAACGGACTGAGGTCCTCGAATGCTGAGCTTCTGATTTCCGGGTCTCTCTTTAGCTTAAACATAGGCTGACCAAATCAATCCAAGCCGTTTTTTCAACCTTTTTCATTGTCCCGTATTTTAAGTGTGAAGGAAAAAAAATATACATAATATATTATTTTAATACATAGTCTGGTCCTATTTTCCATAACATGAAAATGTCCCGTTGTACCATGCTATTTATTTGAAAACCCATGCCTTAAAACTATTTTGTATGTGTAACAAAACAAAAATCTAAGAAATCATTACCTATTTTTGTAACGTAAGACTACGTCTTCCAATTATTATGGTGCCGAATCATAAAACTGGACACATTTTTGTGAAATAGAAATAGCACAAGCAACGTTTGTTCTACGGATAATGTGGATAGAGAAAATATTGCAATTAGAGCTCCATCCGTTTTCAATAAAATAAATTATTCGCGATCTGACAGCATTAACGATTCATCAGTCATCCAGCTAGCGACCAGATGACAGCGAGGTTTTTCAAATGGCCTTCCTCAAGACCAAGAGTTTGGTTTAGTTTTCCAAATTGGGCATTTTCAAGGCTAGAGACGAATAAACAGAGAAATTGTTCAAGGCACAGTTTCGCTTCAGCTAGCAGACAGCAGTCTTTCTCAATGCTGATGTCAGACACATCTGTTTCGCTCGATACAAATGAAGAACGGAAGATAAATATCGTACAAAGTGATGCAATTCTGTTCGGTGGAGGTACCGTTATTTTGTTTTTTTTTTAAACGCTGATTTTATATACTCTTCGTTTGGGTGATTTTCAAGCTTTCAAAAAAACTAAGATTTTGACGCTTGCTGACGACACTAGTAAATGAAGTCCGATGGAGTTAATATTCTGCATAGGGTATTTTCTCGTGCAAATCAACGTTCTTCAGTAAATCCCTAAAGAAAAATCGAGGTGATCATTTTCATTGGTATTCTAATCCATACCGTTTGCTTCGTATTCCGAAAAAAAGTCCCAGAGAGTTGATTTATGACAAAACAAAATTTTTCGTGACGACAGTAGATCTCGACGATCCATGCAATTTGAACACATTTAGCACTAAAAAAACCAAAACCCCTATTTCATGTACTCCCTTCATGGGTGATTTTTTGGTTTTCAAAAAATTCGAACTTTGACGGCTGCGCGACACTAGTAAATGAAGTATGGTAGTTTTTTGAGTTTCGAATCAACATTTTTAAAAATTAGAAAATTCTAAGGTCACTTTTTCCATACATCCAATGTTTGATGTTACTGAACAACGTAAATCTATCGGTCCTTTTTAGCGTCATCAAAACTTGGAGTTATGAGAGTTATTTCAAAAATTTCGATGCATTCTAAGATAATATCCGAGGTTATCAAATGCGAAATGATTTTTATAATTTTTTTGCTGAAAGCTTTTGGTGACCTATTCAGATCGAACAATTAATTTTCGTGAATTCGTGCATTGATTCCGGAGTGAAAGTGACATCAAAGTGCAGCGTATTTCAAGCTGGATGTGGAGGTGGTACATTTCAGCATAATAACTTCGTTCTATGATGGAAAATTGAAGGTGAAAAGGCTGCGTGTTCTTTGAGAGCGTTGGACATGTAGTTTTGTTGAGAGATACTGAAAAACTACTTGGATATTCAGTAAGTTCGGTGTTTCAGTGTCGATTGCTTCGCGAAATTTTCGCGCCTCTCACTCAGTAAAAACAAAAAGGAATTCATTTAGCGGCCCTCGCCAGTTCTTCCAATTTTCCGTATCAAAGAGTATCATTCTTGAATTTTTATAATGTTTATTTCCCGTCGTCTATTATTTCGTAGCCCTACGTTAACTCTTTCCCGTACAACATCGAGTCTCACTCGTGGTGTACTTGCCTAACATAGGACGCTAGAACGCTCAGCAGAGTAGTGAAATCACTTGATTTGTGACGTATTAAATAATACGAGAAGGGGTGTTGTGGAGTTGTGCCTTTGCGACCCGCGGCCAAGGTGCCTTGGCTAGTAAGTGTTTGTGGCTCTTCTGAAAATAAGGTAGAGTACCGCTGTTCTAAAATTTAAGAAATTCGTGAAGTTTACTGATCGTATTATGTGTCTGCCTGGCAATACTATATCGATTAAATGTATTTTTCCTACAAAGAACAATATGTGGGCAACGGAAAAGTCGGAAGATAATAACCAAACAGAGATTTTATCAGGAATATAACAACTTTTATGATAAAATTTCTGAAAATTACAATCTTCTTCGCCAAATCTTTCCATTATCTAAATACTTCTTCACTGCAGAAACCAAATTAGCATCTAATAACTTTTTATTGCTTGGTTTTATATACTTGGTATATCAATACTTTTAATGATGTGATCAATACTTTGAATGATTTATTGATTCATTTCATTTTTCAAATGAATGTGCTTTTCATGCAAAAAAAAAAAAACGGAACGAATTGGGTTGCAGAATCACTATTGTGTCTTTTTGTTTATTGCTTTGTTTTAGGTTGGGTGTCCCGTTTTTAATCCTGAACTATTTGGCCAATCTAAATAGTAGGTACATGCATGAAATAAGCTTGTAACCATGCATGAAGTATCCTTGTTTCAGTTTTTGTCCCATCTTCTCTTAAACTCTGCAGTATCCCTTCTCCGATCTTCAACCACATTCTGACTGAACAAAACTTTACACTCCGAAACTATTTGGAAATAGATGATAAATTGAAATTAGGCTCTCGGTTTCTTTCAGTGTCACTGTGTCTGTGTCCTGAATCATCCACCGTATTTATCTGATTAGGCACCCTGTTACTTTTTTGTCCTCTTAAAAATCAGGGCGAAATTAATAGGACATGTTTTATAGTATCAGGACCATTCGAACGGCTCCAACTGAAATGTTTTACGTCATTTCTCAAAATGAACTAGAGCACGCATTTTAGTTGCTAACAAATTGGCGCCAAAAGTGTATTGAAGCTAGAGAAAACTTCTTTCATGTATTTAGAATAACTGTGTGAATATTTTGTGAATTCCGTGCGTTGTATGTTGCTGTTTTATACATACTTATCGGATAAACAGAATTTTACTAAATAAAATGTCCTGCTGTTTCTTGTCAGGAAGGGGGAATGAATGCATACACCTTTTTCGTATTGAAACCACAATCATATCTTCAAATTCTCCCACCTCTAGCATCAAGAATCGCGAACAGATGGAAGAAAACTCATTTCTCTATATGCATTGTCCCGCATTGTTGATTCTGAAAGTTGATACAAACGGGTAGCAGCAAGAAGGGATTTGTACGATCCGAAAAAAGAAATCAATTGGAGAAAAATGTGATAAATCCACTTCACCGGGAGCAAAACACGTGTCAGGTACATATTATCAAATGCGGCAAAGCAATCAGCACTAGCCACAAGCACAATCTAGACGATATTAAAATGTTAAAATTATGAGATTGATCCCTAGCTCGTCCCTGCGAGAAAAAAAATAGAGTGAGAGAGTAGGAGAGTAAAGAATCAAGACGGTACAATCGTTTTTCATGTTGCTCCACCCTTGGGGTTCAGAAAGTTCGTAGAGTAGGAACTTCAATATGAAAGTGGAGAAATGTGTCGCCCAACGTTTGGCTTGTATAGAGAGAAAAATAAAATTATGGAGGAAGGAGATAAAATTGGTGATGTAATTGGATTTTCGTTAGCCACTCCTGTGCGCTAGTCAACGACATTTCGTTCTCGATCTACCCGTCGGCGATGATGCTGTGGACTGGTATAACATGACAATAAAATATTGGCTGCCTTCCCAGCGTGAATCGATTTAGATTCGCTGCCATCGCCGCTATGACTTGCAGGTGGATGTTGTGAAAATAATCATTTGGATTGCATTAAAAAATGTAAATGAGGTGCCAGCTTCCTGCGAGCAACAAAAAAAAACCTTTAGGTTTAGTTTGCATGCTGGAGGCAATTTGTTCGTTATACTTGGTACGGAATGATGGCTATGAAATTTTGTTTTTTTTTGATAGAAATTAAAACAAAAATAAGTGCTTCCCACTTACCTTCACAGAAGCGGCCGCCATAGTTGATGAAAGTTCGCTCTGTTTAGGATAACTGGTTTGTTTTTACTCTTTTCCTGTGTCCTGAAGATTTCTTCGTATATCAGCAAATATAGATCCATGAGCAGCGGAATCCAAAATAGTGTGATCAATTATGGCCAATTGAAGTCTAAGGGATTCGGTTGATGCTAAACGTTTCCAATATCAATCAATCGAATTGAACTATTGTCTGCTCGAAGAAATACCAAAAAAGCCAACACAAAGTGATTATTTTTCATTATAATGTACCGCATCACTTACACATTCGATGGAACTGAAACTATGAAACATTACAAGCCCTTTGCTGTGATTTTTCCTCATAAGGCTTATTCACTAAACTTGGTTCTGATTGTTGCATTAATGGGTCACGCATATGCTGAAGAGTTCGTACGAAGAAGTATTCGTTCAGGTTCTTGGATTAGACTAGTCAAATTATCCGAAAATAAGAAAAAAAAAATATAGAAGATTGTGTCCAGGACACGATTACGCGTTATTGACGTAGAACTACGGAATAATTTTATACAGTTCTCTTACTTACCACTTTGAATATTATTTCAGAATACGTCGAAATGTTACAAATAACTCTTTTGTAAAGAGGTTTGTGGATCTAGAAATGGGTCGATTGTTGTAGTAGAAGTTGTTAAAAATAATTGATTGATTATTGATTTTTGTCCTCCGAAGTGATTTTTCTCCCGAACCTCGTTCCAAACCGTTATGTTGACATTAGCATTGAGGAAAACTGTAGATTGCTCTCTTGGAGTGATAAAATGTGTAATAGAATCCGTGAATGGCTATTTTCATACCCAATAAATTGAAAACGGGCGGAGTTTAAATTGCATAATTTCCTCTTTCCACTGTACCCGTAGAATAAATACTTATTTGCAATGGTATAGAAAAATTGTGCCTCGCCACTGCGTTAGTTGGTCGTTATTAATAGCACCAGTAGATAAGCACTGAAATGAATGGGACAAACTTATGGAACATTGGAAAGTAATTTTCGGTGACTTAAACCATACGCGGACTAGGTAATCGCAAAATATAGCATTTCAAACAGATATAGAGAGAATCCTTTTTAATTGGAATGCAAAACAACAAAATCTGTTCGCAGCAAAATAGTTATTAGTGTTAAAACTGCTTTTCAAAAACGTGACATGTTTTCTGATTCGGCAACCTTAGCTAAAAGTCCTACGTCAAAAGAGATGGGATTATGTAACTATAAAATGAAGTATACTTGAAAATAACTCCAGATTCCGGATTCCAGATTCATGGATTCAGTGATTCTGAGATTCCAAAATTGCCAGATTCCCAGATTTCCAGATTCCTAGATGCCTAGGATCTTTGATTCTCAGATTCCCAGAATCAAAAATCCCTACATTCTCAGATTCCCTGATTCTAAGTTTCCAAAATTACCAGATTATCATATTCCTATATTCCTACTTTCTCAGATTATCAGATTGCCAGATTCCAAGATTATGGGATTCCCAGATTCTCAGATATCCAGATTACCAGATTTCCAGATTCCCTGATCCTGAGATTCCTGGATTTACAGATTCACAGATTTCCAGATTCCCAGATTCCTAGATTACGAAATTCTCATTTCACGGATTCCTAGATTCACAGAATTCAGATTCCCAGATTATCAAACTCATGGATTCCTGAATTCCCAGTTTCCCAGATTTCCAGATTTATAGATTCACAGATTCTTGGACTGCAATATTAAGCATACAGTACCAGTTTTTCAGATTTTCAGATTCTCAGATTTCCAGATTCTCTGATTTTCAAGTTCCCATATTCCAAGATTCATAGATTCCTATTTCCAAATTCTGAAATTATGATTCCCTGATTCTCAGATTCTTAGAATCTTGAATTCCCAGATTTTCAGATTCCCAGTTTTTTAGATTTTCAGAATTTTAGACTCCCAGATTCCCAGATTCTAAGTTTTCCATGCTTTAGATTCTCAGATTGAGGTTTCGTGGAATATGGGTATCCTTGTTTCAAGATTCTCAGACTTAGATTTTCAGATTCCTAGATTCTCGGATTCCGAGATTCCAAAACTTCAAAAATTACAAACTTCCATATTACAAGATTCCCAGATTCTCAAATTCACAGATTCCCAGATTCTCAAATTCCAGAGTACACAGGTTCCCATATTCCCATATTCCCACATTTCCGGATTTCCAGATTCACAGATTCTTCGACGCAAATATTCCAAAATTACCAGATTTCCAGATTGACAGATTTTCATGTTCCCAGATTTCAAGATTCCTCGATTCCCAAATTTCCAAATTCCCAGATTACCAGATTCCCAGATTTCCAGATTCCCAGAATCTCAGATTCCCGGAATCTCAGAATCTCCCAGATTCTCTAATTTTCAGATTACAACATTTTCTGATTCCCAGATTTCCAGTTTTGCAGATTTTTAAACTCGCAGATTCCCAGATTCTAAGATTCCCAGGCTTTAGATTGTTACTTTCTTAGATCCGAAGATTTCAATATTTTCACATTTCCAGATTCCCAGATTCCCACACTGAGCTTTCGTGGAATATGAGTATCCTTTTTTATTTTTTTTTTTAATTTCCAGATTCCCAGATTCTCGAATTCCGAGATTCCAAATTTCTCGAATTCCGATATTCCAAAGTTCCAATAATCTCTGATTTCTAGATTCTCAGTTTCGCAGATTCCCAGATTTTCTGAATCTCAGATTCCCATATTTTGAGATTCCAAGATTTTGAGATTCCAAAATTCCTAGATTCCCAGATTTTCAGATTCTTAGATTACGAGATTCCCAGATTCTCTAGTTTCTCAGATTCAAGTATGATTCAGTATGATTCAAAAACAAGAGTGAATTTGAGATACTATTTTACGATTCATACTTTTAGAATGTCCAAATTCCAATTCCTTCGTTATTTCTTTTTTGTGTTTTTTTCCAAATACGAAGGCTCATTCGACAGTCGTTGACTCACAACCATCCTTCGCCATAACGCGCCATTTTTTCACCCATGCTAGACCAGAAGTCAATTCATAATTTAAATAGCTTTCCAAGTATCGCGCTGTTTATCTTCGACAGAACACGATGTACATTAATATGAGAGCTCCCAAAATCAATAATTCGTTGTTGAGTAAAACTGAACAGCAGAATCAATTTGTGAGGCGGTCTTTAAGGGATTAAAATCTAAATATGTTTCGCGACGCGATTCGTTAGAATTACCATTGGAAACCTCTTCTTCCGTTTGTCTGAGCGGCGTAGGAATAAGGATGTTGCGACCTTGAGCACTTTAAAAGCGAGCAAGCCCCAGAATTAAAACTCCTTTTTGCGTGGGTTCCTCACTGAACGGTTATTAAACTTTACCACTGCTCTTGCTACCGAATAACGAGGAAAAGTACAACATTATGAGAGGCTTCATACTTATTAAATTGTTTTTATTTGAGACAGCTCGATGCGGTGCGTTCATTCGGTCTGCTTTTCTCTTTGCTAGAGTATTTATTTTATGATAATTATGTCACCTCAATGAAGGACCCAACAAATGATTTCAATGGATCGCAAGGGAAGGAATCAATTAGTCATCGTGGAATACCTCAGTGAATACCTTCTGCAATCATTAGGGCATCATTCGGATTTAGTGAAGGGACTCAAATTATTTTCACTTGTTTTATTTCTTAAATAACCTTCCGTCAATTTGTGTGTTTGTGTCGTACATCCTAGAATTGTTCCAGTGTTTAAACGTTTCAATTTCCCTCTCATTGTGTTTGTGTGTGTTTGCTTTTGATAGTTTCAATTAGCTCATTAGAGTCTGTGCTATATACAGTTACAGAACTTGCTCTATATCATTCGGTTTTAATCCTGTGGGATCAGTTTCTTGCCGCGCTCGGCGTTTTTTTTTATTCGTTCGCAATCAGCAAATTTTATCAATTTCATTACGCCAGCAGAAAATGCACACGAAGATATTTTTTTGCTTTCCGAGAATTTCATTCCTCCAGTGGAAATTGAGAAAATAAGTTTCGAGAGAAGTTTTCTTTCGCTCCTCTTTTATTAGTAGCTACTTATAGTTAAAGAAGGGAATGGAATGTTTCCACCCAAATGAAGAACTCAACTTTCTTCATTTTCTTTCGTATTTGCTCCTCTCGTTATTCTAATGAAGTTTTGTTTCCTTTTTTTGTATCGTACAGTATTAAATTACACTTTACTCACTTTTAATTAAAATATTCTTTTCCTCGTTAAAGTTTCAGTCTTAAGAAATGTTATAAAATCGTTTGTAAATAATAAGTCAACAACGTATGTATGCTTCACATTATGCTTAACACCTTTCGCCCCGGGGAAACTGAATCTTGATTGATAGCATTCCATTGATCTAATGCGATATTAAAATTCATCTTTTATTTTTTGCAAGACGTCTCTATGGTGGAAAGAAGGGCAACGTGCTTCAGCCGTTATCCAAATTTTCTAATTTGTACGATTCGATTTTCATCCGCGGTTTAAGTATCCTTAACATAACCGGATATAATTAATCATGTTACAAGGGAAAATAAAACTCAACACGATCCGCCGAAGGGTTATAAATAACCCCGTCGTCATTGTCATCACAGAAATGTTTTACTAAAAACCATCCTCCTGCTATCTTACCTTCGTCCGAAAATGTAACAGTTGAAATGTTTTGCTTACTTCACATTTTCAAATAACATATTTTATCTTTTCCTTTTTTTTATTCTTTCTTATGTTGCTTACATCGTAAGAAGAAGTTCATTATATACAAGACTCGTTTTTTAAACATTATTTCCTAAGGTTTATGACAACTTTTGGTCCTATATTCAAACAATAACCGTACATAGTATGTCTACCGCAAAAAATATATCATCAATCATCCTTCCCAATAACAATGTCGAAGCCTATGGGCGAGAGAAAACACGATCCGACGGAAGGAAAACGAGCGGGCTGAAGCCTTTCTTCCCGTTATTAAAAGCGCTTGACGAGCCTGTGGCCAATATGGTAGACCGCATCGGAAAATTTGCCTTTCAACGCATTACAGTTCCTTATCGATGGGTCGAACCTACCGGGGAGGCTGGTTTGCTGCCCTGGTTGTAGTTTCATCTTTCACTTCCTGCTAGGGGAGCGAAAGCCTCTGTGCTGTGAGAAGGAGCTGATTTGGGGGAAAATGTGCTTCACATCGTTCGTTCGGCGCGCAACGGTTCATTTCACGGGTTTTTCGATGATGTGTTTTAATAACTTGATATTTCCGGTAAGGCAGGGTTGCAACTCATAATGGATGTTCAATTGAGAATGGTTTCGGAGGTATGGCTTTCTCCGCGAGATAATAATCTTCGGGTGTTCTCATGTTTGTATTGTAGTGAAACAAAACTAGTCTCGTTCATAAAAATTTTTACAATAGGTTACAGATACGTTTCTCGAAGGCTAGTGGATGAACAAATAAATCAAATGTTCAAAGCTGCATCCTTTCAGTAACTACCGCTCTAAATCGCAAATCAATATCATTATCCTTTTCACTCAATATCGTACCCTTACTTCAAGCATGGAATTGCAACTTTCGATGCAATCACATTAAGTCATCCTTTTCAAGAATCAGTGGAACATGAGGAGCCGGAAATGATATCTTCATCGTACTTCTTCATAAGTTGATCAACTAAAAGTTAATCTGCGGGCGATATCTGATGTGGACAGCTGTCATTCGGGAGCCAATTTTCACAAGTTTAAATTGCCTGGAAAAATGTTTTCTGGTGGATTTTACACAGTCAAAAGTGAGAAGTTAATATCCCGTAAACATGTTTATGACAATCATCACCGCATTAAACCCCCTTGTGGGCAATCAGCCGCAGTCCTGTGAATTGCTTTACGAACGTTATAATATGGATTGGGGATACGAGGTATAACAAAGACATATTCTCCAGTGTTTCGTTTATGTCTGGAACATTGTGACATTGCGTAAATCGGTACGATTGGGTGACCCACGGAAATGCTTTCGCAGCCACAAATTGTTATCTATACGTAATAATTGTCAATTACGCTAAATAATCACCAAAGGGTCTGATCGTCTTCGTAACAAGCACAACAAGAGTGTACCCAATTGATATGAATATTTGGAATGTCAAGCACTGTGTTCGAAAGTTTTTCGTGGCATCTGTCATAGGCATTGTGTGATTTGTGGCCAATTCACTTTGAATGAATGAATGGATCTTTTGAAAGTTTGCTTTCTTGTAAGTGCGTGGATTTTTTTTCTGTATTATAGTGACTTCCAACACTTTTGGTTGGTTCGTCACTTTTACCTTCCATTTTGGAAGAATTTTGGGAGTGAGGATTGAACTCGTGATCTTTAGTGTGACAAGTATGAATGTTACCACTACGTCAGATCGTCTACACAAAGTGCGTGAGTGAATTAAATTTGATACAGGGAAATACATAAAATTCAACTCTTTCGAACTGGATGGTGGTCCTGAAAAGAATCGAAGGGTTTGTGTGGCTTTATAGAAACAACTGAAGATGGTTGATACATGATTTATTCTTGTTCTCGTGAGAACAATATACGAGATTTATGTCGGCAATGCGTATGTATATCTTCTTCTAGACATTTACTGTCGCTACAGCACCACCATTATATTAGGTTTGAGATAAAGTAATCCATTATTTTTGCATGAAATACCAAACTTCATTTAATAAGCCTCGGATTGTCCGTTTTTGGTCAAATATGCACCCTTTCGTTGTCATTCTAAAGGTAGCTTCAGTATGCCTCTCTCGTAGAAGAAGCGGTTCTTACGGGCGATGTTCACAATATTCTCTTGATCCCAATTTCTTATCACTCAGGAAGATTTGGAATACGAGAAAAAGGTGGTAATCGCTTTAAAACATCCCAATCAAGCTCCCGGAGTCTCTAGCGAGTCACTATAGACATGTGTGGCCATCAGAAACACAACACCTCTTCTGTTCGCCAATTCCATTTGCTCCATTTGTCCATTTGTTGACAGTAGAGATCTGAATTTAGTGTATTATACTAAAACAAATTGAAAAAAAATGGGTGGGTCATACCACAAGGTTCACGTGGGACTTTCGTTGACTTTGTAATCATTTGTTTGTATTGATTAATTTATTCAATTGAATTCAACATATTTGCTTTGTGAGTAAAGAATTTCACAAATGCCATGTAACACAAATTTATACATTGTAATAGATTATGTTCTTTGTTAAAAGTAAATTTGATGACAGCCTTTTGCCTAATCATCTAACGATATGCGTAGAAATTCAGTGAGTAGAAGATATGAAGGCATATCTTCCAATGCAGTTTTGAATAACCGAGCCAAAGCGTTGTGTTCGTACTCGCTTCTGTAGTTGCACACACATTCCGGAGTGCAAAAACAACCTCCGACTTGCATGAATTAACAACTTCAACTTCTAAGAAATGATGATTTTCCCAGGCTCCTCAGTTCAGTATTACGTGTTAGGAAAACATATTTTGGTCTGTTCAAAGGCGGCGAGTACGAAAGTACTCGCCGCTCGCATGTATTTGCAAAGCGGATTTCCCCAGGCACCTTGGTTTGGAATCCGTGTTAGGGAAACACATTTCGGTGTGAACAAAAACGCGCCTGACTTGCATGTATTTGCAATGCCGTTTCCTCCAGGCTCTATGGTTTTGACGCCTGTGTTGGGGAAACCGTAAATCGGGCCAATCAAAACGTGGTAGTTAGGATGTTTAGATAACACTTGTCATTTTACAGTTATTCAAATGTTTATCTCATGTAAAAAAACATTTTATTAATTGTGATAGATGCGTAGAAATCGAAATCTTTCATTTTTTCCTGCATTCTCTGTGTTTAGGTTTTAATTTTACTCCCCATATATTCCGGTTAGACGTAGTCCCACGTCAAAAATAAAAATAAATAAAAATAAATTGCACATGTTACAGAATCGGCACTATAATCACCATTCACAATTGCAGCGGTCTTTGTTGATTTCCATTGTTAACCACCCTGTAACTCACAACTGAATGGAACAAACAAAAAATGGCAAAAGATTTTTTTAGTGTAAAGAATGATCCTTTCCAGCGCACCCCTTCCCATAGCTAACGATTCCATATTGAACCCCACAATTGAAATACCCCACTAATTCGAATCGACGATCGATTGAACCATTCGTGAATATTCAATATTGGCACTGTTGCTTAGATAGCCGCTTTGTTGAAAGTATTATCGATACGTCGTTTTTCGTTAGAGGTTCCTTTCAGACCAGTAGCAAAATAGAATCGGGATTGGTCAGGGAGAGCACAGTGGTTTGAATCATTACTGAATGAATCTCTGTTCTCTTCTGTTCTAGTTTTTTAAGTGACCTCAACCCGAAGTACATTTGTTTCGAGCTGGCACCAGTTATATATAATTTTTTGTAATTTCAATAATACCCACTCCCCGACAATTGGAATCTTCGATCGATTGCGACATTCGTGAACATTCGTAACTAACACACACGACTAGTCACAGTCGTAACTAAATATATTTTGGGCTCCACTACAGATTTGTGTGATTATTGTGTGATATTGAGACAAGTTTTCGGGTCAATAAGCCTTAGTCTTAGACATTTCATCTTTCGAATAAAGTGATTATCATATCACTTCGTTTTTCAGGTAAAGAGATACTAACGCTCAAAACCCGGCGCCTTCAACGCAACGCTCTCGTTATTGAAACTTTGAATTTACACCCAGCATAGAAATGAGAGACATAGTTCTACGTCAAAAAATACATCTCTAGTTTGATAACTGATGCAACACGTCTTCCAACTTTCTCTAGGTACTGTTTTTTTCTGAATCAATGGAAGTTCGCCACGATGTTCCGGGTCCACAAAAAGGTGATAAGCGGAATATTGTTAATTACAGGGGGATTTCGTACCTATCTACTGTATCAAAATTGTTGAATATTAACATAACATTCACATAAATTGCGGTCAAAGATCTCGAGATTGACATTCAAACAGTACATTTCATATATGTCTGAAAAGGCATCAAGGAACTTGGATTTCATCATGTGAGTCTGTAAATATTTCTCCTATGTCTACAGCTTGAAATCGCTGTATTGTCCCCTGGTTCGACCAACTCTGGAGTGTGGAAGCGTCATCTGGAATCCTTATTTTCTCAACGGAGTGACGTGGATCGAATCAGTGCTCCGACGGTTTGTAAGATACGCTCTCTGATTGTTGTTTTGGCGTGATCCGTAGCATCTTTCAAGCTACGAGAGCCGTAGCTTGCTGATCCAACGGGTCTCACTATTAAACAAACAAAATCTAGCGAGATCATTGTTTGTTGCTAAAAAACTGAACTCCAATGTTCCTCCAAGATGCTTGAAAAGTATGCCGTTTCTGCGAATGTTACTCCGGCGATCGGACTACGCATTCCGCAATAACGGGATTACAGTGCGCCTTCAACAACAAAAGCGATCATGGCATTTTGGTTCGCATACTCATGTAAAACGAAGAGCCAACCAAAGCAGAGATGATGACGGTACTGGCTCCTTCCCCTACAGATGTTTGAACATGGGAATTGACAGTGATTTTTCTGTAGATTTGGCAACCATGGCGGTTGGAGATTTCATATGAGAAACATATACACGAGTACATATACCAATTGTACGTAGTTTTTTAATCAATTCGAAGTAATGACGTTTGACGGAAAAATTATGATCAGAAGTTATAAACAAAAATACTATGTATAAGTTTACAATAATATTCTACTATGCGTGACAATTTTTTTTTCTAGGGAAGGGAATCCTTTGCATTGGTCTCAACTTAGTTTTTACGGATACAGCCAGTGATGGAAATTCATGAGAATTTTGTCTTATAACAAATTCGATACACGAATTTTATTCACGTGTAACACAGCTTCAAGTTTACTCGTCTTTTTGGTTCATGAGAACGAACGAATGTAGCAAAATGGTTACTCACAAGCCTTTTCAGTGGCTCGCATCGGTAGACATATTCACATCACGAGTAAACACGTACTTTGTTCATTTGACCTGGAAGAACTGATTTGACGTGCAATGGAGGAACAATGAATCCCAATGTATCAAAACTCGCAATTAGAGTTTCGTTAGTGAACCTACATTGAATCAAATTTTGATTTAATTTTGGTTCACGGACCATCGCTAGTCAAATAAACAAACTTGTGAATCTACCAATACCAAAAAAGTTACTCAAGTTGGTATTTATTCAATATTCATGTCACTACGCTACTGAAGGCTTAATAGAGAGAATTTTATTTTGATGTTTTGGAGCGCCTGCGATTCCGCATTCTCCAAGCGCGGTCCTAACTTGTCGAAAACGACTGGATCATGTATCACAACAGACGATTCATCTTTCATTGTGAGCTGATGTTTAGTGTACAGCCGCAAAGTAAAGTTTAGGCCATCTAAACACCAGGCACCCTAAGTTGGAAAGCATCTTAACGAATAACGCAAGAAAGTTGAGAGCATGTGTAATCAAATGGGAGCATACACACTAGACAACCGACAACATAGGTCGGACCAACTTTTACGATTCAACCTAGCATGTCGAGTTGCGCGCGATTTGTGTCGGAAACTAATGATTAGTTTTAGGAGGAATATAGGGTAATGCATACAAAAAAGGTTAAGTAAGGGGTACTACGTGTTTCAAGTAATCAAATTACAATTAATGAAAATTTCCATTAAAACTACGACAGTTTACTATTGTTTTCGGGATTGCTAATCTAGAGATCTAATAGAGTAGTTTGCCTTTCAAAATCAAATGATGCCACCAGACATCGAGAATGTACATTCTTCATAGCATAGCACACGAAGGATTAAATCAACCAGGGATTCCAGCTGTGGACATTTTTCTGAGAAGGCGCAATTTATATTTCAAACCTGCCCATTTTGATCCCATTGTAGAGTTTTAAAAAGTCACACATACCTACAATTCGATACCATTCGCAAAATGAAGTAATTTTGTTTTAATTTAAGTTAAGAAAAATCTCAAGTAAAGTATATTAGTTTTTTCTCAAAAATAGTTTTCATAAATCGCCTTTCGTATGATTTTCTTCGGTAGTTAAAGAAATGGCATCTCTGCCAGCGATTATACACATGATAATGACGGATCGGACTATCCTCACAACTTATCAACAATGTATGAGTATGCAGTTTATTTTAATTCAGTGTAATGTTCAGTGAACCTGTTCACGAATCAACACGGAGCTTCTATGAATAATATCGTTTCGTTCTTTGTTTTTGAGAGGCTTAGAACTTTGCGGTTCATTCGCCTTTGAATAATACATATCGGTACTCTGTATACACAAAAGTTGTCAACAATGTTTAAGGAAAGGTTTAATGGAAAACGCCACGTATTACGTCACTGTGTACACCCAAACTGGCGTTGGCTGAAAACATTTCATCTTTGGCAGGAATAATGCAATTCCGTGCGTTGGAGGGTCAAATGCGCAAATAATAAACTGTTTTAATAGCTTAAAAAAGGTTTGTATGTATGAGAGCAGACATCTCTTTCTTTTTTCTTTCTTCACTTCATTTTGATTGTGCAAAAAAAAGTCCATACGACGTCAATGGGAATCGAATCAAGGCCAAGGCTGGAATGCAAAGCTGTTTCATACGACCACGCTATCCATATAGCTATGAGTGCTGTTACATAAATGCGTGATAATATTACATCTCATCATAAAATGAGGTTGGAAAATGTTTTCTAAGAAGAAAAAGAAAAGCATGAATGAGAATAGATATTTTTCTCTGTCTGAACCGTGCAAACTATGTTTCGCCTGTTTCGCTCGCTCATATTGGCTCTAGCATATATATATATATATATATATATATGTATATATATATATATATATATATATATATATATATATATATATATATATATATATATATATATATATATATATATATATATATATATATATATATATATATATATATATATATATATATATATATATATATATATATATATATATATACTACGTCTAACCGGAATATATGGGGAGTAAAATTAAAACCTAAACACAGAGAATGCAGGAAAAAATGAAAGATTTCGATTTCTACGCATCTATCACAATTAATAAAATGTTTTTTTACATGAGATAAACATTTGAATAACTGTAAAATGACAAGTGTTATCTAAACATCCTAACTACCACGTTTTGATTGGCCCGATTTACGGTTTCCCCAACACAGGCGTCAAAACCATAGAGCCTGGAGGAAACGGCATTGCAAATACATGCAAGTCAGGCGCGTTTTTGTTCACACCGAAATGTGTTTCCCTAACACGGATTCCAAACCAAGGTGCCTGGGGAAATCCGCTTTGCAAATACATGCGAGCGGCGAGTACTTTCGTACTCGCCGCCTTTGAACAGACCAAAATATGTTTTCCTAACACGTAATACTGAACTGAGGAGCCTGGGAAAATCATCATTTCTTAGAAGTTGAAGTTGTTAATTCATGCAAGTCGGAGGTTGTTTTTGCACTCCGGAATGTGTGTGCAACTACAGAAGCGAGTACGAACACAACGCTTTGGCTCGGTTATTCAAAACTGCATTGGAAGATATGCCTTCATATCTTCTACTCACTGAATTTCTACGCATATCGTTAGATGATTAGGCAAAAGGCTGTCATCAAATTTACTTTTAACAAAGAACATAATCTATTACAATGCATAAATTTGTGTTACATGGCATTTGTGAAATTCTTTACTCACAAAGCAAATATGTTGAATTCAATTGAATAAATTAATCAATACAAACAAATGATTACAAAGTCAACGAAAGTCCCACGTGAACCTTGTGGTATGACCCACCCATTTTTTTCAATTTGTTTTAGTATAATACACTAAATTCAGATCTCTACTGTCAACAAATGGACAAATGGAGCAAATGGAATTGGCGAACAGAAGAGGTGTTGTGTTTCTGATGGCCACACATGTCTATAGTGACTCGCTAGAGACTCCGGGAGCTTGATTGGGATGTTTTAAAGCGATTACCACCTTTTTCTCGTATTCCAAATCTTCCTGAGTGATAAGAAATTGGGATCAAGAGAATATTGTGAACATCGCCCGTAAGAACCGCTTCTTCTACGAGAGAGGCATACTGAAGCTACCTTTAGAATGACAACAAAAGGGTGCATATTTGACCAAAAACGGACAATCCGAGGCTTATTAAATGAAGTTTGGTATTTCATGCAAAAATAATGGATTACTTTATCTCAAACCTAATATAATGGTGGTGCTGTAGCGACAGTAAATGTCTAGAAGAAGATATACATACGCATTGCCGACATAAATCTGACGTAGTGGTAACATTCATACTTGTCACACTAAAGATCACGAGTTCAATTCTCACTCCCAAAATTCTTCCAAAATGGAAGGTAAAAGTGACGAACCAGCCAAAAGTGTTGGAAGTCACTATAATACAGAAAAAAAATCCACGCACTTACAAGAAAGCAAACTTTCAAAAGATCCATTCATTAATTCAAAGTGAATTGGCCACAAATCACACAATGCCTATGACAGATGCCACGAAAAACTTTCGAACACAGTGCTTGACATTCCAAATATTCATATCAATTGGGTACACTCTTGTTGTGCTTGTTACGAAGACGATCAGACCCTTTGGTGATTATTTAGCGTAATTGACAATTATTACGCATAGATAACAATTTGTGGCTGCGAAAGCATTTCCGTGGGTCACCCAATCGTACCGATTTACGCAATGTCACAATGTTCCAGACATAAACGAAACACTGGAGAATATGTCTTTGTTATACCTCGTATCCCCAATCCATATTATAACGTTCGTAAAGCAATTCACAGGACTGCGGCTGATTGCCCACAAGGGGGTTTAATGCGGTGATGATTGTCATAAACATGTTTACGGGATATTAACTTCTCACTTTTGACTGTGTAAAATCCACCATGAAACATTTTTCCAGGCAATTTAAACTTGTGAAAATTGGCTCCCGAATGACAGCTGTCCACATCAGATATCGCCCGCAGATTAACTCTTAGTTGATCAACTTATGAAGAAGTACGATGAAGATATCATTTCCGGCTCCTCATGTTCCACTGATTCTTGAAAAGGATGACTTAATGTGATTGCATCGAAAGTTGCAATTCCATGCTTGAAGTAAGGGTACGATATTGAGTGAAAAGGATAATGATATTGATTTGCGGTTTAGAGCGGTAGTTACTGAAAGGATGCAGCATAGATATTTTTCTCTGTCTGAACCGTGCAAACTATGTTTCGCCTGTTTCGCTCGCATATATATATATATATATATATATATATATATATATATATATATATATATATATATATATATATATATATATATATATATATATATATATATATATATATATATATATATATATATATATATATATATATATATATAGATATATATATCTATATATATATATATTTTATTTTATTGAAATGATTTACACGTATTGGAGAGTATAGCATTTTCTGTTATTTTTCGGCTCATTTATCATTTAATGTAATAAATCGGGATGCCATAACACGTGCTAAAAATGATCTTTAGGTGTAGATGTAATAGGGTTATTCGATAGGTTCAAACAGAAAGATAAAATGTGGAAGACTCCAACAGATATCACATGAAGGATAATTATTAAACATAATTTTTTATACAAAAAGAGCACACTCTTAAGACACAATGTTCAGTAAATACATATCTAAAGATCACCAAAAAATCAATAAACCTTGTTTATCTGCACAAATAAAAATGGAAGGACAAATGTGTTGGTAAGCGCAAACCCCGAGGAAGGAGTGGTCCGATTTAAGTAGTCTTTATTTTGTTGTGCTCGTTTCTTCCTGTAGATCAATGTTATGGAGAGAAAAAATCGGAAAATTTTCGGATAATTATAAAGGAAGGTAGGAAAACTCGATAAATTTAATTCCAGTCTGTTCTACAATTACGTTATGATAATCATTGCTAGTCCATTCGATGTTTGCGCTAACGAAATTGATCTTTGTTCGAAAGCGGAAATATAATTTTAGGCAAAATATCGCACTCCTTTATATTCTATCTATCTCTATTTATCTATTTTCTAAATAAATGAAAAATGTGTTGGTAAGGACAAAGCCCGAAGAAGGAATGGTCCTATTTGAGCCGTCTTTATTTTGAAGAAAGAATCGAACTTTGACCGTGTGCGGAAGTGGGCGTGTCCACGGATTTTAGAAAAATGGAAAAATATGAAAATTCCGTCGTCGCCACGGCCAAATTGGTCGAATTGCGCTACGAACTGCCGCTCCATCCACCGTATTCTTCAGATTTGGCCCACGCGACTTTTTTTTTGCTTCCAAACTTGAAAAAGTCACTTGCCGGGCAGAAATTTGAGTCGAATGAGGAGGTCATCGCCGTCACGGAGGCCTACTTTGCAGACCTCGAGAAAACGTATTTTTCAGATGGATTAAAAAAATTGGAGCATCGCTGGGTCAAGTGTATCGAGCTGAAAGGATACTATATTGAGAAATAAATCGCCACTTTTCCAATTTTTTTGTTTTTTTTTGTAGGTTAAGTACTTATCGGACTGCCCTCGTAAATAAAAATGGAAGGCCAAATGTGTTTTGGTAATAAAAAATCCCGAGGAAGGAATGGTCCTATTTGAGCCGTGTTTATTTTGATGTGTTCGTTCCTGGCCGTAGATCAATGTTATGTTATGGTTAAAATTTTGAATTTTTTTAATAGCTTTAATTCGAAGAAAAAATAATTCTCATGTATTCTACAATGACATCGTTGTTAGCCCAGTGGATTTCGCGTTTGCGGAATCAAGCTTCGTGTTCCGTTGGTGTGAAGCGAAAATAGCGATACATTCTCAGAATAAAAAATCTTGAGCGAGAATTGTGTCTGAAAATTAATTTGTATTATATGGACGAGTTTTGGTAGAAGTACTAGAAAATTTATTCTGCGTTCTGTGATTGAAACCACGAACGTTCGTTTAGCAAGAAAACGTGAATGCTCGAAAGTATTCATATCAAAAAATTAATTCTGGACGGAACGAAATTCGTCGGGTAAGCTAGCATATTATACAAATGTTGTACTAGTATGGGAGGGTAACACATGTTTTGTTATTTTCAAGCTCATTTTATGTTATAAATCAGGATGTCAAAACATTTGCTAAAAATAATTTTGGATGTAAAATTATTCATTGTTTCAAACGTTACTGGCAGTCACTGAAGAGTTTTATGCTGGTGTCCTGGTGCGGTTGCGACTCCGCATTCTAGTGTGCGGTTTAAACTTTCCGAAACCGACTGAATCTTGAACCAAGACAACACATCGGTCCATTCCTCTCTTTTTGAGAACGAGTGTTTGTCGAATAAAAGGTATCCCAACGTTACTGCATCCACCGTATAGCCCTGATCACAACGTACGCCTTTTCGTTGTTTCCAAAAATGAAATTTCACCTCGAAGGAACTCTTCATGTCGATGCTGCCAAGAGAGCTGTGACTGTGGAAGATTATCAAGGTTGCTTCTGATCGTGAGAGCATGGAGACAATGTTATACATTGGAAAAGGCTATTGTGATGGACACATTTTTACTGCTAAACTCATTTGCACGTATTTTATTTAGAAATCCCGGAAGTGGATTGCCACACCTCGTAAGCGCTAATGAAACAGCTGCATCGAAAAACATTCTTTATTCTTTTGTCTATTCCTTCGAGCGCCAAGGTGGTGTAACCACTTAGGAAGGAATTCTTCCCGAAAACCACGCACACATAACTTTGAGCAATAGCTACTTTTAAAGAAGTCGGATGGAAGTTACCTCCCAATGCACAGACGGTTATTTACTGCTTCCAAATTTAAAAGCTGAAAGCTGCGAAGGGATGATTTGGGCGAATGCGAACATCAAGTATGTAACTGAGGCTCACATTCCAAAAACATAATCGGAATTTCAAAAGATTCTTGTTATATTTATACCAAACTTAAAGAAGATTATGCATTGCAGCTTAGGTTCAAATTGTTCTTTTTCCCATCTTTTTATTCCTAATACAACACCATTCATACACAAATATGTGCACAATCAGACTAAACTCGCACGAAATGTGAAAATAAAACACAAACGATCGGAGCTGTAAATACCACAATTCGAACAGCAAAAACAAGAAGAAAAAAATGAAATACTGTTCAACATTCCGACAATGAAACATCGCACAATGGAGTTGCAAGACAATGCCACCTCGTGGAAGAGCCCCCGCATTTTACCGCGCTTTCGAAATTGCAAACCGGTACAATAATTAAAAATGATGCCTATTGCGGTAGTGAAACAATCGCGCCGGAAGCCCAACGGAATCGGTTTCGCCGCGCCACGTAAAACATCGTCTTCCAAACGGCGCGGGTGTTAATTATTGATTCTTTCATTTTCTCTCGCCCGTCTCGGTGATAAATTATCGCACACATCGTCCCGAACACAAAAAGTATAAAACAGAATCCTTTCCTGCTATTGTTACAGAGATGTTGGAAGTGCAATTCATTATTCACGTCCTTTCTCGTTGGTTTTTTTTTTCACGTATAAAATCGTGTCCGAGAGAGAAATATTCGTTCCGGAGACAGCGAAGGAGTGATTGAGTGAGTGGGGGTTGGGGGGGAAACTGTTGTCTATTGTGCAATATCTCCTATATGTTATGTACATACACATTCATTGATTTATTAATTTATTAGTTTTACCTAAATGTGCTCCATCAATTATCAATTAATTGATAACACTCTCGAGCTATTTACTGGGTATGATACGATGCGGCACTACATTCCATTAAAGTTCGTCACTAGAGCTGTTGTTCGCAGTGTTTGGGTGTTGGGATTTGGGTATGGCGCCGACCAGGATGGTAGCCACATCGAGATTGTTCCTCGATGGCAAAGGATACTTAACGTCACACTCGCAGTTCATCCATCGCATTCTGGGCTTGGTTGCTGGCGCTAAGGTTGGATTTGACGCAGCTTTTCTTCGTCAATGTTCCACAATTTGTGCCAATTAGCTGAAGCGCATGCTGTGAGAGTATCGTTCCGTCCGGAACCGATTTAATATGTTTGGGGGGAGGGGGCGCTCGTTGGGGTAAATCGGCAAACTCTGGCGGCGGCATCTGATGATGTTGTAAGGCATGATGATGTCCCAGTATCGTTGACGGATCGCTCTTCGTGTGGATAGTAAGGCTCTCCAACTCGCCACAGATATTGTTTGGCATCTGGCCATTCTCGTTACGCTTCTTATTGTTTCTTGGTTCGTTTAACCTCGTTTTGTCACGTTGATAGTAAACACCGGCGAAAATCAGCACATTCAGTATCAGTAAACTACATCCGATGGCTATCGTCACGCTCAACGCCGTACTGTAAGCGGCAAAGCCGTCCTCCTGTGTTTGGCCACCACTATCATCGTCTGTCCCTTCCGAGGACTCCGCTGTAACGGGAATCGGCTTATGGACATTCTGACGACTGGTGCTATTGTTAATCCCGTAAGTGGAAGAATTCAACAGCGAAAACACTTGTGTGGTGAAAAAGGAAAAATTTGTATTCGCGTTCGAGGGATCCAGCAGGGGAGGATTAAGCGGTTTCACCGTTGGCACAAAAACATGCTCTTCCTCGTCGTCTTCGAGCTCATGGTGCGAGCTAGGCACATCATCACCACCAGGTTTATGCAAATCCGGTACCAAATTCAGCCAAAACGACAATCGATGCGCGCGGTAATGGTTTTTCAGCTTCGGTTTCGTATCTAAACGATAAATAATCATAAAAAGTCATGAATGCCGGTTGGTCCCTGCTGTGGTGGACCAGTCCTGTTCTCTCTAGCCTGCAGTCAATCAAATAACAAAGAGGAAAACAAAACTCACCCAAATTCAGGTATTTTTTATGCACACTTTCGTAAGGTGTCCATTCGATGTTTTTGAACCGTGTCTTGTCTCGCACGTGGTCATTTTCGAGCTGCTCGTTTGGATTGCTGCGGGTGTAAAAATATAGAGAAAAAAAGGTTTGCATGATAAATAACATCGGAAAAAGCGAGATCCACCCCCCCCCCCTCAACGAGGGGCGGTTTTTCGGTGAATGAATCCCATGTGGGATTGGTAAAATGAAAATTTTGTTCCGCTTGGAAGGGATCATTAAAGAACGTTTCAATTATTTCGGGTTGGCCCTTTTCTGTCCTCGGCGATTATTGTTACTTTCTGACTGGGTCTCGATTTGTGCCTAATATCCTGGGGTTGCTATTTAAAGATTTTAGCACGTTCTCGATAGGTTTTATTTTGGGTAGCTGGGCTTTATCGGAAACTTTGCGGTTCGATTTCAGCAGTAAACGCCCTAATCAACTTCCGTATTACCAGAAGCAACCAAAATAACGCTGGTGCGTACATTCTGCGAAGCACAATGTTTTAATGTAGATCAGTTTCTGAATCGACCTTTCAGATTTTGTTTTAAAAAAAAGAAACATGGTGACCGATACTCAAAATTCTAATTTTTGTTATCATATGATCACTGAGACGAACCAGCCCAGGAGGCTGAAAGTCTCAAAAATAAAGAATAAAAAAAATATCATATGATCAGTCCTTACTGCGACTATTTTTAATTTTTTTCATAAGAGCGTATTCATAATCAATGATTTGTTTTGATATAAATCGTTGCTCGAAAACCAGGTGCCTGATTGAGATATCATTTTTTGGTTCTTTATCAGAGGCACTGTCCGCCTCTTGGACTGATTCGTCTCTGATTTTTTTTTTCTAAGGGGATTTGTAACATCTCTCGCATTTGTGCCAGTAATACGCATCATATACCACCTAGATGTATCTTTGATGTATGTACATTAGGGTGCCAATGAATGTATTGGAAAAAATCGACCATAAATTTTCAAAAAGTTACCCTATAAAAAATGTTTACCATCTCGAAAAAACACCCTATGCCAAATATTAACTCGATCAGACTTAAGGAAGAGTGGCGCAAAGCGGTCAAAGTTTGAGTTTTTTGAAAATCGAAAAATCACCCAATGGGAGAGTAAAGGAAATCGGAGATTTCGAAATTTTTATTTGATGCCAAATGTTTTAAAATTGCGTAAAACCTCGAGATCTAGTGTCATCTCGAAACAATTTTTTTTTGTCAAAAATCGACACTCTGGAACTTAGTTTTTTTTCGGAGTACGAGACGAAACATATGGTTTTAAGTGCCAATAAAAATAATTATCTCGATTTTTCATTCGGAACTTGTTGCGAAATGTTGATTTGCACGATAATATGCCCTATGGAAAATACTAGCTCATTCAAATTTCATTTATCAGTGTTGCAGACATTAAAATTTGAGTTTTTTTAAAACTGAAAAATTACCGAAAATCGGAGTTTTCAAAAATTTTGTTTGGTGCCAAATGTTTCAAAATTGCATGACACATCGAGATTTACAGTTATATTAAAACATTTTTTTGTTAAAAATCGACTTTTCAGACGGAAAACGACCAAGTGTCAAAAAAAAATTTTTTTTTCATAATTTTTTTTTTCGAGATAAAACTAAATCTCGACGGCTAATGCAATTCTAAGACATTTGGTACTAATAATTTTTTTTGAAAACTCCCATTTTCGGTAATTTTTCGTTTTTCAAAAAACTCAAATTTTTACGTCTGTGACACTAATAAATGAATACTAATAAATGAAGTTGAATGAGCTAATATTTTGCAAAGGGTATATTATCGTGCAAATCAACATTTCGCAGCAAGTCCCGAATGAAAAATCGAAACCATACGTTTCGTTTCGTATTTGAGTAATTCCAAATGAAATCGACAAATGACAAAACATGAGTATTTTCAATTCGAATGAAAGTGTGTATTCCGTTTGGGTTAGAGGAAATATGAGTTTTCCACTGCAATTGGGAATTTTTTGACACAAGCGTAACTTTTGAAAAGGGCGTATCGATTTGAGTAAGAGAAATCTTTGATAATTTATATCTCAAAAACTATGAGTCGTACCGAAATAGTGTCTTAGAAAGAGTTATGGAGTATTGATGGTTGAATATGAAAAAAATTAACACTGAGAAAAAAAATTAGTACTCTTTTTTTATTCACAAAATAAAAATTCAATTTGCAATATCCAAAACACATATTTTTTTATTTTTTTTTAAATTTTTTCATACAAAATAGAAGTGTCATGCAGAAAATTTAAAAAATGGGCCCAAGAAAACTATTTTTGACGAACTTTGTGGAACATCGAATTTTTGGGAATTTTCGTAACTTCGAATTTTTATATGTTAACAATCATTTTTAGCCACAATTTATGAATCCTGATGTGATTTAAAACAAAAAAGGTTATTATCAATCTCCTTTTAAATGTAGCCATTCTCGAAATATTTAAAAAAATATATCTAATTTATTGTCTTTTTTATAGTAAATAATCCCTTTTTATATGTTTGTCGTGTTATACCGTCATGTTCATGAAATTTTATAAATTTGCTTATAATTTCCAACAACTTTTCCAAATACATCATCATGGTTCATTTTTTGACTCAAGCGTAACTTTAGAAAAGGGCGTATCGATTTGAGTAAGAGAAATCTTTGATAATTTATATCTGAAAAAATATGAGTCGTACCGAAATAGTGTGTTAGAAAGAGTTATAGAGTATTGTTGCCTTAATTTGAAAAAAAATATACGCTGTTCCACAAATTCCATCAAAAATAGTTTTACCATCTTTGGCCTATTTTTTAAATTTTCTGCATGACTTCTATTTTGTATGAAAAAATGATAAAAATAGAAAAAAATACATATTTTTTTATATCGTTTATTGTAAATAACAAAAGAGTACTAATTTTTCTTCTCAGTGTATATTTTTTTCAAATTAAGCCAACAATACTCTATAACTCTTTCTAACACACTATTTCGGTACGACTCATATTTTTTCAGATATAAATTATCAAAGATTTCTCTTACTCAAATCGATACGCCCTTTTCAAAAGTTACGCTTGAGTCAAAAAATGAACCATGATGATGTATTTGGAAAAGTTGTTGGAATTTATAAGCAAATTTATAAAATTTCATGAACATGACGGTATAGCACGACAAACATATAAAAAGGGATTATTTACTATAAAAAAGACAATAAATTAGAAATATTTTTTTAAATATTTCGAGAATGGCTACATTTAGAAGGAGATTGATAATAACCTTTTTTGTTTTGAATCACATCAGGATTCATAATTTGTGGCTAAAAATGATTGTTAACATACAAAAATTAGAAGTTTCGAAAATTTCCAAAAATTCGATGTTCCACAAAGTTTGTCAAAAATAGTTTTCTTGGCACCATTTTTTAAATTTTCTGCATGACTTCTATTTTGTATGAAAAAATAAAAATAAAAAATAAAAAATATGTATTTTGGATATTGCAAATTGAATTTTTATTTTGTAAATAAAAAAAGAGTGCTAATTTTTTTTCTTAGTGTACATTTTTTTTCACATTCAACCATCAATACTCTATAACTCTTTCTAAGACACTATTTCGGTACGACTCATACTTTTTGAGATATAAATTATCAAAGATTTCTCTTACTCAAATCGATACGCCCTTTTCAAAAGTTACGCTTGAGTCAAAAAATTCCCAATTGCAGTGGAAAACTCATATTTCCTCTGACCCAAACGGAATACACACTTTCATTCGAATCAAAAATACTCATGTTTTGCCATTTGTCGATTTCATTTGGAATTACTCATTTTCAAGTAGATGTTGCATTTCTCACTGCTTGAGTTCATTGAGTTCATATTGATACGTACCAAATAATTATCTGATGGTTGATTAAATTTTAGCTCAAATCAGGGGTGCATTGACACCAATAGAAGGTGGACTTTATAAACCATTAAAACATGTGAATCCCTAAAAATATCCAATAAAACAACTACAACTCATGAGAAAGACAATTTTATTTATATGTTTAGAAACATTTGAACACCTGATTTGACACAGGTGCACTGAACTAGATCATTCAGAAAAGTGGATAAATCAAATCAAGATCAGATTTTCGACTGGACAAACCGACAACATTTCCGTAATTGATAGTGGTGCGTAGAACAAACAAACTTGTAAGCGTGCCGTACTGTTCTAGGAATTTCTTAAATGTATGGTTCCGAAGGATAGAATGGTCAGTTGCTTGTTATACTATCTATTGTAGTAGAACTATTTTTTTTGATGCTGTGTTGATAGTCACTTTGTGTTTGAAGAGTTTCTTGATTTTTGAGTCACCCTGTACTTCAGTAGAATTGTCGCATGTCAAAATGTAAAAAAGACAGAAATCGCTCTCTTGGTAGTCATTCGGAGTTTATTAGACGTTATATTGTCGACGAACCATCAGTCCTTGTTGTTTGATTTTAGAGATTAATTCACATAGAAATTAATTTGCTATTTGGGGGTAAAATGGTCAGTGGAAGATAACGACTTGTGATGTTCTGTTTACTAAAGCTGATAACCCGTTGTCACATGCTGCTCTTGGAGGTGCCATTTTTGGGGTTTTGGCCCATTCTTGGGTGGTCAACCATATCAAGCCTGCATTACGTATTTTTTACGTCTCTGTACGTATGAGAAAATTTAAATAACGACTATAGGTAAATGGGCCCTGCTTATCTCATACATGTATCTACTATTTCAATAATGATTCAAACAAACTTTGACAAGAACCAACGCATGAATCTATTCCATTTAACATGATATGGGTGAGTGTCCATTTTACCCACATCAGGTGGCCACTTCAACTTCACACTAAGAAAATATTCGGTTTTACGATTTTTTTCGATTATTTTTCATATACAATTTTTCAAATTTTTATAGTGAAAACCATTGGCTATCTTGAACAACAATGAAGTAAGCGACAATATTTTTCAAAAACGAGTAATAATCATGATTTTGGTAGATTTTAGTTGAAAATTCACCAGGAATTGTTTAAAATTATATTGCAGTGATATTTAAATATATAGAATGTAGGAGTTGAATTTAGCTAAAAGAAACATTTAGGTTTATTAAGTTTCGTTTGTTAAAATTTACAATAACACCTCAAGAGCTACCAACTTCGAAGTTTTTCACTTCTAAAATGTTCCTTGAACCCACTAATTTGGTAGTTTCACACCTGTATCCGGTATAATATTTTCGCATCTTTCAAATAGAAGCAACAGAATTGTCCTCCATGGTGTAATTTTTGAATTGGAGCCAGTTTAAGGCAAACAGAACCCGAAACAGAGAAAAAGTTCAATAACTCTGTCATCGTTGAAATTCGAACATATGCGGAAGAGATTTTTTTGACTCGATTTTATACAGAATTCGATTATATACAGTGAAAAGAAGTCGGAGACTGTATATAATCGAGTGCGTTTTGTACTAGTTAAAAAATTGAGTTGAGAGCTTGGCTCCTTGAAACCTATTCAACTGAACCATTAAGAATAAAGGAATTAATGAAAAATTAAAAAAAGAACTTTGATTCTCAAACAACTTTGTCAAACACTATATTTTTGTATAGCTTGCAAGTTTACAATTTTCAAAATGTAATCGTAATCAAAAGTGACAAGTTTAATGAAAGTAAAAAGATAACGAAAATTGCCATTTTAAAAAACCGTCACCATATGTACAAGGTTCAAACAAATCGGGGATGGTCGTGGATTGGTCTGTTATTTACGCGAGGAATTGTTTTATATCTAATCACACAAATACGTAACGATAATCAACCTAGTGAGAAATTATTTTCCCGCAAAAATATCGCCCTAGAGCTACCCTCAACCTGCAATAACAAAACTATAATTCATACGCAAGTACATACCCGGTGCGGATGAAATTGGACCAGTAGATCATGACCGCTTCTGACAGCGCTATCTCGGATTTCGTGTAGTTCCTGGCAAAGTGGCTGAATCCACCGATGAGTGGTGCACCGAACAGATACGGCAGGTCCTCTCCATGTATACAGCCTTGTCGCTGTGAACGAGATAAAAAAAATACAAAAACAAAGATGAGAAAAAATTGCTTATAAAATTCCGCAGACAACAAACGAACGCAAGTAGAGTTTTATATTTGTGACTTTCTCTCAACACCTCCCTCTTCCCTCTTCTCCGATACGGTTGTTTTTTCGGTTGCTCTCTAGCTGCCCTGAAAGCAGCAGAGGCATTTTCAACGCTTGTCACGATCCGACCGAGTTCACCCAACCAACCCGGGAGGCTTTGGTGAAATGAAGGCAGGAAGTGTCCACTAGCGAACGCAAACCGGACATGTTCGCAACTGAACATGGAAGGAAAATATGTCAACCCGTCGACAATATTCGAGCCTGGAACAAATCAAAATTGCATGCCATGTACGTCATCTAGGATTTGATTTCTGCATAGGGACGAATTAAATCCGATTAGGGCTTTCAATCGTCAGGCTTGGACGACCTTTGCTTGGGGTTTTCAGCGCCAGGGCAGAATTATGCGAATTTTATGGAAACGCAGTGTTTATTTTAGCTGTAAATATTTGCGAGAGTGGAGCGATAAAAGTGAACTATATTTAATTGAACTGTTTTTTCATTGCTTTTTTGGGAATGGAATGACTTTTTTTTTACGAAAACTTTATTTCCGTAAACGAAGTGACTTCATTCGCCAGTCATTCGTATTTGAGCTGTGTGCGGCGGAAAACAACGCAAACAAAATGGATACCCGGTTTACTCTACAGCTTTGATGTCAAGCTTGTGATGTTATGCTTAGGAACATTCTTGTTATTCATTTTTGCCGTATTTTACCTAAATGTTATTCGTATCAACAATATTGTCAATTTCGTTTCGTTGATAGAGTTCAAGTTCAATGATAAAGCTTCTGATTCCCGGTTACAGATGTCGATGATCGATGATTGAAATACAAATGTGTTATCTGGTTTGAATCCATTTCTGTTAAAAGAGTTTAAATTCAAAATATTGTGAGAGAGCTTATATTTACTGTAGAATTTAAAGTACATTTTATTTCATTATTTCAATTTCACAGGAAGTTTGAAGGAATTTCTTCCTATTTCCACGTGCTCCTAAACTGGTCAAGAAAAAAAAAATACAATCAAGGTACGTGATACGGGGTCGGAAACAAGTTCTGGTAACATTACTACGTGCTCGCAATAGATATCAAAATCTATGGTATTGTGGAATAAATAATTATGGAATATGCAGTCTGTCGCCCTAAAACATAAAAAATATTTACGAATAGAGAGTTAGAACTATTTCCCCAAAGGACAAAAATATACCAAACAACGATTCTAGCATTACGTCGACATCACCCATTGAGACGACGACGATTGTGCGATGGAAGTTAACGATAACTATCAGACATTAAGGCTCTCAATAAAGAATGCGATTGCAATCAAAACGTAGATAGCAATCCAAATCAATTGCATTTTTCTTTACTATTCACAACATGTATAATAAGCTCATCCAATGATCATAACCAACAGGTGATGCAGGGGCAGCAGCATCATATTTCCTGTGAGAATCTAATTGTTCACAGAAAGTACTTTGGGAAGTCTGAAGCATATCAAAAGCGAATGAGCGCTTCTGGCATGGCAGTATCAAAATGATTCGTCTCTTGCCATATCTAATATTAATATATGTGAAGATATGGGAGGAAATACAGTGTTGTCTAAATCAATACTAGATTTAAAATGCTATTTTAGCTATTTTTGATTGATATCAACATTAAGCTTTAAAAACGAGTATGTGAAAAATAAGTACTTTGAAAAAGAACTTTTACGTTTACCGAATGAATTCAAGTTCAAATATTTTTTAACACGGTTGGGAGTTACCAATCCTCATTTTTTTTTGTTGAGGATGAAAGTTAGAACTGTCTCAAAATTTGTTGTGTCGTCACGTGAAAGACATATATCATAGAGGAATAAAGGTTCATCTAAAATGCCGTCACATGTAGTTACGTTTAAACTGAGCTAAATTTAGTACGCTTTTACGCTGAGAATGGTGAAAACGGTGTAGTTAAAAAAATTGTAACATCTTGTACGGGAATCTAGGGTTCACACAAAAAAAAAATCTGTACGAAAAAACGGTTCTTTATTGAAAGCCAACCAGCCATCAGACCAATTTCCTACATTTTCGTAAGAATTGAAGTGCTTTATAACGCGTGCGTTTATTCTAGTTTATACACCTGGTAAATGGTGAAAATTTCGGCTTATATTTATTCCCAAGATTGAAAAACGCGATAAGACGACCTCCGAAACATAAAGACTATTTGTTTAACGTCTGTCATTTTTAAAATAATGACAATCATTGATATTCATAATAAATTATCATAATTAAATTTATCATATATTAACTAATCAGAAAAAAAAATTATAGGATGTTGTGTCCAAGATACGACCGCATTGTTGACGGAGAACTACGCTGTTATTTTATATAAGTCGCTTGTTTATACGTTCGGATATTATTCTATAATGCAGTGAAATTTTCGAAACAACTGCTTAGTAGAATAATCTTTGAAAAGGTTTTTCATTGTAGAATCAGTTGACGATAATTGATTGATGATTCATTCTTGCCCTCGCAAAACGATACACTAGCTGATCGTATGTCGCAACTTATTGCATGTCAATGAATTGAAAATTTGACTCGAACGCTATTGGCCTTTTTCGCAATTGACATAGACTCGGCTGCAGTCGATGATATACATGTTACACCAGCACCATTATTCCACATCTCATAACTACATCAATATATCTTTGGCACCGAATGGAAACAACAACAATGACAACACTTGCTAGTATCAAATATCATGCTACATGTTATTTAGTATTGCCTCAAAGCAATCGCACCTCTAGGCATCGTTCGTACAACGTAAACCAAGCGCCAAACAAGCGTTCGCCATAGCATGCATACAGATTCATACATTGGTGGCTTGAAGCTACTAGGAATACAAATACTTCTCATCATTTTGCTCTATTCTCAAAAGAAACGCTTTTGTTAATATTACTGGCCTCAAAAAAATGGGTGGGTTTTATCTATGATATAACCGCAAGGTTGACGTGGGACTACCATTGCTTAGCAATCACTTGTTTGTATTGATTACATTCTTGATTGAATGAAACAATTTCTGAATTCAAATGAATTGAATATATTTGCTTTGTGAGATTGAACATGTAAGGTCAATTCATGCATTGTGATAGATTATGTTCTTCGTTACAAGTAAATTAAATGACAGTCCTTTTACGGACGAAATATGTGAACGGAAAAAATAATTAAACGATTATTTTATTTTACATTAGCCTCTGAAGTTTGCATCTCCCAAGTGTACGCACTTCTCAAACCGCGAGTTTGCTTGAAACCTGAAAGTTCATTCGCCTCTAGTGTCTGCACCATTTTTCCAGGATCCTAAATTTAGAAGACCGTGTTAGGGAAACACATAGGCAAGCAAGTGCAAAAGTACTCGCAGTTTGCATTTATTTGCAAAGCAGATTTCCCCAGAAACCTTGGATTTGAAGTCTGTGTTAGGCAAACACAATTCAGTCGAAACAAAAATGCTCCCGATTTGCTTGTATTTACAATGCCGATTTTCCCAGAAACCTTGGTTCTGAAGTCTGTGTTAGGGAAAAACGTTTCAGTCGGAACAAAAATGCCCCCCGATCTGCATGAATTTTCAATGCCAATTTCCCAAGACACCTAGATTCTGAAGTCTATTTCAGTCGGAACAAAAATACCCCCGACTTTCAAGTATCTGTAATGTCAATTTCCTCACGCTCCGTGGATTTGAAATCTGTGTTAGGGAAACACATTTCAGTCGGAACAAAAATACCCCCGACTTGCATGAATTTGCAATGCCGATTTCCTCCAGGCACCTTAGTTTTGAAATCTCTGTTAGGGAACATATTTTGGTGGGAACAAAAACTCCCCCTGCTTTCATGTGTTTGCGATGCCGATTTCTCTAACGCTGCTTGGTTTTGAAGTCTGTATTAGGGAACACATTCCGGTAAGAACGAAAACCCCCCTACTTTCATGTATTTGCAATGTCGATTTCCCCAAGGTTGCTTAGTTTAGATGGATGTGTTGGGGAAACCGTAAATCGGACCAACCGAAACGAGGCAGTTAGGACGTTTAGATAACGCTTAACATTTTACAGTAATTATATTGTTTATCTAATGAAAAATAACATTTTATTAATTTCAATAGACGCGTAGAAATATTCCATATCAATTGATGCAAACATCTTTCCGTTCCAGTAAGGAATGTTCGAGTTATAAGCAGTCGGAATCTTTAATTTTTTCCTGCATGTTCTGTGTTTAGGTTTTCATTTTACCCCCCATATATTCCGGTTAGACGTAGTCCCACGTCAAAAGTTGCATTACTTTCTCATGCTCGAGAGAAGCGCAGCTGTCACCCTTAGTGGAGAAATTTTTGCTACCAGTAAGCGAAACCTAATCACATACAAAACTCCAGAACAACATTTACTTTCTTGGTAACTAAACAAGCGAAATAAATTCTTTTTGTTAATATCAACAACCTCGAAAACAGTAGCAATGCTTCATTATGATCAATATTAGCGCAAATGCAATCCTAGTTGAAGGCAGTTTTGCGACTGGTACGCGAACCTAAATAACTTATAACATTCCAGTAAGACATTCAAGATGCTTGGTATTCTCCAAATATTTTTTTTGGAGCATAACCTTAACGCTTGCTTCGCCATAACGTCAGTGTAATGCATTTATGCATTCTCAAAGGCACCAAATAAGCCGTTTACATTTTCGACCGACGCGCCGAAATCGCCTATTTTGCTGTTGTTCGATGCGGTGTCACACTCGCGAAGGCTCGGTTCAGTGCGAGCGCTTTTCACTACACCAACATCGCGTACATCATTAGATGACGCTTGCCTCGAAATTTCATTGCCCCTGGCAATGCGTTCGTTTTTTGCAGGGCTAGAGCCTGCCTCCCTCTTCTTCTTACTCATCACACACTACGCGAAACGTCCAATTTATGACGCGGGAAGAAAAACACACGATACGAATAACTACAAATTTCTGCATTACTCGAGAATTAATCAAGCAAATGAAACCAAATTTGGCATGTGGAGGTTTTAGGATGCAATAAATGTTTCTATGGTGATAAGATACTCCTTCCCCCTCTCTTAGAGGGGGCTGCCATACAAATGAAACACAATTTTTTGCATTACTCGGAAATTAATCAATCAAACGAAACCAAAGTTGGCAAGTGAAAGTTTTAGGGTGCAATAAATGTTTCTATGATGGTTAGACAGTCCTTCCCCCAGTCAAAGGGGGGGCTGCCATACAAATGAAACCCAAATTTCTGCATTACTCGAGAATTAATCAAGCAAATGAAACCAAATTTGGCATGTGGAGGTTTTAGGATGCAATAAATGTTTCTATGGTGATAAGATACTCCTTCCCCCTCTCTTAGAGGGGGCTGCCATACAAATGAAACACAAATTTTTGCATTACCCGAGAATTAATCAAGCAAATTAAACCAAATTAGGCATATGGAAACTTTAGGGTGCAATGAATGTTTCTATGGTGGTTAGATACCCCTCCCCCCCTCTCTTAGGGGTGGCTGCCATACAAATAAAACACAAATTTCTGCATTACTCGAGAATTAATCAAGTAAATGGGCGGGACGAAGTTTGTGCCGGGTTAGCTAGTATATATATATATATATATATATATATATATATATATATATATATATATATATATACGAACTTTGTGGAACATCGATTTCTTATGAATTTTTGAAACTTCGAATTTTTGTATTGTCACAATCATTTTTAGCCACAGTCATGAATCTTGATGTGATTTAAAATAAAAAAGCTCTTTATCAATATCCTTCTGAATGCTGCCATTCTCGAGATATTTGAAAAAACTGATGTGACTTAAAACAAAAAACCTCATTATCAATATCTTTCTAAATGCAGCCATTTTAAAGATATTTGAACTTTTTTCTGATTTATTGTGTTTTATATAGTTAATAGGCTCTTTTAATATGTTTGTCGTGTTATACCGCCATGTTCAAGAAGTTTCCCAAATACATCATTATTGTAAAACATATAGTGTTTAGGTGTTACGTTGAAAAACATTATCGCTACGTTTTGTATTAACTCACATGTCTTTAAATGTTTTACAACGTAGCTCCTAAACATATATATTTTTTACCATAATGATGTATTTGGAAAAGTTGTTGAAAATTATAATCTATATACATAAAAATGGATTTCTGTCTGTCTGTCTGTCTGTCTTATGGACTCGGAAACTACTGAACCGATCGACATGAAAATTGGTATGTAGGGGTTTTTTGCTGCCATACAAATGAAACACAAATTTCTGCATTACTCGAGAATTAATCAAGCAAACGAAACCAAATTAGGTATACGGAGGTTTTAGGGCGCAATAAATGTTTTCACCGTGGTTAGACATTCCACCCTCCTCTCTGAGGGGCGGTCTGCCAAACGAATGAAACACAAATTTCTGCATTACTCGAGAACTAATCAAGTTAATGAAAGGAAATTTGGTATGTGGAGGTTTTAGGGTGCGATAAATATTTCTATGGTGGATAGACACTCCACTCCCTCTCTAAGGGGGGCTGCTATACAATTGAAACACAAATTTCTGCATTACTCGAGAATTAATCGAAACCAAATTTGGCATGTGAAAGTTTTAGGGTGCAATAAATGATTCTATTAAATACTCCTCCTTCCTCTCTGAGAGAGGGGTCAGTGGTCAGGGGGTGGGGGATTGCCATAGAAATGAAACACAAATCTCTGCATTGTTCGAGAATTAATCAAGCAAACGATATTCAATTCTTTTTGTTTCAATTAGGTGTATGAAGGGTTTAGGGCACAATAAATGTTTTCACGGTGGTTAGACACTCCGCCTCTCTCTCTCTAAGGGGGAGCTGCCATTCAAATGAAAGACAAATTTCTGCATGACTCGAAAACTAATCAAGAAAATATCAAATTTGGCATGTGAAGATTTTAGGTGGCACGAAACGTTTCTATGGTGAATAGACACTCCTCACCCTTCTCTTAGGGGAGAAGAGGGGAGGGATCTGTCTTCATTCTATCATATTTTCTGTATCAAATATTTATTCCATGTAACGAAGAAACATTTTATTTGCCAGTGGTTGAAAAATCTTGAACGAGAATTGTGTCTGAAAATAATTTGATATTATAATGATGAGTTTTGGTAGAAGCACTAGGATTTTTTTAGTAAAAGGTAAATTTAACGGGGTCGATTAGAAGATCAATCAATGAACAGTTCTGCGGTTGGACTCATGAACTTGCGCTTAGTAAGAAAACGTGAATGTTGGAAGGTATTGTCCGGGTCTGGGACTATTCATAAAATTCCATGAACATGGCGGTATAACACGACAAACATATTAATTTGTCTATTTACTATAAAAAAGAAAATGGCTGCATTTAGAAGGAGATTGATAATGCTTTTTTTTGTTTTAATTCACATCAAGATTCATAATTTGTGGCTAAAAATGATTGTTAATATTCAAAAATTCGAAGTTTCGAAAATTCATAAAAATTCGATGTTCCACAAAGTTCGCCAAAAATAGTTTTACCATCTTGGACTCATTTTTAAATTTCATGCCTCTTTTTTATATGAAAAAATAAAAAAATATAAAAAAATTATTTTGGACACTATTCCGGTACGACTAATAGTTATTGATTATCAAAGATTTCTCTTACTAAAATCGATACGTCCTTTTCAAAAGTTACACTTGAGTCAACAAATCCACAATGGAATGTGGAAAACTCATATTTTCTCCAACCCAAACAGAATACAAACTTTCATTCGAATCAAAAATACTCATGTTTTGTCGATTTCTTTTACAATTGCTCCTATACCACATTGCAGTGCCTGGTGCTGTGGAAAAGGTCGATGATGAGTAACGAGATGTTAGTATTACAATTACGGCTAGGTATTAAATTGCATATTTGATCAATCCCATTGGTTTGGCCATATCCATTTTTGCAGAAAAAAATCCTAAAAAAATATTGTTTACCTTCATCTATGATATGACGTTCATCATTGCACAATCATTAGAAATAGCATTTCAATGAACATCATCTAAAGAACACAACAGCCCAAATATTTAGATAAACGGATCAACGCTTGTTGGCCGGAAACGAATCGTGTCACCACAGACGTGAATATGTTAAAACGTATTCTGTCAGTACTACTGCGAAACACTTTGTCACGATCGTAAGTGTGATAACACACCCCACGGGATGTATCATTAATCATCGTTTCAGAAACGAATGCATACGCTATTTTTCATGTGTCAACGCCTACCCTCCTGGCCATCCAGGTCGTCCTCTGGTCACCAGCAATGAGAAGGGAGGAAAACATATTTAAAAATGAAACAAAGCACAAAATGGATTGCCAGTTGCATAGACAAAATGCTCCGGCCGTTTTCGACCATAAATCATAGGATATTGGCCGCCTCACTAAAAGTGCTCTTTGCACCTCGTACACGTCACCTTTGTAGTGGCTCTTCTCCGTGAATACCGAACATGTACTTCTGATCGGTAAAGGGGCAGCTTCGTTCAACCGAGATATCGTGCACCATCTCCTCCGATTCGTCAGGAATGAAATTTCCTATATACTCTCCTGCACTTGTGCTGGCGCTTGCGTACATGTTGTCAATTTTCCCAGCGAATGGAATGGAAAAACGAGATGGCAGTTTTGACCTCTCGTTTGTTTTCGACATCAGCACAAGGAAGAAAAAAAAACAAACTGATTGCAATGTCAAGTACTGATGAACTTCTTCAACATTACACACTTATTACATTACGTTTCTGTTCTTCCATTTACGTGTGCTTGCAGAAGAAGCAATTTGGAGGTAAATATCGTATGTGGTTCTGTATTATGCTTCATTGTGTTCGTCCTCATCGAGATAGCTGAAGTTTTGAATGGTGCAATCAACTTCCTATCATCTAGAGATTGAGCCGTAATGAAAATTGTGCATATTCTGGTTTTAAACGAAGTATAGGAACGTATTGTATATCAGCGGATGAAAATCAGTCGTAAAGTAAAATCCTAACATTAAACCAGATTATTCGATTTTCGATTTATTTCTGCAATTCAATGGAAGCTTCGTCTACTCCGTTGCCTCGCTTACCTTGCTAAACCATTGTTTTGATTGTTAATTTCAGTTTCAATCAGTCGGGGTATATCGACCCATGTAGGTGAGCCAACTGTACTCTGAATCATATTAAATCGTTGTTTGTCACGCGAATGCTGGTATTCGCAAGCACTTCTTAATAAGTTAGTTCTAATTACATCAACACAGGTTTTCCATTGATAAATTCTTTCTAAACATAAATTCAAATGATATTTCGTACATACTTTAATTCGACTCTGAATTAGTCGCACCTCATGTGTGGCTTTGTGCGTTTAATCAATTCGTGTCAATGTCGATGTGCCTTGAATGGCAGTTCGAAACCAAATAGTTGACTGAAAATGAATTTGTCACACTGAGATGCAATTGGACGATAGCACGTAGATTCCTCCAATACCGTGCCAGTGAATTAATTCCGTTGTAGAAATTGATTTGAATCCTATGTCGATATTACAGCTGTTGTAATATATTTTCGATTTCACTCCGCTTGAGGTGGTACATCGACGGCATAAGAATTCAATGCTTTAGTACTTTGAAAAAATTTGAATGGCGGTACTGTTATTAATGTTCTACGAGAAATCGTGGAAACCGCATTACTATGTTCACCATTAATCATTACCTAGGTGATTTTGATTAATTAGGACATAAGTACACGGTATGCCATACTCTCAAGAAATAAGTGATGTTTTCAATATCAAACAACCAACCATTCCAAGCTAAAGTTCACTTACCTGTGGAAAGTCGCCAAATCTGGTTTGATAGTCGAACACATACAGGAACGAGTTTCGATGGTCAGCCGAATGGATGTCGGCCGTTTGCACCGCTGGTGCAACAATTCTAGCATCACTGAGCGCCTCCAGTGTTTCGTCCCTGTTAGGGGGTAATTAAAAATTGTTAGTGCGGTAGTGTGGTTGGTAATAATAAAACTCTGCAATTTATTTTCTATAAAATAACCGGTCTTGGATTGAATTAATTAATCAATGTTTATAGTCGACAGAAATGCTTCTTCGATTTCTTGTTGACAAATATGACCGAAAATTTCTGTGTGACTGAATCATTAATTCCAGTACGGAAAAATGAAGCTTTCCACACAGCTATCGAATACTCTATATTCATAGATAAAATCCAAAAACCATTTGACTATGAATTTGAGAAAGTCTCTGATTACACTAAACATTTAAGAATAGCTCAACTCAACTTTTAAATACGCCTTTAAAGATTACAACTCAAAAAACAGAGTTCGACATAACGTCCAACTTAAAAAAAATCTTCAATCACATTAAAACTAAATTATTAAAAAATCAATAAGTCATTGGAGTCGAAAAGGTTCTCAAAAATAGGCAAAAACACCTTTCTTGTACCAATCTTTAAATCCGGTAATGGAACCGATGTAAGAAATTATATCTAGCATTCCAAAACTTTTTCAGGTCATAATAAACCAAGAACAAATTCAACAACTTAAAACACAAACACGGTTTTTTCACAGGACGCTCAACAACAACAAATTTGCTGGAATTTGTCACATTCACTTTGAATGCAATGGATAATTAAGCTGAAGCTCCATACACTGACTTTAGTAAAGCATTCGATCGTGTTGATATACCATTACTCCCCCTTAAACATAAAAAATAGGGATAGAAGAAGCTGTTGAAATGGATCGAATCATCTTTGACTGACCGTATGTAAATAGTAAGATTTAATGGGAAGAAAATCGAAACCAATATTTGTTATATCTGGAGTTCCTCAAGGCTTTCATTTGGGACCAGTTTTGTTCATATTATTAGCTAATGATGTTTGAGTTTTTCTTAAAAGTGTTAAGGCACTTATCTACGCAGATGATATGAATAAAGAATGAAGAAGGCTCCCAAATATTCAAAAATGAAGTTCACATCTTTTATGCTTGTTGCATTGAGAGTTTATTATAGCTCAACGTTAGAAAATGTCATTTACAAGAAGAAGAACACAATTGAACAAAGGTATTAAGTTAGGAAATCAACCGATACATATATGTCAACGAGTAAGATACTCAGGTGTAGTCTTAGATTCCAAACTACTCTTCGTTGATCATTATAATACAATCACCCATAGAGCAAATAATATGTTGAGCTTTATTGAACGCTTCAGCTACCATTTCCAGGATCCATACACAATAAGAACATTATACGTAACATACGTCAGATCAATTTTCGAGTATTCTAGAATTGCATGGTCCCCCTACATAGTTCACACGAAGACAGAATTGAATCTGTACAAACACAATTTTTATTATTTGCACTTCGTAAACTAGGCTGGCCTTTATATCATCTCCCTCCATATGAAGCACTGCATGCAAATTAATAAAAAAAGTTTAAAATAACGTCGCAACTCTGCCATGATTCTATTTATTTTTGACATACTATCACAACGAGTGGACTGAAATATTAGGAAACCTAAATTTTTACGCACTCATTAGCCATCTGAGAAGTCTAACATTTTCTACACAGATTACAGAAGAACAAATTACGCCAAATATAGTCCTATCAATCGTATGATGAGCTTCTGTAACGAATACAGTGAAATAATTGATGTAACCATGCCAAGGTCAATGCTTAACACTTTGAGCCCCGATTTTTTTCGCTGCGCCTTCCATTCAACCCGCATCAAGAGCGTTTGCACAATATCACTGTTGGTCCCAGCTCTAAAAATATATACGGTTTGTTTTTGGTTTTTCTACACAATGTGACTACTTTCTAGACGAATTTCTGACTATTTTCTATTTATACAATACAATAATTGTATAAATAGAAAATAGTCAGAAATTCGTCTAGAAAGTACAATAATTGTACAAATAGAAAATAGTCAGAAATTCGTTCCGGGGTGTAAATTTTTATTTCTATACCGGGGTGTAAAATCAAAGTTTCGAAAACGAAAGCGTTACGCCGGAGACCGAGATTTTGAGCGTTAATAGCTCCTAAACAACTGAACGAAATGGTATGATAAACACTTCATTCGAAAGATAAAATGTCTACGCGTTATATACTTGTTACTTTTTCATCCAAAAACTTGTTTCAATAGCCTTAAAATTGCTTTCAAAACAGGTTATTGAAATCACCAATCGGTATACAAGCGAGCGCCGTTCGTAAACCCACTCAGTTATAATAGAACAGCGATTGGAGTATGTTGTCGCTGTTGTGGTGAAGCTAACTTCGTTTATCTTGAAAGCGCTGATGAACGGTGTCACCAAGAGCCTGTTTGTGCACCTTAGGTCAGAAGGGAATCCATCAGGAGGAGAGTGATTCCACGGTTCCGCTTGAAACATCGGAGCAGCCGCCTCACACACATACACGCGCGGAACCCTCGTTGCTATCATCGTTGTTGAAAAATAATCTACCAGTTCCCCTGGGAATTGAAAAATACATTGATGCGAAAGAGTTTATTTTATTGTTTTCTATCCATACAACACTGCAACCAAATACATTTGGTTTTGTGATTTTTCAATCAATCGCAATTGACAAGAAAGTTTCTGAACATTATTTTTCCTCATCAGTAGATAATTTTCGTATCCAATATTGGATGTAACGGAAAATTTTTCACATCGTGAAAATCATGTAATTTTCGAGCGATTATTTGCTTCCTACTCACATTCCGTTTTGGATTTTTCAATCAAATGCGATCAAAGTAAGACCACGTCTTTCGGAAATTTATTAGAGGGGCAATGAATCTTAAGGAATTCCCGCTCTACGCGCACTGGCAAACGATGTTAACTCAACAATTTCTCATCCGAGAAATGGGTGTTGTGAGAAAGGATTAGCGAACGCAATAACGACAAACGGGAGAAAGAGATGTTTGGAGGTTGAAGGAAATTGGCAGAAAACATCTTCATTTTATCTTTCGAATAATATCATTCATACCACTTCGTTTTGCCAGAAAGAGATTAATAATGCTCAAAGGAGGGATCGAGTCCTCCGAGGAAATTACCCAACGCAAATTAGAGTCGACTATCGATTGCGGCATTCGTACACAAATAATTTTATAATGCAGTTTCATCAAAGTGATTTCTTCGATATGGGGAAATATTCACTACACCATGTCATGTATTTCATATTTTTCACTATCAAATCTTTATCCATGGCCCCTATCGGTATTGGATTATCATCGACACCACGATTTTCGCTGAATGCTCATTTCAGTTCGGCCTGTAAAAAACTTTTCTGAGGTCTAATCCATGAAATTTGGAGCCCTGAAAAGGGCCGTTGATTATATGCTAAGCTAATATAGCACGCTCTCCTTGGATACGATAGGCCAGCTAGGATAGCACACAAATTGGTATCTTCGAATAGGCTTCCTGCAGCGTCATAACCGCGGAACTTTGGAAGCGCAAGTCGGTTTTGAAGTCCTGAACAATTCCACGAACCAAATACTTCAAAGGTAGATTGCGGATCAGCAATTCGGTCGACTTCTGATAGCGACGAATTTCACACAAAGTTCCCGGTCGATAGCGATGTGGCTTTTTAACACACTTCCTGCGACTGGTGCGCTTATCCGAGCTGCTTTCGTGGTGCCTTACCACCGAAAGACTAACGAGATGTCTGCTTGGTCCCTCAACAAACGAGTCCTCAAGGTGCGAGAGTAGAGAAAGAAATAAACGAAAGCAAAAGAAGCGTGATATTATAAACCATAAAAGTATAAAATATAAAAAATGTGTTGTGAGAAAGGATGAGCGAACGCAAAAAATATGTAGACTGATTTGATGCAACAGTTATTTTGTCTATTGGACTTGGAATACAAATCATATCACAATACAAGCAATGTATTATGTATTATACAACTTTCGTGTGATTGCTTTTTTTGCTGAATATTGTGCCTTCAACGTAACGCTCTCGTTTTCGAAGTCCCCCAGATATTCATTTATTCATTCATTCAGAATTGATTCAGAACCAACTAAAAACAAATGATCATTAAATCAAAGGTAGTCCTACGTCACCTTTGCGATTATACCACAGATTTAACCCACTTCCTGTTTTTCAAGGTGGGTTTTTCAAGTGGGAGCTGTGGGAAATAAAGCTGACAGAAAAAAAGTATGTAACCCACTTCTTGTACACTTAACATAACAGTGTAGGAAAACGCAAAGTTTCCTAAACGCTAGATCTACCGGAAGAAGAGACGCTTGAGAAAAACGATGATTGCCGAAGGCCGAGCCGAAGACAAGAGAATAATTCTCATTGTTCCGATGTGAGAACAGGAAGTTCAGATTTCTTGTGGACTTTCCCCATAGATGTAAAAAAAATGAAAACGATGAAGGACAAGGACTTCAGAGGACTTAATCTAATTTGGGATCACTTTAGAAAAATGAGAGCCCTGAGAGGAAATTAAGCGGGAGAGAATTGGATTCTCTTGGTTGGATGATGCATTGCATCCAGTTGAGAGATCATTCTGTGTACGATTTTTGGAGTGGAAGGTGTTTCTCGGATCGAAGCTAATAAATTCAAAGATGGCTTCTCAGTTTCGCGACCCTGGTCACGACAATGGCGTGGTCGACGCTCCTTTAGAGTAAGTTTCAGAGGAAAATCAAATTTAGTGATGAGAAATGTGACACGGTTGCGATAGCGGTGCAGTTTTCTTGCGAGCAAGAGTATGTGACATATATAAAAATAAAAAAAAAATAATAGAAATTGGTAAAAGAAGAGATAAGCCAATATCATATTTGGCAAAAAAATAGTGGTAAGCCGGAAGAAGAGATGCTCCAAAGCATAGTAAGCATCGTTGGCAAAAAAAACAAGATAAGCCGAAGAAGGAAAGAAAATGACAAAAAAAAACGAAAAGTCATCATAGAAACTGCATTTGCTATCGTACATCATAATCACGAAATGGCCACTAGCAACGACCGAAACACCGCGGTATGGTGTTAGTAACACGGCTCCCGTATACACAACCAAACCAATCGAAAGGGTGGAGGCGGACAACGTGTATTCAAAGGTATGACTTGGCGAAGCTCGTACTGTACTCGATGCAACAGCATCTATCATTCTGCTAAACGATGTTTTGCCATAGAAATGTCCTGTCACAATTGCGGCGTCAAGGGTCATTTACTAAGGGTGTGCAATTAACTACTACCACCGAGAGACAACAGAAAACTATCGGATTCTCTGAAGCGAGTAATGGAATCGTCAGAAGAAGCGATAGTCAGCATCAAACCAGAAAGAATGCGAGGAGAACACTGAGAGAGCTGTAAGCTATGTTTTATCTAAACCATCCTTATCGGGGGGCATATGTCATGAAACAATATGTTTAGGCGCGAATTTGTAGTTTGAATTATTTTCCTGTAATTTGATAATTTAAAATTCAACAATAAAGTAATTGAAATTGTTAAACTGACCTTACGGATTCGTATGTGATCACAATTTTATTCTTTGCTATTCTGGGTGGCTAGATGACATGCACAGCTCTAATTGAATTATTTTAAATAGTTTTACAAGTTGTTGGGGCCGACCGTTGAAGCTTTTGCGGTGTGTACACAAAGCGATAACGGCATCGTAAATGCCAGTGTGGCTGGAATAATCTGTGAGTTCCTGATCGACACCAGTCACAAATTCCGTATTTGAACGGATTATTGCGAATGTACAATACAGTGAAGGAGTAAAAAAAAATCAACAAGCAACTGACCGTCCTTCGAAGGCTTACGCATCATCGAGAGGCACACAGGTACAGTGTACCTTTGAAGCATTCCTGTACATATTGGATGATCGCCCAGTATTATTGGAGAAATTCTATGTGGTTAGGAAACCTCGCTTACTATTGAGTTACAGCAGTCAGATATAGCATATTGTTACTTGGGTTGAAGGTTCCTCTTAGCAGTACGATAAATGGCAAGGGCTGTCCCCGTTGCAATGAATCATGCAGTTCACCAACGACTTGATGAACTCACAGGAAGAGGAATTATCGAGTGCGTTAAGGAGCCGATCAGCACATCGCTTTGTTCGTCGATGCTCATTGTTCCGGGAGGGTCCCAGTGACTTCCGGTTTGTCATCGATCTCAGAGGACCAAATCGTTAATGCTCCATCCTCCGAACGTTACGCACACATTAGAGAAAATTATCACATGCCACGCAAAATCAGGTCGAATAGATTTAATTTTTTCACGTCGAGCTACATGAAGAATCAAGGCAGTTACAAGTCTCTGGTCTAGTTTGAGCGACAAGAAGTTGGACCGTGAACAGATTCGGGAAAGAGACACAGAAAAAAAGTTGATCAGCACTTAACACGCGGACCGGTCAAGAGGAGCCACATCTTCGGACATTCAGCACAAGAAGGTTCAAGGATGGTAGCTGCAAGTAGCAACGGAATTGAATAAGCTAGAAGCGTTAAGGACCTTAAGAAGGCTCCTTCTCCTGTATCACCCAGCGTTGCAACAGCTCTGAATTCGGATGACACCGAATTAGATATCATGGCAGAGGGGAAACACATGGAAGATAATCGACCGAAACTTCGTCGGGGAGCAGCTATGAAGAAACCGGCAAGACTTCATTTACAGAATTTTCCGGTGAGTAATTTTCACTTTATTAAACTGGTAATGAAGATGAATTGAATAAAAACACGAAATTAATAAGACGGTAAACACTATTTTATCGATCAATTTACATGCATTTCAACGTTCTTTTATTTTCGTTTACTATTATTTAGTATATTTTGTTCTAAACAAAAATAAAGATGCACGATTGACAACTGATAGTTTAAACGTCACACTAGACGTCACAAATAATTCTCAAAATGAGTTCTTCTATCTAGACAAGTGATTCTCAAAAATGGGCTACTCTAATGCAATGTGAAGCAAGAGTTAGAGAGCCAATGTATAGTGGTGATAAGAAATCACGTTTTATATACACTTGTCATTCGTTAGTTAATAGAAATTTCTAGTTAAAGACCACAAATGCGATATTTTTTATGCTTTTAGATGCACCGTACGGATACGTTTCATAATTGTTTAATTGGTAAAAAGAATAAAAGAAGCCTATGAAACGAACTAGAAATGTGAAGTTTCTAATAAACGTAATGTCGTAGGAATCAATAATAATTCAGATATACAATGATAACTTGTTGAACGGTAATGGAGAGAGTAGAGAAGGGAAGTATTGTGGGAAATAAAGCTTGTACACTTAACATAACAGTGTAGGAAAACGCAAATTTTCCTAAACGCTAGATCTACCGGAAGAAGAGACGCTTGAGAAAAACGCTGATTGCCGAAGGCCGAGCCGAAGACAAGAGAATAATTCTCATTGTTCCGATGTGAGAACAGGGAGTTCAGATTTCTTGTGGACTTTCCCCATAGATGTAAAAAAATTGAAAACGATGAAGGACAAGGACTTCAGAGGACTTAATCTAATTTGGGATCACTTTAGAAAAATGGGAGCCCTGAGAGGAAATTAAGCGGGAGAGAATTGGATTCTCTTGGTTGGATGATGCATTGCATCCAGTTGAGAGATCATTCTGTGTACGATTTTTGGAGTGGAAGGTGCTTCTCGGATCGAAGCTAATAAATTCAAAGATGGCTTCTCAGTTTCGCGACCCTGGTCACGACAGGAGCATTTGCTATAACTTCGCGGAGCTAAATGCTAATGAGCTTAAAATAAACAAATGGGGAAAAAAAATAATCCAGCTACCTTTCTTTAGCTTTAAGTAAATAGTATTAAGTAATACAGGGTCTTTCAGATTCAACGCTCACATCAAGAAGCATCGCACCGAAAGTTACGGATTTTGTACATGTACGATTTGTGATTAATGGCTTCTCTTGTTTTACGGTTTCTCGGATCGAAAATCTTTGCTCCACACGCCATAGTCCATACTAAGGCTTCTAACATACCCTTATGCAAAGTGTCCGGATTAAAAAGCGTCCGGATTCAGAAGCGTCACTGTACCATTTGCTCATAAGATATGGGAAAAACATCAAAACTGAAATACATTCAGCAATTCATTAATTCACAATTCAGAAAATTTAATTCACTGCTTTAGGTATTTTGGGAAAAATGATAACGTCAAAAAGATCCCTGCAAAATTCCCTCAATAGCAAAAACATGAACCACCATAAAAATACTATAAAACAAATATATTCTGGACGTATTGAATTTCCAAGCTGCGTGAGAGATGGTGAAAGATTGTTGAACAAAAAAATAAGAATGTAGTATGTATAATAAATTTGAATGTACGTAAATCTGCCGAAAAAAATATGTTTTTGTTTTCCGAAAAATCGACACGAGCTTTCCGGAAAATTCAATATTAGCTAGATTTTTGTTTTGAGCTATTTTTTTAAAATTTTAAGTTAATTTTTAGTCTAAATTCAAAAACTAGGAAGAGTGAAAATTAAGATCATTTTCACTCTTCCTGATTTTTGAAAATTATAGTTGGCAACCCTGGTCATGACTAAGTTTGATGATGTTTTGTGATGATTTCTTTAAGTTTTCAGCTATTTATCTAATGAAAATTTAGAACTTCTCATGCAAAAGAGAGATATAATCAAAATTTATTGTAACCCAGAAAAGATGAAGGATACCAAACATCAAAACAATAAAAATAAATCATCAATCGCCCACTAAAACTCGAAAACTCTCATTTCGGAAGCGAAACTCGAAAGCCTCCAATATAACCCGGCTGTGCCACGATTCCGTATAATTTTACGCCGTTTGAGGAAACTAGAAACTGGCAAAACTTTTCCCTACATCCGTCGCCGGGTAAACTTTCATAATCAATCCGCCGCAATCATACCAACTTTGGTCCCGGCGACAACATGGAATTTGTAAGTAGAGTTATATAGAAACGTGATCGTCGTACCTTATATTGATGGGATGCTGAATTGGCCTTTCCCAGTCGGTGTACTCGTTGACGATTGTAGCTAGGATTTCGTTCAGGTGATAGGAATAGGTGCTCCTCACATAGTTCTTCAGGATTTTGGATCTCCTGTCGGCCTCGATGCCATATTGCACGTCTTCCGAGTTGAAGACAAAATAGGCTTCCGCTCTAGTGACTCCAACGAGCACATCGTATCTGTGGATGAAAATGGGTAAATGTGATGGGAAAGTTTTGTTTGTAAAGGATTGAGGGAATGGATTTAATTACTTGGACAATTTGTTAATAGCTAATTTACGCAAAAGAATCGCGTTAATCGTGTTGAGCGTGTTGTGAAGATGGGGTGATAACTTCGGCACCGTTGGCGCCCCATAATCACTATAATGGGATCCATCCATCTGCTGAATTTCGCCAGTGTCTGAAAAGGCAAGTGTTAATTACACTAATTCATCTTATACGTTCCTTAAATTGTGACATCGCGACAAGAGACTAAAAAGTGATGCAATATAGCAGCACACGTACCAATCACAACTCCGTCCACGCTTGGGCCAAAGGCATTCCCAAAGTCTGGTGCACGAACGGGCGTTAAGAGGATATCGTCGAGTGGTTTATCCCGCAAGCACTTGAGCAGCATCTGATGAGGTAGGTCAGGTGAGCAGTTCACGTGATGCGAAACATACGCAGCAAACTTGGCCGGTTCTCCTACGAGCGACCACGGCGCCAGTCCAGATCCTGACATCAAGATCGCACGATGAAACAAGAGACCTGAAAAATTAATGCACATTGATAGCATGCTTTTAGGCTAGAGAGAAGGGCTTTTTCCGGCAACGGACACACTCCGCAAACAACCATAGAGTGGCGGTAAAATTTTTAATTGAATTTAGTGCATAAAATTCCATTACGTACACTAACAAAGATGTGACTTTTCGTTTTCGCTGCCGAGCACATAAAATTTTAATAGAAAAAGTTTTGCATTATCACTTCACTCTTCTCGCCATTTTTCAAAGCATTTTGCGGAGTGGATGTGTACGAAACAGGGTTGACTTTAAACCGAAAACGATAGTATTACTCCTAAAGCCAGCAAAATATATTGCAACCCGGCTTCCTGCTGTCAAGTGGAGGCTCGGTTCTTGCTCTCAAGATGTAATATTACCGCTCCGAACCAAGGATCTTATTCCGAATGAGTGTTTATACCCAAGATTCCGCTATGATTAATGTAAATGTGCTGGCGTCGCTCAAGAGTGCCATTAAACTTTTTAACGTTCTCCGCGAGATTGCACAGTGCGAAGCCACCGTGAAGATAGAGTTGGGGAAAGAACTCACGGGGACAGTAAGTTTTCATTGAAACCTCTAGAGGCAGTTGTGGATAAAAATGCGGAGCGTAGACACACACACACAACCGGTCTAAACGGTGGCGGCGCCATTGCGGCCCGTTAGTCATCCCTTTCTCTCACGGTTGCAGACTTCTTCTCTTCCTTCAGACACTGGAAAACCGAAGAGGTGTCGCGAGACTAACTTCCAGTTGCATAACTTTCCTGAAAATGTTCTGCAGGATAATGAGTTCTTAGCCCTGTTGGGAAGATTATTAGCAAAAGTTAGCGTTTGCTCTGTTTTCTTCGATCCTTTCTGCGCTGAGGCGAGTGTGACAATGCTAACTTTCTTGTTTGCGACAGATAGCGACGATAGGATCGTCGCGAATAACACCATAAAAATGCATAATGCGACGGGATAATTTGATTGATGCTTTACATAGCAGGACGTTCGGAGTCCGATTCGGAGACGCTGATAATATTATTTGAAGTTTTAATTTAACTATAAACCAATAATAATGAAGCTTTGATAATTTTTAATAAGCATCCAAAGTGGTGTGTTCATTAAATTGATGAAACTTTCTATTACAACATCCAAGATACGTCAAAGTAATCCTCCAGTTTTATTTTTATGGTCCCCACAACGATCTAGAGTTCCGAATGACGAAGGACGATTCTTTGAACAAACAATTTGTTTTTGTAATGGAAGTATCTATACCTGACCAGGCAAACGTTGTTCTGCCAAATAAATTATTTCTAGTGAATATTTTGGGTGTTGAATAAAACACACTAATGTATTGTAAGTGTGTTTGAATATTTTAACGATCTTTAAAATAAATCGAATGTGACCGATAAAAAAACGAATTAAGTTATTTGAACGAAAGGTTATATGATGTTTCTTGGTTTATTTCATTAACGTAACTGACATGTTTGATCTCTTAAAAGTTAAACGTCAACTGAAAAAAGTAATATAAGTTTGTCGTAAATTAGAAAAAATGAAATATAGAAAATCAATGTTTATTGCTGTTTACTTGTTAGAAAATACGTGCATGTGATTTTCAACATGGCTTAGTTTATAACAGCTTGGTCTCGTTCAGAAATTGGAAAACAGCGATACGCCAGCTAACTTCAATAGAGCTGATTAATCGGCCTGTTTGGAATCGCGGTTTTCTATCGTTGTCATTCAATCGAGGAGTATTCACATCGGTAATTTAAGTTTGAAACACAGCCATATAGCTTCCTTTATTCATGGATGTTTTTATTACTCTTCACCGTCTTGTAGAACTCAATATTCATACATGCATATGAGTGATCGGATTTTACAATTCGATCTAAATCGACTTTTACACTCTTAAATTCGTTCGCCTTGTCGCGAAACAATGGTCAAAATAAGTCATCCGTATTTGTGGTTCAATTTACTCTCTATATGATCGGCATAATTCCGGAAATAATTCTAAATTGTTGAAATTTGAATGAAAATTATTATTCGATTTCGTTTGGATGCCAAATTTGTTTTGAATGTGTTTGAATGCTAAATTTTGCGTGTTTATTCCACCCGAAAAACCATTACTATTTTTGCTTCATATAAATGGAGCATGGAGACCAATGTTGTTTACGTCGAATTGCGTGGCAAGGTTGTCACATTTGCTCAACTCGATTGGACTTGAGCTTTAACAGAATGCGCTTTTTCCATTCAACAGAATACAACCAACAATATGTGGGGACGAATACGGTCGAACTTCATTTTGTGTTTGAACACACGCGCAATGTCATGACAATGCATTGCGCTTTGGCCTGGCTATAGCTAAAGCTGTGTCGGCGTTGCTCATGATAGTGTCTCGCAAGTGAATGTATTATTCCTCGCACCGCTTTTGTTGATAGTGTAGTAAGAATTGCAGTCGTTCAATCTCTACCTTCGCGTATATGTCGACCATAAATTGTTGGCACAGCTTACGATATCTTGAATTGGCGTTTCTTGACCATATCAAATCACCATATGATAAGAAATAAAACACAAATTTATGCATTACTCGAGAATTAATCAAACAAACGAAATAAAATTTGGCAGGTTTTAGGATGCAATAAATGTTTCTATGGTGGTTAGATACTCCACCCCTCTCTCTAAGGGGGGCTGCCATACAAATGGAACACAAATTTCCGCATAACTCGAAAACTAATCAAGCAAATGTAGCCGAATATGGCATGTGGAGGCTTTAGGGGGAAAGAAACATTTCTAAGGTGGTTCAACACTCCTCCCACCGCTCTAAGAGGGGCTATCATAGAAATGAAACAATTATTTCTGCATAACTCGATAACTAATCAAGCAAATGGGACCTAATTTGGCATTTGACGAAATTCATGCCAACTCGCAACTCGTCTTAGGAGTTGGCAGCACCATCTCAGATAGTAGTGAAACGTTGTGGGTGTAAAGACATGGGTCATTTAAGCAACTTTGCATACTTGAAATATTCGAAAAACAATTAGACTACTTTTTGGAAAAAGCCAAATTTTTAGGAAAAAAATACATATATATATATATATATATATATATATATATATATATATATATAAATATATATATATATATTTATATATATATATATATATATATATATATATATATATATATATATATATATATATATATATATATATATATATATATATATACATATATATATATATATATATATATATATATATAAGATTTTTAAGTTGCCCTTAAAATTAAGATAGCGACATAGTGTATTCGACAAAGTTTTAGATCTTGTTAAAATATAAACTTTTGTCGAGGGCATCAGCTTTCTATTTTTATAGTTTTTGGAATATATGTCATTTTTGTATGGCGACTTCTGGAAAAAAAATTTTTTGGCTCGTAACTTTTTTTGTTGTAAATTCTCATGTTAGGCATATTCTTGACATGTTTCTAAATAGAGGAAAGTTAGCAGAGCATTTGAAATACGATAATTTATACAAAAAAATGTTACGAATTGAACATTAATAGAATTTTTTCAAAGAAACACATGAAAAAGTTGTTGTTCTAAAAACTTTTTCGATTTAATGTGCTCATCGTCCGATGTATGGAAAACTTGTTGGAAATTTTGAGGGCTATTTATATCTATTACTTTCAGAATGTTGAAAGCATATGTTTTCGAGAAGAATGAATTTTAATATTCAAAATATTTTTTTTTCAATGAAATTTTTTTCCAAAATGTTTTTAAAATTTATAATGAAAACCAAAACAATTTCCTACATTTAATTCTTTGACTAAAATTTTGTAGGCCTGATATTTTTTTGTAGGTTTTTTTAAATTTTGAGTTTTTTCAACGTTTTTTTCGAAAAATCTTAAAACTATAACATATACAAAAAGATGGTCAGAGAATGAAATGTAGGAAATTGCTTGGGTTTTCATTAAGAATTATCAAATAAATTTTTGGAAAAAAATTTCATTGAAAAAAAATATTTTGAATATTAAAATTCATTCTTCTCGAAAACATATGCTTTCAACATTCTGAAAGTTTTTCAAATTTATTTTTCTCGGAAACATATGCTTTTAAAATTCCGAAAAAATAGATATAAATAGCCCTTAGAATTTCCAACAAGTTTTCCATACACGGACGATGGGCATATTTACATGGAAAAAGTTTTTCGAACAACAACTTTTTAATTTTTTTCTTTGAAAAAATACTATTAATGTTTAATTCGTAACATTTTTATGTATAAATTATCGCAATTTACATGCTTTGCTAACTTTTTGATTTTCACGATAATATACCATATGCAAAATATTGGCTCATTCGAACTTCATTTATTAGTGTCACAGACGTTAAAACTTGAGTTTTTTTTAAAAACGAAAGATCACCGAAAATCGGGATTTCTAAAAAAAATGTTGATGCCAAATGTCTTAAAATTGCATTACTCGTCGAGATTTAACCCATTTTAGGCCAAGCGTTCGAAAAATCGAACAGCAACTTTGATAATTTTTCATGTCTTTGGAAAGCTAACATATGGTAATGTTTTTGCACAAAAAGATAACTTAATTTATTGGCTACCACTTACTATCAAGTTCATTCAGTTTTGTATATCTTTATTGGGCAATAAATTCGATATAAAGCAAGTACGTTTGGAAGGTGTTCTTACTTTCAATTAAAAATCCCAATAAAATACAAAATTATGTGAACTTTTGTAACAGGTGTACATTTTTGTATTGTAGCGTTTATCATTTCTTGTAAATATTCCGTCAAGTGCTATGTAATTATTTTCAATATTGTACATACACTTACTTTCTAGATAATTTATTTATATATTTATTCACCCACTTTTGGTAGATTTATTTATTTATTTATTTATTTATTATTTATTTATTATTTATTCATTATTTATTTATTTATTTATTCGTTGGTGGAATTATTATGTTAATATTTAAATGTTGTTCCGTGCATGATTCAATTTTCCTATTCACACTTGCCAAACTTCTACTGTAACATCATGATTCAGTATAAATGAAACGGACTTTTTCTTCGTGGAAATTGCACGCAATGGGTTTCATATATTGCATGAAATCGTTGTGTTGTTGTACGCAACACCACATCGAAGAGCGCGAGTAAAGCTCATGTTCCGCCACACCAACACATGCTAAGAGCGAGTAGCTTAAGCTACGCTCTAAGTGGTCACTCATGCGCGAGAAAAATAAAGAAGCCAGGTTTCGTGGAAGAATCGCGAGAATTAGCTCAACCTTGACAAAAAAAGAGCGGACAATTATGACTTGTTTGGCTGCGTGACTGGGGGTTTGAGGAAATTCGCGGTTCAAAAAGAACATTATTTGCTTCGGCAAATATTGTTCTCCTGAAGTAAAAAGGCTAATTGTTTCAAGGGACTCGAACGCTTTTGCTCGTCCACTTTGATCCAATCAGTGGAAGAGGCAGCAGTGCGATTTTTCAAAATCACGTCGCGGTGTGACTTTACAAGGAATTTAACGAAAGTTTTCGAAGACTTTAGATATCCGTTAAGTGTCTGTGCTTGTGAAATAAAGCTCAAACAGCCGTTCGACGGCTGTTTGTTAGGGATTATTTCCCAGGCAGACACTCCTTGGAAGCTCGGCGCATCGCACTCAATCAGCCGGACGCACTTCTGACCCCACGGTTGGAGTCAAAGTTTCCCGACAAGCCTATTTCCGTCGGAAGGGAGTGCTACGTCACTACAGCACTCCGGACAAAGCAAGCAGAGCGATAAAGTCAAAACGTGAGTACCCATCCCGTTATAACATGCGCTTGTGGGTGGGTATTTTTAAACTTGGAACTGATGAGACAGTGATCACTGAAATAAAGTTTACGCTTAAGAAAATTGAGACGCACGTGGCACGAAATTGTTAGGGATATTAGGGAAAATGAAATTGTAATTTAGCTAGTTAATAAATGTTTAAATTATATTTAGTTTTGTTATTTGGAGAAACCGTACGTTTTATGATCGTTCGTGATACTGTAGTCTGTTTGATTTTTTGGGTATATGTTTGGAGTCCCACTCTTGTTTCTGAAACGAGAGGTAATATTTGGACAGCAGAAGGATTCGAGTGAAGAGCAATTTGTTGTGCCTTTTTATCCAGGTTCAGCTGCGAATTTCCTCCGATCCTTTGAGCGAGTAGCCGAGCAAGTCATTTATTTATTTACCATCTTTGGTCACAGACCACACAGACTATTTAGACATTCTTAATTCTATCTTTAAAAACTAGTCTACTTATGTTGAAATCAAAAATATCGTGCACATCGTTAAAAAGCCTACAGCATCTATCTAGCGGATTGTTATATCCGTATGTAGTACGGTGCCCTTGAACTCTGAGAAAGGAAGTGCTTCGGAGTTGGCGGTTCGGAACGTGAATATTAATATTTTGCAGTATGCTGCCGCAGTCGATGTTGTTGCTTAGTACGTCGTAGATGAACAGCCTTTGCAGAAAACTACGCCGGCTCGACAGAGTTTGGAGTCCGATGAGCGCGCATCGATGTTCGTAAGGCGGTAGATTGTCGGGATTTGTCCATGGGAGCCACCGTAATGCACTTCTTATAAAACGTTTCTGGATTTTTTCGATACGTGTTACGTGCACACTGTGATACGGGGCCCAGATCTGCACTCCATACTCTAATACGCTGCGAACCAGAGAACAGTACAGTGACTTCATGGCATGTACGTCGTCAAATTGCGCTGTATTTCTTCTCAGGAAGCCAAGCATGGAGTTTGCTTTAGTGACTGTCATCGATATGTGCTCGTTGAATCTCAATTTCCTGTCTAAAAGTAGCCCAAGGTCCTTGATAGAGCATACTCTCACAAGCGGTGACTCATTCATCGAATATTCGAACGTGACCGGTGTTCGACTTCGGCTGAAGGTGATGATTTTGCATTTGGCTGGGTTTGCCAACATTCCGTTCATCTTACACCACGATGACAAGCGTTCAATATCAGCTTGCAGAGCCAGGCAATCAACCGTCGTCTTGATAATGCGGTAGAGTTTTAGGTCATCTGCATACAAGAGCTTGCAGCAGCTTAGGTGGTCGCATACATCGTTTAAAAAAAGTATAAAGATGAGAGGACCAAGGTGACTACCCTGAGGAACCCCGGACGGTAGTTGAAACGCATTCGATGTGGCATCGTGAACCTTCACGAAAGCTTTCCTGGACGAAAGGTACGATTCTATCCAGCGAACAATCCACGAAGGAAGACCGAGGCGGCTCAGTTTTGTGATAGCGAGACCATGCGGAACTTTGTCGAACGCCTTGGAGAAATCGATATACACGGCATCAACTTGACGACGCTTCTCGATGGCACCAACCAGAGTGTTAGTGAAGGTCATCAGATTGGTAATGGTGGAGCGTTTCTTCATAAACCCGTGCTGAAATTCCGAGATTAACGATCGGACTGCCGTGTACAGCTTATCGTGTAGCAGTCTTTCCAGGACTTTCGCCAAACAGTCCAGTATCGAGATTGGACGGTAGTTTTCCACGCTGTGAATGTTTCCAGATTTGAAGATCGGGGTTATGGATGCTAGCTTCCATGACTCAGGAAAGACGCCGTCAAGAAGTGATCGATTGAAAATAAACTTCACAGGGATGGTCAATGATGCAGCACAATTCCTAATGAAGGAAGGTGGAATTCGATCCGGACCAGGACCTTTCGAGGCGTCAACAGAAGAGAGGGCTTTGAAAATATCGTCGTGGCTGAAGGTGATTTGCTGTAGACGAATATCAAAACTCGGCAAGTTATCGATGTATTCCTGCGGAGTCGGAGCCTGATCGACTTCGTAAACGGTTCGGAAGAATTCCGCAAAGAGATTAGCAGAGCTAGCAGCGTCAGAGGAGCTTTGACTACAGTATGTAACGTCCACTGGAATACGTGCAGAGCCTTTTCGGGAATTTACGAAATTCCAGAAAGATGATGGATTTATCTTGAAACTACTCTGCAAATTGTCAATGTACTGCCGAAAGCTAAGTTCATGTAAACCACTATACTCGGCTTCAGCCGACTGTACAGCAGTTTTATTAGCAGCTGTTTTGGAGCGGAAATAACGTTTCCGAGCTTTTCGCAGACGGTTACGCAGATTACGGAGTTCGGAATTCCACCATGGTTGTGTGAAATTTAGGGAAGGCTTACATCTTTTAACAGGAACGGTGTCTTGAATTATTTGATATATGTTGTCGTAGAAGGCAGAGACGGCTGCATCAATGTCAGAGAGGTCAAGAAGCTCTGTCCAATTCAACGAGCCGATTCGCTCGTTGATAGCGTTAAAGTCACACCGTGCAAAGTCATACTCACTGCGAGCTGCTGGAACACCGGGCGGGCGGATCTGGCCAGGCGAATGGACGTCAAGTTTTAAAAGTAACGGCTTATGATGATCGTCGATTTTTAAAATAGCAGATGGTGGATCAAACAGCTCAATACCGTCTGAATCGCTAACGAATACCAGGTCAAGTAACTTGCCATTCACATTGACTAGATCGTTGATTTGCTTGAGTCCAACGGACAAAATGGACTCGACAAGAGCAAGTTCTTGTTCAGACGAGTCATAGGAACGCATTTAGGAAACATTTTGGAAAGAGTCACTGTTCGAGCGATTCTTCAACAATTTTCAGAGGCCAGTTTCGAGACTGGTCCTTTGCCGGGCAAATCTCGCGTGAGTGGTCCTCCTAGAGGTGGCGCTTAAGCCACTCGCCTTTAAAGAATCCCCGGAACAGTGGCGGAACCGTAGCTGTGAGTTCTGCACGCTACACTTTTCTACTTTGATAAAAGAACATACATTGCAATATGGGGCAAAAATCGTTCGATTGAGCCTCGTACAGAAAAATAACAGCCGGGAAAATTGAGTGTTTGAAAAATCAAACCTTTTTCTCTGCTGAATCAATACCAACACATCTAACCTCCGCAGCGCATTTTGGTTCATTTACTTTGGAAGACGGAAGGTTTTTTATTTGTTTTTGCATTTTCATTTGTGAATGTTTGCAAATATTAAAATCCTTAACCTTAGGTAATGGCGGCCCGTAAAGTTTCGTTTGTGGAGGGCCTGGTGGAAATGATTAGTATATGTAACAAGGATTTTAATGAGATTGCTGGTATAAATATTCTTTCGCCGGACCGAATAATAACCACCCAACCTTCGATTACATTGTTTTTTCGCATCATTTTGGTATTTTGCAGGTTTTGGAAAATGGATAATTGGAAAGAAATATTTCTTAAGCATAGACTCCACGGCCAACAATGAAAGTAATAAGTTGAAATTACATGAAATAAGACATGTCACATCTCACCTTAGGTGGATTAAATTAGGTTTATAATTAGAGACCTCTATCCTTCTGTGCTTGTTCGTCCGGGAATATAAAATTGATGCATTTATGAATACCGTTTATTTACTGATTGAACTGATTTTCGGCCAATGTTCGATTTTTCGAACAGTCATTTCCCGGAAAATGGAAGATAGGAAAAACATAATTTTTGAACATTGGTGTTTCTTTAGCATCAATAATCGAAATTACACCAATGGCTTTCGTAAAAAAAAATAATTTTTACAGCTTGGTCGTTTATAGGTTAATGTTATTTCGAAAAAAAAATTGACAAAAACAAATTCTTGCACTTGGTCGTTTTTCCGTCTGAAAAGTCAATTTTTGACAAAATTTTTTTTTTAGATAACTGTAAATCTCGACGTGTCATGTAATTATAAGACATTTGGCATCAAAACTAAATTTTGATAACTTCGATTTCCGGTGATTTTTTGGTTTTCAAAAAACTCAAATTTTAACGACTGCAACACTAATAAATGAAGTTCGAATGAGCCAATATTTTGCATATGGTATTTTATCGTGCAAATCAACATTTCGCAAAAAGTTCCGTATGAAAAATCGAGATAACTATTTTCATTGGCACGTATGGTTTTAACGTTTCGTCTCGTGTTCCGCAAAAAACCTAAGTCCTAGAGTGTCGATTTTTGACAAAAATTTTTTTTTCGAGATTACACTAGATCTCGACCTTTCATGCCATAGAAATAAAACATACATTTCTGCATAACTCGAGAACTGATCAAGCGAATGGAACCAAATTTGGCATATGGAGGTTTCACGGAGCAATAAATGTTTTTATGGTGGTTTGACACTCCTTTTTCCTCTCTAAAGAGAAGAAAGGGAGGGTGCGGAACAACTCGAGAACTAATCAAACAAATGGAATCAAACTTAGTATATAGAGGTTTTAGAAATCGATAAACGTTTCTATCGAACCACCTACCGAACCACCACCACCACACTCCTACCTTCTCTCTGAGGGGGGGCTACCACACAAATGAAACACAAATTTCTGCATAACTCGAAAACTAATCAATCAAATGGAACCAAATTTGACATGTGAAGGTTTTTGAATTTGAGAAAAATTTCTATGGTGGTATGACACCCCTCCCTCTTCTGAAATGGAGAGGGGGTCCCCTAAAAATAATACATATATTTGAACCAAACATGACAATTGATTTTTTTTAATGTGATAAAACACGCTCCTATATCTTCTTCTACCTATGTAAATAAAAATGGATCACCGAATATGTTGATAAGAGCAAAACTCGAGAAATGAGTTGTTAGGGCTCTCTTTATTCTATCATATTTTCTGCATCAAACATTTATTCCATGTAACGGAGTGGTTGAAAAATCGTGAAGGAGAATTGTGTCTGAAAATAATCTGATATTATAATGACGAGTTTTGGTAGAAGTACTTGGAATTTTGTAGTAAAGGGAATTTTAAAGGGTCGATTAGAAATTCAATTAATGAATAGTTCTGCGATTGGACCTATGAACGTGCAATTAGGTTTTTTTTTTACTGAATGTGATAATGAAAAATAAATTTTGGGCGGGACGAAGTTTGCCGGGTCAGCTAGTAGCATATAAAATGTTTTGTCGACGTAAGGGTGGACCACCTGCTGATGCATTGTCGTCTATCAACGTTGTTAGTCAAGTGCCATTGATTCGATTATGTGCATCATTATTATCTCCAGGATTCACGATTTGAAGAATTGGCATGGGTATAGCATTTGGGGAAAGTTTTGTCGAGTCCATTTTGCAGAAAAAACTTCAGCGAAGAGTAATTGTTTGCTAGATCTCGACGGACATGTTCTATCGACTAGGGGAACTCACCGCGTTGGTAAAACACACCACTATGAAAAATCATGGAGAACGCAACTATTGGCAGGATTTTACTGTGCTTATAACTTTCTTTTTTCATTATAAATACCATTGAATGTATTTTAGCACCAAAAACCTCGTCTAGCTTCATAAAAAAGTAATGTATAAAAAACTCTACTGATTTTAGCATTATAAAAGTACCGTCGATGGGGGTGCGAATGGGTAAAAAAGGTAGTTTTTGAACTTTTTGTTGAATAACTATAGTAGATTAGAGTAAAACGTAATTCTGATTATGTAGATATGTTCTCTAATGATGATATTACGAATGTTCAGAGAATTGTTGAATAATATTAATTTTCATCGCACCGTCACCCAGATCTGGGTGACACTTTTCTCGTCCAAATCGAATAGGATTTTTAAACGGAATTCACATACATTTTTTTCACAATAACAATAAGCTTCACTCTCAATGCTGTAACTCACGAACCAATCGACCGATTGCTGTCAAATTTTGACATGAATCCGTGCTTTGTGATAGTTAAGAAGATTTTTGTAAGAGGCGCCATCTAGACGTCAACCTTTTGAATTTTTCAGCCGAATTGTTATGTTCTACTAGTCAAGCCCTTTCGTTTGATACCCATATTGATGAATTGAAAAAAATGTCACCATTTTGGATTTGAATTTTTCTTAAATAACTGTGTTCTACTAGCCAACCCCTTTCGTTTGATACCCATATTGGTGGGGTTCAGAGGAAATATGTAGCTCGCCATTTTGTAGCAATCGCCATCTTGGATTTTCAAGATCATGGAATACGCAGTTTTATAACGACAGCAGATATAAAGGCGTGCCCAAATTTCAGATCAATCGGTCAACAGGAAGGGGGCCATATTTACATTTAAGTGCCTATTCTATCGAATTCCGTTTAAAAATCCTATTCGAATTGAACGAGAAAAGTGTCACCCAGATCTGGGTGACGGTGCGATGTTCAGTGTCTATTCACCATTTCTATGGTGAATAGATACTCCTCGCCTCTCTCTAAGGGGTGGCTGCCATACAAATAAAACCCAAACATCTGCATAACTCGAGAAATAATCAAGCAAACTGAGCCAAATTTGGGATGTGAGGGTTTTTGGGTACGAGAAATGTTTCTATAATGGTATGACACCCCTTCCTCCTCTGGAATGGAGATAAAAAAAATACACATATTTCAACCAAACATAACAATTGGAAATTTTCGGAAAACTCCGAAAAAAATGGAAAAGTTCGAAAAATTCAATTCGCATATGCTCTACAATTACATATTGACAAGCGTTATTAAAGGGTGTGTCACATCAAATTGCATCACGGAAAAAACGCTGTAGAAATTCGCCCAGTAGACCGATCCTTTTGAAAATTTTAGACAGTAAAATAAAAACTATTAAACAACTTTTGGCATTTTCTTTTTATTCATACTTCGAGCCCAAGCCCGTATGCTCGCACCTTCCTCTTTACCCCGTCCATAAGGTTCTGTACAATGTCAGGTTGTAGTTTTTTTTTTTAACAGAAATCCATTTTCTCTTGAAGTCCGCCTCCGATTTGACAACATTTGGGTTCTTCCGGAGGGCCTGCTTCATAATCGCCCAATATTTCTCTATTGGGCGAAGCTCCGGCGCGTTGGACGGGTTCATTTCCTTTGGCACGAAGGTGACCCCGTTGGCTTCGTACCACTCCAACACGTCCTTTGAATAGTGGCACGAAGCGAGATCCGGCCAGAAGATGGTCGGGCCCTCGTGCTGCTTCAATAATGGTAGTAAGCGCTTCTGTAGGCACTCCTTAAGGTAAACCTGCCCGTTTACCGTGCCGGTCATCACGAAGGGGGCGCTCCGCTTTCCGCAAGAGCAGATCGCTTGCCACACCATGTACTTTTTGTCAAACTTGGATAGTTTCTGCTTGTGAATCTCCTCCGGAACGCTGAATTTGTCCTCTGCGGAGAAGAACAACAAACGGACGAAAGTCCGCTTTGACGTAGGTTTCGTCGTCCATTACTAGGCAATGTGGCTTCGTCAGCATTTCGGTGTACAGCTTCCGGGCTCGCGTCTTCCCCACCATGTTTTGCCTTTCGTCGCGGTTAGGAGCCTTCTGAACCTTGTATGTACGCAGGCCCTCCCGCTGCTTGGTCCGCTGGACGAATGAACTTGACAAATTCAGCTTATTGGCGACATCCCGGACCGAACTTCTCGGATCACGTCTAAACTGCTTAACTACGCGCTTGTGATCTTTTTCACTGACGGAGCATCCATTTTTGCCGTTCTTCACTTTCCGGTCGATGGTTAGGTTCTCGAAGTATCGTTTTAGTACTCTGCTGACCGTGGATTGGACGATTCCCAGCATCTTACCGATGTCCCGATGTGATAACTCCGGATTCTCGAAATGAGTGCGCAGGATTAATTCACGACGCTCTTTTTCGTTCGACGACATTTTTCCAAATTTACGAAAAATTGACAGTGAAGCATGGTCAACGTGATCTATACACTCTTATCTGATTATAAGCGAAAGCTGAAGATATAATTCCTAAAAATTAAATTTCTACAGCGTTTTTTCCGTGATGCATATTGATGTGACACACCCTTTAGTCCATTTGATATTTGAATTGATCTTCGTTCGAAAGTACTGTACTGTTAAACATTATTTTTACTATAAATAAATGATTAAATATATATCTCTAGAAATGTTAGTCCTAGGATAAAACGCTAAATATAGTTTTCATGTAGAATTGCATGTGGAGTCCATTTATTATATTACTTTTCATGAATGGTAACGATTTCACAAATTATTGAAATTGCAAAAATGTCGATCATCTGAGTCGGTCCAGTAGATCGAAAGTTATGAATTTTGGTGTTGGAAAAAAGAGGAAAAAATTGATTTTTTGGACCATCGGTTAACTTTGAAAAATCATAACCCAAAAACGAAAAAAAAATGCTTCTCAGGTTTCGACAAATGTTACGTGAAAAAGCTTCAGCTTTTCAGAAAAAATATAAAAAAATATAGCGCCCTTGGTCCCGAGACTATGAAAACAATAAAAAACGAATACAATCAATAATGACGAGAACAGATTTCGAATTTTCTGCAGGGCTAGTATTTTTTAAAAAAAACCAGTGTATTGGCTTTCAATTGATATGTTGATCATCTGAATCGGTTTAGTAGATCAAAAGTTAAAAAGTTTTGAAAAAAAAACATTTTAGAAAAAAGAAGCAAAAGTTGATTTTTCGGACAACCCTAATTGCTACTAATTGTTAGTGTATTGGTGTATTTTTCTATGTACATTGCAGCTTTATTATATATTTTTAATTTTATGCTTGACCCGTTTTCACCCTCCTTTCAGCGTAAATGAGAGATTATTTCGAAAATGTTGAAATTCCAATGGAAAAACTTTTATTATGTTCGAAATCAGCGATGATTCATCGGGCAAGACTTGAAAGAATCATTCTATTATAATTTAACATTATAGTGGTTATGTATAATGCTGGGCATGATATTTCTCTGTGGTGTTATTTGATGGCTATCTACTCATCAAACTTTGATGAATTATTATTAAAAACTATTTGTACTACAGTACTTTGCATTGGAAGTAGTGAAAAAATGTGTCCTACTGAACGGCTCACAGCTTTCAAAATTATTCGCAATATTTGTCAAGATATTACTCATATCAACTTTCTCCGTTTTTGGCCCATTCTCACCCCCATTGACGGTACTTAATTTTTTTTTGTAATAAAATGTCTACAAAAAACTAGCAAGTTCGTGACCTCAGCAATTAAATATTAGTTTTGAATCAATAATTTGTACGTATTTTTCCACTTTGAATCCATTTCAGATTAATTTGTTCATATTTACACTCTTTGTATACATTCTTCTAGACTTGGTTTTGTTGAGATGACAAGAAACTGAGATTACATTACTCACAGTAGTGAAACCTGAACTTTATTTTTCACCATTATCAGTAATCATTTCCATGATAATCGCAAGGAAAACAAGTTATAGAAGAGATTTCGCTGGCCACGAGTATTATATTAATATCGCCCCCCATTGATGGCCGTGGCTGGCGTCGTTATTGACATTTTAAAGTTTTAATCACCGAAACATGTGCAATGTAGATGGATTGCTGCTTCCAAGTGCCATTTGCTGTGTTCTCTGTGCGATCACGTTGGTTAAGCGCAACGACAGCCTACCCAAGTAAGTATAACCTCAATATTATTCGAACACAGATTTTATTACATCAGATTTGAATGGTAATTTGACTCCACAAAGCATTATACTCATTTACTTACCCTCTGGTACAGCCGCTGACGCGATAAGGAAATGAACACATGCGGCCCCCGTGCCATGGCCGGCCAGTGTAACACTTCGGGAGTCTCCCCCGAAGGCTTCGATGTTTTCCTGGATCCAATGGAGGGCCGCAATTATATCCATCAGGCCATAGTTAGCCGGTGCCTTCGAGAACCGGTCGATGTTGGCATTTAAAAATCCTGTAGAAAGACAACCCAACCATCAGATAGAGAGTTTCAAAACGCGAATGTGTACAAACCTAAAATTCCTAAGCGATAATTAATTGTAACTACTAAAATTTGCCCAAAGCTGGCAAGCACCGATCCATCGTACGGATTACCACTGTTCCATTCGTACGATTCTCCGTGAACGAACACCATTACGGAGTACTTTTGAGCACCAGAGTTTTCTCGTACACCAGCTGCGGAAAAGAAATGAGTAATGCTGAATTGACACTTCAACGTTTTTTTTTCTCTTCTTCTTCTACCATTGCAGCATGCCATTTGAATGAATCTTTCCCTATTCGGATATTTGCCAGCCAACAAGAAAAACCCTATAAGCTGCATATTAAGTGGATTTGGAAAACTTATCCTTAAGAACCGTCGTTTTGCTCCTCCACATCCCGAGACATAGTCCGGCGCAGCGGACATAGAGCCAAAAATTTATTCGTAAAGTTTTGGAATGCAAGCAAAATGCAGCTTTTCAATCTGCTTTTGTCGTTTTCTAAGTCACACACACGGTTGAAGTGATGCCTACCATAAAAGCATCTTAGTTTGGTGCATTGCACCATACGCGGCTCTTGCCGTCGGAAAATATTTGATCAATAGCAGTTTAATTTTAAATTTCACATTCCGCCTGCCAGCGTCTTGTTGTTTCGGAAAGCAGTTCCACAGGGAGTAATCAAGTTTGCCCTACCCGCTGTGTTTATTGCATCAGCGGAGCAAATGTTCGTCAAAACGGTTTGGGGAAAATAATCATAAAAGTTTCCAAACGCCGGAAGTAGGTTAATCTGTAATTTCGCCGCGGGGCTGAACCGGCAACAAATGTAACACAATAGGTTCGACAAAGAATGGAGCGAATAAGTTTCCCAAATTTAGATTCGCTAAAGATGTATTACTGGCTTGGCTGTTTTTTTCCGCAAACTTTGTTGAACTTTTTTTTGGACATAAATCCTTCATTCCAAATGTTGATTAATGTCTCGCAATTTTAGCTGTCGTATCCAGACGAGGGGAACATCGAACAAAGACATTTTCGATGGGAAATTAAATTAAAATTGAAAAACGTGTTTTATTTTTTTTTCCATTGCTCATAATTGTATGTGTGGTCTGAAACCATGTGTCTGGGAAATCTGTGGTGAAGTCGCCAATTGAATCTGAAATTCTGCACAATCATGCACCGATGTCTATGTAGCTCGAAATATATTACTACATGAACTGAAAAGTTTCTTGTATTGGCAATTGAAGGCAACTACACTATGTTTCTTAACTATAATACCACCCTCTAATAGTTTCCAGAGATATAATTTTCCCATTTTCCTTCAGTGTTTTCCGAAAAATGTCAACTGGTTGAAATATGTTGAAATATGGGGTTTCATACCATCATTGGAACATTTATTGTTTTATTGTACTGTAATTAATTCTCGAGTTATGTCGAAATTTGTGTTTTGTGGCAGCCCCCCTTAGAGAATGGGGAGGAGTATCGAACCACCATATATACATTTCTCGTAAAACCTCCACATGCCAAATTTGGTTCAATTTGATTGATAAGTTAGTTAGTTAGCTAGTTAGTTATTAGGCAACTTCTTTGGAGAGGGGGAGGAATGTCGAACCACCGCAGAAACATTTATTGACCCTAAAATCTCTATCTGCCAAATTTGGTTCCGTTCACTTCATTAGTTTTTGAGTTATGCAAACCCCTCCCCCCTCCTTTCAAGAGGGGAGGAGTGTCAAATAACCTTAGAAACTCTTATTATCTCCTAATAGGCTAAACTTGGCTACATTTGCCTTATTAGTTCTCGAGTTATGCAGAAATGTGTGTTTCGTTTGCATGCCAGTCCCCCATTAAGTAGGGGAGAAGAGTGTCAAACCACTATAGAAACGTTTCATTCCCCATTAAACCTCCACATGTCAAATTTGGCTCCATTTTCTTGATTAGTTCTCCGAAGTATGGTTCTTCCGAAGAAGTTCGTTGTTTGGTCTACCAATTCGTCACAAAGTCCCGGATCCCGATGCCAGCTGCCTGGGATAGAGATGAAATGGCTGGAGAAGATTGGCTCACTAATTTCCTGCAACGGAAATCCGCACTACAGATTAAGAAGCCGGAAGTTACTAGCCTTATCCGAGCCACTTTCTTCGACTTGACGAACGTGATGGAGTTCTTCGTAAAGTTTGGTGCGCATCGCGAAAGCTGATCGATTCAAACTCTCGTGACAAAAGCACGCATTTTGAGTGTTAATCGCGACAATCCATTTTTGAGAGGTCAGCCGAAGAGGAAGCGAATTCAGAACAACATATGCGAATATTGAGCCAACATGAAATGTGCTCTTCAGTATAATCCGCCTTTCACCTGCAGCAGCTGTAATAATGAATGAACTGAATATTTTGAAGAAGACTTTTATGCCATTTTCTAGATAGAAAAAAGACGAGGTTTCGAAATTTTCATTATTTGTTATTTACTTGACAGCATATTTGTTAATTGTTTTTGTTCTGATTTAATTAATCTATATATATATATATATATATATATATATATATATATATATATATATATATATATATATATATATATATATATATGGATTTCTGTCTGTCTGTCTGTCTGTCTGTCAGTTTGATTCTTATAGACTCGGAAACTATTGAACCGATCGACATGAAAATTGGTATGTAGGGGTTTTTGGGGCCGCGGAAGTTTTTCATGATAGTTTGAGACCCCTCCCCCCTCTCTAAGGGGGGCTGCAATACAAGTGAAACACAAATCCCTACATTACTCGAGAATTAATCAAGCAAATGCAACCTAGTTAGGCATCTGGTGGTTTTAGGATGCAATAAATGTGTTTACGGTGGTTAGATAATCCTCCCCCTCTCTTAGGGGGGGCTGCGATACAAATGAAACACAAATTTCTGCATTACTCGAAAATTAATCAAGCAAATAAAACCAAATTAGGCATACGGAGGTTTTAGGGTTCAATAAATGTTTCTATGGTGGTTAGACACTCCACCCCCCTCTCGCGTTTCATCACATTAAAATCCATTTCCATTTTCGAACGAAGATCAATTTCGTTAGCGCAAACATTTGCGTTATGTCATGCAAAACTTAGAAAAACTTAGAGCATTTGATGATAGGAGGGGAATGATTTCAGAAGTAGATAATTGAGACGCAAATATGCTTTTTTCGCACTGAAATGCATACAAATCATCGAAAAAAACTAAATGGACGATAACTTCGTCAAATATGCTTCTTTTCATACACCGCACAAAAAAAAAAACCGCACAAGAACAGGTTTTGCTGTAGTTGAAAATATTTTTGATTTTCTTTATTTCATATACTGCCGTTCTACGCATAGTAGTCCCATGTTCCATAATCAGCAATTGAGAAAAACGCATTCAAAGTATTCTAACATATTTGTCTCACAGAAGCTTTAAGCATTTCGGTTTAGCAATACACTGGGTTTTTCTATAAGCAGAAAACTGTTGTTTAACCCGTTCCCGTATTATTTAATACGTCACACATCAAGCGATTTCACTAGCCTGCTGAGCGTTCTAGAGCCCTATGTTAGTCAAGTACCCACGAGTGAGACTCGACGTTGTACGGGAAAGGGTTAATTAAATGTGAAAAGATCCCTTCGTTTGAATCAATCAATCTTGGTTACGGGCTTAAAAATTCTTGAAGAGACAGTTATGCCTAGAATATCAACATGAGACAATTGAACTTGTTGTTTTTTTTGAAAAACTGGGTAATTAGGCGTTCGTTGATAACGTGTATTCGGGTTCTGTTAAATTTCAATTTTTTTTTTTTGAGAATTAGTTCGTTTTTCCAAACCAGAAATGAGTGCATTAGCCCTGTTGAAAGCGGGACATAAAATTATTGTACTTGAACCGATTTATTTGATTTGGATCTACAAAAAATACGTGGTGGGACAGTTAGTTATGCATAGAATATCAACATGGGACAATTGAACTTGATGTTGTTTTGACGTGGGACTACGTCTAACCGGAGTATATGGGGGGTAAAATGAAAACCTAAACACAGAACATGCAGGAAAAAATGAAAGATTCTGAATGCTTATAACTCGAACATTTCTTACTGGATCGGAAACATGTTTGCATCAATTGATAGAGAATTGATAGTTTCTACGCTTCTATCGCAATTAAAAAATATATATATATTTTTCATTAGATAAACAATTTAATAACTGTGAAATGTTAAGCGTTATCTAAACGCCCTAACTGCCTGGTTTTGATTGGCCCGATTTACGGTCTCCAAGCAGCCTTGGGGATATCGGCATTGCAAACACATTTGTTTTGTGTGTTTCCCTAACACAGACTTCAAATCCATGGAGCTTAGGGAAATTGGCATTGCAAATACATGCAGGTCAGGGGTAATTTTGTTCCGACTGAAATATGTTTCCCCAACACAGACTTCAGAACCAAGATCGGCTTTGCAAACAAATGCAAATTGCTTGTACTCGCTTGCCTTTGTGCGAACTAGAAAATGTTTCCTTAATATGGTCTCCTAAACTTAGGAATCTGGGAAAATCGTGCAGACACTAGAGGCGAATGAACTTTCAAGTATAAATACTCTATAGTATAAAAAAAAGAAGTTGAAGTTGATTCATGCAAGCTGGGGTACTTTTTTGCACTCCGAAAAGTGTTTTTCTAACACGGATTACAAAAGCGTGTACGAACACAACGCTTTGGCTCGGTTATTCAAGATTGCATAGAAGGATATGCCTTCATATCTTCTGCTCACTGAATTTCTACGCATACCATTTGATAATTAGGCAAAATGTTGATAACCATTTGCTGCGATAACGCCTATTGATTAAACAATATGCGTTCGACGCACATGTCAAAATTGAAACTGAGTGTCTGATGTTTATCAAATCAAGCAAATTCGCTGTTCGAGAAGTACATACACTTGAGAGACGCAAACTTCAGAAGGAAACGTAAAACAAAATAATCGTTTTATAATTCTTCCGTTCACATATTTTGTCCTAGGCATCATACCGAACGAAAATGAACTGTCATTAAATTTACTTGTAACGAAGAACATAATATATCACAATGCATGAATTGACCTTACATGGCATTATACAATCTTTTTACTCACAAAGCAAATATATTGAAGTCAATTGAATTCGGAAATTGTTTCATTCAATCAAAAATTCAATAAATACAACCAAATGATTGCTAAGCTAAGGTAGTCTTACATCATCCTTGCGGTTATGTAATAGATATAACCCACCCATTTTTTTTTGAAAGCTGGAAACAAACTATAACGTTTTTCTTGTGTTCCGGAAGATCATGCATAAAAACATCGTTTTATGTAGAAAAGTGAAAATTGTCAAGAAGTAACATGGGACAACTATGCATAGAACGGCAGTATAGGGACCAAAAATTTTCAAAACGCTTCGTTGCAGGTCGTCGCAGAAATATTTTTCAGAATTTGTTAGTACAGGATTTTCCAACTTTAAATTCCGAAAGTAAATTGAAATAAAACACACTTAGAATTCGAATTTCGATGAAACTTTTATTTCAAATTAAAGTTTGGTTTATGCCATTATGTGTGAAATACAACATCATTCAAATGTCCACCTAGGGCTTCCTCGCACACCTTGATCCGGAACAGGTAATTTTCGATGACTTTTCGGCACATATGGGGCGGTATCTCGGTCATAACTTCACGAATGTTGTCTTTCAAATGTTCAAGAGTTTGCGGAGAGTTGGCATGGACACGGTCTTTCGCATAACCTCACAAAAAAAAGTCTAGCGGGTTCAAATCGCATGATCTGGACGGCCTATCGGCATCACCAAAACGCGAATGTTCGGTCGTGTTGTGTGGCACGTGGCGCCGTCCTGCTGAAACCACATGTCATCCGTATCCATATCTTCAATTTGTGGCAAAAAAAAATCGGTTAACATGCGGCCATAGCGCTCACCATTCACAGTTACCGTCTCGCCGTCCATATTTTCAAAGAAATACGGCCCGATGACTCCACCAGACCATAATGCGCACAAAACAGTGACTTTTGGCGGATGCAATGGCCTCTCAACAATCACGTGTGGATTTTCTGAGCCCAATATACGGAAATTTTGGGTGTTCACATAGCCACCGAGCTTGAAATGTGCCTCATCGCTGAAGAAAATTTGATGCGAAAATTCAGCATTTTGCTGCTGTTGTTCGTTCACCCAATCGACGTATGCCCGACGCATTCCATGGTCACCACGCTCTAATTTTTGTACCAGTTGGACTTTATATGGATGTAGGTGCAAGTCCAAATGCAAAATTCGCCACAATGATGTGTTTGACAAGCCCAATTGCTGAGCACGCCGTGGAATCGAAACATTCGGGTCATCCTCCACACTGGCAGCAACAGCAGCAATATTTTCGGCCGAACGCACATTATGATGATGAACAGGTTTCACAATATCCGCTACGGATCCAGTTTGTTCGAATTTACGCACTACATTAGCGCTTGTGTGCTCTGTAGGCCGTCCATTTCGGAAACCCGAAATGGAAAACCCTGTATATACATAATACTTGAAAAAACCAGGTCCCAGCCCGGGAGCTCCTGGGCAGGGCTCTGCATAGTCATAGTCAACTGAGGATAGTCAGCTGACTATCTGACTGACTATATCCGTATTCAGTTAGTAATGACTTATGGCTTCTTCGCGCAGTTTCTCCGCCAAAACGACTAAACAGTCGGGCGTTTATTCGCTATCTCCCCCTACCAACTCGACTATATCATTTGATTCTTCCCAGTTAAATTGGCCTCATTGCATTTTGAAGTGACTTCCCCCGAACTTCCCCCGTTTGAGTTCAACGTGGTTTGACATACGCTACAGATGAGCTAGATTCTTTTGTATCGTACACGAAAATTACTCGCACGTATAAAGTAGCATGCAGTGTGTGTGCGCTATTTTGCACGCTACTTACTAATATTCACGCGAGGACCTTTATAAATAGCATACTTGATAAATGTCTGAGTTCGTTGATTTGAGTTCACGATGAGTAAACAATAACCGTCTATTGATGGGATAACTTCTTTTTGCATCAGAAATCATGTTTTCGTTCCTCTTTACATGGACGTAAAAATAAGATTGCGTACGCGGGTATAAATTTCGTTCCTAGGGGAGTAGAAATGTGGATTGAAGTCGATTGAATGAAGAGGCAGATTTGTATTCGTCGAGCCAGTTAAAATAACCACTGACTGGACTAGTTCACCAGTTATCTTCGCTAGTCAACGCTAGGCAATTCATTTTCTAGTCAAGTCACTTTTTGTTGTGGGCGACTGCCGAAGCAGTTCTAGTCGAAGCGAAGCTACAGAGAGTAGAGTCGGTCTTCATTTTTTACCTTCGAAGATTTCGGGCCCTGCTCCTGGGAGTAAAAAGATGCCGAACAACAAAATTGTTGTTATGATTTTTTATTTTCTTCTTTTCTATATGCCTTATTTTCTTATTTTTACCTATAAACCTTAAGATTGAGTTTTTCAGAAAGCCTAATTAATAACCTTTATAACAATATCAAATAATCATAGGCTGTTCTGTTAATATGTTCAAAACAAATAGAAAAAAAAAACAGATCAGTGACGGTCACTTCTCCGATTTTTGTCCGCCTGAAAAGCCAATGCAACGGCTGTCCATTTAATTCCAAACAAAATTCTGATGTCCAAACGTCATCAGTTTCGTGTTCAAAAACATTTGGTAGTATTATGGTAGAAGCAATGATTTCATTTTGCTCAGGATGTCCGAATCGCTCAAAGCTACAATATATAGATTCCTTGACAAGACAATGATTTTGAACGGTATAATACTTAAAACATGCTGCCTGGAATTAATTAATGTTTCAGGGGCCGCAAATTAGATGCTTGATTGAGTTGGATTTAGGAAAAATATAAGGCAAATGGAACAATAATCTCAATGAGTTCCCACGTGGGCACCGCAAATGCTGCTTACAAAATAACGCAATAATTCCCATTTCAAGCTCGAGCTCTTTTGAGCGTGTCAGTGGATAAAAGTTATACCAGAGGCTTTCACTCAAGAAGACACAACTCACTCTGCTATTATGATAATAATGCGGTACTCTTTCCCCGTCGTATTCTCCAGAAGCACTTAGCAACTCTCCAATAACAATAAGAAACACTGTACATAATTTAGGGAACGCAAAAGTTCTATAATAGCTTTTCCCCGTACCGCTAATAATCGCTTAGCCTCAACGTATCGAAAGTGAAATGTTCATAATACATTTCGATACAAATTGCCATTCCGAATGGTAAGAATCAGCACCCATCATGGCAAATATCTTCCCTTCGAACTCGACACCACATACATACATCGACTCGCATTGCACGAACTTCCACGTACTTCTGGGCAGAAACATGTGGCGCTGGCACAGACTCCCGCAATGCCTGTTATTGATGTATGAAAAATAAAATGTATCGAACAACGAAGTTGAACTTTTCAGCATAAAATATTGAGCAGTGCGGCAGCAGCTGAAATCGAAGCAGAAGAAAAAAAAACACAAACAGAAATATATGAAAACGAACAGCCGAAAAAATGATCTAACAGTACTCGTAAATTTCAATTTCATTCAAACTACTGCTCTGGAGCGGGAGTTGGAGTTGGAAACAAATGGCGGCCGTATTTTGAAATGTGTTATTTTCTGTTGGATTCAACAATCAAGGAATAATTTAGGCAACGAAAAACATCTACAACAATTGGTTCGCTAAAATGTTGAAACATTTAACCACAAGCGCAATCGTAAATAGTGATCCTATTTCAAATGATGATTTTAACCAATTTTCTCGACTCAGTGAACTCAATTTTGAGATATTGGTTTTCTATATGTATGAATAATACTAATTTCAAAACTGATAACAATGATATCCCAAGCCAACTGTTCATTATATGTGTTCAAAAGTTCTAAAATTCAAACATTTTTAATAATTTTGTTAGCATCTGGTTGATTCCTATATCAAATAACACGCCATGATTTTGCTTTGTGTGGCAAGTTCGAGCACATGGGTGTACCAATTTTCATGACGAATAAATATGATATGTTCGACGCTAACCACTCATGATGGGCTTCCCTTTATTCCGGTCACTGTATTCTCTGATAAATATCGAAACGCATCAACGAATCGATTCCTAAACGCAAGCTGATATAATGAATTGGTTCGCAATATAACAATTCCGCTAATTCAATCTGTTGTTACGTTGCTAGATGGTAAAATTATTGCCCGTTTCTGGTTTCGAGCAGCTGCGAAAGCCTGGCGAAACAAAGTGATCCATTTGCGAAACTAATTAAACTGAATGTACATTGTGTGTAACGGTGTTTGTGGGCTCACGAGGATACGAATCTATAATTATCATGAATGCTTTTCATCGGTATCGGCGTATAGTAATTACGTTTCGTTTTCAACTTACAGCGGTGTTATCCACAATGTAGTGACATGATGTTGCTTTTTAATCATTTCCACAGTTGATTTAAAGAACTTTTTCTCACTTCCTTGGTTCAAATGTGTTTGTTGATGAATTGTTCGTAGAACTATTTTTTTTCCAGGAAGTTCCCCAATAAAAAGTTTCTCGTAATAATAAATTCAGAGTTTGAAGTTGACTGAAGTCACACTTGCCATTGCACGATACAGTTTTAATTTTTTGGAGCACCAACATAAAATCGTTATCGAGAATGCTTTTAACATATTGACTGCCATGAGTTCACCGGTGAACTCGGCTATCACTATGTTCAGAAGCATTATTGTTGTGGGAAAAAATGACATGTGGGGAACTTATGGATATTCAACAATGGCAGTCAATGTGTTAAAGATCAGTTTATTTGTTTTATTTAGTTTTTAGAAGACTGATCAAATAATTTCCTCCATCTAGGCTGGCTATTCCCTCTTTCATTTGCCGTTCTGTTTCTCCTCGGTTGATGATCTCTGATGATGATTTTGCCGTATATATACTTCGTTTACAGATTCTGATTCATCGCTGTGATCTATCTCTATGTGATTTATGGGTCTTCCCGTTTGTCCTTCACAACACATTTGAAGGCTATGATCTGCCGCGTCGATGCGGTAATCGAACATTAATATTTGTTGCAAATCGTTTATCTCAATCGACGCAAGTTTAGAGTGATAATGCTGACGCATATTATCCCATAACATCTCAAATTTCCGGTTCTTGGAAAGAGGGTTTGAAAGCATTTAGGCTAGCTTCCCTATTTCGACGACGAAAGCTATGAACGGCTCCCCACGCAGTTGTTTACGCTCGTGAATCGTCTGTCTCATTCCTTTGTCCTGGTTTGGGTCGCCAAAATGATATCTTATCATTTTTTCGAAAGTTTTCCGGTTATCGAACTGATCGATAAATGTGAAGAACCACTCTGTCTAGAAACAAATGAACGCCGCACAATAATTGTCTGTAAGAAACTCCTTCTCGTTCATCTGCCTTCTTCAATTTGTAAAGAAAGCTTTCCACACTACCCAATCTTGATTCTCCTGAAAACCGTAGCTTCATTTTTCTACCCTGTAGAAATCTCTGTAGAAATCCCTTCTCTCTCTATTCGCTATCTGCAAACCCCTCTGCTCGCGAGGTTCACTTGAACTGTCTACAGCTTCTGATCGAGTCGAACGCTGATTTTGAGCTAGTCTGTTCTCCGATTTGTTTTCCCTGTTCGTTTTGGTTAGTGACTGCGGACAAGTAACTCGTTCTCTGTGTTTCATTTACATTAACTCTCTACAGCACTCTTTGAAGGCTTTGTTATATTTTCTCCATCTTCTACACAATTCGTTATTTTTCCGTTTTTCAAATTTGTTGGGGGTAGTTCAAGTGACCGCTTCAATTCGGCTGATTTACATGTCAATAATTAGCAATCTTGCCATTTCGGCTAATAACCTAAAAAAATCGTGTTGGAATACAATTTACCAAATACTGTTGAGCGAATTTCTCGATATTTTTCCTTGTTTCCGAAATTGCAACCTTGAGCCCTTCAATCGTGGTGTACCGTTTTCACTCAGTGTAGATTCTGCGTACAAGGATCCCCCTAAGATTTTCAACAGGATTCAAGTCTGGAGAGCGAGTCGACCAGTCCAAAAAATTAGGTTTCTGGTCCTTAATGCATTGCTTAGTTTCCTTGCTGATATGAATAGTAGCATTGTTTTGCTAGAATGTGATTTTTTTTGTGAAGATATCCACGCAAAAACGGTAGGAGAAAGGATTTCAAAACATGTATGTAATCCTTGAATGATGTGAAAGGTATCTTGAGCTCTCCGTGAGCACTTTTTTCTTTGACATTTTCCAGACTTATTGATCAAACCAACTAAAATAACAGAAAATGTAACTGGTCTTATAGAAACTTGACACTTGAAAAATACAAAACCTTTGGTTTACGCTCAGCGCTCGCACACACACATATGAAAATCATGCAGTGTATGGTATATGCTAATACCAATACATTAGAATATAAGTTGAAGCATTGTTTGTTTACAATACACAGTGGTCCAGGAGATGCATTTAAGTGGAAATTAGCATTTAGAGCTTGACAGTTATTCTCTAGACAAAAACTGTCTTAGACAAAGTTGTTACTCATGATGGAGCGCTCGGTTTTGTGTTGTCAAAAATAGGGTGACCAAAATTGTCGATGAAATAAAAAATCTAACTTCGACATAACATAGTTCGACAACGTTGTAGCTCCAATTATTTGAGACATCTTTGTAGGACAAAGTTTTTCTCTATCTCTTCGAATAACCGATATAGCGCCTTTTTTCTAAGTTACGTTAGGGTCACTATGTAAAAAACTGTTTTTTTGCTCTAACTTTTATATTCCAAATTTTACATGCAAACTGTCTTCGAAAGACTTTTAGAGCTTATTAACAAAAACATTTTTCGATGCAGAACTTGTCAATATCTCAAATTTACTTAAAGTTATTGATATTTCTTCCCAAAAAACATGCTCTTTTCATTTGTTTGTCATTCTTTCTGGGGCAAACATAAAAAATATTTGTTGACGGATTTTGAAAGAACAGATTTCACTCTATATAATATGTGATTTTCAAAACTATGTTATTTTTTGTGTTTGAGTAAATTAAAATTGAAATCATGAGTTTTTGGATGAAAACCCATCAATAACTTTGAGCAGGATTAAGATATTGACATGTTCTGCATCGCAAAATATTGATATTGATAATATCTAAAAGTCGTACAAAGACCATTTTGATGTAGAATCTTAAATATAAAAGTTAGAATAAAAAACCCCGTTTTTCCATAGTTACCCTAATGTAACTCAGATAGAAGGCGCTAAAAACAACTTTGTGAGAGATATTTGTTGTTTAGACAAAAACTGTCTTAGACAAAGTTGTTACATATGATAGAGTGCTTATTTTTATGTTACCAAAAGTAGGGTGACCAAAACTATCGATGAGATGAAAAATCTAACTTTCATATCTTTATAGATAGAGATAAACATAGTTCAACAATGTTGTAGCACCAGTTATTTTAAACAACTTTTTAGAACAAAGCTTTCTTCTATCTATCGAAATAATCGATATAACGCTTTTTTCTACGTTGCATTAGGGTGACCATGAACAAACCTGTTTTTTATGCTTTACATCAAAACTGTCTTCGTACGACTTTTAGAGCTTATCAATACCAATATTTACGATACAGAACTTGTCTATATCTCAATCCTACTCAAAGTTATTGATGGTTTTTTACCCAAAAACTCATGATTTCAATTTTAATTTACTCAAACACAAAAAATAAAATAGTTTTGAAAATCACACATCATGTAGAGTGAAATATGCTCTTTCAAATGCCGTCAATAAACTTTGTTTACGTTTGCCTCAGAAAGAATGACAAAGCGCTCAATCATGAGTAACAACTTTGTCTGTCTTGTTCTGTTTTTGTCTAGAGAATAACTGTCAAGCTCTAAATGCAAATTTCCACTTAAATGCATCTCCTGGACCATTGTGCAATGGCACAAAGCAGCAAGATCATCACCTGGTCTTTTAGAATTTGGACAGAGTGTACATATAAAAAAGGAAAAAAATGAATTATACGAAGATTATGGACAAATTAGTCGTTATCGCTGTATAATTCTTTTTTCTTTCATTGCCAGTTTCGATATATCGGTATTTCGATATACGTTAATTTAATTCTAATTGATTTTAAATTCAAACCACCTGAGACACATTTTTACATTTCTGTTACCGAATGATGACTGATATTGGTATAATCCAGAAAAGTTCCCATTATCAACTATCAACAGCAACTATCTCGAGCAATCCTATTAAGATTAGGACATAAAGGAAAACATGAATGGAACATTTACTTTCCACAACGCAAGCTTGCCCAGAACAACTAGCAGGAAACCCTGTCTATGCATGAGCCGGGTGAGCATGAAAATGCAATTCATTCCTGCCATTGGCAACCTTGCGAAAATCTAATCAAGTTAAAGATTGAACCGAACCGATTCCTACCAGACCACACCACTTGAAAATTGATGAACAATATTCATATTTGATGGGAATGCGTAAGCCACATAATAAATTTATAATGGCCTTCGTTACATAATCGCTTCGTGCTATCCTATTTATTATTCATTATCTTGAAGTGACTGTTTGAAACTTGTGGCAGTGTTCGATAAATCAGAGGACCAACCCTCCACCACACGGAAGTGGAATAATCGTTGGGTAGTTTTGGTCAGGCAGCTGTGAATCGAATATGCAAAAACGGAGTATGGTATGTGTTTACCATACCCAAAAACAATGCATCAGGAATCTGTTCTGATGTATTTCTCGATTGAATACAATATGAAGTAACTATCAAATAGCAATGTTGATATAGACTATGTTGATATTTCAATAATTTACATCCTCTGGATGTGCTATGCCTTTGCAGTGGGTGCTAAAATTATATCAAATTACCCCAAGTTACATTCGTTGCAATTCGAATTGTAGAATTAGTACTCCTTCAATGTTATTCTCTCACTAGTTCAGTTTAAACGTCGTTTTTATACTACGATATTATTCGTAAAGAATTTCTCCGCGCTCTCATTGCTATTACAACCTTTTGATTCAATCAGCACATTTCCTGGGAATGCCCACAGGTGTTCTGGAGATCCAATATTTTGATGCCTGAATTATCCGTCCATTGAATTCGACAATTTGATCACCCGTGATACAATACTGTATCCAGTGTGCATTTTTTTTTGTCTGCTTCTACCTGCTTTTGCATGTTACGATTGTTCCAGAGAATCCGCTTGCAGACTGTTTTTGGTGGATAAACGAGGACAGAAGCAAACCAATTAATTTGGAGCTGTACCTAAGATACAACAATGTTGCTGTTTGTGAGAATGATAAAACATGGCAGTGGGCGATACACTAAGTTATTTATTTAATAGGCAAAAAGTATAGAATGGTTCGATGCTACAAAGATCTGGGTTGGTGAGATTGTTTGATTGTGCGTCTACAAGTGATAGTTAGGAAAGCAGAAGAAAAGGAATTGCCAAAATATATTCTTAGGTAAAAATACCTCTCCTCACGATAACATTCTTCAAATAGTTTGGAACACTGTTGCAAATAGGAAAATCAACCATTACTTGGCAACATCTTGTGCGGAACACGTGTGTGTCTTTTTCTGAGTGAATGTGGCGACGCAACATTAGGGCTATAATCACGTCCCTCAATTACTACTTAAGATGTTTTCTATTCTTCGTCTACATGTCTCTAGGTCAAGTATAATGCGAAGAACTATGGAACTCATAGAAATGGCTTGATTACATCCTACACGCTGTGCTGCAGAATTAAATTGGGGGGAATCATGATGGTGATATGCAAAGCAATTAGATTTTTGTGCAGAACAAGTTTCAATGTACTATCTTTAACGAAAAAATTAACGGAAGTGGATTGATTTTTTTCTACTCTTTAAATTTAATTTTTTCAATGTTCACCAAATGACTTTGCACAACATTTTACTGCATGGTCTGAAAAGATTTCTGTGTTGATACATAGATGTGTTTGTAAGCGAGTGGTATTTTATTCTTTCCAAAATATAATTTTTCATGAGACGTCAATCATTTAAATATTAAATATAAATATTGTGGCCGATCTGACAGATAGTTCGTATTTGCCTAGCAAATGAAAAGGAAATGTTATGTATTTAATAAAAATGGGTGAATATCAAATTTGTAGTGCACTTATTTAAAGTGACCGACAGAAAGAAAAGTTCTCCCACGAACTTACAAAACTTATAAATTTGTAAACTATTCTTGATCTTAATTAACTGTATTTTAAAATAGAAGTCCATTGCTCATTTTGCAATAAAAACATAATTGATTTATTTTCAAAAATTTGAACATAAAATTGTATGACTTAAGAAAAACCATTACCATAAGAATATTTTATTGTTTATTTCTCATATGTGCAATCCTCGGTTTTGACACTTGTTTACATCTTTCACAAACATGAATTTAAGAACTCTAAAACCAACTTATTGTGACCAAGTTAATTGTTTTTTATGCTGTGAAAATTTGGCGAACATAAATATCAATGCAGGTTTTAAACTTATTGTGCGTGGCTTCAAACGTCAAAGAAAAATAGCTGAGTAGTATGGACTATGCTGTGGATCTATTCATAATATTATTCTGAAGCATCAACAGCTTGGAAGTGTTGCTGGTCGACCGAAAAGAAGATCAAAACGCAAAAGTGATACACGAACGTCAAACTGATCATCCGTGAAATCGAAAAAACTCCACGCACAATCATTCATTCAAAAAAAGTTGTAGGCAGTGGCGTAGCTTAACCGGGTGACACCCGGGATGGGTGTTTTGGATGTCACTAAAAAAAAAGGTTCCTCTGGCAAGGTGGGACTCTAATATACCTTGCCAAACCCGCTGTCTCCCGGGCAAAGGAGATACACCCAGAAAATGGAGCTAAGGTCAAGACGAATACTAAGAATGCGATCACCCGAGGAGGGTCCCCGAACTGGAGCTGGTCCTGGAACGGGCGTAAGAGCGAGCGGCCAGCGGCTGGAGGGCGAGGTGCAAGAGCGGGCCACCAGTCGGGTTCAACCCGAAGAGCTACCACCACACGGAAACAGCAGCCATCGACATCACCCAAGAAACGCTGCGCCTACGAGACGTGTTGCGACTGCCAGACGATAGTCGTCCACACTTGTGGGTACCACTAGGCGACGGATCATGTGGACACACGAAATGAACGAATTCGTGATTCGCGCCTATTAGGGGAACCGCGGGTAAGACGGACAGTGGGGGTATGATGGACAGGTGGTTGATTTGCATAGTTGCATTATGAATTTAAAATTTCTGTTGATGGGAAACCCTTCTTCATGCTATTCTGTAATATTTAAACCGTCCTATGACAATGAATACTGATCAAAAGTGGAATAGAGAAACAAACACCGAAAATCGAACATGATTCCGCGTGTGGATGTTATATTTGCGGCTTCGATATTAAGCATTTTGAGTGGTTTAATTGCAAAATTGAATTCGCTGATGGTTATATTTCGGTTTGTGAGTTGACAGAGAAGCAATATTAGGTATGTACGCAAAAGTAAATTCATTCGTAAGTGGTAAATTTAAATTATTGAAATAATTGCACTGGGGTGGTGAAATGGACAGTCATATCCATAATCACATTCAATGCATGATGGAAAGTGAAGGAAAGAAGGGATTGAACTCTTTTTTTATATTGCTTTCTCTTTTTGTTCTATTTCAGTTACTGGACGCACAAACACTGGAAGAGAGTGAAATTATTCCTCTCGCGAGCGATAAACCTCTACGCTTCGTATATTATGAACCTGTCTATATCCCCCCCCCCCACTACATGTCCAATATACCCGCACCGATAAAAATGTTGTACTTTTCGGCTTGTTTTAATTTCAGTAAAAAACATGGAAAAACACATTTTTATAAAACATTTTGACAGTTATTTCGAAAACCAGTATATTGAACTGTAAGAAACTGCTTTTAAAATTTTGAAAACATGAGTTTCCAAAGATACAATTGAAGTTTTCCTTAACATGTCCGTCTTACCCCCATCTCCCCTACATCTGCACTGCTTTGGAGACGGACATGAGCGGTCGCCCTCGAATACTAACAATGTTCGAGGAAGCGTATCCAGAGTTCGTCGGGAGGCTTGATCAGAACGCGATGAACGCGAGGCGTAGAGCGATAGTACGCAATAACATGCTCTCCCAAACGCAAATCGACGAGATCAAGCAGCAGGTGCAGAGAGAACTAAGCTCCAGAACGAACAGAGCAAGCGATGTGTCGAGACGAAGTTCTTTACGGTTGAGCAATTCATTCGCGAATGGGGCACGCGAATCAGCACCAGTGGAGGCCACAGCACAACAACCCCCTGAGCCGGAAGACCCACAGCCAGATTAACAACTACTACGCGATCTGGTCTTCCATTACGACAAGGCGATCTCACAGTTTCGCGACACAGATCCTTTGTCGCGTCCCAGGATTCCAAAGTTGAAGCATTCCCGCAGGCTGACAAGTGCAGTAAAGCTCATGAACGAGCACGTTCTTCCGCTGCACTTGGTTGATGCTGAGGACATGGAGGAGCTGCAGCTGAAAGTTTACTGTGCTGCTGTGGCGACCGCCAAAAGTTTAGGACACCGTATAAGGCCAAGAGGCGGAACTTCTCCGTGAAAGGCGTGAGCCTCCATGGCGAAGGAGATTGGAGCAACGGATCCTAAACAAGCGCGCCGCAGTTGGAAGACTGATGGCGTACAAAAGAGATAGCAGATCGGTGAAATTATATCGCCAAGTTGCTGTGATCGTGCGGCCTACTGAACTTCGCCAGCTGGGAGCTCACCAGCTGACGGAAAAACTCGACACACTAGTACAGCAATTGAGCGTCCTTACAAAACGGCTGAAATGGTACTCTGACCCTGCAAAGCGCCAGGAACAAAATCAGATGTTCAGAGATAACGAGAAAACGTTCTACGACCACATTAGCGACGAGAAGTGCGACTACCGCGAAGGTTTGCCAGATATTAGCGATGTGACGAACTTCTGGGCTGGTATTTGGGAGACCTCAGTAGAAAATCGCGACGGGCAAATGTATTTAAGACGGGAGGAGGAGAGTTGTGGTGAAATTGGAGAGATGCCAGCTATCATCGTCGGAGAGAACGATGTCCGCGAAGCCTCGCGGTACCTGAGGAACTGGGCAGCACCGGGCCCCGATGGTGTCCAGAACTTGTGGCACAAGAAGCTGACCGTCGCACATCCAAAGATAGCTGAGTGCTTCAACAAGGTGCTACGTGACCCACACAACCTCCCTGAATTCGCCACCCGTGGCGTCACCTTCTTCCTCCCGAAAGACAGCAACACATTGAATCCATCAAAGTACAGACCGATAACGTGCCTATCGAGTCTGTAAAAAATACTGAACAGCATCATTACCACCAAAGTTTCTGCTTACTGCGAACAACATCACATCATCGCAGAAGAGCAGAAAGGATGCAGGAAAAATACGCATGGCTGCAAAGACCAGGCCATAATCGACGCAGCCATAGTCGGCCAGGCGTTATATAACCAGCGGAACCTAAGTATGGTCTATATAGACTATAGGAAGGCATATGACTCCATACCTCACTCGTTTCTCGTCCGGGTATTGGAGGCAGTGGAGTGCATCTCTGCACCTTAGTGATGGGGAAAATGTGTGCAGTCTAGAACGCTGCAGATAAAGAGGGGGATATTCCAAGGCGACTCTTTCAGCCCGCTTTGGTTTTGACTGGCACTGTACCCCCTCAGTAGAACGCTCAATAGAAACGGTCATGGCTATAAAATAAGGTATGGCGACGGCGCCCACGAAGAAGTGACCCATACCTTTTACATGGACGATCTCATGGTCTACGCTGATTCACGTCAGCGTCTAGTTGTAGCTATCCGGGTTGTCGAAGATATAAGCAGGGCCATCTGCATGGAGTTCGGCCTCGACAAGTGCCGCTGTGCCCATCTGCTGAAAGGACAACTCACCGAATCCGGAGGCTACGAGGTCTATAACGGCGAGTTTATACAAGACATGATTCGTGGCGAATCTTACAAATACCTTGGATTCCGACAGCTCACCGGGATTCGCCACTCCGACATCAAGACAGAGCTGCGAGACAAGTTCTTGAGTCGAGTGAACTGTGTCCTGAGGACTTTCCTCAACGCGGGGAATAAGGTACGCGTGATCAACACATTCGCGGTTCCCCTGATCACTTCAGTTTTGGTGAAGTCAAATGGAGCAAAACTGACCTAGATGACCTTGAGAGGAGGATGAGGAAAGCATTCAAAGAGGCCGGAATGCACCATCCTCAATCGGCACTGGAGAGAGTTTCACTACCACGCAAAGAAGGGAGACTTGGAATAGTCGACATATCTGCACTGTGTGTTGCCCAGGTACACAACTGCGCGAGTACTTCGCAGAACGCGCCAACCAAAACGCGCTATACCGGGCTGTCTACGCCGCTGACAGAGGATATAGCGCTCTGTTCTTGGCGCAAGGGGAGTACCTACTCAACTGCAATCTGCAGACAGTGGAGGAGAAGATTGTAACTTGGAAGCAGAAGGCAGTGCATGGTGCCCACCCCCATCAACTGGACCGGCCACACGTCGAGAAGGCCGCATCTAATCTGTGGCTAACGCGTGGTGGACTCTCTTCAGTAGTAGAAGCCGACATGATAGCCATCCAGGACAGGATAATGCCGACGAGAAACTGCAGGCGGTACGTCTGGCATCAAGACGTTGATGACATTTGCCGGATGTGCCATCAACCAGATGAAAACATGGAGCACATTATGGGAGGCTGTCCCGTTTTGGCAAACGCAGCCTACACCGAGCGCCACAACAACGTGGCCCGTATTGTTCATCGACAACTGGCGCTCCAATGTGCTCTACTGGAAGACAACGTACCAAACTACCGGTACCTGCTTGCACCTGTCCTGGAAAATGTGCGTTTCAAGCTGTACTGGGATCGCATTGTTCTGACCGACCTCTCGATCCACCACAACCGCCCAGATATAATGGTTTACGACAAGAGCGATCACAAAGTCACCATCATCGATGTCGCTATTCCACTGAACCAGAATCTGGAGGAGACCCACGGTCGCAAAATCTGCAAGTACCGACCATTGGCCGTGGAGCTAAAGGAACTGTGGGGGCAAAGGGAGGTCCCAAGAATTGTTCCAGTCTTTCTCTCTGGAACTGGAATTATCCCGAAGACACTTCTGGAAGCGCTAAAGGTGTTGAACATCGAGAAGAAATTGGCCGGCATCCAAAAGTCGGTCATCCTTAGCACCTGCGCGATTGTCCGACAATTCCTCGGTCAGGACTAAAACAACACGAGCATGCAGATACGTGCATTCCGCAGAGCCTAGTCCCCCTTTGGCATTCAGAAGCCCGGGGGCAGGTGAAAATTCTGACTAGGTTCGCCTAGTTAAGAAGTGAGATAAGTCTGCCTAAAAAAAATTTGAAAAATAAATAAAGTTGCACGTATTCTACTGTTGTAGTATCGACACCATACACAGCAATGGCGGTTTCAGCGGCTTGGTTTGCAATTTTGCATTTATAAAAGCAAAAGTGTAAAATGTACCGAGTTTTCTCTTTGTTGACCTCCATTGTTAACACCCCGTAACTCACAACAGAATGGAACAAATAAAAAACAGCAAAAGTGTGAAATGTCACCTTTACAACGAGCCTATACCTGAAATATATATTACGCGAGATATTAATCACTAAAGCCAGCTATCGAGAAAATAATGGATAACTTTTTCCCCAACCTAATATAAATATAAAGTCATGTAATAATGGATAGCGAAAATATTCCTTGTTTCATTTGTTCAGAGCTCGAAAAAATGCCCGGAATTCGTGCCTCTACACTAGAATAGCGCTTTAATAACTTATATATATATATATATATATATATATATATATATATATATATATATATATATATATATATATATATATATATATATATATATATATATATATATATATATATATATATATATATATATATATATATATATATATATATATAGGCTAAAATTACAAAATTATGACTCGGAACCCATTGGTTGGGTTAAAAACTGTATGAGAACGAGTTGTTGTGAGCTGATATGGCATAGCTACACACTGAGAAAAAAAATTACAAAATTGCAACTTGATTTTGAATAAGTCAAAAAATTTTCTTTTTTTTTCTCAATATTTTACACTAGCTGACCCAGCGAACTTCGTTCGCCTGTAATTATTTTTTTGATATGAATCCTTTCAAACATTCCCGTTTTCTAACTAAGCGAACGTTCGTTGGTTCAATCCCAGAACTTGCTATGGTTTGATCTTCTAATTGGCATTTTACAATTTCCTTTTACTTTAATTTTCCTGTTAGTTCTACCAAAACTCGTTGTTATAATATTGTTTTCAGACACAATTTTCGCTTAAGATTCTTTATTAATAACATAGAATACATGTTTGACACAGAAAAATAAATAAAAATCCAACTGGGCTAAAAACGATGCCATTATAGAAAATATGAGAATCATTTTTTTTCGAACTTTCTCTGAAATATTTGCAAAGAGTTCAAAATTTCAATCATGACCGCCTGAAAATCCATTTCCACTTTCGAACAAAGATCAATTTCTTCAGAGTTTCCGAGATTTTTCGAATTTATCTCTCCGCTATATTGATATACGGAAAGAGATGAAGACAAAAATCGGACCATCCCTTCTTCGGGTTTTCTGCTTACAAACAGATTTGGCCTTCCATTTTTATTTACATAGATGTAAGAAACTTAAGGTCATAGTCGAATCTTTGGTTACATTTCGAAGATGATGAATTTTAGAGAAAAATAATCCTGAAGGTCAACTTCTAGTGCATTTTTTTTCAAATATTTTTTTCCATTTTTTTGTGCATTTTTTCCACAAGGTCTTAAAAAGTCCTTCCCTTCTCGTTCTTACACTGTTTCGGTTCAATCAAAATTTTCGAAGAAAAATTTTTCAAATTTTCAATATCTCCTGAAAAATACTTAATCTCCTATGTCAAATGTGTGACATTACAATTGGAGCCACACGAATTTGGCCGAACCATTATATGACACGTAAATGCTCTTTACAACATCAGAACTGACGGATCCCGTAGTGTATATTGGAGAAAGCAGCATTTTCGATGAGGAGAAGGCATTTGTGCGTGAACTTTTTCCTTGACATCAATCATAAAACACAGTCATGCAAGGAAATTTCATCACTTTACGAGCTATAAATTCCACAATACTCGCCCGAAACTATGCGCATAAGCTGTTGTTATGGCAAATAAAACATTCACCAATAACTAGTCAGGCAAAATATAAAAAGATCAACCAAATTGAATTGTTTTCTTCTGCCGACAAGCTCATAAATTGGCCTAGTTCGGAGATGTTACCAACGCCATTTCAAAGGATTTATGCCGTCAACAATTTCATTTGCCCTGACTCCCACTGGCTCACAACTTTTGTGGAGCCAGTGATTCGTTTTTCCTAAATTTTCATCATCTCTCTGATGTTGCAGCACCAAGAAAAAAAAGGACGCGTACTGACACGTACAGAGAAAATGCGATTACTTCACTTTTTTTCCCTTTGCGTTCGATAATATTCAAATCAAATTCCATCTCGCTTCTTCCCACGCTTCGAATATGACGCTGGGCTACGTGAAGGTGCGACGAATGTTTTGGCCCAAGGCCACAGGCAGATTCCCGTCACTGACGACTGGATATGATGGATTGCCCAGAAGGAGTTGTTTGTGGATCGAATCCCCCATACAAAATTGAAATAATGGCAAGGATAAAGGGTACTCCACAACATAAACTGTACGTGCTCTCGTCAACGTCTCAAAAGTATGTACGAGCTTTCTCGCCAATATTATCGTCTCTTTTGCCACACCGGAAAAGAACCGAGCTCTGGTATGATACGATATAAGACTGAGTATTAATTTTATGTACCCCGAGGGGAGAATTTATCATCATTGATCGATTACACATTACGTTTAGATTGAACCGATTTCGGTCGGCGCTTCACGATGTGTATTCCCAGAAGATAATGTATCACGATAGTTTATTAATCTGTACTCAGAGGACACGATATAAGACCAATTTATTTATAATCGAGCAATACAGTAAATATAATCACTTTTGGTTGACGGCGTAATGGAGTTGGATTGTGTCGCAATAAATATAACAGAATAAAGTGTAGCGTATTTTGTTAACAACTCCCCTTTAAACGATTATCGATAGACGATAAGAATAGCCGGTGTCCTCCTTTTGTTCGCCAAAACAACTTACATTGAACCCCGGCGATAATGAAGTATAGTTGTTCCAGTCATTGAAGCAATTTTCTGCGGATTCAGTGCTTATCCTCGAGCCTAATTGGAGCAAACAACAAACAACCATCGTTCCCCCAAACAAAGTAGAGAGCGCTCCCAAACCCTACGAATTACTTGACTATGATAATCGACTCATTATGTACGTGACTACTCTCAATAGCGAATGGGAAAGCAAAAGAGACGGCCTCACGCCCTGCGGGAGATTCGCAAACTCAGAAGACGGATGAAATCTTCACAAGCGCTTCAGGAAATGGACATGACATAAGCAGGATTTGCCGCAAATAGAACAGTCAATTGTTTGGACATATGTATGGAGAAATATCAGCCAGTGAACAAATCACTGGAACAACATTCTTCTGCTTAGTGATACTCGCAGCGTAATATCGACTCTTTAAAGTGGCTTTACATGTTAGTTGGGATTACGATGTGAAATTATACGACGAAAAGTTTGTGAATATCAGCGAATATACGGTTCTATGAACATACAAATTCCACAATTCCGTCCTCGAGGTCAATTTCACGTCATGCAATTTCCCCGTTTACGTTCAACGATGTTGTCAAGTATGAATATGTTGGAACAGGTAATGCTATAATCCGATTCCTCTGCTACAGCAGCAATAGTCATCGCACGATATCTACTATCTATTGTCACGCTTATTGCTTTGTCAACTAGAATTATTTGTCGCAATTCGTCAAATTAAGCACGCTATTTTGAAGTGAAGTGCTAAATCATGCATATACACCACCAGCTGCGCACAACATCCATTCATATGTAGTATTACCAGCAGAAAACATCATTCAGATAGCTCTAACAATGCAGGAAATCCTTACGTGCATTATTAATGGGTTTCAGGATGTGTCGCAGGGATTCGCACCATATTTACAAATTCTGAAACACCGTTCACCGCGCGATATACTCCAACACGAAAAACTTATCATAAAGGTATAACGTATGCAAAAGCCCAGAATAAAATATGTGTCATCCTATACCCGAAACAGAATACACATACTCGTACAATAATTTTTTTAAAAACTAGCAAGTAACGCATCGGCGAGGCACAATTCAACGACGAGAGTATAAAATATGTCACTTGCAACTTCTCGTCCTGCTTTCCGAAAGCTTCTCCTAAGGACCAGAAACATTATATACAATTTTACATATATTATATTGTATATTCAAAAATAATTTCAGTACATTTTAATGAAAAACGATGAATTTGCACGCCACGGTAGCTGGCGTGAAGAAAAATCAAATCCATTGTTAAAATTGACAAAAATCTTGGAAACCAATCTTTGCCTCAATTTAGCAAAGAGAATACAATAATTACCATTCTTAAGAATCTTAAGCTGTCCATACACGCTTAATATTATTGCGTCATATAGGAGGTTGAGCCAAAAATTTCCAAAAAGTCCTCACATGGATCGATTTCATTGCACAAATCCCACTACTGCTCAGTAATATTGTACGTTTGTGGACAACCTTCAATCATATTACAAATACATTTGAACAGTAATATAGAGAGTGTATCGGCTGTACTAAGCCAGGTAAAAATCCGACTACTGAAAAAAAATGATGGGTCTGGGCCTAGGGGTACGAACGAGATCTTGACATAGGACTGTGATTGTGTGTATTAATTGCATTTGAATTGAGTTTTTCCATTGTCCAAAATCTGTATTTTTTTTCTCTTTTGTTACATCAAATGGAAGCCCTGAAAAAAACCGTCTCCTGTATGACCTTGTATCCTTTAAACGGGCTAGATGAGATGACGTGGTAGAATCTGGAACAACATTCACTTTCCTAAAGTCATTACTACCCTTTTATTCTGTTTTTTTTTTGTTTTTTTACTATATTTTCTATTTATGTTTTAAGTAAAAAAAAATGTTGGATAAATTTCCTGTCTGATGGTATATAACACAGCATATGTCGCAATAACGATTTTGAGTAATATTAGTTTGAATAATATTATTCAGGGCCCGAAATTTTCGAAGTTGAAAAATGCAAATCGAGTCTCGTCTCAGTAGCTCCGCTTCTATCAGGACTACTTCGGCATTCGCCGTCAACATGACTTGAATTGACGAGCGTTAAGAGCGAAGATGGTTGTTGAACTATTCTAGCAAATTGTTATTCTAAATGACGTGACTGATGAATACAAATCTGCCTCTTCTTTCAACCTGACTTCAACCCATCCTACTACTCCCCCTGACAGGAGTCACGTTACCCACGTACACAATCTTATTTTAGTTACACCATTAATAGGCGGCTTCATTGTTTACCTACCGTGAGCTGAAACCAACGAACTGAGCCAGTAAATTCACAATACAGTTGAATCCGTTTATTGTGACTTCGTTTGTATTGACCTATCGCCTATTAATACGTAATTACACAACGAAGTTTAGTTTTCATATAAAAAAAATTTCAATAAAAAACTCTTTGTATGACGTCCGCTTATTATGACCTACCTTCGGTGTCATTATAAACGTAGATCGGGCCAATCCAAACTTAGCAGTTAGGGCGTTTAGGTAAAGCTTGACATTTTACAGCTATTCAATTGTTTATCTCCTGGGAAATAACATTTTGTTATTTGTGATAGACGTGCAGAAATATTTACCATAAATTGATGCAAACATCTTTCCGATCTATTAAGAAATGTTCGAGTTATAAGCATTCGGAATCTTTTATTTTTACTTGCATGTTCTGTGTTTAGGTTTCATTTCACCCCCATATACTCCGGTTAGACGTAGTCCCACCTCAAAAAACATGTTTAATTCATAAAATCTTCTTTTACCGACAATATTCTTCAACTGGACAGATTACTTCATTGGAAATGTGCATGGTCATTCTTTTAGGCCACAAACTACAAATATGCATTATAAATGGTGTGAATACATGGGCAGTAAAGTTGTTGGTTGTTCATCCGAAACAAAATTCATTACCTTAATATACTATCCATAAACCACGTACATAATTTCTTGATAATGTGTATGTAGAGTAGAATATCGTATTCTTACTAGAATGATCAAACCTCATCTTCCGAAAAGGAGCGCTGGTATAAACATTTTGCAACATTCTGTATTTTGTTGTTTTCTCGGAGCTGTACGAAATGGACCAATCTTGTTTCTCAAATAGCAGATTCATATGTTTCATATATACTGATAACACGTTATTACTTAACATTGATTGCGTTGTAAACATAGTCAAATTTGTAAAATATTATTGCGACTTTCTATAGATTAAAGTCTATCGTGGTTGAAAAGAGTTTTAGGAGAATGTTCAAAATATTAATTTAATAATTAGAATCGATACTGGAATACATTGAATACAGTTATAGGTATGGCCCTCTTTGTGTAATAATTTTTGGAGAAAAAAAAGAAGTCTCAGAGAGACCCGTTAGTTTTGTTTCAAGTCATAACCATCACATCTATCGAGAGGTTCCCGAAATCACCCAAGTGTGGCATGTTTATGGCTGGAATATTTAAGAACACATTTGCATTAACCTTTACTGTATTATTAGTTGAGCTACTAGATGTTAGATGTGTTCTATGTACATTTTATTATAAACATTTATTATATACATAATTGGTTATTACATACTGGATACACTAGTCAGACACCATCGTTTGCACCCTTACTCTCTCGAACATTCACCTAACACTTCAACATTTAGAAAGTTGGTTCATGAAACATAATTTCAAAGGAAAGGAATTCATAACTCTGCCTGCTCCATTACTCCCAGCAAATTACAACAAATAGAGCTTAATGCCGTGCTAAAATTTCTTGTAATGGGATCTCGCAGAGTCAAAAATATGATAAAAACCAAGCCACTACTAGGGGAGCTCAAATTTTATTTGACGACCACCATTTCATCGCCAAAGCTCCCCCTGCAGTGTTATTTTTTCAACATACATTAACATACACCTCTAACAATGAGAAATTATTCAATTTGAAGAGCACATTTTGTAAGGCTTTTCCCACGGATGGGTGCTCATGACATGTTTAGCTTCTTAACATTTTCACTCCCAGCATCGAGAAACAATGGCAAAATCTCATCCGTAGCAATTACATAAAAAAGGCTCTTCTGAGTGGTGCGTGGTAGCTACGTGATCTCCTTCTCCTGTTGTTTGTTACCAAGGCTGAGGGAGAACGTTGGTTAAAAATGAAATTGCTTTAATGATTTCTTTGGCTGCGAAGTAATAAGAATGAATCCGTATTTTAGCTCCTGTGGAGTGGCCGAAAAAGATACGAGCCTATGGTTCGCTTCGGTGGCGAAATGAGTTCAGCTTTCGTGTAGAGTCGCAAATGGGGCTAATAGGGTGGATGAGATTTGTGGGCACAGTTGGACGGATTGTTGCCGCTGCCGGTTGCGGTGGCAAACGGCGGCAGGAAAAAGAACAACAAAAAGTATCATGGTATTCGGGGAAGAAAACATAAGAAATAATCAAAGTGGTGTTATGCGACCGTATCGCTGGCAGCCGTCTGGAGTTCTCGGATTTATCTTCTGAATCACAGATCGTATATCAGTGCGTAATATTCGCTTCGTATTATGACATTAAGAAAACGACAAAAAAGGTTTGTTTCATCTTCTAAACAGCGATCTCCAGGAAGAAATAAAAAAATCTACGTTTCTCGATATTTCAGTCTTTCCAAAATGAGTATGTTTATTATGCTGAAACATATAAACCGATGCTGAATCAATATGGAAGCTATGCTGTTACCCACATGGCGTACGTTATACGCTGTTCATAATTTATTATGTATCCTCACGCGTGCACTCAACATCAGTGTCCTTGACAACGACTAACTTCGCAGTGGGTGACAAAATCAGCATCGTACGAATCGTGCTTCTCGTGACCCTGGTTCAAAATTGATATTAATTGACATATGTAAAGCTCGTACATTCGGATATCTAACAGCATTAATATACGCTACACTGAATGGCTCGGTTACAGTGTCTCTGGGGGCCATTAGTTTGGAATCAGAATAGGATTTACTGAAAAGGCTAGCTCCCACCTATCAAGACGAACTACGCAGAAAATCGTGGCACAATTTATTGCCTGGCGTGCATCGTGTAGATACTCATCCATCGATAAAACATTCAATTCCGTGACAAATGGGCTTGCGAGATGCGACAATGTTGAACCGGTGAAACATGTTTGAAATGAAGTATGATAAACTTTAAAAAAATCATGAGTTTACAGATTTGTTATCACGACATAGGACCCTCTCAGTAAAAAGCAATTATATACAGTGATTATCATAAAAAGACCACCTTGGATTTTCAGAAACTTTTCTCAATTTATTTCATCAAAAACTACTACCATATTTTATAGAATTGTTTGTTAACTATTACTCTTTCAAGTAATTAACAAGTTTTGCCATTTTTGTTAGATTTTGCTCACTCCCTGTTGAGGCAACGGCTCAAGAGTGACAGGATATGGCTTGGCGGATCCTATAGGATTGGTAGCGACTCACCACTTCAACGATCACTTGGTCATCGACGGACCAAACTCACACAAAACCTTTTCGGTTACATGTTGAAGAAAAACGTATGGATAGATCGAGCTATTGATAACGACTGCTTTTTATTTCTGGTTAGGATATTACAGTGCGTGGTATTCTCAGTATTGGTGTAGAATGAAAACGGTGTAAACGATGTTTAAATTCCGATTATTTGACCTAATTGAAATTGGATTATACAATTGTGACGATCCTGAACACACCATTATATGCATTATTTAATGTGTACAAATATGTGTTGACACCACACCCTTCACTGGTCCAGAACCATTCTGTGGAATTTCTAAATGTGTGTTGAAGAGTGAGCTGAAGAAATGGGAAGTCTGGGAAGTGACAGCCAACTGGATAGCTGTACAATTTCATCAGTCAAAACAAAATTATCACGCCGAGTATTAAAACTACTAAACAATTGCTGAGTCTTAATAAGAAAGACTTCTGCACATTCACTGGCCTTTTAACAAGGACACTGTGCGAGTAAATACCATCTCAAAAACATGTGTTTAGTGCAAGATGATATTTGTAGCTTTTATAAACCCGTAAGCAAAGCCTCGGAACATTTGCTCTGCATTTGCGGAGCTCTAACAAGACGCAGACTTCAACACCTTGAAAAGGCTATTCTGGAGCCCAAGGAAGTTTGTCTGATAGGCACCTATCTCGCTATAGCTTTCAGTCTACTTCTTCATCAATAAGCAGTGGATAAGCTTGAATCGTAGTAGAAAAAATGGGGCATACCACAATAGTTCGAAATAATGGAGGCAGTGGTTCACACCCAACAAGGGAAAAAAATGTGTTGACATAAATAAAAGCCCACCCCCTATAAATAATATTAGAATAACTCAAAACCTTTGAGTAACCCCTCGTTTCTTCATGCTGTGACACTGAGAGTTGTGTGGTTTAATTAGCAATCGATATTGAAGCGATATAAACAAAGTGTTGTTTACATTGTATTAAAGACAGCAATAGATAAAGATTTTCTCAATTTTGTTTGAATAAAAAACAATGTTGTTGAGTAAAAATATCAATTTCATGACCCTTTATCATAAAAACAACATTTTTCATTGTATATCCATCATATTTAGCTGAATTTAATTCATAAAACTGAAACCAAACATTTTATTTCACGCAAAATAAAAATAGAGAACAAGGTTGGAAGCCTGAGTTCGAGAAATAACAAGTCACACAATAAAAGCAAAAAAGGTGTCTCCCTGAAGCTTCAATGACCTGTTAAAGACTTTTGAGACTTTTGCTGTTGATCAAGTTCTGAAGGTGCTGATGGTCGATTTCGTTCCATGCATTCTGGAGAGCCGTGCAGTAAGTGTCTTTATTAGTGACACCATCTTTCGCCACTTTGTTTTCGAGAATGGCCCAAAGGTTCTCAATCGGATTGAGATCAGGACTTTGTGGTGAACATTCAAGGGGTTTTATTTTGCGTGAACGGAAATAGGCTTTGGCCTTTTTAGCTGTATGCTTCGGGTCGTTGTCCTGTTGGAAAACGAAGCTATTTCGTAGGCTAGTTTTTCGAAACGATTCCTTCAGGTTATCCTCAAATTAGAAATGTAGAAATCTCCTAACATAATTCCGTTAATTCGTACCAGATTTCCAACAACAGCCCAGGAAAAGCATTCCCACACCATTACATTGCCTCCTGCGTGCTTGACTGTATCCTGTAAATGACGTTCCTGCGATCCTTCACGAACGTAAACGAACCGTAAGCTTTGTGCTTGTGCACAATTTCACGGACTGCTCTTTATGTAGACAACAACAATCGACTTTTATGTGCCTACGTAAATAATATCGCACAGCCCTAGCTGTCAATACATGTGGAAACGAGGGGTTACTCAAAGGTTTTGAATGATTTTAATATTATTTTTTGGGTGTGGGCTTTTATTTTTGTCATAGCATATTTGCACACTTCAAAGAAGTCATGTAAGGAAGTAAACAAAATCTAAAAAAAAAATCTACTTGAGTTCTACATAGGCTGACCAAACGTACCGTTTTTAACAGGACAGTACCGTTTTTCCGACCATTTTTGGTTGTCCCGTCTTTTTATCAATTTGTGCCGTATTTTGAGTATGAAGAAAAAAATTATATTGCTGTCCTGGCTTATATCGATTAGTGATCTTTCGATCATTCATTGTCATTTTTTAAAGAGATGTATCTGCAAAAAAATGATGTCCATTTTGATAATTCTATAAGAATTCTCTCAACATAAAAAGGAAGAAGTATTTTTGATTAGTGAGGTGTAAAGTGTTCTCAAAAAATATAGAGACTTGTGTCCAAGACCGCATTGTGGACGCAGGACAACGATTTTTTTTTTCATTCAATTCCCTTGTTTACCACTTCGGCTGGAGGATCGGTGCCATGCCGCTGCATTTGTCTTGAGATCCCATTTTCAATTAGTATAACAGTTTGATGGGGCTTCGTCATTTAACAAAAAAAAAATAATCGGCAAAACAAAGAGGCTTCAGTTGACATTTTGACATTCCCCGCTCAGAATAGGTCCCCTATGGTTTAAGCAGTTCGAACGTGGTTAACCCGTGAGACTGCCTCATGAAGCATAATTATATGGGGCACAATAAGACGGCATAGGAGTTGAAGAACACTTTTATTTCAAGTTCCATCTCTACAAAATCAAATTAATTCAGGAATCAAATGGACTTGATCATGTTAGTCGCAAAAGGCTTTTTCATGAGTAATTATGAGGATCGCTTCCACCTTTCAGCATCTGAGTCCGGTTCAGCGCGTCGAATGTTAAAATGTCGACAAAAGGCCTTTTTGTCGCAATCACTAACCAATTGTTTTCGATAAAGATTTACTTCGATCCTCCGAAAGAATTTTGCTCTTGAACGAGAAAAACCGATATGTGTGACATCAGAAAAACTGCCGACTGCTTGCTAGTTGGAGCGAGAATGAGTATTAGAAATCGTGAATGGCTTATTTATACCCAAAAAGTTATAAACGGGCCGGATTAATTTGCAATATCTCCTCGCTTCATAGTGTTCGTATGAACGAACGTTGCATTTGCAGTGGTATGTAAAAATTATACCTCACGACTCCACTCGTTCCTCGGTATTGTAGGCACAGTCAGGTTAGCGCAGAGATACACAGAACAAATGTGTGAGAAAAGGGGTATGCTTACAATTTTTGTTAATTTGAACCATTTATGAATTGGGGAATCGTATTGCATAATATTTCAAACAATTTTATTTTCAATTTGATTGGTATGTAAATCGTTGTTCGTTCATCCGTCAACATCCGTTTGCATCAAAGATTACGTTAAACCTATTCCATAAAAATTTGACATGTTTTTTGATCTGGCACCCTTACAGAGGGACGTACTCTTGATTTTATTGTACGCTCGTAGTAGCGTTGTCCGTGTCCCGTGATCCGGACCCAAAGGTAGAGTCCGTCCAAAGATGATTGTGTCCAGGGATGAAAAAAGAACGTCCGTTTTCTAGCAACTTTATTTTGCTTATGTGTGAGTTCATTGTTGCAATTGAGCATTTCCAAACGAAATCAATAAATGACAAAACATGAGTATTTTTGATATTTTTTATTGAAGTGTAACTTTTCAATAGTGTGTGTCGATTTTAGTAAGAATTTTTTTTTGATAATTTATATCTCAAAAACTATGAGTCGTACCGAGAAAGTGTTTTAGAGAGAGTTATAGAGTATGGATGTTTAACACCCTATTGAAAAGTTACACTCAAGAACTAATTAAGTAAACGGAACCAAATTTGGCATATGGAGGTTTTAGGGGGAACGAGATGTTTCGATTTTCGACACTCCTCCCCGCTCTCTGAAGGGAGGCTGCCATGCATATGAAAATCAAAATTTTGCATAATTCGAGAGCTAAACAAGCAGATGGAACTAACATTGAATTCGATTTGAGTTGTCTTTATTTTAATATATTTTTATATCAAACATGTGTTCCATGAAACGGAGAAACATGTTATTTGCAAGTGATTGAAGAATCTTAGACGAGAATTGTGAATATTATACGGGAATATTATAATGACGAGTTTTGGAAGTGCTAGGAAACTCATAGTAAAAGGTAATTGTAAAGGGTTAATAAGAATGTTGAACGTTCGCTTAAGAGGAAACGTGAATACTTGAAATTATTCATAACAAAAAATCCATTCTGGGCGGGACGAAGTTTGCCGGGTCAGCTAGTTTATAATAAAACTTGCAATAATCATAATCTTCTACGCAAAGTCTCTTCAGCATCGACATATCACTTCGTTATAGGGAGCTAAGCGGACACATCTAAGAATGTTTGATTGATTGGTTTTATTCATTCAATAAAATTCTTAAAAAAATATTAAATAATAAATATAAATGTTTTTTTTTTGGGTTTATGTGTCCCGTTTTTATTCCTGAACTATTTGGTTAGTTCTACAGGAACATTTTGGGCTCTCGTCTATTGAAATACACAATCGATTCCAGAAATTTCTACTAATCTAATAACTGAGAAAATATTTTTTAATGTTTTTGTGCTATTTGTATATGATTAAGTGTTTCACGATAGAATAGTCAAACCATACGAATAACTGCAACCAACTTATACATTGTTTTTGTGAAACATTTATATTTCATTCAATTTGCGTGCAATATAAAACATACAGTGAATCGGTACCGAAAATGGAGACAAAACAGTCAGATATTTCATGAATTTTTCATTCCACAATTTAACCGGCCGACTACCCTCCTCGGATCTCACATGTGCAATTGCGGGTGCCAATCGTACCGGGTCCTGTCCCCATAAGGGAGCACCTACTCATTAACATTCATTTCGCATGGAAACATCAAAATGTATTCCGCAAACCTCAAAAGGGCGTGCCGAATGTGGATTGTAGAAGCTGTGCGCCCGAAGCTTCCCCAAACAAAGACACAAAATTGTAAACAAGTTTAATAATTTCTAACCTTTTCAGGGTCTAAAGTAAATTATAAGATATGTAAATATTTGCTCGCAAATTTTCTCCGTTTGTGGGTTCCTTCCTCACCTACGGAGAAAATGTCGGCGCTTTATGCAGACATATATTCGTTTACACGCGACTCACACAATCAAAATCACATTGCGGAGCACATCCATCTGTCGGTTGGCAAAGTACGGCATCGTACTTTTGCTCTAACGTTCATCCATGACCTGTGCATAAATCACAAAAATAAGTACTGCCATTTATCAAGCCATGTTTTTTTTGCTTCTTGTAAATGCTCTCGCATCAATTTTTGCCGCATTATCCCAACTGCCTTAATTCAGGAAACGATTTCAAAATGTTGAAATGATGTTCTGGCTGTCACGAATGACGAAATGGGTTGAAGTGAGCGCAATTGGTGGGCTACATTGAACGTGAAACGAGCTGGAAGCAATGTCAAACGGAAGAGCGGACAAATATGTCACGAGAATAGCTACCTCTATCTGCCTTTCCATCGGTTTGTTTTTGCTATAGCTTGTGCTGCGATATGGCGTTTGAAAATGGCGCTACGCACATCATTCACTCCGAAAAATCACCAACAATGTCAAATAAGCAACACAGATGTCGCGATTTGATGAATTATGCAAAAATGTTGTTTCCCTTGTGAAAAATGGGGGAATGAAAGTTTCATTCGCGCTGTGCCACGTGTCAATCTGCGATACGAGGTGTGTTCGGAAGGTGTGGAAACCTGTCTTGAGATTTGGGAATGGATGAAATCCAGAATGAACCACAGGCGAACAGGGAACGTGTCTCACTATTCACACTTCGTATCTATCAACCATTGACAGACCGTCAATGTGGGAATTCGTACTTCAAGTAACCCTTTTGTTGAGTTATATCTTCAGCAAAACTGTAGATTTATCAATTTCATGAAAGTATGATGAAGAATACATAATTTATATCTCTATTTTAAAAAAGTGGTACCGTCATCCGGGGGCAAATTGATCACCGGGGTGAAATTGATTTAACGTATTACTGAAAACAAACCCAAATTTTCAGAAGTATTATGCAATTTAATTTCAAACTTTCTTAATCTGATATGTTTAATAATAATCTGAAAGTTCTTTTTGTCAATGGATCTCAACGAATCTCTTATTAAATTGCATGAAAATTAACATTTTTCTGAATAGCATTTTCGTTACCATTTTTCACTATGGTAAAAGAAACATATTTTCAACACATTAAAACAATGTTTATAGACGCTAAACATATTAATTCACTTCTAGCCGATACTTGAAGAGTTGAATAAGTAATCAAATACTTGTATTTACTGTTCAAACAAGTGAGAAAAAAACTATTTAACAAAAAAGCATCACGAATGACCAGAACCGAATCCCATCATGCGACATATGGAACGTGTTGGTTTGTCAAAACTAGCTCATTGGTGACCATTTCAAGAGTTTTTGGCCACATTAGGATAACCTGAATGGTCTCCGGATGACCTGCGGATCAGTGTTTAAATTGAGTTATGGAAAGACATGACGACACCTTTAGGTGGATTGAATCAGGTTTTTGTCACTTCAAACCCTTGAATTATCATTAAAATGGCCGTAGGTGAAGAAATAATTGAATTTCTATACATTTTTGTGCATATGATACTAGAAAATCCTGAAAAACATAGATTGATCAATTTCACCCCGAAGCTACATTTTGAAATTTTCCGCTAAAAATTTTCCAAATAAGCGTATAAGGATTTTTTTGAACAAAACTTACCATAACGTTTTGTGGGCTTAGCACCAGTACTAATTTTAAAAATAATTGGGTATAAATCTAACAAAAAAAAATTGGAAATATTTACATTTTTCTGAAATTAGTGATCAATTTGCCCCCGGTTTACGGTACTTTTGTTCCTTATCGCAAAATATGAGAACCGTATATTTAATTTTTTCGTTAGGGTGGCCATTTACATTTTAGAGTGGTGCGAAAAATCAACTTTTCCCATTGATGATTCATTCTTGCCCTCGCAGAACGAGCTGATCGCATATCGCAAGTATTTTACACTGCGTTTCACAACTATAGAACCACTCATTTTTTCTGAGTTTCAAGGGGATATGTAAGTAGTCGGTTGAATTGAAGTATACAATGTAGGATATAATAACTATCTTCTTTTAAATGAAGATAGTTATTATATCCTACTGGCCATTTGACCTTTATTGTTGTGTTCAGGCGCGAAATAATAAAAAAAACTGGAATTCCAGTGTTTCATAACTATAGAACCCGATGGAAGAACTCTCACTTCTTTACAAAATTAACGTCAATTTCACATGAATTACAATAGGTTTCTAGTTCGTAAGTCATCTTTAGTTCTCAATCAGTTCAAATAACCCATTCGGGGTGGTTTTGACCAAGTTGCGCCATGTTGTATTGTGTATTTTGTTCTACACAGAGGATACTGGATACAACTGGATACAGAGGATACAACTTCACTTGAATTAAAACACTAGATAGTTTTATTACTTCACTGGTTCACATCGATAATTTATTTTCGGCTGAATATTTTACTATGATGGGTTAGTTGCCACTGAATTTTCACTATGATGGTTTAGTTGCTACTGAACCATGTACTGAACATTTCGTCCCCTATTTATACGGTACACGTTTCATTACACCCAGGTTTTTTTTACGCGGGAGATACGTACCTCGTTAAAAACCGCGTTAATTGGAAAATCCGCGTGAAAAAAACCGCGTTAATTCGAAAATCCGCGTAAAAAACCGCGTTAATTGGAAAATTCGCGTAAAAAAAACCATGTCACCTAATGATAGATATCAAATGGGACTATCCTTATGTAGAACGGAAGTAAAAAGTTGAGTGTTGCTCGCTTCCCAAAACTTGTAGTTTTTTCCTGCAATTTCGTTGGTTACTGGTAGCTATGGTTAAATCCACGTAAAAAATCGTGCAAAAAAAACCGCATAAAAAAACCTGGGTGAAAATTCTATGACAATGCGATTGTTATTGTTTTGATTCTGCAATGTTATTGTTATATAGTGATAAGTGTTTGCTGTTTGCTGAATATTCCCGATTGTTTATGATAAAACGGGTAAATACTTGACAATAAGTTTAGACATTAAATAGTCTTGCGTTTTCCAGGTACGGATCCAGGATATGTTGCGGATGTTATTAATGTCTAAAAAATTGTTTTTGGTGTTTTAGTTTTAAGGTTTAGTGAAATAAAGTGTTGATATTAAATCGATGTGTGTTGCTTTTTGTTAATTCCGATTGTTCGGACCGGGCCGTAACAGTATGAATAAGATAAAGTTAACTTTGGCTATTGGGTCGATAGTATCAATTCATCCTTGAAAAGGCGTCTCTTGCCTAAAATAGTTTGAACATCCCTGCTTTAGATAATTCATTTTTACATTCTGATAAATTTTTTTAGCCAAATCGGTCTAATAGATGCTGAGATATCGATACCACCAGCTGGAAAAACATGTTTTCGTGAAAAACGCATACAGCAAAACTATATCCCTTGCCTCATACTTTTTGGTGTGATTTACCAACGAAATCAAATATCGAAAAATCTTTTTAGGACAACATTTTTGAGGGCATAAGCTTCCCAAAAGTGCAAGAAATAAACAAAAATGATTTTTTCGACCTTCAAGACCGGGGTACTCCATTAATATTTCAAATTCTACATCAAAACTGTATTCGGATGGCTTTTAGAACTTGTATGGCTTAAGTTTTATCTTGTACTCCAGTGGTCAAATAACGTGAAAGCCATGACAGAAACAAAAGACCAAAAGCCTAACATTTACTGATAAATTTCGGGAAAGTCCATACAATAATTAAGGAACTCGCTCTCGCGGATAAACCGCACCGCGGATAATTGGGGTTCAACTGTACACTATAAAGTTATTGATGTTTTTTTACCCAAAAATTGAAGATTTCAAATTTAGTTTATTCAAATGCAAAAATGACAAATTGTTGAAAATTCCGCATTACGTATCATCAAATATGCCCTTTCAAATGCTGCCAATAAACACTTTTTATGTTTGTCCCAGAACGAAGGACAAACAAATGAAAAGGGCGTTTTTTGGGAAGAAACATCAATAACTTTGGGCAGAATTGAGATGTTGAAAACTTCTGAAGACTGAGTATGTAGAATTCGAAATATGAAAGTTATTGCAAAAAAAAAAAAGTATTTTCATGGAGACCCTAATGTAACATAGTGCAATGGCGATTGGAAAAAAAATATTGCTCTTCGAAGTAACTTAAAATAGCTGGAGCTACAACATTGTCGAACTATGTTTGCCTCTATCTATAAAGGTAAGAAAGTTAAATTTTAGATTTCACCTAAAATTTTGGTCACCTCATTTATGAGAACATGAAAATGAGCGCATGTGTAACAACTTTGTCGAAGAAAGTTTTTGTCTAAACAATAACTGCTAATCTCTAGATGCAAATTTTCATTTAAATTCGTTCCCTGGACCACTGTGGAGAGATGTAAAAAACGTGTTTTCTAAACGGTTTTATTTAGCTTGCCCTGTAATCTGTTTGTATGTTTGCATGTTTGTATGTTTGTATGTTTGTATGTTTGTAACATGTTTTTTTTCTTTCTTTATTAAAGAGATTTTCAGCCAAAGGCTGATTCATCTTTATGTAACATGTTTGTCTGTAGCGATGACCCACATTAATAGAAATTTGACCCCCTTCCTGTTGACCGATTGATCTGAAATTTGAAACACACCTTTATCTCTGTAGTCATTATAAAACTGCGTATTTAATGATCCTTAAAACCCAAGATAGCGGCCGCTACAAATTGGCGGATCACATATTTTCTCAAAACCTCATTAATATGGGTATCATATGAAAGGGCTTGCCTAGTAGAACACGGTTATTTATGAAAAATTCAAATCCAAGATGGCTGCGAACTACAAAATGGCGAACTACATATTATGTCAAAACCCCGTTAATATCGGCATCAAATGAAAAGGCTTGACTAGTAGAACACCGTTATTCATGAAAAATGCAAATCCAATATGGCTGCGACTACAAAATTGCGGACTACATATTTTCTCAAACCCCTATTATTATGGGTATCAAATGAAAGGGCTTGAATAGCAGATCACAGTAGATCATGAAAAATCAAAATCCAAGGTCACCGCAATCACAAAATAGCAAATTACTTTATTAAACGGTTTTATTTAGTTCGTATGTATGTTTGTATGTCTGTAGGGTTGTCCCACATTAATAAAAATGTGACCAATAGGAACTGACCGAATTTATAGAATACCTTTATCTCTGCTGTCATTTTAAAACTGCTTATCTTGAAAAATCCAATTTGGCCGCCGCTACAAAATAGCTGATTCCATATCATCTCAAAAAAAGGTTGATTTAGGTATTTGTATCAAACGAACGAACTTGACTTGGAGAACACACTATGTATTTTCTGCAATCCACTCAATATCGGTATCAAATGAAATTTTTTGACTGGTTTGGTTTTATTGTAGAGAAATATTCTAATGAAACAGATAATGTACTAAAAACTATAAAATAAAATAAGTAAAAAAAACTTTTTAAGTTAAACGGTTTTATTGTGATTAAACATAATAATGTACTAAAAGCTAGAAAATAATTAGGCAAGTAGCAGTTAGCATTTATCACACCTCTCCTTCATTAGTCTAGGGCATTGATAAGACTAAAATAAAATCGTGGGACATATGACGAAGTCGCTAATTGCGGATAATAGAAATCCAACGTGCTCCAAATGTATACAGTGAAAAAAGGTGAGAACGAATCGAGTCAGCAGTGTATTGATAAACAACGGAAAATTAGTTGCATACCTAATGTATGGCAATATAACGATGGGCTACGGGCAGCCTCATTGCAATTCATGGAGTTCGTTGTTGTCATCTATTGTTCTTAGTGAGCCAAGATAAACGAATCCGTTCACCCGCTTTGAGTCGCTGCTATCGATTACAAAGTTTTGTGCGCTCATCCGTTTTGCAGAACTTCTTCATGCGATGTATTTAGCGCTCTTTTTTTTTGGAAGCTTTTCGCTATTCTTGTGAACGATACAGCTGCTCCTTTTCACATTTTTTCTTATCAGTATTCCCGCTTTTATCCCGGAAGGGATAAACTTGTTGTTTTCCCTTCTCTAGGTATTGTCCCACGTTTGGTCTACCTACGTGTGTTTCCCCTATAATGTATTCAGTAGCACTGTTCATTCTTCGACTGACTTGAGGAGATGTATACGTTAGCTCCTAATCCGTGTGTTGTAAGCAAACGTCCGCATTCAAACTTTCCCGTTAAGAAGGCTCGCATTGAAATGCGTTAAACTTTTTTTAGTATTTGATAGAAATATGATATACACAAATAATAGGATCTCCATTGTTGCTATATTTTCATTTTCAACATCAAACAGTTTACATCGCGTTCATCTTAAGTATCACATAATCTACCTGTCTTGGAACTCTAGGCCCCAGCACAATCTCTAATTAGTAATGAACATTGGCTTACTAAATTTCCCATAGCCAATTATTGTTGGTTCATTCGCTCGCAACTGAGACTTACCTTCGCTCTTTCGGCCTACCCGTATCACGAGAACTCAAAATTCCATTACACTGGAAGCGCTAGAAGGTGGGTTTTTATTTTGAGCACAAATTAGAATTTTCCTCCCACCAATTATAGGGGGAGAATACCCTCATCTTCTGCATGCATAAGCCACTAACGAAAACAACACGACTCGCCTTTGATGTATGCCAGCCAGGCTTATCCGTCTCGACTTATAATGTATTATAATTTTGCCTTTTTAATTTAAGGCAACGTCTCAGGATTTCCGTCCATTATTGTTGTAAACATTTTGGGGGGACAAAATTGATGCTTGTTTTCATTTTGTTGAAAATCCAACTGTCCTGATAGTTATTACTTCGCCGTCAGTAGGAGGTAAAGGGAACCCCTACAAATCTGGAACTGATTTATCAGTTTTACGTTACTTTTTCGGTCATTGCAGCCGTTGCCATGATTATGCGCAAAGCATTTTTGAACGCAGTTTCCGAAACACTAATTAATGGTCCAAATCGATATTGACGGGATGAGAAGCTTCGACATCGATAGGGGTTATTGAGTGCGAGCCCTTGGTCCGAGATGACGACTCATGTCTGGAGTAACATATTGTTCAGAATATTCCGACAAAGTTCGGAAACTGAACTCACATCCTTTGGGGGTGACGTTGATTGTTGAAGGATTTCGCCACACGATATCGCTAGCATGGATGCAATCTATCTATTTAATTAAAAGTTGGCGTTTGTGATAGATTTTCACGTATAGCTAGATTACTGTATACCCAGAGATGTTCAAGCATTTCATTGACAAAGTTTTACTTCCACGCCATGGCAAGAAGGGAAGCGAAAGATAGGAGAAATTATTGATTAAAATTAGACATCGTTCGTGTACAACCAGCGTTGCCTGCCCACAACCGACAACAAATTCTTGGAGCAACAATAATACCGCGATAAAGTTTTGTGGTTGATTGTAAAATGTCATGAGCCCACCGCTTCATTTACAACTCGTACAAAGGTCGTAGCAGCACATCTGTTTATTGGAAGATAAAGTGCTTCCGATCCAAAGTTAGTAAATTCCGGGATAACGGGGAAGACACATTATGGGAACACATGCGTAACGAAGGGAAGTTCACTGGTTTACCCCCAAAGGCAGGGACAACTTTATACGTTGGCAATACGGGTCATAAACAAGTTTTATGTCTTTCGAAGACCTGTGTATAGTTAAGGCTTCTGTCTTAAGGTGGTTCATGTTGTTCAATGACACGCTCTCTAATGGGGGTATTTATTTTTCTGTAGGACAATGTGTGTGAAATATGCGAAAATTCAACATAAATATTGAATATTTCATCCTTGATCCCCGAGGGATGCTGTTTCAATTGATACCGTGTGATTTTCGATAATATTGTAGAACTAATAACCCAAAGGACGGCGCCAGTGGTTGTATGGTTAGCGTAACAGCCTCACAATCCGATCGGCCTGGGTTCAATCCCAGCTGGCGTCGTTGGGATTTTCTGAGGCGAAAAATCTCTGGTTACGTCTTCCTTCGGAGCGGAAGTAAAAGAAGTTGGCCCGGCTCATGAGTTGTTGAGTCTGATAGGTAGGAACAGGTGGAGTCGCCTCCCTGATGTCGGTGATTGGCACTAAAGTGGCGGAAATAGGCCGACGAAAAATAAGCGAAGATAAAAAAAAAAAAAAAAAATAATAATAACCCAATAACAATTGACAATAAAAATTCGTAACATGCAAAAACATACCAATACGTAGTTAGTATATGTGAAATGTGTTTACCACAACAATGCAATGAAAAAGTGCATGAGACTATTGTTCAACGGTTTATACCTGAGGTCTATGTTCTCCACTTCATACAGGTACGCTCGAAACAAAGAAGGAGAGGTATTTTTCGTCAACTTTGAGGTGTTAAAACTTTGAAAAATATTTTCTAATTTGAATTTTATACGGGGATTCAAGTTATTTATGTTATGAAGGACATCGGATTTCGTAGATAATGTGTATTTTGGGAGGATATTTGCAACTTGCACATTTGGGATGGATTTCAATTCAAGATACCGACTGGAATTTTGTATTGTTAGTAATTACACATATAGAAGAACCACTTCCAAAGCGAATGCCTTTAACACATCAGTTCAAAATCCACCAAATTATGGTCGTTTTCCTGGAACGATTTCTGAAGAAGGCATTTGAATTCCGTCTGGAAGATCTCGTTAATGATTCAAAATACAAGAGAAAATTTTAGCTTCTTTGCCATAACGTTCTCTCTTTCAGTGAGTTTGTATTTTCGGGTGAAATAGTTTTGCTATATATTAGGCTGTCAAAAAAGTCCTGCGGTATTTCCGCGAGGTGTCGTTGTAAGCGCGTAGTTCTAGTTGTATTCATTGTATTCATTGTAGCTTGTTGGAAAGGTATTTTTGCGCGCTATAGTATAGTCCTTGACAGTGTTTTGTTTGGTTAAGTCGTTCGTGAGTTATAGTGTCGCAAATATGGAGCAAAATAAAGAGAAAATCCGACATATTTTACAGTACTATTATGACAAAGGCAAAAATGCATCTCAAGCTGCCAATAAAATTTGTGCAGTGTTCTGGTGTAGAGGTCGTCGAAGATGCGCCACGCTCCGGAAGGCCTGTCGTCGAAAATTGCGACAAAATCGCTGAATAAGCCGAGAAAGACCGGCATAGTAGCAGCCGTAGCATCGGCCAAGAGCTGGGGATAAGTCATTAACCATTTGAAGAAGCTTGGATTCACAAAGAAGCTCGATGTATGGGTGCCACACACGTTGACGCAAAAAAACATCTTTGACCGTATCGACGCATGTGAATCGCTGCTGAATCGCAACAAAATCGACCCGTTTCTGAAGCGGATGGTGACTGGCGATGAAAAGTGGGTCAATTACGACAACGTGAAGCGCAAACGGTCGTGGTCGAGGCCCGCTGAAGCGGCTCAGACGGTGGCCAAGCACTCATTAACTGCCAGGAAGGTTCTGCTGTGTGTTTGGTGGGATTGTCAAGGAATAATCTATTATGAGCTGCTTCCCTATGACCAAACGCTCAATTCGGACCTGTACTGCCAACAACTGGACCGCTTGAAGGTAGCACTCATGAAGAAGAGGCCATCTTTGATAAACAGAGGCCGCATTGTCTTCCATCAGGACAACGCCAGGCCACACATTTCTTTGGTGACACGCCAGAAGCTCCGGGAGCTCGGATGGGAGGTTCTTTTGCATCCGCCGTATAGTCCGGACCTTGCACCAAGTGACTACCACCTGTTTTTGTTCATGGCGAACGAGCTAGGTAGTCAGAAGTTAGCCACAAAAGAGGCCTGTGAAAATTGGCTATCCGAGTTTTTTGCCAATAAGGAAGCGAGCTTCTATAACAGGGGTATTATGAAGTTGGCATCTCGTTGAGAACAAGTCATCGAACAAAACGGCGCATATTTGACTTAAAACAGATGATTGTAACTAATTTTATGAACAAATGAAAATTTAAAAAAAATACCGCAGGACTTTTTTGACAGCCTAATATTATAATACGAAAATTTTGGTTAAAATTGATAAACTAGCCAAACTTGGAAAGCATTATTGTATTTTGCAATCTCAAATGCGAATTTTGTCCAGTATTGAATGACGTTTCTATTAATCGTATTTGAATTTTTTATCGAAAAAAAATTATATCTTTTATATCGAATTTATATGAATATGAGTTGTATGCTTGTCTCTATCGCATGAACTAATAACAAAAATCATATTTCTTTAGTTCAACTATTTCTTCTAGCGGTCGCCATTTTGTCAAAAAACATGTTTTTTACTTATCCGAGGTTCATGCGATAGCGGCATCCTCACTGATTCAGAATCTGTTTGATTTTTTTTGTTTCCGATAACCAGAAGGGTTGGAATCGTGTACGCCATGACAGAACTTTTTTTGAACCCCCCCCCTCCCCCACCACTTTATCAGCTTGTAACCATTCTAATTGTGAATATTTTTTTTTCGTTCAATTTTAGTTTTATTCTTGAACGATAGGTAAAAAAAAATTAAAGAATCGGTGGTAAAAATATTCGTTGTTATATTTTATTGTTGCTCGAAAAAGCTTTCGAAATTCGTGCCTCTACACTAGAATACCCCCTTAACACGTTCGTTACCCGGCGCGATCCTGTTGAATTTCTTACTGGACCCTTATTTGACTGTTGATAGTTTGAAAATAACTAAAAAAATAAATGAAACGCAATGATAAGAAATAAAGCAATAATAAGGCAATTGAGGGATCGGTAATAAGGATAAGATTCCAGCATAAGAAAGGCTTAGAAACTTTGAAAAGAAAAGTCGAACTTTGTTTAAAGACAACTTTTACATGATCTAGCAAATTTTGTTTTTGAAATCCTCAAACGCACACCATTAAAACTGACAACAAAAAAACTTGATAATATCGTATAATATGGTTTTCGCAAGAAATAGCAGGGCAAGTCATCCGAAATATAAATAAAAAATACGAGGAGCATTCAGAAACAACTGTCAGTGATTTTTTTTATGAAGAGGCAACACTGGTTACGGTTGAAATGGCCTCGGGAGCATGTAGAGCATGGCTTTTTGTTTTCAGAACAACTGCCAGTATTGTCCCTACACTCGTTTATAGCGGATGAGTATATGTATTTTGAAATCGTGTTGGATTTCGCCTCCGAGGTTTTCGCTATGTGTGACGCGACGTTTAAAAATGAACAACGTTATGCGATAAAATTTTGCCTTCGCTTGGGTAAATTTACATTATGCCTTACCCTCCTGACTCCTCATATTTGGCTCCCTGTGATTTTTCGTTGTCTTCTGAGCTGAAAAAATACCTTAGAGGCCGTCAATTCATCAAGAATATATCAGTAGTAAAAGCATCGGAGGCGATTTTCAAAAAGCTCGGCGAAAACTTCTTTTATCAGACCTTCCAAAAAGTGGAAAACTCGCTGGAAATCGTGTATTTTATTGGAAGGGAAGTACTTTGAAAGCTTGTAATTGAATTTTTCGAATAAATGCATTTTTCGATTTTACTGACAGTTGTTTCTGAATGCTCCTCGTACGATCATTGATAATTTTCTTTTTCAATAGCAAAATTTCCAAGAAAAAAATAAGATAGATATTACATCATTAACACCAAAAACTCGACATTCTCTGGTTTTCTTTTATCGATGTTCATTAATGTACATAAAAATCCATATTAATAATACCATATTTACAGAAATATTCGATCGGTCGCCTTTTTTCGTTCGTTTGTTGAGTTTGACTGAATACGATAAGAAGTCATCATCTTACAGTGCATTCTTAAACTTATGTTCATATGTAGCTATCTGCGCTATACAGAAATACGAATGAGAAGTAACATAATCAACTATGTACAGGAACAGATTACGTAATAGTATTAAAAAAGATTTGCAAAAAAAAAGGTAATCCAGTATAAAAAATGTGTTTATCAATACAAAATCATTAAATTATCATATTTATGGATAGCTGGCTTTAGTGATCAATATCTCGCGTAATATCGATCATACAATTTCAGGTATAGGCTCGTTGTAAAGGTGAAATTTCACACATTTTTTTGCCGTTTTTTGTTTGTTCCATTCAGTTGTGAATTATAGGGTGTGAACAATGGAGGTCAACAAAGAGAAAATTCGGTACGTTTTACACTTTTTCTTTTATAGATGTGAAATGCAAGCCAGGCCGCTGAAATTGCGATTGGTTTGTATTGTGTGGATACTGTAACAGTCAAATACGTGCAACTTAATTTTTTTTTTATTTCTTTAAAAAAAATTTTTGCATTTTTTTTCTAATTTTTTTTTCAATTTTTAATTTAAGTGCAATATATTGAATTGAGATCTCTACTGTCAACAAATGAACCGTTTGAAGCTAGTGATTGACCAGAAACGTTCAAAACTGGCTAACAGATGAGGTTCTGTGTTCCATCAGGACATCGCAAGGCCACAGATTTCCGAGAGTTTGATTGGGATGTTTTTGTGCATCCATCATATAGTCCGGACCTGGAATCAAGCGATTACCACCTTTTCCTCGCATTGCAAAATTTCCGGAGAGATAATAAATTGGGATGAAGAGAAGACGGTAAAAATCTATTGCTATAGTTTATCGACAATAAGGACCAAGACCTCTATGAAGAAGACATTATGAAACTACCTTTAGAATGACAACCAATTTTGCAACAAAATGGTGCATATTTGACCCAAATCGGAAAATCCGAAGCATATTAAAAATAGAATTTCACCCAAAAATAATGGATTACTTTTTCCCCAACCTAATATTATCATCTAACAAATTCAAGCAAATGATAATAAAAAAAAGTATATCGAAGTATATTAAGTATAACAATATATCAACTAGTCCTACGTCATTCCATTTATGTCCTTGTCGTTTTTTAAATGAGGGTTGTTTTTTCCAAAGAATTATTAAAACTGTATAAAACGGTATAATTTAACGTATCGTTGAACCAACTTACACAACGCGAAATATATAAAACAACTGGAAGCACTTGTGTTTTTGGAAAAAAAATATTCGAGATACTTAAGCCTCCTTTATATTATACTAGAAAATCATCATAAAAATGGAAACATTCTTCTGAACAGTCTGGTTCTAAAGCTAATGTATTTATCGCATCTCTGGTATTCTCAAACTTAGTGAACCCTTTCCAAACGGTACAATGTTTTACAAACTGGAAAATCATACCACATGTAAAAAAATACATTTTTCAAACGCCGCCAAACTTTCAAGGTTATTTTGGAAATTGTAATCTTCCTTCGCGACAGACAATAGCAAATATATGAAAATTCTTTACATATGGGTAGTGGGGGCAAATTGGTCATGGGGGGCAAAGTGGTCACCTGCTTGTTTAGTAGTATAACTATTGACTATTGACACCGTATTGATAGGTACCTTATGTTTGAAGAATTTAATGAGTTTCGAGTCACCTTGTACTTCAGTAGAGCTGTCGCATATCGGAATATAAATAAAAATAGAAATTGCTCTCTCGATAACCATTCGGCCGTAGTTCTGTGCGCATGGTATAAGGAATTTCTCGAGATATTGAGTTTATTCAATCTGATATGTTGGACAAATCATCAATTTGGACGACTGTTCACACATTCTATGGGACGTGAACATATATTTTGTTCAATTTCAGCGATTAATTAGCATAGAAATTACTTTGATGTTTGGGGGCAAAGTGGTCATAGGTGCATAACGACTTACAATGTCCTGCTTACTAAAGCTAATATATCTCATCACATTCTGCTCTTGAAGAGGTTCCTTTTGTGGCTTTGATCCTGGAAAAATATGCCACTTCAACTGAATCAAGCCTCATTATGCGGAACGTTATGTGTTTCTTTTTGTATGTATGAGAAAATTTGAATTGAGACTCTACGTGAATAGACTAAGCTTATTTCATACATGTACCTACTATATGAAATATGATTTGAACAAATTTGGACGGAAAAAAAGGGATAAATCAATCCCATTTAGCTTGATATCGCACGATATCGCACGAGTGACCACTTTGCCCCACTAGGTGACCACTTTACCTCCAAGCAAAAATAATGTTCGATTTTTCACCTTTTTTTTTTCTAATTATGAAAAATGTACTATTTTGAATTTTTATAGTAAAAGCTGTATGCTATTTTGAACAACAATGAGTTGAACTATAATATTCTTAGAAAAGCGGGAATTGTAGCGGTATGTGGACGCTGGAAATGGACATATTCCTTAGGGTGACCACTATGCCCTCACTTTCCCTATACGTTAACGTGGTAGTTAACAGTATCCACACTTTCGTACTGCAGCAAATTGGTATGAAGAATGATTTTTTGAAAATACTCATCTCATACTTAAAGTAACACGATACATTTTCGACATTTTCTTGAACACGAGAAAACTAGAGAACAATAAGACGGATAGCGGGGGTAAAATGGACAAGTGGCTGACAACTCTCTTGACTCTGACAATGAATACTGATCAAGAGTGGAAAAAGGAAACAAGAACCGAAAATCTAATATGATTCCGCGTGTGGATGTGATTTTTGCGGCTTCGATACCATTTCGAGTGGTTTAATTCCAAAATTCAAATCGCTGATGGTTATATTTTGGTTTGTGGGTTAATGGAGAAACGATATTAGGTATGTACGGAAAAGCAAATTCTTTTGTGAGTGGAAAATTTAAATTATTCAAACAAATGTATTGGTGAAACGGACAGTGTATTTGGACAGTAGGAGTGAGAGGAAATGTGAAAAGTCTGTTTATTTTAATTCTAAGGAATGTCTTGCGTCTATAAACGGAAATCAAATCGCTAAAGGTGGACTGTCTTGAAGCTGACATGAGCTAAAAGCAAAATAGTTGAGCGTCTGTCCGTGTATAATGCACACTATCATTACTAGGTGGATTAATTCAGTTTTTTCATCATTTAACGGACATTCGTGATGAGTTCAGACCTCAATTGAATAAAATTATTTCTCTCACGGGTAATAAACTTCTACGCTTCGTATATTACAAGCCTGTCCAATCGGAAAAAAAGTTTTACATTTTAGTCTGTTTTGATAAAGATAAAATAATTGAAAAACACTTTTTTTGTAAAATATTTGGCCAACTATTTCGAAAAACAGTATATTGAATTGTAAAAAACTGCATTCAAGTTTTGGGAAACATGAGTTTACAAAGATACAATTGAAGTTCTTCTTAACATGTCCGTCTTACCACCACTTCCCTCATGTTTGTGTGCAAATCACATGTAACTTCTCGCGAAAATTGGAAATGAGAACGATGCATTATCATCGTCATGATTACGCCATGTCGATCATCAAAGAGGATCTGTTCTTAGTGATGGGGTAAATGTTATAGCATTTGTAGGTTTGTAATTCAATTTGGATGTCGAAAGCCATGAATAAATAAATAGAATTACACGATTAGATAGTCTGGTATGATTAATGGGAACCGTATGCCTTTGACATTTTTCGATGTCAAACGCTGTGTGTTTTTCCCTAGTATTCAGTACTGTAGTACACTTGATGTGATTTTTAATCCATTTGAACTACTTTTTTTGATATTTATAAACTAAAACAAAACGAGAATATGATGAGATTAGAAGTGAACTTTTATGTGATTATTTTTCAATTTATTCGTAGATTCAACACGTAAATCATTGCGATTGCCACGGATTGCGTCACCAAAATAAGGGTGCCTCTTGTTTGTATATACGTTTTGCCGGAAGCCTTTTGTCTCCCCTCGGGGCTTAGGAGATGTTCCGAAAATAAAACCACCCATTCGGTGCTTCCAGCGGTCTTAGCAAAACATACCTTTCCGCCGTTCGCCAGCATCGCCAGCAATCTCACTTCTTCACAGCACACCGCACAAACAAATTACCGTCCATCACAATCGGTTCTTTCCCCCATCTGCGGGGCACATACCGGTGACATTTTCACCACCGGAGGATTACTCGGTCCTACTACACCGATTCAATCATTCAAACACGCACGATATATTCCCTAACTAATTAACTTGACGAGGACTAAACAACAAACGCGGAACGGAATTAGCTTCCACGAAATTGGACAATAACATTACCCGGTTCGTGCCGAAACTAAGTTGTCACTGAAACAAATGTCAAAATCACACGCCTTGCGTTTAGTTGGAAGAAACAGAAGTAACTAAATCGCATTGTGATTTCTAGTTTCGGAGTTTAGATTCCTTAAAGTTTATTTTCACATTCTTTTAGTTTTAATCCAGTGGCAAATAAACTGAATAGAACTAAATCCCATAGAAAACCCCATCTCATAAATTAATTAATTTGTCTAGTTTACGTTCATTGTAAACAGCGAACGAAAATTCTATTACATTCTACCCGTTCGATTTTAGTGACATGAAGTTTTGTCTCAAAGCCAAAATCGAACTTATGAAATTCGACTTATTATCAGAACGCAAAATACACGGATTAAACTTATTGGGGATAAAATTGGACAGCTTATCATGTTGTCACGGTTCGATTTTTGCAACATTAAATTTCCGAGCGTATTACCAAAATTGAACAACATTAATTTATATTGCTAATACTGACAGAACTTCATTGGCAAACAAACTTCTGTACAAAAAAAACTATTTTTTTATGAAAATTCGTTGTGGACTAACACTACTTTGGCCGTTTTGATAAGGTTCATACTCATTCATTTATGCTGTTAGATTACTGATGCTATTGCAAATCCTAGGGTAAAAAAATCGAAGGTTCTTTTTCCTCGTGTAATAAACCTAAACAACCGACAATTTATCACACACGGTTATCAGATTGAATATTTAAGTCCCGCGAACACGAATTCGGGACCAGCAGAAGGCGTCCGTTGTTGTTCTCCTGGAAACTAACTCCGAACAAAAGCTAATCCGTTCGAGACAACCGAACCTAATGCTACAGTTGTTATTACTACCCTGAATTCGTTATGGCGAGAAAATAATTACATAATAACATTTGGAATGGCATCCATAATGGGAACGGAAAAGCTAGGACAAATATAGTAGCAACGCACACAGCTCTTTATGATGATGGAGGCTTTGGTGACAAACTTAGTAATGATGATAATCGAATGAACCCTACTGAAACGTGTTCGTGGTACGGAAGGAGGAGTTGATGGATTTCCACATCGCTAGGCGATAATGAATCATATTGAGGCCATTTACCCGTATCAACGAAACCGGTATGCGTGTTGGCTAAATTGTGACTTGTAATTATAGTTGTACTTAACCAAACATATAATTAACGCTCCGAACAACGGAATACTCGTGTTGAACAGTATTTAGTGGATCAGGCAGAATATAGGGAAAATCAGGGTAAAATGGACATTCCCTGATTTTTTCAGTTAGAAGCATTTTTTTTACAAATTTCACCTGCACACACATGCCATTTCTCACGTTTCGAGTCACCATAACTGTACTTGATTGACAAATCACAAACCCAAATGTATTATATGGATATTTTATAGATAGAAAACATTAAAATAAACTCTTTCGCTTGAATGTAATTTTCAATTCCAAGGGGAACTGGCAGATTATTTTCCAGCAACGATTATATATTTCAACATTTTCCTCGATACTGGAAGCCCACCAGTGGTTAATGTTAATTCGATAACCACCTGTTAATAGCACTTGATTGAAACATATTTGGTCACAGTGTTACATGGATAGAAAACATTCAAATAAACTCTTTCACATGAATGTATTTTTAAATTCCCAGAGGAACTGGCAGATTATTTTCCGGATCTTTCTCGATGCTGAATGGCATCCAAACGGAAAGAATTCCGTACGTGTATGTGTGTGTGTAGCGGCTGCTTCGATGGTCACCTTCTCTTCTCCTGAAGGATCGGTTTCCCTGTGCTCCCTTACAGTTTCAAACAAACTGCTTGCGTTTCAGGGCAGATCTCGATCCTTCGCCGTCCAGCACCCTCAGCAACGATGTTGTCTTGTCGATGTCCTCACGAAAAATGAATGTGTCTCACCACCAGAATATCGCTTAAGTATGCTTTTTGTGTGTGATTGAATCGAGAGAAGATGTGGTTTACGATGGCAATTTGGAAGGCAAACTAGAGGGGAATGAACTCTCTGAGCTCGAAACTTTCGGCGACTGAGCAATAATCGATTGCGGGCGCATACAATATTGGATACGGAAATATCCTACTGATGGGGAAGAATAATCTTCAGAGGCTTTCCTGCTAATTACACTTGGTTGAAAAATTACAAAATCAAATGTATTTGATCGCTGTGTTATATGGTTAGAAAACATTAAAATAAACTCTTTCACATGAATGTATTTTTAAATTCCCAGAGGAACTGGCAGATTATTTTCCAGAAATGATTAGATCTTTCCGGAACTTTCTCGATGCTGAATGGCATCCAAACGGAAAGAATTCCGCGCGTGTATGTGTGTGTAGCGATGTCTTCCCGGGGAACCGTTTGTGGCATCACTCTCCTTCTGATGGATTCCCTTCTGGCTTAGGGTGCACAAACAGGCTCTTGGTAACACCGTTCATCCGCGCTTTCATGATAAACGAAGAGCTTCACTACAACAGCGACAACATGCTCCAATCGCTGTTCAATTAGAACTGAGTGGATTCCCGAGCAGCGCTCGCTTATATACCGATTGGTGATTTTAAAAGCCTGTTTTGAAAGCAATTTTGAGACTATTCAAACAGGTTTTTGGATCAAAAAGTAACAAGTATAGAACGCGTAGACATTTTATCTTTCGAATGAAGTGTTTATCATACCATTTCGTTCAGTTGTTTAGGAGCTATTAACGCTCAAAATCTCGGTTTCCGGCGTAACGCTTTCGTTTTCGAAACTTTGATTTTACACCCCGGTATAGAAATGAAAGACGTAGTCCTACGTCAAAAATTTTTACGTAGGACTACGTCTTTGATTCCTATATAGGGGGGTCACTCTACGAAAAATGTAACGTTTTATTAAGAGTTTTCAAATGCATACTACGCAGAATCGTTCTTACGATATATATTATAACATATACCATTAGACGGAAAATTTATCCAAAACATTTTTCGCCTTAGGCATCAACAGTGAAAATAATTAAACAAGTGAGCAATTTAACAAATAAGAGAGGTATGTTTTGCGAGCGAATGCGAAGGTGAATCATGTATTATGCATTCTTTCATTCAGCTTTTCTTTCGTTCCCATGAATGTCGTATGCAACATAAAATTGTGTGCAATAGTTCATTCTATCAAACAAGTTAGCAAGACCTTTTTTGAATCTAATAAGAAATCAGATGCAAGATTTCATACATCACTCAAATTTCATGCAAGATTTCATCGATGCAACGAGGAAAGTGTCGCCCATACAGTGATCGTTAGTTGACCCCTTGCCGTATGATTTGATTTCCAACAACAGGGCCCAAACACGAGCACATTGAATCGTCCCGATACTCTGTTGAGTGTGTGCATCTTATTTATGGTAGCAGTCTCGCATACATTACATTATCCATTTTACATCAATAGACCACGAGTGAGGTTCGATTTTGTACGTTCTGGCACAGTCTAATCGCAACGAGTGACGTTATACGTGAAGGGGTTAATTGGGCCGGAAAATCAATACAATTATCGAATTTCACTCGCTAACTGGACTGAAAAACAGCAAAAGCTATACTTCAAATTGAAGATGACATCTATTATTGATACATAACGGCTTTGCTAACTGGGCTAACGTACGCCCAGTTATAGATAAGTTCAGTTGAAGATAATTCAGTTAGTGAATGACTTCTGTGTATGACGGGGTGACGAACATCTTAAGCGAGTGTCATCCGGGCTGCGGCGACATGGGCAATTGTACAGCTTAAATGATATCAATACTAGGAGGGTGGCATCGATTATCATTCAAGGACTTCTTGAGACCGACATTACATCGCATCACAAAAATGAAACGAAATGGAATATTAATAATCTTTATGACTCATATTCATAATTCTCAATGACTCAATTCCTTCTATGATGGATTGAGCCGTAGAATCAATATGACTTGAGCTCGAATTATCCGAAAAACGTGAATTCTGATTTAACAAACGAACGGGATTCACAAGAAAAAAATGGCGTTTGGTAGGCAGATGAAAAAACTCATTTATACGAAAACTAGAATAGGCGTTTCGTTCGAATTGTTTAATTTTCGAAAATTCGAATGGATAGATTTGATTCGAACGAATTTCATATGTGTTTTACCTCAAAATATAACGAAATCGTTTCATGTGTATTTTTTACCTCAAATATAACGAATTCGTAAGTATTTTCAAATGGTTTTTTGTTTCTTCCCCAAAAAATTAATGATCGATGTAATCAATGACGATATTTTTTTTTGTTTGCTGATCCACATATACTTCATCTACCATTCCACCCTTTTATGTGTTTAAGTTAAACTAACAGATGTCTGGATAATGAAAAGAATTACATTTAAAAATGGGTGGGTTATATCTATGCTATAACCGCAAGGTTGACGTGGGACTATCTTAGCTTAGTAACCATTTGTATGTATTGATTGCAGTTTGCATGTATTTGCAATAGCGATTTCCCCAGACACCTTGGTTTAGAAGTCTTTATAGGTAATCAGATTTCAGTCGGAACAAAAATACTCCCGACCTGCATGAATTTGCAATCCCAATTTCCCTGGACACCTTGTTTCTGAAGCCTGTGTTGGGGAAACATATTTTAGTCGGAACAAATTGCCCTCGACTTGCATGTATTAGCAATGCCAATTTTCCCTCGCTCCATGGATTTGAAGTCTATGGTAGGGAAACACATTTCAGTCGGAACAAAAATGCCCCCGAATTGCATGTATTTGCAATGCTAACTTTCCCACGCTCCTTGGACTTGAAGTCTGCGTTAGGGAAACGCATTTCGGTGGGAACAAAAGCTGCCCCTACTTTCATGTATTTGCAATGTCGATTTCGCCAATGCTGCTTGGTTTTGAAGTCTGTGTTAGGGAACATATTTCGGAGAGAACAAAAGTCCCCCTACTTTAATGTATTTTCAATTCCGATTTCCCCAACGCTGCTTGGTTTTGAAGTCTGTGTTGGGGAAACCGTAAATCGGGCCAATCAAAACGAGGCAGTTAGGGCGTTTAGATAACGCTTAACATTTTACAGTTATTCAATTATTTATCTAATGAAAAATGACATTTTATTAATTGCGATAGATGCGTAGAAATATTCCTTATCAATTGATGCAAACATCTTTCCGATCCAGTAGAAAAGTGTTATAAGCATTCGAAATCTTGCATTTTTTCCTGCATGTTCAGTGTTTATGTTTTCATTTTACCCCCCATATATTCCGGTTAGACGTAGTCCCACGTCAAAAATAACCGTTCTGAACAATCACAGTCCTACGTCAAACTACCGTCCGTGCCCATAGGCTCAGACCCTTCTACTTTTTTCGTTTTTGCATTTTTGGGAAGCTTATGCCCTCAGAAATGTTGTCCTTAAAGGATTTTTCGATATTTGATTTCATTGGAAAGTTACAGCCAAAAGTATGAAGTCACCTCAAGGGATGTAGTATTGCTTTAGGAATTTTAAAACGCGTTTTTCTCGAAACCATGTTATTTCAACTGGTGGTATCGATATCTCAGGGTCTACTCGACCGATTTGGCTAATATTTTTTATCAGCACGTAAGAAAGAATTATCTAAGGCGTTACATAGCCGTTTTTTGATATCTAATTTTTTCGATTTTTTAAAAATCGCTATTCAGAGATTTTTCATGAAAAATAATCAATTTTTAACCGTTAGCCGTTTCGGAAATTTTCAGAATTTTCTAAAACCCCTACGTAACGCTTTAGGTATTGTTCTAAAGATTCAAAATATTCATTGGAATTTGTTCTACGACACCCCGTTGCTTCAGAACCGATACCACCAGCAAGATACCGATTTTCAGACAGCATCTACGCATCCAGCTGTCAACCGCGTTATAATCATTATTCGTACACTCCAAAAATGGAAAATACATCTACAAATATACCTTAAACAATAACCAAAATACACGAACACTTAACTTTATTCGCAACATCCGAAAAAAATCCACGAAAATTCATTATTCTCCGACCTTTCAGACAGGGGTCCCCCCCTAAAGGGAGAGTGGCGCAAAGCGGTCAAAGTTTGAGTTTTTTTGAAAATCGAAAAGTTACCCAAGGGGGAAGTAGGGAAACCGGAGATTTCGAATTTTTTTATGCCAAATGCCTTAAAATTGCATGGAACGTCGAGATCTAGTGTCATCTCGAAAAAAAAAATTGTCAAAAATCGACACTCTAGGACTTTTATTCGGAATACGAGACGAAACGTATGGTTTTGGGTACCAATAAAAATAGTTATCTCGATTTTTCAACTTGCTCCGAAATGTTGATTTGCACGTTAATGTACCCTATGTAAAATATAAACTCATTCGAACTTCATTTATTAGGGTAATAGACATTAAAATTTGAGTTTTTTGAAAAACAAAAAATCACCGAAAATCGTGGTTTTCAAAAAAAATTGTTGGTGCCAAACGTCTTAAAATTGCATTACTCGGCGTGATTTTTCGATTTTCAAAAAACTCAAACTTTCACCGCTTTGCGCCACTCTCCCTTAAATCCTATTGAGCTGATATTTCACATAGGGTGTTTTTTCGAGGTGGTGAGCATTTTGTATAGGTAACATTTTGAAATTTTAGGGTCGATTTTTTCCCATACATTCATTGGCACCCTAATGGATAGTCTTTTAGTACTTTGAAATTATTAGAACAACTTTTCATTCGTTTCTCTAAAGGTGTCGGTTTTACCCCGACAGGATGTCGATCTCACCCGCACTCCCATTTATTTCACATAAAAACATCAATTTTTGTATTCTTTAAAAATTCGAGTTCCACGAAAAAAAAAAATTAGATGATAAATGAAGCATGTTCTTTAAAAACTCAAATTCCTGGTATATATTTGACAGAATGTATTATAAGGTTTTAAATTGGTTTAATAATAATCATTACTTGATTCTAATTGATTTTACTAACATACAAGAATACTTTCCGATTTCTTGAATGTCGGGGAAGTCGATTTTTTTGTTGTTGTCTCTGAAGACTTTATTCAGATCGGAGGATTGTAGGCAAAAATATATTCACTATATTTGCTTCCTTCTGAAAGCTTCTTGTAAAATTTGAGCAGATCCGTGCAGAGTTGGCAAAAACAAATCTAATGCTGGCAAAGAGATCAAAGTCCGTCAGCAAAAATGAATAATTCGCACCATAATTGAGAATCAACTAGTGAGACTGCAGATTTGTGCGTTTTGCGTCATTCATGGGTTCGGTGTGATCGAGTCAAATTCCGGATGCAACGCAAATGGACGCTGCTGCACAACAATGTTGTGTTCATTTCGGATAAATTCTCACCGAACTCACCGATTTTTTTTTCGGAATGACACCAGATCTCGACGTTTCATGCATTTTTAAGTCATTTGACATCGAAAAATTTTTCGATTTTCCAAATTTCCTTTACTCCCCCTTGGAAGATTTTCGAGGCTCAAAAAAAAAATCAATACTTTGAGTGCTTTGAGGTGCCCCTAAATCATGTGCGATTGAGCTGAAACTTTGCACAGATTATTTTTTTGGACCAATAAACAAAATGTACATGGTCGGTTTTTGAAATTTGACATGACCATTTTCGCTGCCACCCTAATGTACATATTCAAAGATAACGATACCCATGATATTGGATTGCTCTGAGAAGACCGTCCACTCTAATATATTTGCATATGAAATTGGATTCGAGCAGCCAAAATTCAAGTTAGATGGCTAATTATTGGTGAAAGTAAAATCTCATGTAGTATACGACCAATTGAGTAAGCATATGAATAAAAGTGCACCTGTGGCCGAGTGGTTAGCGTCCCACACTATCATGCCGGGTGTTCGGGTTCGATTCCCGTTCTGGTTGGGGGATTTTTCGTCAAAGAAAATTCTTCCGGGTTGCACTGTGGTTACGCGTATTCTAGAGCTTGCCACTCCAGAGTACATTCAAGGCGTGTTATCCGGCATAGAAATCTCAACCAAGTATTAATGAACGACGCTAGTTAATGAATACGTTGAGACGGCAAAAGATCCACAGGGAACGTTAACGCCATTCAAGAAGAAGAAGATGAATAAAAGTGGAAGTGAATTCAAATTCACAATGAACGCAATAATCGGGAGTTGTTCAATTCGAATTATCACCATTTTTTTCTTCGCAGAATTAAAGGTCAAATATTATCAGGCATCTCCATAATCGATTTTTTTTCACCACAAGAACATACATTGAGACTTTTTTCTTTGGATCATTTCACATGTGAATACCAAATTCCAATGATGTATTTTCTTACTTGCTCGGTGGCAATGCTATTCAGATGCCTACCATGTGTCAAGTCGAAATTGATTGGATATTTCATTCGGTGATGTGGCATCGCGATACGACAGTTCGCTATCCCTCAACGGAACAACGAAAATCGGAAAAAAAATCACAAATCACAAGTCAGAAGGTTGTGAGACGTCGGAAAATTTTAATACGAAGGTTCAGTGGATAACAGAATAAAACGAAAATCACTTTCTCGAAACTCGAAAACTACCATGTGAGGTCTGTAAAAACTAATAAAGTCGCTCGTTTTGTACCCTGCCAGCAGCAAGAGCTTGGGAAAAGTCGATCTTTATAAACAACATTTCAGCTCCCATACGACACACGTGCGAAAAAAAACTGAACTGAAGCCAAGAAACTTTATGACAACATGTTACATGGGGGTTGATTGCGTGGTTATGTATAATGAATCGTGCGTGTTGCGTGCGTGTGTGTGGCTCGGAAGGCACGCAGGATGTGGCTGGCACGTAGCGGCGGATGGAACAGAACGCCCGCCAGAGCTCACGAGGGTCAACGATTGCGTAGAGGTGAATATCTTATTCTTCTGTGAGTCAGCTAGCGTGTAGCATGTGGCCGATTCGTTGAGATGGTGGTGGTTAACTTGAATAAATACTGAACTTCGTTAATATAACGTTTCTTATTTGGTCATTACTTACTTTGATCGATTCGCAGCATCTACCAACCTCCAGAACGAATGGATCATGTGAAATCAAAACCAAAAAAAATTTTAGGAACAGAGTGCGAAGTCGAAAATTTTAGATGATTTTTGAAATGCTGTAATTTTGTGAAAGTAAAAAATATAGATAACTGTATGAAAACTCATCAAAACGAAAGTTACGAATCGTTCATTTCTTCTATTTATTCCTTTCTAGTGCAAATTATGCTCCACCTCACATATTTTATCCGTCTGTTACTAAAACAGTCTATCACATCTGTTTTTCCCATCATAGCATCTGAATCGGTTTAATCGGTTTAGGGCAAGAAAAAAAAATCTTCTTCAAGAAACTGTTGAATGTTGAAGCGAGAAACAGAATGATTGGGCTCTGTAGATGGTGATTCTAGGATTCCAGTACACACCGGTGCTAAGTATTTGTTCATTAAATTTATAAAATTATATAATTTTATTATTATTATACTTTATTCTATTTATAAAATTTATAAAAATGGACAAATATTGTAGAAAAACTGTGTCCTTTTTATATTTCTTAGTTTAGCGTTGTACAAAAATGATGCTATTTAAAAAAAAATATATTTTAAAATTGATGAATTTCGATATAAATCTACAATAAAATAATTTGGATAGTTTGACTATTGAGCAATTCCAATTGAAATTGTCCTAAAATGCAGATTCAAAAAACATGTATTTTTGATTCGCATGAAAGTTTGTGTTCCGTTTGGGTTGGAGGAAATATGAGCTTTCCACAGCAATTGAGATTTTTTTTTGACTCAAATGTGACTTTTGAAAAAGGTGTGTCGATTTTAGTAAGAGAAATCTTTGATAATTTATATCTCAAAAACTATGAGTCGTATCGAAATAGTGTCTTAGAAAGAGTTATATAGTATTGATGTTAAAATGTGAAAAAAATATACACTGAGCAAAAAAAATAGTACTCTTTTTTTATTAAAAAAAAACTTTAATTTGCAATATCTGAAATATTTATTTTTATTTTTTTTAAATTTTTTTCATACAAAATAGAAGCCATGTAGAAAATTTAAAAAATGAGTCCAAGATGGTACAACTTGTTTTGACAAACTTTGTGAAACATCGAATTTTTATGAACTTTTGAATCATCAAATTTGTGTAAGTTAACTATCATTTTTAGCCACAAATAATAAATTCTGATGTGAATTAAAACAAAAAAAGCTTTTCATCAATCTCCTTCCAAATACAGCCATTCTCGAGATATTTGAAAAAAAAACAATTCTAATTTATTGTCTTTTCTTTACTATAGAAAGTTGAAAAACATTTGAAGACATGTGGCTTAAAACTCATAAACATAACATGGGTAACTCCTAAACATATATTTTTACCATAATGATGTATTTGTAAAAGTTGTTGAAAATGATAAGCAAATTCATAAAATATTACACATTTATATTAAATATTAAAAGCAACATAAACATATTGAAAGAGCCTATATATATATATATATATATATATATATATATATATATATATATATATATATATATATAAATATGTATATAAATGGATTTCTGTCTGTCTGTCTGATTCTTATGGACTCGGAAACTACTGAGCCGATCGACATGAAAATTTAAACATGTGGCTTAAAACTCATAAACATAACATGGGTAACTCCTAAACATATATTTTTACCATAATGATGTATTTGGAAAAGTTGTTGAAAATGATAAGCAAATTCATAAAATATTACACATTTATATTAAATATTAAAAGCAACATAAACATATTGAAAGAGCCTATGTATATATATATATATATATATATATATATATATATATATATATATATATATATATATATATATATATATATATATATAAATATGTATATAAATGGATTTCTGTCTGTCTGTCTGATTCTTATGGACTCGGAAACTACTGAGCCGATCGACATGAAAATTGGTATGTAGGGGTTTTTGGGGCCGGGGAAGATTTTCATGATAGTTTGAGACCCCTTCCTTATCTCTAAAGGGGGGCTGCCATACAAATGAAACACAAATTTCTGCATTACTCGGGAATTAATCAAGCAAATGAAACCAAATTTGGCATATGGAGGTATTAGGGTGCAATAAACAAGAACGGCTGCATTTAGAAGGAGATTGATAAAGAGTTTTTTTTTAAATTTTAAATCACATCCGGATTCACAATTTGTAGCTAAAAATGAATGTTATGTTAACATACAAAAATTCGAAGTTTCAAAAATTCATTAAAAATCGATGTTCCACAAAGTTCGTCAAACATAGTTTTACCATCTCGGACTGATTTTTTAAATTTTCTGTATTTTATATGGAAGAATTAAAAAAAATAAAAATCACACGTTGATATTGCAAATTAAAGTTTTCTTTTTGTAGATAAAAAAAGGAGTACTAATTTTTTTTCTCAATGTATATTTTTCCACGTTTTAACATCAATACCCTATAACTCTTTCTAAGACACTGTTACGGTACGGCTCATGGTTTTTGAGATATAAATTATCAAAGATTTCTCTCACTAAAATCGTTACGCCCTTTTCAAAAGTTACACTTGAGCCAAAAAATTCCCAATTGCTTTGGAAAACTCATATTACCTCCAACCCAAACGGAATACAAACTTTCATTCGAATCAAAAATACTTATGTTTTGTTATTTGTCGATTTCATTTGGAGTTGCTCTATTGAACAATGTACAAGACTTGTTGAAGTTGTTATCAAAATGAATGTTCTTGCCGTGTCACATATCGCGCTTAATGAGAAAATTTGATTTTATTGTGAAATCACGTTATTCAAAGATTTGGTTATGTAAACTAGCCATCGAGATTCCTTCTTGTGGTTTGATGCGGATTTTTGATCTTATCATATCCATTTTCATTTTATGAAGGATTTAATAATCACGGTTTGCAGAGGAAAAACCAATAATTTTTTTTTAATTTTTTTTTATTGTCGACAATCTAAATTGTAGACCGATACATTCTTAATACTACTTAAAACTACTTACTTAAAACTAAAAATCTAAAGAGAGCTGGCTGGATAATTTATTCGTATAATTTAAAAGACGATTTTATTTTAACAAGTTACAGAATCATTTTTTTTATTTATTTATTTCGTCAAACCAGCGTAGACTAAATATGCTGCCCAAATATTACAGTGAAATTTAACGATATCTTATGCTATTCAGATAGTCTTTGAGCATTGACCTTGACATGGTTACATCAATTGTTTCACTGTGTTCGTTACAGAGGCTCATCATACGATTAATAGGACTATATTTGGCATAATTCGTTCTTCGATAATCTATGCAAAAAATGTTAGGGTTTCTCAGGTTCCTAATCGGTGCGTAAAAATTTAGGTTTCCCAATATTTCTTCTGAGTCCACTCGTTGTGATATGATATCAATAATAAATAGAATCATGACAGAGTTCCGACGTTCTTTTAGGCTTTTAATATTGAATAGCATACAGCGTGCTTCATATGGAGGTAGATGATATGAAGACCAGCCTAGTTTACGAAGTGCAAATAACAAAAATTGTTTTTATACAGATTTGGATCGTGGAAATGGTAACTAAAGCGTTTAATGAAGCTCAACATATTATTTGCTCTATGGATGATTGTATTATAATGATCCACGAAGGTTAGTTTCGAATCTAAGATCACACCTAAATCTCTTACTCGTTGACATCTACTGATGGGTTGATTACCCAGTACAACACCATTGTTCAATGGTGTTCTTCTTCTTGTAAAAGTAATCAAAGTGCATTTCCTAACATTGAGCTGTAATAAACTCTTAGTGCACCAATTATAAACTATGTCAACTTCATTTTTGAATGTTTGAGAATCATCTTCATTCTTTATTTCCATATACAGTTTCATATCATCTGCGTAGATAAGTGCCTTAACACTGTTAAGAAAAACGCAAACGTCATTAACAAATAAAATGAACAAAAGTGGCCCCAAATGAGAGCCTTGAGGAACTCCGGATGTAACGAATATTGGTTTTGAAATTTCCCCATTAAATCTTACCATTTGGGTGCGGTCAGTCAAATATGATTCTAGCCATTTCAATAGCTTGACTTCTATCCCTATTTTTTGAAGTTTAAGAAGGGTATATCAACACGATCGAAAGCCTTACTAAAGTCAGTGTATAGAGCTTCAACTTGATTACCATTATCCATTGCATTCAAAGTGGATGTGACAAATTCCAGCAAATTTGTTGTTGTTGATCGTCCTTTGAAAAAACCGTGTTGCTTATTCGTAATTCGTGTCTTTAGTTGTTGAAAAAGTTTTTGGTTTATTATGGCTTCAAAGAGTTTTGGAATGCAAGAAATAATTGCTACTCCACGATAATTTCTTACATCGGATCTTTTACCGGATTTGAATATTGGTACAAGAAAAGAGTTTTTCCATATTTTTGGGAACCTTTCTGATTCCAATGACGTATTGAAAAGCCATAAAAGTGGATGAGTTAATTCAGATGCCAAATTTTTTATAAAAACCGGTGGAATTCCGTCAGGACGCTGCTCTGTCAAAAACGCATACGTACGGTAAAACCATCAGCTTCCACTACACCACATATTCACATACACACAAGCTGATTCCCAACAAAAAGAGTAAATACCCAACACGGTTCGGTGGTAGATTGTAATTAGTTGTCTTCTCAAAGATATAAGACACCCGTCGACAGTGGTACCGAAATGAAACTCTGATAAGAAAAGCCTGTACATCAACAAATATCTGTAAATCCAATTTGTTGTAGCGCTGAGAGGATGTCCACTACACGAAGACGAGATGGACTAGTGCATCTCAAAGTGGGTTGTTCACCACTTACCTTCCGCTATTATTTATTATCACCTCATTTACAGTTTATGGTGCCAATGCGAAGAGAAGACTCTGGCACACATAGCGCATATCCATCTCGTTATTTATGTTTATTGCATGACAAGCTGCCTAAACGTAGCGACGGAACTGAACACACAGAGAAAAAAATATAGGAAGGGATAGGTAATAAAATTTATGTTAGTCACGTCACGATGTTAGCGTCACATATCAGTGAGAATCCAATGAGCATCTAACTGTCGGTGCGGAGGGTACATTTCGTGTTAAAATGGACACCCACTTGGCTGGATCCACTTTGAGAAATAAGGATCAAATGGAGGAACAGCATATACGACCCGTTTTTAGCAGAGAGCTGGAAGCAATGTGTCGCTTGAGCAAAAAAAAACAATTTTCATTCCAGCGGAGAAATGCGATGCCTTCCTAATGTAAGCTTGTTTGCCGAAATATAAGATTACCTTCAGCAATTTTTAAATGGAATCGAGAGTAGGTTTCCGAAAAAAATTGTATCATTACTCCTGAATTAGACAACAGACAACAGTTTCTCGGTAACTGTACACACTTCAACCTGATTATGTTAGGCGAACTGCATAACAAATTCTACTCAATAAATCAGGGGTAGACTGGATTGGACTCTGTACACATTGACATCACTGCAGTGGGAGGATGTTTATACACAGGGAATAGTTTCTCCACAGCTGCGGTCAATGGTGACGTCCAACTTGGTTAACATTCATTTTGAGTTTGTTGAAATGTGGTAATCTGTTTTGGACAGCCGACGGCACGAGAATGCAAGAATGCAAATTAAACGTGCGGTGTGCAAACGGTGTGAAGAAAAAATGATTAATACACAGTGTTTCTGGAGTACAACACGGATGAATGGTGTGTTGATTGTTATGAGGTTGACTTTATTCGAAATATATTCCCCTTTATTCCGCGCGGCGAATGCAGTGAGATAGCAAAGTTTCTTGTTGCATTGTTTTAAGGTGGCTTACCTTACTTTTCAGCTATTAAATCTCACCTAAGTGACAAACTATAGACACGCCATTCGCCTGCGGGAACACCGTAACTTAAGCCATTTCACGTCGTTCGCCACATGGAATTAAGTGGAATTTCGTGCCATTTTCGTTGAAATATGATTCACGACTTACAAAAAAAAATGGTTGGATCGGAAGAAGTCTAATCGAGTAGTACAATTTTCGATCATTTCGCATCGATGGAGACCTAGAAAGGGGTCTTCTTCTTCTTCATCTTTGGTTTGAAAAGGCTTTAAGCTAAGCAGTTCATTCGCCTCTGAATTAGGGGTGGAAAAAAGATGCATCATAACAAGAAATATCAACACATGTAGGTTAGATTTTCAATTCAGCACATTCTGAATGCAGTTATCGGATGTATCCTGACAAACCATATTTATGTGATTTATGTGTACATTGAACATATTTGTACTCCTTATGTCCTTCTGTCTTATCTATATATATAAAAATGGATTTTTGTCTGTCTGTCTGATTCTTATGGACTCGGAAACTACTGAACCGATCGACATGAAAATTTCTTATGATTGTTCGAGACCCCTCCTCCCTATCCAAGGGTGGGCTACCATACAAATGAAACACTAATTTCTACACTACTCGATAATTCACCAAGCAAACGAAACCAAATTAGGTATGTGGAGGTTCTAGGATGTAATAAATGATTCTATGGTAGTCAGACACTCCCCCCCTTCTCTAAGGTGAGGCTGCATACAAAAGAATTACAAATTTCTGCATAACTCGAGAACTGATCAAGCACATCGAGCCAAATTTGGCATGTGGAGGTTTTAGGGGGTACGAAACGTTTCTACGGTGGTTAGATACCCCTTCCCTTCTCTCTAGGGGGGGGGATGTCATACTGATGAAAAACAAATTTCTGCATTACTCAAGAACTAATCAAGCAAAATTAACCAAATTTGGTATATGAAGGTTTTAGAAGGCAATAAATACTTCTATGGTGGTTTGACACTCTTCCCCTCTCTTTAAGGTGGGGGGCTGCATTACTCGATAATCAATCAAGCAAAGGGAACCAAAATAGTGCATGTAGAGGTTTCTGAGCGAGTGAGGACGTTTGCATAACTCAAGGACTAAACAAGCAAATTGAACCAAAATTTGCAGGTTTTAGGGAGCAATAAATATGTGTGTTGTGGTGTTCGACACATCGACCCCCTCTCTAAGGGCATGAAAAATGAAACAAATGAAACAAATGAAACAAATGAAACAAATGAAACAATGAAACAAATGAAACACAAATTTCTGCATAACTCGAGAACCATTAAATCAAATGGAGCCAAATCTGGGATAGAAGGTTTTTGGGTACGAAAAATGTTTCTTTGATGGTATGACACCCCTCCCTCCGCTGGAATGGAAAGGGGCCCCAGAAAAATAATACACATATTTCAACCACACATATTCCAACTATACATTACAATTGAAAGTTTTCGGAAAATTCTGAAGGAAAATGGGAATGTTCGAAAAATTTTATCCGCATATGTTCTATAATTACATATTGACAAGCCGAATGTGTTGATAAGAGCAAAACTCGAGAAAGGATTTGTCCGATTTAGGGCTGTTTTTATTCTATCATATTTTCTGTATCAAAGATTTATTCCATGTAACGGAAAAACATGTTACTTGTAAGTGGTTGAAAAATCTTGAACGATAATTGTATCTGCAAATAATCTGATATTATAATGGCGAGTTTTGGTATAAGTACTAGGAATTTTAAAGTAAAAGGTAATTTTAAAGAGTAGATTAGAAGATCAATCAATGAACAGTACTGCGATTGTACCCATGGGTGTGATAACGAAAAATAAATTTTGGGCGGGACGAAGTTTTCCGGGCTAGCTAGTAAATAAATAATTGTTGATACATTTTGTTGATTTTTAGGTGACCAAACCATATTCGCCAACTTGCCTCCAGGCATTCGCCATCAATAGTTATTGATTATTGCGTTGGGATGAGGCTGGTTTATTGATCCATCCAGCGTCATGCATCATAATCCAGCGAATTACAATTACAGAAGTAAGCGGCCAGATGTCGGGACCATCCAAACTGTGAGATTGTTATGAAACCATTTCGTGATTCTTCCAGCTGATTGGTTTCCTTCATTACAGTTTTTTGTCAACTTCACGAATGTATCTGGAACCGAAAAGGGAAGTAAGTTGTGATATCACCTATGACTAATATAAACTCAATTCGGATTTTTTACACGGTTTATTTCCACGATTTTTCGACATTCAACGGTTTTTTGACGTAGGACTACGTCTTTCGAAAAGAGTGCCAGATCAGACAACAGGTCACGTATTTATGAAATAAAGTTCACGTCAATAATTATTTTCGCAACGATTGAATTCTTATGATTTGTCCACCAATCGAATAGAAAACTCTCTAAGATTTGTTTGAAATGCTATACATTACGATTCCCTAATTTGTAATCAATGACAATTTAAAGCATTTCCATTTTTCCATACATCTGTTCTGTTCATTTGTGTGCTTAGCTACTCGATTTGCTCGGAACGATTGTTATGTCCGAATCACGACGCTGTATGCCAATAAGTGAGTGTTATTTTATGCGAGAGAATTGAATAATCTTTCCTCAACCATCTATTCCAGTTGCTCTCCGAAAGACGCTACATACTCGTGGTATATGAATCCAATGCAGCGTTCATTCTATAGGCAACTAGCTGACCCGGCAAACCTCGTCTCGTCCAAAATTTGTTTCTTTGTTATCAATACCTTCAAATATTCACGTTTTCTTACTAAGATTATTTTCAGACACAATTCTTGTTCAAGATTTTCAATCACTTGCAAATAATATGTTTCTCCGTTACATGGAATAAATGTTTGATACAGATAGAATAAAGACAGACCCCTTCCCTCTACTCCCCTTAGCGTTTCGTGTCCCTTAAAATATTGACATGCCAAATTTGGATCCATTTGTTTTTTTAGTTTACGAATCATGCAGAAATTTGTTTTTTATTTGTATGACAGCCCACCCAAAGAGAGGGGGAGGAGTGTCGAACCACCATAGAAACATTTATGGCATCCTTAAACCTCCACATGCCAAATTTGGTTTTGTTTGCTTGATTAGTTCTCGAGTAATGTAGAAATTTGTGTTTCATTTGTATGGGAGACCCCTTAGAGAGGTGGAGAAGTGTCGACCACCTTAGAAATGTTTTTTCCCCATAAAACCTTCACATGCCAAATTTAGTTCCGTTTGCTTGATTAGTTCTTGGATTATGCGGAAATGTATGCTTCATTTGTATGGCAGCCCCTCGCACCCTCAAAGAGACGGGAGGAGTGTCTATTCGCCATAGAAACGTTTTGTGTCCCCTCGAACCTTCTCATGCCAAATTTGGTTTTTTTTTTTGATTAGTTTTCGAGTCATGCAGAAATTTGTCCTTCATTTGTATGGAAGCTTGCGCCCTACAACCTCTATATACCTAATTTGGTTTCGTTTGTTTGATTAATTCTCGAGTAATGCAGAAATTTGGGTTTCATTTGTATGGCAGCCCCCCTTAAGAGAGGGGGGAGGAGTATCTAACCACCACATAATCATTTAGTGTACCCTAAAACCTCCAGATGCCTAATTTGGTTGCATTCGCTTGATTAATTATCGAGCAATGTAGAAATTTGTGTTTCATTTGTATGGCAGCCCCCCCTTAGAGAGGGGGAGAGGAACTATCATGAAAACCTTCCCCGGCCCCAAAAACCCCTACATACCAATTTTCATGTCGATCGGTTCAGTAATTTCCGAGTCCATGAGAATCAGACAGACAGACAGACAGACAGACAGAAATCCATTTTTATATATTATATATTGATGAGAGAGGAGAGAAGAAATATTACGATTTAAGCATTGCTATTTCTCGATAGATCTCAGAGATATTTGCATCAATCGATAGGAAATATTACTGCACACCTATTACAATAAAGGAAATTAGAAATTGTTTCCAACTAACTTTTGAACTGTTGTAAAATATCAAGCATTATCTTAATGACAATCCCGCTTTCTGATTGGTCGAATGGCATAAGCGATTTGTGTTCTCTCAGTTGTGCTGTAAAAAGAGTAAGTAATGTGGCGATAATGCTGCAACATGCCGCTTTTTTTCTTTTGGAAAACTAAAATTAAACTTCGAATTTTTGTGGTACTTTTAATGTTGTAAGCTTTCAAGATTGAAGCCTCTATAAAAAAAAAGGTAAAAAGGTGAATAGAATATTGAAGAAAAACGTCTACAATATGAGCAAAAACACGATAACGTGATTTTGTTGTACTACAACGCTCGGCTAAATGTTGGGCCACTCGAACTGCTTGATTTCCGCGAGAAGAAGTCCTATTTAAATTTTGATTTTATTGATTTTATACAGTATGCAAAGTATACAAAAGGTAATTCACTCTTAATTTGTTCTTAATGTGCACATGTTTTGCTTTCCGTTCTACTATTTGCGCTTTTTTTCATTTCCTTTTCAGGGTGTTCAAAAAAACAATTTTTACCCTTTTTCCGGAAATCACTTCATAACTTTTGAACTACTGGATTCCGATGATCAATAGATCAAATTGAAGCCAGTCTTCTCTGAGAAAAATACAAAGAATTTGATTTTGTTTTTGTAATTATTTGTTATATTTGTTTCTCATAGTTTACATTGTCTCCGGACCAGAAACGCAATTTTTTAACACCTTTTCTTGAAAGATGAGTTTTTTTTACTTAACATATCCAAAATTCAGAGAGGCGTTATTTTTTGTTCTTGAGTTATGATTTTTTAAAGTTAACGAAAACTGAAAACATGTTAACTTTGGGAAATCATAACTCTATTATAGTGACTTTCAACACTTTTTGGCTGGTTCGTTGCTTTTACTTCCATTTTCGGAAGAATGTCGGAAGTGAGACCTTCAACTTTAGCGTGAGGGGTATGGATGTTACCACTACGCCAGATCGCCTCAAGAAATAAATCATAACTCAAGAACGAAGAAAAACATCTCTCTGATATTTGGATATGTTACTTGGGGAAACTTCAGCTTTCATGAAAAAAAAAAAAATAAAGGATGGTGCCCTTGATTCCGAAACCATATAAACTATGAAGAACGATTACAATCAATAATTACGAAAGCAAAATCCGATTTTTTTCCCAAGTGTAATATTTTTTTTAAACAAGACAAGCTAGTTGGTTTTTGTCGATCATCACGCTCTTCAATAGCTGTCGCTACTTCTGATTCTATAAGAATTGTATGGAAGTACGGAAGAAAATCGCAGAAGAATCAGACTGAGTTTGTTCTTTCTCAGCAAACTTTATAAAGCGATCGAAATGTGAACATTATGTTTACAAAATTTGTTAGGTGCTCTTTGCTAAGATGAAATCGATGTACAGTGAAAAACAAATCTACGAAAAGGGTTTTTTGTATGATTAAAAAAAAAAACGGAAAAAAAATCTATTTTCGCGATTTTCTCGAGTACAAAGAATCTATCCGAGAAATCGGAATGGAAAAAATTGATCTTTCAAATATCAATCCAAGATCGCCCAATCCTAATTCGAAAGTGCCCCATTTCTATCTAATGTATATTTGATTATGTAGAGTGATTACTTCTAAGCTATCTCACTCTTGATCCCCTTCTTACCATTAGTCCAACGCACAGAGGAACCATTCTAAAAGAAGACAGTCAAAAATCATTTCTCATCTTACCTTTCATTTTAGAGATTGGGTGTCTGCAGAAAATTTGTTCGGAATGTTCCGATAATTGAGATAATTTTTATTTAAACTTTTATTACGTTACAATAAAAATTAAACTAACTTTTAACACTTACGAGATAATTGAGCTATGTCTTCAGCAACATTGTTGAGCTATAAATTCATGAAACTTTGCTGAAGATACATAATATATATCCATTAGTTCTTCAGAGATATAACTGTTTTTCTGGGAGGATCGCAAAAGTAGTTTCTTAACATAAATTATACCTGAATTTCATTATATCAACTCAACATGTTCCACAAAGTATTAGATAATATGTAAATACATAACTTTGCTGAAGACACTATTAGTGTTAAATGACACCATTGCGATGTACAGTGGTTACAAAGCCAAAATAATCAAATTTCATTAAATTATTCAAAAATGTCAACGTCAACGTAATTTAGTTCGTCAGGATTTGGAGTATACGGCAAATAACTTTTCGAACTCGGACACTCTCGGGAACATCACTTTTTATACCAATTTTTACAGCGCAATTTACTCAATATTTTACACCGGTTTCTTCATACTTTATCTATAATCGTCAAATTATCCGAATTAACATTCAAAACAACTCTTCTGAAGACACCCAACCTCTAAAATGTAAGGTAAGACGAGAAAAGATTTTTGACCGGGTTTTTTCTTCAGAACAGTCCCACTGTGCAACGGTACGAATCAAACATTAGTCCAAGTAATGTTTACTCTAGAACTCAGTCGGGGAGAACTGTACAAAACGCACCGGTGAGGTAAAATGGCCCAAGCCATCAATTGTAAAAAAATCTTCAGATTCGTCATGTAAAATGATATATTACTTTACTCATTTCAGTTCGCAGTAATCTCTTACACATATTCACAGTGCACAAACATGCCCATCATGATAAAATAAGATACAAATTGAGAAAAACTAATGCATTTGTCTTTTCTGTAAATATTCATGGTTGCTTGGTAAGATTTTGCGGTTAGTCAATGTTTTAAAAATCAGGATATTTACACTCTACCTCCACAACGAATCATTGAACTTTATGATCACACTTAAAAATCACACCAACATGTCATATTGCACAAGAATTTTGCCAAAAATTGTGGAAGTAATAATTGCACAGGAAAAAAATATTCGTTACATAGGTTATAAAAACAAACGTTCGTTTTGACCAATGCCCTGGCATGTAACCATTTTTTGTGGTTCGCACAGAAAATCATAAGCATAGTAATTACTCCAAGCCGCACTCACATTACGGAACAAACAAAAGGAATTTGACAGCACGACTGAATTGACTACAATCACATTACGAGGAGAACAAAAGAAACTTGTACGCTTGAGCCCTTTCTATGCAGCCTACGCTCAATTTGTGTTGGTTGGGATAGGGATGTCAGCCCTTTGGTTCTGACTTTCTCTCTTCGCTTTGATGATATCAGTTGCATAGTGGGTCTAATTGATTGCATAATGTGATAAAATTGCAACAAGTTTATTGGTTTTACACTATTTATATGAAATTTTATTCATGTAATGAATTGTCAATAAGCTGTGTCTAGCATCGAATATGTTTTTTTTATGAAATATAACAAATAGAAGTACTTTTATTAACTTATCGATAAAAAAACATATTGAAATTTCGGGCATCCTGCAAGCCCACTGCGTGCGCTGTGCTCGTTTGTTTTGATACGTCTAACCAAGTTGTTATGATGTGTTCTGTCCATGGATTATGGCATTTCACCCTATGTTTTGAACTGTCGACGGAAATATTAGAAACTCCTTGCAAATTCGGGTATGTTATATCAAATTACATCAGGGATATAATTGGCAGTGACGGAAGAAGCATTCTAGATGTTAAACAGCATGAATCAATTACAAGAAGTGCGGTAAATGACTGATTTGCTTAAATGGTGCGTTTTGTACCACTCTCCCCTACAAGCGTTTCGAGTTGAACGGGTCGATGAGTGTGGTGAGTGGAGTCGCATTATAATCCACCATGCTCGTCCGTCACATTTAAGGGAATGGAGTCGCATTTTATTTTATCATGATGCAGAGCGGCTCCATTTCACATTTGGCTGCCCGGGTATTAAATTCAGCGAGTGAATCTTAACACAACTATCTTTTCCATCGAACTTGATCCTCTTTTGCTCGTTCTCTAAAATCAAAACGATTGTGAAAGTAAGTACAGAAAACATCGACTCATTCGTTGAACAAATTTCGAAAGAAGTTCTCTGAAAGGAATTTGTCGACCAATGATAGGACCATTGGAAGTTGTGTCTGTATGTTGATTAATCCTCTACAGCCTAAGCCCGCCTTTAGACGGGCTTCGCGGATTCTCTTTTAAAATTATTCAGACATTATTTTCAATGTTCACCCCCACTAGAACGTCTTTAGAACATTTTCATCTATCACAAATACACATTGTTTTTATGCTGGCAGCTTTCTGCTAGGAGTATTTTATGTTGAAAGTCGGAAATTCGAGATAAAAGTGGAGTAGGTTTTTTAGATAAATAAAAAACTTTGGCGGTAGAGGGTTAAGAAGAAAGCCAACAATTGTTCACTTGAACACAGTACCCTGAATGTCAGTTCATCGGAATATACAAGGTCTTTCAGATTAAACGCTCACGCAAAAAAAAAATCGAATAGCTCCTCATAAGTTTTTTTTTTGCTCCGTCGATGGTAACACTGCATTCCTCACTTCGGGACGATAATATTCGGCTACTCGTTCAGTCTGATCGGATGGTTTTTAGTGTCAAGATGTCCAATTTACAAGAACGTGTATTTTTTAGTGAAATCGTATTACACGAGCAACCAAAGTCTTGATGAAACTTTTTCCTCTTATTTCAACATTTCTCGTCGTCGATCATTCCTCTGGGAGTACGTGAAGGGCCGTTGCTATGTTGATAAGTCACAAAATTTAGAGGAACTTAAAGAAGAAATAACTCGGATTTTCAACAGCATCGAAGTCGCAATGTTAGAGTTGTGCATTAAGAATTGTGTTCACCGTTCAAAACGCTTTATCGAAAAAAGGGGTGGTCACATCGAAAATGTCCATAAATAAGCTTTATTTTTGTTTTTTTTTTAATAAAAATCGGTTCACATTTGTAGAAGTTATTAAAATTTGTTGCGTGAGCGTTCAATCTGAAAGACCCTGTAATCAAGCGCCAAGACGATGATCAGTGTTTAAAAGTTCATACACTTCCAACAGAATTCCATCGGTTTGGCTCTATTCCTGATTGTGTTGTTCCACATGAAATCCGTCACACGTAACCTTATTTTCTCTAAGTCTATTGAGGGGGTCTTCGTAGCCACATTGGTTTCGCGTTCGCTTAGTAAGCGATCGATAGTGGGTTCAAAACCCAGGGCCCTCATTGACCATCTTTGTGTTGTTACAGAATAACTACGTCCACGCAACAATCATCAGCGATGGAGATCGATCCACGGTCGAATGAAGACCGATTCATCCATACAACTGCTCTGCTCTGCAAGAAACATCGGGTTGCTGTTCTATAAATAACGCAGCAATGACCATATCAACTGTCTCCGCTGTCCAGTGTTCTGACTGGATAATGGAAGAACAGAAGAAATAATCTTACGCGGAAAGATGGCAACTGTGTAATGTTCTATTTGTAGATTTGATAAACATGTGACATGTACACGATAAAAATTCGGCTCTGTTACATCCAAAATGCTAATGAGCCTACAATAAACAAATGGAAACAAAGACTATTGAATCGTACCAGAATTCTCAAAAAATAATTGAATAACGCCACTCCAAAGTTACAGCATTTCAAAAATCACTTAAAAATTTCGACTTCGCACTCTGTTCCTCTTTTATTTTTGTCGTGTGTGTTTGATCTTTTGATAATTATATCCATTTATATCCATCATTGGTGCCTTTTTAGATTTATTTCGATTTTCGATTTTACTTCTTCCACCAGGATAATTTACAATAGGTTATCAATTCAAAAGTATACATTTCCCTCATTTCGAGTCGAATCAATAGGCCAAGTCACAATGAATCCCATCATGAATATATATTTCGGCATCGTCGATCATTCCTCTGGGAGTACGTGAAGGGCCGTTGCTATGTTGATAAGTCACAAAATTTAGAGGAACTTAAAGAAGAAATAACTCGGATTTTCAACAGCATCGAAGTCGCAATGTTAGAGTTGTGCATTAGGAATTTTGTATTCCTATTGATTCGACTCGAAATGTGGGAAATGTATACTTTTGAATTGAAAACCTATTGTAAATTATCCTGGTGGAATAATAAAATCGAAAATCGAAATAAATCGAAAAAGGCACCAATTGTACGTAATTTGTGCACTACAGTTTCTATGATGGATATAAATGGATATAATTATCAAAAGATCAAACACACACGACAAAAATAAAAGAGGAACAGAGTGCAAAGTCGAAATTTTTAAGTGATTTTTGAAATGCTGTAACTTTGGAGTGGCGTTATTCAATTATTTTTTGAGAATTCTGGTACGATTCAATAGTCTTTGTTTCCATTTGTTTATTATAGGCTCATTAGCATTTTGGATGTAACAGAGCCGAATTTTTATCGTGTACATGTCACATGTTTATCAAATCTACAAATAGAACATTACACAGTTGCCATCTTTCCGCGTAAGATTATTTCTTCTGTTCTTCCATTATCCAGTCAGAACACTGGACAGCGGAGACAGTTGATATGATCATTGCTGCGTTATTTATAGAACAGCAACCCGATGTTTCTTGCAGAGCAGAGCAGTTGTATGGATGAATCGGTCTTCATTCGACCGTGGATCGATCTCCATCGCTGATGATTGTTGCGTGGACGTAGTTATTCTGTAACAACACAAAGATGGTCAATGAGGGCCCTGGGTTTTGAACCCACTATCGATCGCTTACTAAGCGAACGCGAAACCAATGTGGCTACGAAGACCCCCTCAATAGACTTAGAGAAAATAAGGTTACGTGTGACGGATTTCATGTGGAACAACACAATCAGGAATAGAGCCAAACCGATGGAATTCTGTTGGAAGTGTATGAGCTTTTAAACACTGATCATCGTCTTGGCGCTTGATTACAGGGTCTTTCAGATTGAACGCTCACGCAACAAATTTTAATAACTTCTACAAATGTGAACCGATTTTTATTAAAAAAAAACAAAAATAAAGCTTATTTATGGACATTTTCGATGTGACCACCCCTTTTTTCGATAAAGCGTTTTGAACGGTGAACACAATTCTTAATGCACAACTCTAACATTGCGACTTCGATGCTGTTGAAAATCCGAGTTATTTCTTCTTTAAGTTCCTCTAAATTTTGTGACTTATCAACATAGCAACGGCCCTTCACGTACTCCCAGAGGAATGATCGACGACGAGAAATGTTGAAATAAGAGGAAAAAGTTTCATCAAGACTTTGGTTGCTCGTGTAATACGATTTCACTAAAAAATACACGTTCTTGTAAATTGGACATCTTGACACTAAAAACCATCCGATCAGACTGAACGAGTAGCCGAATATTATCGTCCCGAAGTGAGGAATGCAGTGTTACCATCGACGGAGCAAAAAAAAACTTATGAGGAGCTATTCGATTTTTTTTTGCATGAGCGTTTAATCTGAAAGACCTTGTATATTCCGATGAACTGACATTCAGGGTACTGTGTTCAAGTGAACAATTGTTGGCTTTCTTCTTAACCTTCTACCGCCCAAGTTTTTTATTTATCTAAAAAACCTACTCCACTTTTATCTCGAATTTCCGACTTTCAACATAAAATACTCCTAGCAGAAAGCTGCCAGCATAAAAACAATGTGTATTTGTGATAGATGAAAATGTTCTAAAGACGTTCTAGTGGGGGTGAACATTGAAAATAATGTCTGAATAATTTTAAAAGAGAATCCGCGAAGCCCGTCTAAAGGCGGGCTTAGGCTGTAGAGGATTAATCAACATACAGACACAACTTCAGTCGTGCTGTCAAATTGCTTTTGTTTGTTCCGTAATGTGAGTGCGGCTTGGAGTAATTACTATACTTATGATTTTCTGTGCGAACCACAAAAAATGGTTACATGCCAGGGCATTGGTCAAAACGAACGTTTGTTTTTATAACCTATGTTATTTCTTCTTTAAGTTCCTCTAAATTTTGTGACTTATCAACATAGCAACGGCCCTTCACGTACTCCCAGAGGAATGATCGACGATGCCGAAATATATATTCATGATGGGATTCATTGTGACTTGGCCTATTGATTCGACTCGAAATGTGGGAAATGTATACTTTTGAATTGATAACCTATTGTAAATTATCCTGGTGGAAGAAGTAAAATCGAAAATCGAAATAAATCTAAAAAGGCACCAATGATGGATATAAATGGATATAATTATCAAAAGATCAAACACACACGACAAAAATAAAAGAGGAACAGAGTGCGAAGTCGAAATTTTTAAGTGATTTTTGAAATGCTGTAACTTTGGAGTGGCGTTATTCAATTATTTTTTGAGAATTCTGGTACGATTCAGTAGTTTTTGTTTCCATTTGTTTATTGTAGGCTCATTAGCATTTTGGATGTAACAGAGCCGAATTTTTATCGTGTACATGTCACATGTTTATCAAATCTACAAATAGAACATTACACAGTTGCCATCTTTCCGCGTAAGATTATTTCTTCTGTTCTTCCATTATCCAGTCAGAACACTGGACAGCGGAGACAGTTGATATGATCATTGCTGCGTTATTTATAGAACAGCAACCCGATGTTTCTTGCAGAGCAGAGCAGTTGTATGGATGAATCGGTCTTCATTCGACCGTGGATCGATCTCTATCGCTGATGATTGTTGCGTGGACGTAGTTATTCTGTAACAACACAAAGATGGTCAATGAGGGCCCTGGGTTCTGAACCCACTATCGATCGCTTACTAAGCGAACGCGAAACCAATGTGGCTACGAAGACCCATATATATATATATATATATATATATATATATATATATATATATATATATATATATATATATATATATATATATATATATATATATATATATATATATATATATATATATATATATATATATATATATATATATATATATATATATATATATATGTGTGTGCTCCCTTGGCCGAGTGGTTAGCGTCATAACTAACATGCCGGGTGTTCGGGTTCGATTCCCGTTCTGGTCGGGGGAATTTTTCAATGAGGTCAATGAGGGCCCTGGGTTCTGAACCCACTATCGATCGCTTACTAAGCGAACGCGAAACCAATGTGGCTACGAAGACCCATATATGTATATTGATATATATATTCTCAAAAAATAATTGAATAACGCCACTCCAAAGTTACAGCATTTCAAAAATCACTTAAAAATTTCGACTTTGCACTCTGTTCCTCTTTTATTTTTGTCGTGTGTGTTTGATCTTTTGATAATTATATCCATTTATATCCATCATAGAAACTGTAGTGCACAAATTACGTACAATTGGTGCCTTTTTCGATTTATTTCGATTTTCGATTTTATTATTCCACCAGGATAATTTACAATAGGTTTTCAATTCAAAAGTATACATTTCCCACATTTCGAGTCGAATCAATAGGAATACAAAATTCCTAATGCACAACTCTAACATTGCGACTTCGATGCTGTTGAAAATCCGAGTTATTTCTTCTTTAAGTTCCTCTAAATTTTGTGACTTATCAACATAGCAACGGCCCTTCACGTACTCCCAGAGGAATGATCGACGATGCCGAAATATATATTCATGATGGGATTCATTGTGACTTGGCCTATTGATTCGACTCGAAATGTGGGAAATGTATACTTTTGAATTGATAACCTATTGTAAATTATCCTGGTGGAAGAAGTAAAATCGAAAATCGAAATAAATCTAAAAAGGCACCAATGATGGATATAAATGGATATAATTATCAAAAGATCAAACACACACGACAAAAATAAAAGAGGAACAGAGTGCGAAGTCGAAATTTTTAAGTGATTTTTGAAATGCTGTAACTTTGGAGTGGCGTTATTCAATTATTTTTTGAGAATTCTGGTACGATTCAATAGTCTTTGTTTCCATTTGTTTATTGTAGGCTCATTAGCATTTTGGATGTAACAGAGCCGAATTTTTATCGTGTACATGTCACATGTTTATCAAATCTACAAATAGAACATTACACAGTTGCCATCTTTCCGCGTAAGATTATTTCTTCTGTTCTTCCATTATCCAGTCAGAACACTGGACAGCGGAGACAGTTGATATGGTCATTGCTGCGTTATTTATAGAACAGCAACCCGATGTTTCTTGCAGAGCAGAGCAGTTGTATGGATGAATCGGTCTTCATTCGACCGTGGATCGATCTCTATCGCTGATGATTGTTGCGTGGACGTAGTTATTCTGTAACAACACAAAGATGGTCAATGAGGGCCCTGGGTTCTGAACCCACTATCGATCGCTTACTAAGCGAACGCGAAACCAATGTGGCTACGAAGACCCATATATATATATATTGATATATATATATATATATATATATATATATATATATATATATATATATATATATATATATATATATATATATATATATATATATATATATATATATATATATATATATATATATATATATATATATATATATATATGTGTGTGTGCTCCCTTGGCCGAGTGGTTAGCGTCATAACTAACATGCCGGGTGTTCGGGTTCGATTCCCGTTCTGGTCGGGGGAATTTTTCAATGAGGTCAATGAGGGCCCTGGGTTCTGAACCCACTATCGATCGCTTACTAAGCGAACGCGAAACCAATGTGGCTACGAAGACCCATATATGTATATTGATATATATATATATATATATATATATATATATATATATATATATATATGTGTGTGTGCTCCCTTGGCCGAGTGGTTAGCGTCATAACTAACATGCCGGGTGTTCGGGTTCGATTCCCGTTCTGGTCGGGGGAATTTTTCGTCAAAGAAATTTCCTCTGACTTGCACTGTGATCACGCGTATTCTAGAACTTGCCACTCAGAATGCATTCAAGGCGTGTTATTTGGCATAGAAATCTCAATTAAGTACTAATAAAAATGACGCAAGTAATACTACGTTGAGACGGCGAAGTTCCTCTAGGAACGTTAGTGCCATTGAAGAAGAAGAAGATATATATATATATATATTGCTCTGCTCTGCAAGAAACATCGGGTTGCTGTTCTATATATATATATATATATATATATGATTTATTTGAATAAAAAGACGTCCATAGTATGATAAGAAGACGGATGCTAAAAGCATTTAATTTCCTAGTAATGATTCCAGAACAAAATGCACCAAATGACCGAACGCAACTAATTACTGCGACACGCTATGAGCAGATAATGACAGCTTTTGAGTAATTAATTTATGCAGGCCTGCAGAACAGTAGCACAGACGATGGAACGAACGTTATAAACATACTCTTTGAGTATAGTCAACAACAGCATTTCTCTACCGTTGCAGAAAAAAGAACAATTATGGACAAGCAGGAAGAGAATCGTTATCATTATACCACATTATACCACTTACTCTCTCCCCACCTTAGTTGTTCCATGCGGTCTCAAGGATCTATTTATATTTCTACTAATTATAAGACAATAGCAGAAAAAAGGCTGGAAATGTTATAATCAGCATCATTCATGGTAATTGAGCAGGTTGAGTATCCAAGGATATGTTAACGCATATAAGTTTCTGGTGGAGAGTATGAGTAGCAGTAATTTTCTGCAGTTGGAATAAAAGGGGACTTGTCAGCTATTTGTTAACAATGAACCAACTTTAAGATTAGTTTATTGTTCGTTGTTCACGTTCCTGGAAAAAAAAACAAGTGCAGCTCGCAGCAGAAAACATGCCAACTCAGAGAGAACACATTTTTGAAATGTTGCCTTTGTAACAATCACTCCGATTGATGTTGCTGTCGCAACGGAAGAACAGTTATATTTTTTTTATAGAATATTCCTGACGTCAATTTTAAATGAATGTTATACTTTCAATGTTATACTTGTTTGTTAATCAACAAACAAACAGCAAAGCACACTAAAATGTACTGTTAAAATTGATGTATCCACATGTAAATATTTATGACGATGACGCTCCATCGAGTATAAAGTTAAAGAGATTAATGACAATCAAAAATCACTGATTGTAAATCAATAAATAAATGAATGGGACGCAATGATTGATATGAGACTTGAGTTCTGTTGCACGATACCAGGAAGGCCGAAATTGAAGCTAGTCAAAACTGCGACTGAACTCCGACGTAATTCTTTTCAACAAAAGGAGATTTCCCAAAAACCTTAATTCCATGGAAGCAAGTACAATTGGTGTTTTTTTTTCGATTTATCTCTAAATTCCCTGATTACATTTCTTGTTTACCAGAACTTTCTGCTTTTCCTTCACCAGGATATTCGACAATAGGTTTTCAATTCAAAAGTATCCTTTTCCCACATTTTGTTCGGATCGAATCAACCACGACAAAGCAATTCGTTTTCATGCTAACGATTTTACAACGTTCCCGTCTGCTATTAATTTGGGCACCTCGTCCAGCTTTGGCGTGGAATTAGAATCGTTTAATTTTAATTGACGAATCACTTCTGAGAACCATCGTCCCAACATTGGGCGTAGCAAAATGCCACCGATGGCCACGTGCTTCGGTTTGTGGAAACAGACTCTGGAGATAACACGATAATCATGAATTCCCAGTAAACTACCACGTGCGGGGAAAAGAGGGATCTGTTGGGAAAAAATATTTTTTGTCCTAATTGATCCAACAAATCTACAACTGTGTTACGGATTTCATTCAGTGTGTGGGTTTTTACACCACGCTTTTATTATGTATGATGCAGCATCTGTCACATTTAACAAATCTCTATTTTCTATTTTTTGTTCTCGTGTTATCGCTGGTAAAATCTAGATAATCCGGGATATTCAAACACGTTTTGCTGGATGAATGTTTTATTGGTTAAGTTCATAGAAGGGAATATCAGTTGTGATCGAAACTAGAATAGATGTCTGACAGACTCCGACATTGATACAGTAATTGAAATTTTGTAAAAGTATGTGCTTGGTAGAAAAATCAAAAAGCAAACAACCTTCGTTAACCTGATTATATAATTTGTAATAATTATATTACCATGTGTAATTTTTGAGCGAAATTCTCTGCCCTTAAGTATTCGATCGTGAAATTTCGAGAAGTTCATATTGCTCAGAAACTACGGAACATGAGTTCTTGCAGTTATTGATGGCTCGGGTGTCCGAGCGGCTAGGGGTACCTTTCAAGGCCCATCATTTTTTGTCAGAGGGTTTGGTAATGGAATTTTTCAAAGATATTCAAAATCAACAAGCAATAAAGAGCCTAACATAATCTTACGTTAACAGTGCGGTTATGTCTCGTAATGGATTTCATCGACCTCTGTGTATGAGCGTCGTCTTTAGACGACATGAAATTCAAGTTAACATCCGAATCAGCATATGCCACACCAAACACACATTGTTCAATTTCAAGGAAACTGGCCCGCCAACAGCGCGCGATTGTTTTTGTGTTGTGAATCAAATCCGCGATAGACTCGCGGACGCTTAGGATAGCAATTTATGTAAACCTAGAATTAAGAGAGAATAAAGAGCTTCACCTCTGTTTCGACCGTCAAAGGAAACACTTCAGTTTTTTAAAAATCCGAATTGACCCCTCCGGTCTTAACTGGCGCCCGAATAGGGACCTTTTTCTAGTAATTGTATAAGTGTTCAATCACGAAGCCGTCTTGAGCCACCGATAAGGAACCCAGAGTCCGGGTTCAAACTCTACTCACTGTTAAACCAGTCGACTTGAGGCTGTGAGACACGGCGACTAGGCGCACTAGGAAGGACAACTCTCTACCCGCATTGTGGCCAAAGAAATTGCATCGCTGCTACCGACAGGAAAATGCAAACCCTGCTTCTGCTATTGTGAGTATTCACCTGAAAGAAACTAAGTTAAGGAGTAAAAGTGAAAGTGAAGTATTATTTTTTTAATTTTTTTTTATTTTTAAAATGGAAAATCAAAATCCAATCATACATCCTGCACGCCTAATTTTAAGGGACGCACCTTCTGCTCCCGAACAGCCTCAGGCAACGCAGAGATATTCTATTGACACCTCTGTTAGCTTCTTGGACAGAGGAAAATTCCCAACATAGTAAATAACTTGCCAGATTTCAATGGAAATGCGCGAGAATTATCCACCTGAATTCTCGACGTAGAAGATTGCCTCGAACTTTTTAGTGACTTTCGAAATAGCTATGAATACCACCTGATTCTAAAAACCGTGAGACGAAAAATCAAAAACGAGGCAAATGACATTTTGCTTTCAAACAACACACCAAATGACTGGAATGAAATCAAAGAGGTCTTACGTTTGTATTATGCTGACAAACGTGATCTCATGACACTCGATAATCAATTAAAAGCGATGACTAGAAAACAACACGAATCTATAGAAACTTATTACAGTAGAGTGCGTGAAATGATTACGCTTATAAGTTCAGCCATCTCTACTGACGAGACATGGAAAGGGCATGAAGCTGCTCTAATCAAGTTATATAACATGATGGCCCTAGATACGTTTATTCGAGGTCTAGGGGAACCATTATCTTTATTCTGCAAAAATTACAAACCTCAATCTCTTGCATCTGCGTACCACTACTGCGTGGAGTTTTTGAATTTAAACGCTCGTAATGCACCCTTCAAATCGTACCCTTTGACCCCAGTGCCAGCGCCTCGAGGAAATATTCCAGTACCACCACCAAAACCAATTCCCACAACTAGACATGTGCCGCTCCCTCCTCCCAGGAACAACTTTCAACATCCTCCAGCGAATTTTAGAAACCCATATCCTTTCCAAACTCACATTCAGAATAAACAGCCCTATCAATTTCAAAACCAACACCAAATTCCTTTCCGAGCACAGCCTAAAGTGTTTGCTCCCAATAGAACATTTTTCCAACAACAACCCAAACCCGAACCAATGGATGTAGACGGATCACTTCAATCCCGTATGATAAATTACGGAAATAGACCAAATTTTAAAATTGCTAGACAATCATCAGAGTCTATGCAAGCCAATAACCCACCAACAAAACGAGTTGCACATCAACTCGAGGACATCCCAAATGAAGAATGTACTGAATTTGAAGATCCCGATCCCGATCTTTACACCGAAGAATCTGTTATACTAGAACAACAAGAACTATTAGAGCATCCAGAAGACGAAAAAGATAACAATGTTAATTTTTTAGAGAATGATCAGGAATGGGTGAGCAAATGGTTCAATTGAAAACTAAAATCTCACCTCTTCCTTACATAAAAATTCCCACGACAAAAGGAGAAATAAAACTTCTCATTGACTGTGGCGCAAATGTTAACCTGATTTCAAAAAGGTGGGCATACCACTCTGGTAAACCTATATTTAAAATTCCTGATGAACCTGTTAAGGGAGTAACCGGTAAAGGTGTTATTTCCGAAATGGTACATCTTTCATTATTTGAACCTATAAGAAATGAGTCCTCAGAATTTTTAATATCCGATTTTCACACATTCTTTGATGGTTTGATAGGAACCGAATTCATATTTGGAAAACATTTCAATCTCATATCTAATTCATCAATCCTTCAAGTTTTCGGTAACGACATAATTTCCAACGTTCCTTTACATTTCTATTTTCCTACCCCTAACGCACGAAAAATAAATCATGTCAATCTTACCTCCAACATTAGAACCTCACTTTTGTCTGAAAATGAGAAAAATGCACTCATTCCTGTTGTGAATTCAATAAAACAAGTTTTCCACAATCCAGATAATCGGTTATCGTGTACAACGAACGTAGAATGCTATATACGTACGGAAGACGATATTCCAATTTACCAAAAATCATACCCTTATCCCGTCGCATATAAGGAAGAAGTAAGTGCACAAATTTCTAAACTATTCAATGAAGGGATTATTAGACCATCCAGATCCCCTTGGAATGCACCAGTTTGGATTGTTCCAAAAAAGATGGATGCATCAGGCATATCGAAATTTAGACTCGTCATAGACTACAGAAAACTAAACCAGAAGACAATATCAGATAAATATCCGATGCCCGATCTCGAATATACTCGATCAACTTGGTGGAAACCGCTATTTCACTACTTTGGACCTAGCCTCTGGGTTTCATCAAATAAATATGAACCCCAGAGATATCGAAAAAACAGCATTCTCAGTAAACCATGGCAAATACGAATTTGTTCGTATGCTATTTGGTTTAAAAAACGCTCCAGCGATTTTGCAAAGAGCAATGGACGACGTATTACGTGAACACATCGGCAAAATATGCTATGTGTTCATGGATGATGTTGTCTTTGGATAAACATTGGAAGAAGCTACAATGAATTTAAAAATTGTCTTGGAAATATTACAAGAAGCAAATTTGAAAGTACAACCCGACAAATCGGAATTTTTGAAAAAATCAGTTGAATTTCTGGGATACGTAATCACTGAAAAAGGAATAAAATCGAAGCAATAGAAAAATGGCCTGAACCAAAAACAATTAAGGAATTAAGAGGATTTCTAGGACTAATTGGCTATTACAGAAGACTTGTAAAAGATTTCGCTAAAATAGCCAAACCTCTTACAAATCTCTTCAGAGGGGAGAGAGACCCATCATCAAATAAAAAAGTTTACTTTGAATATACAGAGAAAGGAGATTTCGAAAAACTAAAAACTATATTAACTTCTAGTGACATCTTAACATATCCAAATTTTGACAAACCATTTTTAATTACAACAGATGCTTCCAATTACGCTATCGGAGCAGTTCTCAGCCAAGGCGAAATAGGAAAAGATAAACCGATTCACTTTGCTTCTAGGACTCTAAACAAATCTGAGGAAAACTTTTCAGCCACGGAAAAAGAAATGCTCGCCATCTACTGGGCTCTGAAAGTGTTCAGAAACTATATATACGGTCAAAAGTTCATAGTCATTACAGATCATCAACCGATTACTTTCTCTTTATCATCAAAAAATTCTTCTTCTTCTTCTTCTTCTTCAATGGCACTAACGTTCCTAGAGGAACTTCGCCGTCTCAACGTAGTATTACTTGCGTCATTTTTATTAGTACTTAGTTGAGATTTCTATGCCAAATAACACGCCTTGAATGCATTCTGGGTGGCAAGCTCTAGAATACGCGTGATCACAGTGCAAGTCGGAGGAAATTTCTTTGACGAAAAATTCCCCCGACCAGAACGGGAATCGAACCCGAACACCCGGCATGTTAGTTATGACGCTAACCACTCGGCCACGGGAGCACAAATCATCAAAAAATACAAACGCTAAATTAAAACGTTGGAAGTCGTTTTTGGAAGAACACGACTACCAGATCATATATAAACTCGGACGGACAAATGTAGTTGCAGATGCCCTAAGTCGAATTCAAATAAATTCTCTCACTCCAACGCAACATTCGGCAGAGGACGACGACAGTAACTATATAATCTCAACCGAAGCTCCACTTAACGCATTCCGACATCAAATTATCTTTGAACAAACCAATACAAATCCTGAAACGACAGTGATAACACCCTTTCCAGGTTACAAAAGAATGTTGATAAAACGAACTCAATTCACAGAACAGACTTTGATTGCTATTATAAAAGTGTTCTTCACCCCTAGTTAACTTATTGGATTATACACATCTGAAAATATTCTCGGACAACTTCAAGAAGTATACAAGAAATACTTTAGTAGAGTAAATCTGTTAAAAGTTCGATTCACTCAAAACATACTAAATGACGTAATCGAGACAGACGAACAAGAAAAAATAATTGAAAAAATTCACGAAAGAGCCCATCGAGGTATCGATGAAAACAAGAAACAAATTCTGCGTGAATACTATTTTCCACAGCTCTCTGCCAAGGTAAAAAAAATCATACGGACTTGTGATACTTGTAACGTGACAAAATATGACAGACACCCCCTAAAAATCCATATCCAGGAAACTCCTATTCCAAGCCACCCATACGATATCATTCACATAGATATTTATCAGATTGACAATAATTACTTTTTGTCTAGCATTAACAAATTTCCCAAATTTGGCAGAATGATACCTATTAAATCACGCCATGCCGTTCACATTCGCCGAGCATTCGAAGAAACTATAACATCTAATATTATTCCTTCAGCTGTAATAACAGACAATGAGAAAGCGTTTTTATCGCCGGAAATCAGAGGCATAATGTTAGATCTCAATATTCGAGCTTATGTGACACCCAGCAATAAATCCGAAGTTAATGGACAAGTCGAACGGTTCCATTCAACAATTACTGAATTATATCGTATTCAAAAATCCTTAAACCCCACATACCCTCGCAGTAGATTGATGACGATTTCCGTGAACAAATACAATGAAACAATCCACTCCACCACCGGAAAAACACCCAAAGAAATACTTTTTGGTATAACAAATAAACCCGTCTCGATCGAAGAGCTAGATGAAATAAGAAACAAACGGTATGATGAAGTCATTGTCCAATTAAAAGAAAAACAAGAAAAACATCTAGAAACACATAATAAAAATAGACAACATCCACCAGAGTTGGAAATAGGGCAGGAAATTTTTGTAAAAGATAAGGTTTTTAAAAGTAAACATAAACCACTCTTCAAAAGACATCATGTTCAATCAAATCAAAGAGTAACTGTAAGAAATGAAAAAAATCAAAATATACACAAATCAAATATAAAGAATACAAACATTCCAAATAAAGCATATCCGGTGAATCCCTAATCATTCCTTTAAAAATCGCACCTATTCTTTTCATTCCAGCATACCACTTGTCCTTGCATCCCTCCAGATCCACAACCTCGATAAAAACCCTTTAGCAGTTGTAAAATTAAGAGACGGAAGAATATTAGAAGGATACACACCATAAATACACATACCATAAATGTTACCTTTATACAGAAAACTGTGTCGCATTTGGAACAAGTTGTTAATGAAAAAAATAATTCAAACCCCACTTTAGTACACAGAATTGAAACTTTAAAAAAATAACTTAGGCAAGGTTAAAAGGTTTAAAAACCAATCGAGTCAGAAGATGGGACGCTTTAGGCAGAGCATGGAAATGGATGGCTGGATCCCCTGATTCAGACGATCTTAGAGCAATAAATATTTCGATAAATAAACTTGTTGACAATAATAATGACCAAATAGAAATCAATGAAAAATACAGATAAGTATTGCAAATCTGACCAACTATTTGAATGACATAACTTCCCTAGATTCTCAAAACTTCAATGAAATAAACAAAGAATTAGATTCACTAAAAGTTATGTTCAATTTAGATCTAATAAATGATGAAATCGAAGCCATTAGAAATGCAATTATATTTTCAAAAATGAATATTGTAAATAACAAATTGTTAACCCCAGAAGAAACTGAAGAAATCACAACCAAGCTCGAAATACAAAGAGTTCACCAACACCTAATAGATGAAGCCTTGCAGTTTGCAACCACATCAGTCGTCACTAACGGAGAAATAATATTCTACATCGTAGGGATCCCCAACTTCAGCAAAACTACATTTCAACAACTACGAGTCGAAGCTGTAATTAACAGATCAGAACGTATCCTAATACCCGGCAAACTCTTCTTTAAAAACGGAGCTAACCTATATCTACTGACAGCAGCTTGTGCGAAATTAGCAAATTGGACCATTTGTAAAATATCTGAACTGAAAGACGTGTCCGACGAATACCGTTAGAATACCTGCAAACGAAATCAGAAGTAACATCGTGGTCATTGTGGGGAGGATTGTCGATCACCACTACGTTGATCATTCTACTAGGATTCTACATCATCATTAAGGCACGCCAACAAACAACTTCAGTTAATATTAATACGTCCAGCGAAAAAGCACAAGCCATTCCGCTACATTACATTTATCAACCGCCAACACTTGCCGACACCTACATTTCCACCAGCCGTTGACCCAGGAGACTCAACACTTCAAAGGGGTAGTAGTTAACATCCGAATCAGCATATGCCACACCAAACGACGATATCCAAACACACATCGTTCAATTTCAAGGAAACTGGCCCGCGAACAGCGCGCGATTGTTTTTGTTTTGTGAATCAAATCCGCGATAGACTCGCGGACGCTTAGGATAGCAATTTATGTAAACCTAGAATTAAGAGAGAATAAAGAGCTTCACTTCTGTTTCGACCGTCAAAGGAAACACTTCAGTTTTTTAAAAATCCTAATTGACCCCTCCGGTCTTCACTTTCATACTGATCTTCGATGCACATCGCGCTGGTGTGACGATGTGCATACTTTGCGGCGCAGTGCTCCGTACAGGTGTAGCACTTCGGCGGAGCACACTGCCGTAATGAAAGGGTTAATGTGCGATTCACATAGAACGTTACGGAAAAGTCCGTCAACGTCTTCACCAATTCACACATGCAGTCAATGCTCACACCAGCACCGTCACGTCAAATGTCAAATGAATCGGAGATGCTGAGATTTTACAACAGCAACTCAACATCTTCGCTGAATGGTGTGCAAACAACAGGATGCTTTTGAATCCATCAAAGTGTTCGGTAATATCGTTCTCACGCTTGCGTTCGACGATAATCTTCGAATATAAGCTGCATGGTGTTAAATTGGATCGTGTCAGTACCATTAAGGACCTCGGCGTTATGCTGGATTCGAAACTCACTTTTCGCGACCACGTAGCCTATATCATCGCTAAAGCTTCCAGAACACTTGGATTTATCTTCCGGGTCACAAAGCGATTCAAGGACGTGCACTGTATCAAGACTCTCTATTGCTCGTTGGTTCGCTCGATTCTAGAGTATGCTTGTGTGGTGTGGTACCCGTACTACCAAAATAGTGTTCATCGAATTGAGTCGATCCAGCGGAAATTCATCCGATTCGCACTACGCAATTTACCATGGAATGACCCAATAAATCTTCCTAGCTACGAGGATCGATGCAAACTAATAGGGATTAACTCATTAGTTTCACGGAGAAACGTTGCCAAGGCCCTATTTACTTCGGACTTAATTACCGCTAACATCGACTGTCCTGAGCTCCTCCGGTTAATCAACTTTAATGTTAATCGTCGTAACTTGCGTTCTCGGCATTTTCTCTACATCTCCTCAACACGAACAAGTTACGGATACCATGAACCTGTGACTAGTATGTGCCGTTTGTTTAACCGTTGTAGCTCCTGTTTTGACTGTCATCTTTCACGTTCGTCCCTCAAATAATTGTATGTTATTGCTCTTACATAATTTGAAATTTCTTATATATTAGTTTTAGTAGGCTTAGTGAAAAATAGTTCTAGTTTTAGTTTTTTATATCATACATTAGGGCATGTGTAGCCTGTTGTATTTGTGAATTAAATAAAATAAAATAAAAAAAGAATGATTTATTAAATGTTATTCATGGTGTCACCACCTACAACAGTTTTAACTTGCAATGACCTCTTTCGAATCAGCATACCTAGAATCAGTTCTAAATATGGAGAAAATCAATGAAAATCATTGAATTATGTTATTTGAATGCTTAAACCCCGTAGTCCCGACCCTTATTCAACAATAATAATATATAGACTATTTTTCTCGGCTAGTCGCGAATGATTTTGACTCCGAAGTTTGGAGTCAAGAGATATGTTGGCATAAAAAATACAACCGAAATCAAAGCACATTTTCGTTGAACGTAAGATGTCGGATCGTTACGTTGCCGGTGTATGTGAATCGCACTTAAAGGTGGCCCAAAATCAGTTTTATGTACTGGAGAACTATGATGTTGCGAGATGGGAATTTAGTTTGTTCTCTTTGGATCTCTTCGGAGTTTCCATAATTTCAAAAACTCCGGGTCCGGTGTTATTTGATTGACGAACCTTAATTGGAGGCAATCGTAGATGCAAGCAAAATATTTGGGGAGTAATAGTAGTAATCATGAAGAGATTAACTATCTCTTGGATATTAATCCAGTGGATTTTGGTCGACCAATTGAGCTTCATAAGCTTCTGTTACATTGAATCAAATATTTTTAACGAATGATAAACAAAACTTTGCGAAATCACCATTTAAATAATATTTTGAAGGAACTAAATTCTATTCGAATCACGCTTCCAACGTTATCCGATATAATCCGAACGTATAGTGCAAACAGAATGTATCTAGATGTGTCTATACCGAATGAAACCGGCTGGAGAAATCAAAAGCCAAATGTGAATTAGTTCATACTATTTGAAGGGGAAAAGTATTATGTTGATGTGAAGCCATCCAAAAGGCTTGGATCGACAATCTCACGAACATCGAGCGGACATTAAATGGATAGTATTCTTAAACGTGAATAATAGCAAAATTAAACGTCAATAACATCAATGATACATCCATGTCTAATTTATTTGGCATTCTATCAACAGTATAGTCAACATGAAACTGAACCGAAAAGATATACTCGTATCAGTCTGTATTTCAATTTTACAGTCTTTGAATATCATACACGGTTTTTAAAGGGCCATCCGTTCCATCAGTGGGTGTTGCTACCTATACCATTGTCATTTGTACTACTTTTTGTTTGTTTCAATTCCGCGGTCACACGGGGAAATGCCAGACTATAGTATCAATCTATATAAATTTTTAGCCACGTGAGGCTCTGGTATGCTCTGTTTTATATGTTGGAATCGAGGTTTTCACATAGGGATTTGAACAAATCGGCGGTGCTTCAAATAAAAAAAAAAAAAGGCATGAATCTTCAAATCGCACATTTTTTCGCTGACGTGTCATCAATCATCACCATTTTCGGCGTCTCTCCAATTGTGTGTGTCAACTGGGAACTGTGAACCACCACAGCCGTGGAATGTGCTATATTTATCAATAATCCATTGCGCTCAGTCGATGTTTTTATCTCTAACTTTCACTGTATTAGTTATCCTGATTCCATGTAAGAAATTGCTAATCTCTGATCTTATACAGAGTCGTGAAGGGAAATAGACTACATAGTGCTAAATTCGTTTAATAACATTCCTGCGTGTTGGTTTTATAGAAGGTAAGTCGGGATAGAACTGCATGCATAACATTTTATACATATTACACTTCATCTGCAAATGATTTAATCTTTCTGATAAAAGGCAGTCGGAGTTTGAAAGTAAAAACAAATTCAAGGGGTTGTATCCGAGACACGACCGCTTAGGACGCAGGACTACACAATCTTTTTTTGTTTAATTTGTTGGTTTATCATTTCGGATGTTGTTTGCGAATACGTTGAAGTTTCATAAATAATTCTTTAATAAAAAACTCCGGGGACCCTGAAAAGGTTTAAGGGCTTGCGTGGTTTTGAAGAATCATTCGAGAAGCAACGATTCTTTCTTTCTTTGCGAGAAAAATACATGTATCGCAATTTATTTCTTTACATCAATGCACGCATTACACTGAGTATTTAACGAGAAACACCTTCCGTGCATCGTGTCATTCAACAAGCATCAAATACGCGTCTAACAGATGCACACATTTGCAGCGATAAAAATGAAACATCGCGAGAACGATCGTTTATTAAAAATCGTTTCTCGACTCTCAGTCAAAACCGTCAACAATAATCATTTGCACTATTCTCTTTTTTCGCCTGCTTTGCCATGGCTCGGATCGTTGTGTGCAATGCCAGATGCACTTCAAGTGAAATGTTCGCTAGCGTTCACAGCTCGAGGGGAAATATAAAACACAAAACGAGCAGAATAAGCGACCTTTGTTGTTTCGAGCACAGACAGATTCTGAGAATTTTCCTCAGATGAGATGCAATACTTATACGCTAGCGACAGCTTACTTACTATGCAAAGGTGGAGTGTATATAAACATGAATGAAACACAAATTTCTGCATAACTCAAGAATTAATTAAGCAAACGGAACCAAATTTGGCATGCGAAGGTTTCAGGGGGGAATAAATATTTCTATGGTGGCTCGAGACCCCTCACCCTCTCTAACTCGAGAACTAATCAAGCAAATAGAGCCAAATTCAGCATTTGGAGATTCTAGCGGTAGGAGGCAAGATATGTTTTTATGATGGTTCGTGACCCCTACCCCCTCTCTAAGGGGGGCTGCCATACAAATGAAACGCAAATTTCTGCATAGCTCGGGAACTTATCAAGAAAATGGGGCCAAATTTGGCATGTGGAGGTTTTAGGGGGCAAGAAATTGAGAATCGACACTCTTCCTCTCTCTAGAGAGGAACAATTTTTGGAAAACTCTGAATGAAATGGAAGAATTCGGAAAACTGAATTTCCGTGTGTTCTACAATTACTATATCTTATAACTAGGGTAGAAGTACCTATCATCGTAATAGTACCTGTTATGGTAATACGAGTGAGTTTTCTATTAGTTTACAGAAATTTTTTAAGACTCTAATATGACATCAGAAATCAAACATCAGAAATCTCTTCTTTGTAGATTTTGGTATTTGATTCCGTGCGCAACATTGTTCTTCTGTTGAAAAATTTTGTTTGAAAATAGTGTGTCCCATTGATGCTTGTTTCTTTGCATAAGTCTATCTTGGAAAGTGAGCTCGAATAACAAAACCTTAGTTGTCGATGCACAGCATTCTCATGTGAATACAGGCAGCTCCTGTCTTTTGGATGGCGTTGCTTTAAACGGTCTCTATCAGATAAATCCTGTGTTCAATTACAATTGTCGGCTCTTAGATCTCATATTCGTCAATTATAATACTCTGTCAGCTTGCTCTGTGACTACTGCATTTGATGTGCGTTGCAACATTGATCCCCATCACCCTCGCGTCATGGCGAGATTTTACAAGCCTATCGGTGCTTAATTTTATGACGATTTTGATCCAAATGCGTTTGACTTCAGACGTGCAATGTGCAATGAATAGTTGATGTTCTTTGCATATTGAAATTATGTGGCACGAAATCTGTCTGGAAGGCCATGGTTATCGTAAGAGAAAGCCAATGAGGAGAATCGATCAAAGCAAAAGCAAAAATTAGGCAGAAATTTCCGAATAATGAATAATGAATAATGAGTCTTGTACAGAATTTATTGGATTTTTCAAAACTGCCTTCTGATTTGGGAATAATTGCATTATTGAAAAAGTATTCATTAGAAAAAGGGAAATTCTTCATTCTATCAAAACTTTTCCTGTAGTAAAATGACCTACAGGAGAGTTCTTGGAATCAGATGAATGCTGACTTGGTTAATAAAACACTGTGTTAATCTACAAAATCCTTAAAAATGCAGAAAAATCTTTTTTTTTCTTTCCATTATTGTTATCTACTACACACACAAAAAGATAGAAGCATTCAAGTATTACATCTCTAAACATGAAGTTTTAAATGAAGCTTTAAAATGATGTATATCCCATCTTCATGCGTTAGTTTTTCAAAAAGTTACTGCGTTTTTTAAATCACTTAAAACTTCGACTTCGTGCTCCGTCCCCATGAATTTTGTCGAGTGTAGAATCAACGACATTGTATTGCATACTAGAAATAAGATTTAGAGGCATATATTAGGCTGTCAAAAAAGTCCTGCGGTATTTCCGCGAGGTGTCGTTGTGAGCGCGTAGTTCTAGTTGTATTCATTGTATCGAGTCATACTATACTATACTTTGTGATTGTGGCGATGGCTACCACGACATCGAGCATGTTGTCTGGTCGTGTATCCGGTTCTATGCTGCTCGCTCTCAGCTCTCTAGAGCACTGAGAGCACAAGGCAGACAATCGGATATCCCCGTCCGGGATATCTTAGGTAGCCGGGATCCTGATCTTTTGCTTCATCTATACCTGTTCCTCAGAAACGCCGATGTCAACGTTTAATGATGTTTCCTTCGTTGTGTCCCCGTTTCATATCCCTCCTATCCGATCGATAAACTTTTACTTAGTCGCGGCAATACATACACACACTCTTTACAGATGCACGGGCCGAAGGTTGTGCAGTCCACTGATCATTCAACAAGAGCCAAAGGTTGTACCGCTCATGACAACTCTACACGAGATGATGATTGCGCCGGCTAGTGACCATTCTATCTTGGATTCCTCGAGTCGAGAAAGACGCACCACGCTAGATATGGGGTACAGACTAGGGGGGCGTTGCTGATTAATGGTCAGCTGCATCCCAATAGGAAGTATCCCGTATCGGGCACACGTACAGAGCATCGAAGACTGCAACATACCAATTATGAGAACACTTGTAATACTAACCTCGAGCCAACCGCGAGTAATCGGTTACATATTACTAACATAGTTGTAAGACAAAAATTGTCAAAATATTGGACTCCCGGCCCCGTCAGGCTAACGCCACATGTGCCTTAACAAAAAATATATTTTGGGAAAAAAAAAATGTTAAAGTTACATTATAGATCCATTAAACGTAAACATAATAATTGTATTGAAATCCACACAATTTGATTCTATTGATTTTCATGACATGAAACGCTATGACTCAGGGATAACATTTTATTGAGTGGTTTTTATAGCTATTTCGATGATGTTGTCTGGCATCAGTGTCGAAAAAATAATGATGCTTTCACCACGACAAACAAAACCATTGGCGAAAATTGAAAAATAAGAATTTGCGCCATTGTGGCAGCCATTTGTGACATTGTGGCAGCCATTTGTGGCTAGCTTCTACCTTAAAAATCTTGAACGAGATTTGTGTATGAAAATAATTTGATATTATAATGACGACTTTGGTAGAAGGTATAGGTACTAGAAAATTTATACTAAAACGAAATTGTAAAGGGTCAATTAGAATATCGACCAATGAACAGTTTTGCGATTGGACCCAAGAACGATCGCTTAGTAAAAAAACGTGAATATTTGAAGATATTGATAGTAAACAAAATTTTAAGGGGTTGTATCTAGGACACGACTGCATTCTTAACGTAGAACTACGGAATTGTAGTATTCAATCCGCTTGTTTATCACTCCGGATATTCACCTTCATTCTTGTGTTCGAACAGGACTTTCTTCAACTGGACTTATCTTTACAGGGCGTGCGTTAACTGGTCTAAAAAGTAGATATGTATCAATAATATACGTCATCTTCAATTTGAAATATTGCTTTTTCTGTTTTGCAGTTCAGTTAGCGAGTAAAATTTGGGTCAATTTTTCAGCCCAATAAACAAACTGTATGGGTGCCACTTTCATCGTTAATTCAATGAAATCATGCATGAAATTTAAGTGATGCATGAAATCTTGCATCTGATAACTTCAACATGTTTACGTCTTGCTCGAACGGATTCGCACGTAAACAAGAATATATATTTCAAAATTGTTAAAATGAAGTTTTTGGAACGAAGGTCAGATACGGCCCTAGACAAGAATAAGGGTGAAATTTCCTATCGATTGATGCAAATATTTCTGCGAACTATAGAACAACTGGCGAAACTTAAATCGCAATAGTTCTTCTCTTCTCTCTCATTGCCCGTACAACGAACGCTGTATTTGATTCGTGTATATATAACGTATACGTTTGCATCTTTCGAATCTTCTACAACATTACTGATGAAGAGAATCTTCGAAATCTATCAGCGCTTTCGTTTAATTGGTTCCTCACTTTTCCATTGAACAGCGCTGCCAACTCGGACCAGACTTTCTCCTTTTCACTTAGATTTCGATCACAAACTATAAACATGTTTACTCCTATATTCCACTTGAGGTGTGATCGAACCCCAGAACATCCAACAGTAACGGTTTTCTATTAGGATTTGAAAGTATACTTCCATGAAAGCTACGCTGTACCTAAACAAATGCAGCGCGGGTCAAAATCCCAACATTCAGGATACTCTCTCATATCTGTACCATATCGTACCACACTTTGATACAGAGGGCTTTCTCTTCTCCTCTCCTTCTTTCTCTATTGTCTCTTCGGTTCCTCATCCGGTGTAATGTTATGAATCCATTGGTGATCGGAAATTTTGAGCAACTGATCGAGCCAAATTTTCACTCTGGATTCATGAGTCCATATCATGAATTCATCTCCATGCAGGTTGTTCCTTCTTTGTATATCCCCAACCGTGTTTGTTTTCCTGACTACATCAATTCCTCTGTGTATTTTGATCTGTCCATGAAGCAAGATATCCATGGAATATCAGATTATCTTCGATCGAGGATCGTTCCAAAGATCTTCGATGCAAAGTATGGGGATATCAATTGTGATAATATGTGCATTACTGATGGGTCCTCTATGAATGAGTCCACAGGATTTGGAGTGTTCAACGATTTTTTTAGCACCTCCCACAGTCTTCAGTATCCTTGCTCATTGTATATTACTGAATTGGCAGGGATTCACTGGGCGCTGGACAGCGTCGCCTTACGACCTGTTGAACACTTAGTCTTAGCTCTGTCGAAGCTATCAGGTCAGTGAGGCCGGAAAAGCACTCGCTGTACTTCCTTGAGAGAATCCGAGAAATTTTGAGTGCTTTATCCAGACGCTGTTATGTCATTACCTTTGTCTGGGTGCCTTCTTATTGCTCAATTCCGGGTAATGAGAGGGCTGACTCATTAGCAAAGGTAGGTGCAATTGAAGGCGATATTTATCAGCGTCAAATCGTCTTCAATGAATTTTATTCTTTAGTCCGTAAAAACACCAACGAAGATGAATTGGGCCGGTGGGTTCACCCGATTATCCCTAAGGTTAGACTCAAACCGTTGTTCAAAAGTCTGGACTTGAGTCGTAACCTTATTCGTACCTTGCCCCGACTCATGTCCAATCACTGTTCGCTAGATGCCACTACTCCTCGCTTCAATCTTGCCAGCAGCAATCTCTGCATTTGTGGCAAAGATTATCACGACATCGACCACGTTGTTTGGTCGTGCGAGGTGTATATTTTCGTCAGATCGAATTTAGAAAATTCTTTCGGGTCCGAGGAAGACAGCCCAATGTGCCGGTGAGAGATGTGTTGGCTCGGTTAGACCTTGATTACATGTCCCAAATATATGCTTTCTTTAAAGCTATCCGTCTTCGTGTGTGATTGTCCTTATACCCTTATCACCTCCTCTAAAATCGGTTTTCTACCTTATTAAGAATAGAATGAAGGAAAATTGTTCATAGATATATCGAAAACTCGAGAAAGCAATTGTCCGATTTAGGGCTGTCTTTATTCTATCATATTTTCTGTATCAAACATTTATTCCATGTAGCAGAGAAACATGTTATTTGCAAGTGGTTGAAAAATCTTGAACAAGTATTGTGTCTGAAGATAATCTGATATTATAATGATGAGTTTCGTTAGAAATACTAGGAATTTTATAGTAAAAGGTAAATTCAACGGGGTCGATTAGAATATCAATCAATGAACAGTTCTGCGATTGGACTCATGAACTTGCGCTTAGTAAGAAAACGCGAATGTTTGAAGGTATTGATTACAAAAAACAAATTTTAGGCGGGCGAAGTTTGCCGGGTCAGCTAGTTGAGAATAAAATTAATGGCATGAGTTTTTGTTTTCGTTTTGGTGTTTTAAGCACTTGTAATCCTCCTTTCGAATGTACTTGAATTTTTTTTTCCTTGAGAAGATAGGCAACACAAATGCTAGAGAAGAACGCAAAAAATAAAGGGGTGTTGTCAAAGGCAAGAACGCTTTAGTGACGTGAAATTCCGAAATTATATCACTTAATTCGCTTGTTTATTATTCGTGTGTACTCGGTTACAGAACATTCATGGAGGTAGTTTTTATTTACGTTCAATTTCCTACAAAATTCCATTCCAGGTTTTTAATTTAGCATTACAGATTCTCATGTTAACTTACGTTTTGTTTTTTTACTTCTCGTTAAAACTAGATGTTTAATCAACCCTATGTTCCAATGAATCTGGGCAATATCATATACTATTTTGGATTAATTAACAGTATAATGTGATTACTATATGGTTTCTGTAATTTATTTAAGTTTATCTATGAAATAAATTATACAATGTATAATAACTAAGCACTTCACCTGAAGGGTAGAACGTTGAAAATTTGGTCAACAAAAATTTGACGTATTCGTTTTCAGTATGTATTTAAAAAACCAAAACAGAGCGGGTTTATTGTGTTTTGTTAAAGAAAGATAGCATACCCTCCACCGGGTATTCTTTGACCAATATAGCCTGATCCCGGTGGCGAATAAAAAATATTTTTTCCAGCCGCGGATGGCCAGCCAAACCAAATATTTTTGAAGAACTTGGATAGTTCCATGGTCTCGAAGATTGTATCCACGTTTCCTCTTCCCGCCGCAGTGTAAAACTTCTGTCCCTAAGCCTCTTTGAAGACTGGTTTTAATAACTTCATGTGAGAGAGCTTGGATTTTCAAGCATTACTTCTCTTGCATGAATGCTTTTTTTAGAACTGAAGAGCAAATGTCAAAATCAAAATTGAGAAACCAATTTACATGCACACACCTTCAAAATGACAAGTGCTCAAATTTTGTTTGTGCATACTTAAAATAAATACGTCAGAATTAAGTTAACCAAACTTCCACTCCTTACAAGCTAACGAATAATAAATTCATTTTGAAAATCCGACTTCACGCTAGTTCTGTTCAGTACTCACAGTAACATCAAATGTATTCCATGGCAAGGGGTAAGTGATAGCTAACAAACTCCACTATGTTAGCAAAAACTGATGATAGAGCACCATGATTCTGAAGAATACTACCATGAGTTGTTTACGTCATTCGAATGCTTGAACATACAATTGCTAAAGTTGAAGTTGTTTTCTAGTGTGTGGCCGAACAACGTCTTTTACTTGTGCCCGGAATTGCCCATCATTAAATTTGTTCAATGGTTCAATGGAGATAGGAATTGCGTTACGTATCGCCTCCCCGATTTTTCGTGTTACTTATTTGTGCACTTTATTTGTGCACCACTCTTCATGAAATGTTTCCAATTGATACAAATGTATTATTTGTGGGTAGAAACTATGTGAAAGTTCTAATAAGGCGTGGAGCTCAAATTATGCAACGCTAAAAATTTTGGGGGGTCTCCGTAGCCACATTGGTTGCGCGTTCGCTTAGTAAGCGATCGATCGTGAGTTCAAAACTCAGGGCCCCCATTGACCATCTTTGTGTTGTTACAGAATAGCTACGTCCACGCAACAATCATCAGCGATGGAGATCGATCCACGGTCGAAATAAGATCGATTCATCCTTACAACTGCTCTGCTCTGCAAGACACATCGGGCTGCTGTTCATCAATAACTCAACAATGATCAATCAACTGTCTTCGCTGTCCCGTCTTACTGGATAATGGGAAGAACAGAAGGAAATCTCTTACGCCTAAATGGCTACTGTGTAAATATGTACCATTTGCAATGGTATAGCAGGGAATACTCTAACGCCGAAAAATGGCAACTGTGTAATGTGCTAATTATAGATATGATAAATATGTGACATGTACACGATTAAAATTCGGCTCTGTTACAGCTAAAATGCTAATGAGCCTAAAATAAACAAAAGGGATAAAAAAAAATCGGTTTTTGGACCCCCTCCACCTATGTAACAATGAGTAGCGCAAGACAAACCCCCCTCCTCCTTAAGTTACGTAACGCAAACATAATTAAAGTCAAAGTCGTTTGGAATACTTTAGCTTTTTTTTAAGTAATGAAAGTATCAACGTAAAAAATCGGACATCTGCCCTGGTCGGAATCAAATGTTCGGAACGGAAGATTCTTACATGCAAGTAGTGACTTCGGAAGAACTTTCGACAAGTTAAAAGAATTTCTAACAAACAGAGACGGGGAATTAATGCTCACATCTATTGATAGCAGTTGCTGTCATTACATTTCTCTACTTGCAAAAGGTATTAGGATGTCCTTATGTGACGAGAGTATCACTTGGTTTAACATCGCACTTATTCCGCTTCATCGATTTGGGAGTTTGCGGACTAAACGTATTCTGACGGACTATCATCGATTGCTCGGTTATTCCACCCATCAGCTAACGATTGTCCATAATCAAAATGTTTCGTTTCCAGCTCCGAGTCCCTCGGTTTGAGTTTTTCATTCAAGTGAGACCCCTATCTGATCATGAAAGTATTGCTAACTCCAGGAAAAGAGGAGCCATCCGACGTTCAATTCGGTTGAAAGCACTGCTTCCTGGAACATTTGTAGCAACAAATATTCCATCAAGATTCAATTAATTGATTAAAACGATAAATCGAAAATATCTATGATTTTTTTCAAACGAGGGTTCTCGTCTGGTCCACCATCCATATTGATTATAATAATTGTCTTGATTTTTCTTTGATACCGAATAACCTCAAATTCAGGCAGCTCGCACACCCTTCTAAAATCGAGCCCATGAGGAAATACTTTAGAAGAACAGCCCTGAAGGAACTGCAACGTACATTAGACATTGTATTCAACTATTTCAGCATGACCAAGTGACCTAGCTTTATTTTATATCCTGCGATAACAGACGGAATAAATTTATGTTTAGCAGCCATGACAAAATCATGATCACATTAATATTGGATCCTGCTTATTGATTTGCTGTTAAGCCAATAACAACACGTGCTTAATCATCTTGGCAAACATACCCCAGTCGGTCTCAGAATCGAAGCTACACCCAAAGTGATAAATCATCTTCGGCAGAAAAAAAATTCGCCGTGAACTGAATGGTGAGATGAACAAATAAAAGCAGATTTTTCAAGTGTTTTAAAATATTTGTATGTATGGGAGCAGACCTTTCCTTCTTTCAGACGTCAGCTTGGAATTGTACCAAAAAAGGTCTAAACGATTGAAACTAGGGTCCGAACCAAAGCCTGCTGGAATACAAGGCTGTTTTGCACTACAAAACTATCCGCATAGCCGTTTGGTGCTGTTGCATAAATGCGTGATAATGTAACACCACATTCTAAAATGAAACTGGATCTCAGAAGTATATGGAAAGTGTTTTCTAAGAGTAGAAAAGAGATCATAAACTTAAACCTGTATCCTTTTTTCTCGACGATTTTCGATTTTTATTTACATATATAGATATGCCATTTCTATGGAAAAAATCGAAATTCGTCCGACTTGAGCCGTCTTTATTTTGTTGTACTCGTCTCTATCTATAGATCATTGAAAAATTCTTAATAGAAATTTAATCCCCTTCTCGTTGACCGATTGATCTGAAATTTGGAACACATTTTTATCTCTGTAGTCATTATAAAACTGCGTATTTCATGATCTTGAAAATCCAAGATGGCGGCCGCTATAAAATGGCGGATCACATATTTTCTCAAAACCTCATCAATATGGGCTTTCCAAAACCCCACCAATATAGGTATCAAATGAAAGAGCTTGATTAGTAGAATACGGTCATTTAAAAAAATGCAAATCCAAGATGGCTGCCACTACAAAATGGCGGATTACATATTTTCTCAAAACTTCATTAATATGGGTATCAAATGAAAGGGCTTGACTAGTAGAATACGGTTATTTATGATTAATGTAAATCCAAGATGGCGGCCACTACAAAATGGCGGACTACATATTTTCTCAAAACCTCACTAATATGAGTATCAAATGAAAGGGCTTGACTAGTAGAACACGGTTATTTATGAAAAATGCAAATCCAAGATGGCTGTCACTACAAAATGGCGGACTACATATTATGTCAAAATCCCGTTAATATGGGTATCAAATGAAAGGGCTTGACTAGTAGAACACCGTTATTCATGAAAAATGCAAATCTAAGATGGCTGCCACTACAAAATGGCGGACTACATATTTTCTCAAAACCCTATTATTATGGGTATCAAATGAAAGGGCTTGACTAGTAGAACACGGTTATTTATGAAAAATGCAAATACATCAAAATCCTTTCAAATGGTGGACTACATATTATGTCAAAACTCCATTAACATGGGTGATCAAATGAAAGGGGGATCAAATGAATGGGCTTGACTAGTAGAACACCGTTATTTATGAAAAATGCAAATCTATGATGGCTGCCACTATCAAATGGCGGGCTGCATATTTTTTCAAAACCCGATTAATATGGGTATCAAATGAAAGGGCTTGAATAGTAGATCGCAGTAGATCATGAAAAATCCAAATCCAGGATGGCCGCAATCACAAAATAGCAAATTATTTTATTCAACGGTTTTATTTAGCTTGAACTGTTCGTATGGATGTTTGTATGTCTGTATGGTTGTCCCACATTAATAGAAATTTGAGCAATAGGAACTGACCGAATTTATAAAATACCTTTATCTCTGCTGCCATTTTAAAACTGCTTATCTTGAAAAATCCAATTTGGCCGCCGCGACAAATTAGCTGGTTCCATATCATCTCAAAAAAACAAAGGTTGATTGAAATTTGTGTATCAATCGAACGAACTTGATTTGGAGAACACACTATGTATTTTCTGCAACCCACTCAATATCGGTATCAAATGAAATTGTTTGACTGATAGAATACAGTACAATGGTTTTATGGTAGAGAAATATTGTAATGGAACAGATAATGTACTAAAAACTACAAAATAAAATAAGTAAAAAAACATTTTAAGTTAAACGGTTTAATTGTGATTAAACATAATAATGTACTAAAAGCTAGAAAATAATTAGGCAAGTAGTAGTTAGCAGTTATCACACCTCTCCTTCATTAGTCTAGGGCATTGGTAAGACTAAAATAAAAGCGTGGGACACGTTGGATTTCCATTATCCACAATTAGCGACTTCATCATATGTCCCACGATTTTATTTTAGTCTTACCAATGCCCTAGACTAATGAAGGAGAGGTGTGATAACTGCTAACTGCTACTTGGCTAATTATTTTCTAGCTTTTAGTACATTATTATGTTTAATCACAATTAAACCGTTTAACTTAAAAAGTTTTTTTTACTTATTTTATTTTATAAGCTGTTTTATATGTTCTCATAAGCATATACGGGCGCATGAATTTATAATTTGTACACGACGCCTAACCTGTTTTTATCATTTTCTGGTCAAACGAAATATTGAATCAGAAGCAAAATGGATATACGTGTTGCATAGTAGAACCCCGATTATCTGCGAGCGGATGATCCGCGGTGCGACAGAGAATTTCATAGTAAATTTATAGACCTTCTCGGAATTTGGCAGTGAGTGGTAGGCGCATGCTCTTTTCTTTTTTGTTTTTGTCATTGATAAAACATAGTGTTCATGCTAAAACATCTCTTCTTCGTGTTTGCACCTTTATTGCGTTATCCGCGATTTTCGTTATTCGCGGATAGTTTGCCGGACTATTCCGGGGATAATCGGGAATCTACTGTCCATTATTTTTTATCATTTTCAACCGGAAAATTCTGCGGCCTCTTAAAACAACCGTGCGTTTTGGTAGACGTCGATTATTTAGATATGTAATGGTGGAAAAATGATGTTATGATATATGATGATGATATGATGCATATTATGTTGTTTTGATAGTCAATGTCTTTTATGCTGTGAACAAATATTTTTCAAAAACTCCTTCGTTTTACTTAAACCTCTGTTGTGGTATTCTATGGCTCTATCATTACAGTGATTGAAATACATAATGAGCTGCGCTCCGCTAACAAAAAAAAATATTCTGCACCAAAAAATAATTATCGTTTTCTGAGTTTTGTTTTAAAAAAGTCAGCTATTCTTGTGAAATTCCCAGTCCGAATGATTTTCAACGAACGAAAAATCAATCATAGCATTTCTAGGCATGCCACACTTGGTTGATCATAAAGTGGTGGGGTAGCACATATCGATGTTTTATTGGGACTACTTTTCCGTGAAATATTCAATTCTCAATAAAACGCTAACGAAGTTGGGCGAAGCTCGCAAAACGAATGTATATTTCGTTGCGAGCCAAAGGTGTTCTGCTGCGGCATGTGGGGAGAGAATTATTGAGCACAACATGCGGGATATGGATGAGTGGATTTCCTTAGGAATATGCTAACCTCGGAATAATTTATTGGGATGCTTTTTTTTCTCAAGTAAGCCGCAATACATTCTTCCACGTAGGCCGCCATATATGTATAGTAACGGTGCGCTAGCGGTAAAAGGTACGCAACTGCATTAGTAAAATGTATAAAATACGCCACATAGCGAATGCTAACTTCGAGGATCGGAAGAATCCTCGACCCAACCGAGTCGACCGAGTTTCTTTTGTCGGATATTTCTGGCTCATAAATACAATCCAGAACGTACATATTGATTTTTCTGCAAACATAACACAAAATTCAATAGAGCAGGTAGCGAGGTAATAGTCCTTTGGGGAGGAAGAAATTGTTTTTTTTTCGGCACAATGTGCGAGGCGAACCAAATTTTCCACGACCAGCGGTATGATTACAGAATGAGACAAAGGTTTCGGCTTTATTGCATTTCGATGTTTCAAGAATGTAATCTGAAATAAGGTTCGTTCAGAAATAGAGATTTTATATGGCAACTGAGGAAAGCACGAAAAGCTTCATTCAATGGCAGCTCAATGGGACGATATAAGAGTTTTTATTTCTCATCGCCCCGTCATTACCTTGTGTCGGGACGTAGATATTTAGGTACAGACAATCTTCCGATTGATTTCTAAGGTATGGTAATAGTCGCTTCAAATAGTCTAATCTACCACGAGGCATCCTCTCCAGAGCCGCTGTTTCATTGGCAATATCTGGAAGACGCTGTGGACAGACCGGGCTGAATCTGTTGGAAAAGAGACATTTAGAGCATCACGAGCAGTTAAGCTTAACTTGAGGGGATTGAGTGTGGCTCTTATCGTTATATCATTTCTGTACCTGTCCGCTTTTTTGACACCAGACCAGAGAGCTCCCGTTACGGGAGGCATGAAGCGTAAGGTGCCAACAGGTGGAGAAGCGTATGGAATTCCTCGAAACGCTTCCACCGGATCCAGATGTCGCCCATCTAAATGCTCGATAGTACCAGACACTGAACCGTACTTTGTATGCACAACGCGTGACGTCGTTTTCTTTATGGAATCATTCTCATCACTATTGCCACCGACCGATAAGGTCGGGGAGAAAAAGGGAATGATCATTACTAGTGATACCAACATTTTCATGCTGATCACGCTACTCGATTATTGACAACATTTTTACACTTGGAATAAATATACGTTTTTTTCTCTTTATTTTCCTTTTTTTCTGCACATTTGGGTTGTTACCACATCCACTACACTTCTGACATTATCTATATACTTTTGCTTACAATACCGGTATTGATGCTTTCATATTCCTCCAGAGGAGACGCACGATAATATTTTCTTTGTTTTGAACGAATATTTCTTCCGACGCAAGATAAGGCGACAGCACCATTGCCTATCACCAATCGATTGATTTTCACTTGATTGCTTCTCATTTAGCAATTAATCTATCATTCACTTATACCACCCATCTCTGGCTCCATTACAACAGAGCATAGGCTCTCATTCCACTAACAATTTCACTTCTGACATGCTCACAAAAACACAAACTTTTTTTTGCTTCTTATGCTTCTCCTACTTATCGGACAAACCACAGTGCTCTCGTTTGCTATTTGTATATCCTTTGTTATGTATCTTTGGTCTTCGTGTGCTACTGTGACATCCATAAATCAATATTCGCAAACTACGAATCCACATTCGCCTAGCAGCACGAAATCACTGCCCTTTTACTCGGAAAATCTATCGATTGTTATCCATATCCTTGCGATTGCATCCAGAGTGTAGTAATCCTTGCCATATCCATTGCAATTTTGTGATTACCCTTCGACCGCACATCAATACAAAACCGTCACTGGTAACCACAATAATTTAACATAATTCACCAAAGCAAACAACACTTAACCAGAGCCATATCCTATTCCTTCAGCTTTAACGTTCCTTTTTTTTGTATTTTGCTCCCTAGGGCACAGGACGGGATTCTAGGGCAGCGAGATTAAACACTTACACACACTCATATAACGCAAAGATTACCGTGCGCCGCCATAGGCCACTCCGCCCACCGAACCGTCGCTGTGGGTTTGGTCGCGAAATGTCCTTCCTGTGTCCGCCTCGCGTTCCCGATCGTTAACGTATCGCTTTCCACTACAGACTGGCGATTGCCTTACTGGCATGGCTCTCGAACGGTACCAGATGGTGGGTTTGGTTCGGATAGCGACTCGCAGTGGTCGGAGCAGGAACCGTGGGAAAAGTAAAAATGCGCAAACGCTCTCTCCAACCTTGGGAGATTTGAAGCTGCTTGACAGTACGAGAGCCATCGTGTTGGGAAGTTTGTTGTGACATTTCTTGTTTTCAGGGGTGTTTCGAGACGACATTTTGAACGAAACCCGCGAAAAAAATGTAAATACGCTAATTTTGTTCCAGAATTTATCAGAAATTAGTAATTGGTCCTATGATGAAAGTTTTACGAAAAAATCGAACCACATCGACATTGGAGTAACTCATCTTCAATGAAACCTGGAATAATGGTTCATTGGTTCGTATATTTCACAGGGTCCTAGGTGGTTAAGTAATTGAAGTGTAGGAAAATACACTTTATATGCGAGCTGATCTAAACTTATCTCCAACCCATAAAACTAGCTAAGCTGTTTTTTACGGGGCCTTCAGCATTGAATTGTATAGTAACTCTTGTATGATGTTTTATTACAATAGGTGTGATTCATGAGTGTAAAAAAACAAAAACAGAAGCTAAATTACCTTTGATCAATGTTAAAAATGGTGTTTCAAATGTAGCATGACCTGAAGAAAAGCCAGTCGTAAAGTCCAGTTTTCTGTAGCAATGTGAAAAGGTCGGTGATCATTGTCCTTTGTGGTATCATAAAACGGATCGGAGAACGTCTGACTGCTGATCGGAAGCGATGATCCGGAAAAAAAGCCGTAAGGTCAACGAGAACGAGCACAAACGCGTGGTTGGAGCCTTTAAACGGAAACCGAGCGCCTCAGTTCTAGATGTGACTAAAAGTTGCATGTAAACAAGATTTTCGTGCAGAATACGAATATTTGAGCTGGCCTTCGTACATTCAAGGTTGATTCAAGGTTTAGAAATCTCCAAACCGTGACGATAAACAAAATACTGCTGCGTAATGGATGATGAGACATATTTGGAGGTGCACTTCAACCAGATTCCATGCCGAAAGATCTGAACCCCCCTCCTCAAAAAAAAAAAAAAAAACTCTGAAAACTGCACCCAATACAAAAATACTGAGCCATTAACTGAGCACCTTCTAAAACTAAATTGGTGAAGAATGTAGAAGAAATGAAGAAAGCATTGGGTTAATATGCAAAAAACTGTCGATTCTGAGGTCGTACAGAACCTTATGGCTGGGGTGAAGGCCAAGGTTCGCGCATTCGGATATAAAGGCGATATAAATTAAATGAATGCCATCAAAACTAACTTTAATTGTTTGGTTTTTACTCCCTAAAAATTTGTGATAATCGGATAAAAACTCGAATTTTGAGAATAATTTTTTTTGTGTACGGATTTCAAACGGTACACCCTTTAACCCCATGTTTACATTTACAGGCAAACCTGTTTTTGCTCGTGGGATAGGGACTGCAAAAATCGCATACAAATCGGTCAAAACTTCACCAGTGTCTTCAATAAATTTGCGGTAGTCATGTCATGCGCATCTTTGAAGCAAGGATGGGAATGATTTGAGAAGTGTTAATTTAGACGCGAATATGCTTTATTCGCACTGAAATGCATATAAACCATCGAAAAAAGACTAAATGGACGATAACTTCTTTAAATATGCTTATTTTCATATACCGCACAAAAAAAATCGCGCGAAAAACACCGCACAAAAACAGGTTTTTTTTGTACTTACTGCAAATACTATATTTGCAGTACATGCAAATCGCACAAAATTTACATTTGCAAGCCTCGTGCGTTTGACGATGCTTATTATTCATGATGCATTCTTTTGATCAAAAAATTGTATTCATCGTGTCATTGCTGAACCGATTTCGAAGCTTATTCTTATTCTGATTATATTCAGAAAAAAAAATGGCTCGATGTATTTCAATTTTTTTAGGCATCCAATTTTTGTCCATCAATATAGCCAATGTTTGTTTTATGAAACGAACATTTAATACGGAGCAATTTCACTTTTAAGGTACGGGAATCGTTCTCCAGAACTTGTTAACCCCCATCGTAGAACCCTGGAAACGCTTCCTATACAACGTTGATGCTTGTATAAATGGAAAAATTTTGTGAGAGGTAACATTGCTGCTGCCTTGAGCGTCGGATCATTAAAATCGAATCTATTTGTTATTTGCTTGATCAGCTCCACGAACAAAAATGCTACAAATATCTTCAAAAATCATCTGCCTTCGGCATCCATTGTTATGACAGCTTCTTCTGCTGCCATCCCAATCTGAGCCATTCAAATTTTTTGTTGCATAGTAATATCTGTGGACAAAATAGTACTCAAGCCTCAAATTACTCATTTTTTATGATTGTTATACGCACTTTGGCTAAATTTTGACTGCATAAGATTGTGATCATCGAGCCGTTGCAGTGTCGATTTAGAAGTTCAGTATTGTTATTATTATAATCAGAAAAAAAAATCACTCAACGGTTGCGGAAGATTGATGTATAGTAAGAATATTATAATGCGAACGAACGAACGTCATTTCTGCTCAGGCAACCATTTTTTTCAACAGAGATTTCTTAACGGAACAATTTCACATTTAAACACTGTATTCATTCCCCTCATAAAAACATACTTTTTTAACGCTTGTTGGATTGGGAATGTTTCTGGAATTTAACATTGAAGCAGCCTTGAGGCTCCATTCATCGAAATAAAATCTCTCATCTCATCTCAGGAAATTAGTACCTTTCTGTACTTTTGTACAAAAATATGTGATCTGTACCGTGCAGAATCTCTACTATACCTTTTCAGATAAATCAGTAGGTATGGTAACACTGGTTATAAGTAGCGGGATTAAATTCAAGTCACGTTTTCCGCCACTCCCCACGCTGAAGTGAGACAAACAGCTGTGTGTGGTTTTGTTTCCAATTTTGGGGAGGTTATTCGTGCTAAGTGTGTTCTCGTTTGTTTACGATATAGCTAGCGAAACAGAGTTTCCTTCAAGAGTGTGTCTTTCGGATGCTTGTACATACATGAAGAACAGTTTGGTGAAAATGTTTGATTTTGTAAAACAAAGTACTATAAGGATGAAGATATTGTGCTCTGTCCGGACCTAGCTTCGTGCCATTATGCAAAGGCCACTCTGGATTGGTTGATCGCTCATAACATAATCCCCCAAACTCACCCCTGGCGCTGTCATTTGATATTGGCTCATACTGTCCCAGTCGGAGTACGAAAATGGTTGTGAATCCACCACAGCTCTACAACTCAGATCCATTTCATCAGATGTGCCAAAAAATTGGACCTCAAGGTGGTCCGGACCATGATGGCGAAGGTTCCGGGGATCTAGGGGTAGATTGAATATTAAGGGCCACAATTGATTTACACCTCGAACACACATTGTATGGACTTATTAAAATGCAATAAAGCATTTAATTAAAAAAAATGGAAATGGGTTATATCAGTGATATAGCCGCAAGGTGGACGTAGGACTAACGTTGGTTTTGCAATTAATAAATAACAAGAATACAACTCCTGGAGATTTCATCTTTCGAATAAAGTGATTATCATGCCACTTTGTTTAGCCGGAAAACAATAATTACCGCTCAAAGGAGGAATCGATTCCTCTTCGGAAAGCATTCGATAACAGAACTGCTGCTTTCATTGAACAATGCGGCTCCGTTCATTCCGACTGCAGAAAAATAATGGAATTGAGAGAAGAGCATAATGCATACGCGTGTGAGCGTGACCATCCTTATCTCCCATTGCAATAACAACTAAATGAATTTCCAATTTGATCCGATTCTTTGTTTTAAGAGGCTTAAATGAATTTCCGAGCGAGCGCCTACTTATATACGGATTTGTGTGATTTCAATAGCCTGTTTTCAGAGCTATTTTCAAGCTATTGAGTTAATAAGTAGCAAACATATAACTCTTATCATTCCAATTGGGATGATCCGGAGCGGAATTATTAACGCTTGAAAACGAATGGATTCCTGCTCGGAATTACCTAGCACAAATATTTCCCCCCTATTCACTCGCGAGACGCGACACGGAACTAGGACACAACACTTATAATCCTTACAAACATTAAAATGGTTAAAATTACCTTTTTCGTCGACCGGTTTCGGGCTCGAGGTTGCCCATCTACTGGACGGTGTCCGACTGGTTACGATGGAGCACTAACACATATTCATACGGTTATCAGTACTTGTCGAAGATATAGTTTGCTGAGTTATCAGCTTCGTCAGATGGAAGAGTTGAGATGATATTGGTGCATCTTCTTCATTCATAAGTGGGGAATCGCTGGTTGAGATGTACATTGATTCCCATGCATTCAACTGTGAGGCTTTTCGTACATTTCTAATAATTTTTGCCTTCTCCCAGTCTACGCAGTGGGCTTGAGTTAAAGCATGTGCTGCCACACTTGATTCGCTGGCTCGTTCATTATCCACCGCATTCTTATGTTCACGTAGGCGGATTTTGAATTTCCGACGAGTTTGACCGATGTATACACTAGTACAGTCTTTGCAGGGAATCTGATAGATCCCTGATTTTTCATCCGGTGGAATTCTATCTTTCAGGTTACACAAAAGGTCTTTCAGGGTGCTCTCACTTTTGTACACCACATGAAATCCGTGTTTCCGGAGTGTAGACTGGACTGTGTTGGTTATTTTGGGATAGTACGGTAGGCTGATCCTTTTGTGTTGTTCCTTCTCAGGCTCTAATGTGGTGTTGTTTTTTCTCCATTTCTTCTTCTCGTGTTTCCGAAGGATTTTCTCCACAAAACATCTCTTGTACCCATTCAGCTCTGCAGCATGGTAGATTCTATTTTTCTCCGCTATGTAATCATCTCTCTCCATTGGTATGTTGAGGAGACGATACACCATGGAGTGGAAGGCTGCTTGTTTTTGTGCGCCGAAGTGATTAGAGTCGGATGTTATATATCTATTCGTAGACGTTGGTTTACGGTATATCCCAAACTTTAGCCGATTATCTTCCTTTCGGGTAATGTACAGGTCCAGAAAAGGAAGTGTACCGTCTTTTTCTTTTTCGACGGTAAACTTAATCGTCCTATGTCGGGAATTCAACAACTCCAACGTCTGCTTCAAGTAACGTTCTTTCACAACTGCGAAGATGTCATCTACATAGCGTCTCCACATTCGAGGGAAGAATTTTTCTTTCGCCAACTCTGTTTCAAAATCTTTCATGAAAACCTCCGCTAAGAGTGGCGATAGCTTGCTACCCATACTGAGACCGAACGTTTGCTTGTAGAACTTTCCCCTGAACGAAAAGAAGTTCTGATTCATACAGGTTTTCGTTACCAAAAGATATGCGTCGATCTGATTGGGTGGTACGCGTTTCCGTTCCAGATGTCTGCGCAAACTATTTACCGCCTCTGTTACTGGCACGTTCGGAAAAAGAGCTGTAACATCGAACGACACCAGAATTTCCCCTCGCCTAACCTCGAAGCCTTTCAAATGGTCTACCAACTCAAACGAATTGTTGACATTTTTACCGTGAGTTATGGGATATTTTTTCAATTCTTCAACCAATCAAGCAGCCATTTTTTCAGTTGGAGTGCAGATGTTAGACGAAATCGGCCGCATCGCCACTGGATTTTTATGTATTTTTGGGAGGCAGTACAACGATGCCACTTTTGGATTGGGTACATTCAATTTTCGTTCAAGTTTATCCCCACCCATCAAGTGTGTGACTTTTTGGCGAACAGAATTAGCTTCTTCAGTCATTGCATTAAGCGGATCTTTAGGTTTCCCATTTTTGAAGCAATGCTCTTCATACGGACCGGAGCGAATCATGTCAAGAACCCGTAAATCATAATCATGTTTATCCATGATCACAACTGCATTCCCTTTATCTACCCGTGAATAAACTACATCGCGAGCTTTTAGCTGTCGTATTGCACACCAGGTATCAAAGCTCGTCTGTTTCCCACTTTCCGTCTTGGGTACTGTTTTTAATAAACATTGCTCAACGTCGTACCGTATAGCTGATTTCGACGTGAAAGTGCTGTACTGTATTGCGCTTTCAATATTGTTTACTGTGTCGGCGATGGGGGGGCGCGAGGGGGAGATGGCAAAATTCAATTCCTTGTTCAATAGATCCAGCTCAGTTCTAGCGAACTGTGCGGACGAAAGGTTGATAACAAAATTGTCGATGTTTTGTGGAGATCGTATTACCTTCTGTGGCGCCTGCGTCAGAGCGAGATGTTGTAGTTTTTTGTGATGCCTTTCTTTCGTTCTCCTTACACGTCCCTGGAGATTGCGACTTATTTTACACATCACTGTTTGCCAACAATCGTTGTTCCCTTCTATGGCCACCACGGGCATGCTTGCAGAAGTCCAGACGCTGAACGCAATTTTCGACGGTTTTCAAGCATAAATCGACCGATACTGCTGCAATTTCACTTTCGATATTCGTACGAAGTTCATCAATCGTCGCTGGCTTATTTGCATAGACCATAGATTAGACATAGCCCCAGAGGAAATAGTCTAACGGCGTCAAATCGCACGACCGAGGTGGCCAATTGACTGGGCCATTTCGTGAGATAACACCAAAAATATTCGGTTATCATTGAGCGGTAGCGATTCCCATTCACAGTAACGTGCCGGTCTTGATCATCATGGAAGAAGTACGGCCCAATGACGCCGCCGGACCATAGACCGCACCATAGACTGCAATGGTGACTCATGGAGTACGTGTGGATTGCTGCCTATTCTTTCGAATAATATATCGCGCTAATTCCTGACAGCAGCACAAAACAACTTCGAGCTGTTATTTAAATTGAAGGCATTATTTCATCATCAGTTCATTAAATTCTTATTTACTTACAAATTCAGTGAGAAAAAGGATCAAATGATATTAATGAACATTATAAATTACGATTATCCTGTTGTATATTCTGTTGTTTTCTTCAGTATGACAAGTATTGCTAAGCATGACAAGGCATCTCTAAACTATTTTCGCCCTGCATGGCAGGATTGCCGATCTGCTGGTGGTGGCAACACTGCCTGACCAATAACGCATATTTTGCTAATTGACGAAGCCATTCAGCCAGAAATGAGCCTCATCGCTGAAGATGATTTTTCGATGAAAATCCGGATCATTTTCAAGCTGTGGCTCAGCCCAATTTACGAACATTCGACACTTCTGGGGGTCAAGCGGCTTCATTTCTTGCGTCAATTTGATCTTGTAAGGATGTAGGCCAAGATCATTTCGCAAAATTCGCCACAACGACATCACCTATCGAAAACCGTCCCTATCGAAAAACCAGCGAAAAGCCATCGATTGTGTATGACGGATAACAAGAACCCTCTAAGATCCCTGGAACTACTAACTCATTCCGTTGACATTTCAATCTAGTTTTCAGAACAGAACCAATCAGTAACAACCTTATTCAAAAAGTAAATGAAAATGCTCCAATTCTATTTGTAATGGTCCCTCGTCCTGTGATTGATGCTGTAACCTGCCAAAACGCATGATCGAGGCTAAAAGCATCATTTTTCTCTGTTCCTGTTGGAATCCCATTTGTTGGTTCGAAACGATACGTTGAAGGTCTGTCTCTGTCATTGTAAACATCAATTGCTTAATCGATCTATCCCACACGGAGTTTTCTACAATACGTGAACAATACGAACGCGAACGACGAACGTGTTAGCTTAATACATAAACCCTACGGAGATCAGCACATGGTTCTGCGTGTGAACCAAAATCGAGTCATCCGTGTAGTCTGTGACACGATCATCTTCACAGCATTCGGTGACTCTTGAGATAGACAGAGCATCCCACAATCTCTGTTTAGTCTTCGGTGAATCTTGGAGCGGCACAGACGTGATCATCTGCGAGGTTGGTGCGCTTTCATGCAAAGCTTGTGAATTAAAAATATACTATACAACCTTCACAATGCGCATCTTTTGAGTTACCTAACCAAATCGAGAGTGGATCGGCGCGGTTTCGGTGATGAATTCCAAGTGAGATTTATTGTTGTTATAGCTGCGTGTGTGTTTTGTGTTTTAGTGACGATCACTCACTATCGTTAGTGGGTCTGTCGAGTGACGAAATCGAATGCTGTTTTGAACTATTTACTAGCGTATACGCGGTCAGGGTTCACTCACCTGCTTGTATTCGTTTCTCGAAGCGTTAGTGATGCGAACGCAAGAACAGAAGTTTCCTCTGTGACTAAAAATAAACACGGGGAAATACAGCGAAATCACATCGCTAGCAAACGCAACTGGCAGCAGAAAAATGTGTGTTCCTTCTTCCCCGTTTGGCTCATCTAAATATATATTTATGTTTGGTACAACATCACTACGCGAGGAAAATGCGCTCTTTGGTGTCGCGAGGAAGTGGATTAAAACCAATTGAAACGCGGAGAACACGCGCGCTTATTTGGACACCGCTGCATCGCGAAGATAAGTTGACGCGCTCCGTCAGGAACCCACAGGTCAGTAGTCCGTTTCCCACCGCCAGAGAGCACATCTGTGATGCGATAGCCGCTCGCTTTGTTGAGCTACGCTAAATTTAGGCAATACAAAACAACGTGTTTGTTTATTTTTTGTTTTCATGCAAATTACTCAGCGCGTTAGTAACGCCGGTATTCTAGGAATGAGGGAACACGGATAACATATGTATGTTAGAGGGGAAATTTGAACGCGCTGAATCATGTCACGGCTTTGCATTTGTGTTTGGAGAATGTTTGGTAGTTGCAATACTTGGTAAATTTTGATTCATACCGAGAAATATAAACGATCTGTGAGAAAATTAACGAAACCGTGCTTGCTTACCTCATGAAATTTAGAAGTAAAAGTCGGACTCGATTATCCGGAGTATTGATTTTTTTCACTCCGGATAATCGAATCCTCCGGATAATCGAGTCATAAAAATAAAACGATTTTTCTCTCGGTAAACGTAATATAATCATGATTTGCACTTATTTATTAAACGATTTTATCTAGGTTGACCCGTTTGTATGTTTGTGACTTTGTAACTTTGTAACTTTTTACCTTTTTTGTAGCGCTGCATCACATTAATAGAAATTTAACTCCCTTCCTGTTGACCGTTTGATCTGAAATTTGGAACACATCTTTATTTTTGGTGTCATTATAAAACTGCGTATTCCATGATCTAGAAAATCCAAGATGACGGCCGGTACAAAATGGCGGATTATGTACATATTTTCTCAAAATCCCATCAATATGGGTTTTCTTAAAACCCCGTCAATATGGGTATCAAATGAAAGGGCTTGACTGGTAGAATACAGTTATTTATGAAAAATGCAAGTCCAAAATGGCCGCCACCACAAGATGGCGCCATATATATTTTTTTCACAAGCCCTTCCATGTGATACCCATATTGATGGGGTTCTGAGAAAATATGTGATTCGCCATTTTGTAGTGGCCGCCATTTTGGATTTGAATTTTTCATAAATAACTGTATTCTACAAATCAAGCCCTTTCATTTGATACTCATATTGATGGGATTGTGAAAAAAATGTGTAATTCGCCTTTTTTTTAATATAAATAATACCATCAATATATAGCAGGGGTGGCCAAACTTTAGGTCATTGTGGGCGAATAATTGTACAAATATCAGGTTGTGGTCTACCAGCGTTAATTGTATTAAGGGGGAATTCTAGTGAAATTTGGAACAAAATCGATTTTTTTTTTCATATTTCTGAAGTTTGGACTTTCAAGTAGGTGGTACAGAGAGGATTTTTCGGACATCACATTATTTACCTAGTCATAGTCATTTTAGTGATGTGCCATCGAATCAAGTACGGTCATGACACAAAACTTCAAACGTGTTTTTCTTGAAACTAGTTTTTTTTAAGCTGGTGTGTACGATATCTCAAGTTATATTGAACCAATAAAAATTATAATTTTTTAGTTTGACTATTTAAAAAAATTAAATTGGCTCGAGAAAACGTCCGAAATTCGAGCTTCTCCACTAGATAACCCCCTCAGCGAATTAATAAGAAATTAATTTAATACTAAACCACAACATAAAGTTGACACTAAAGGAAAAACATATATAATACTTGTGGAGGCGATCTGGCGTAGTGGTAACATCCATGCCTCTCACGCTAAAGGTCACGAGTTCAATTCTCACTCCCGACATTCTTCTAAAAATGGAAGTAAAAAGTGACGAACCAGCTAAATGAGTTGAAAACCACTATAATACAGATAAAAAAAAAAATACAACGATGAATGAAAATGAAAAAAAAAATCGGATACTAAGTGAATGATAAGTAAAACGTTATTTTCTTTGAAGTCTAATTATTAACCCCTTCCCGTACGATTTGATTTCGAAAGAGCGAACCAAATGCAAACGATTTCATGGATCACGCATCGAGTAATTTCACTTTTCTGCTGAGCGTCTCTGTGCTTTGTAATATGCAAGCGCACCACGAGAGAGACTCGATGTTGTACGTTTTGGCACAATCATTTCACATCGAGTGAGACTCGATGTTGTACGTGAAAGGGTTAAATATCTGAGAATGTTTGAAGAGAATCGGCATTTTGTGTGTTCGTGACGCACGAAATAAAAAATACACCCAAGTATATTCTAATTACCTCGAAGTATAAGAAATATCATTAGCGGAAATAATATGAAGTTGTTGGTACGGTTGAAGATTGAATAAAATAATTAAATGAAGGGGAAAAACACCTTTTCCATCGAAATAATATACTCCGCTACCGTTCGATCGCAATGATAATAAAATTACACGTATTGCCGTAAGAATTACTTCCTTGATATACGTTTTGAAAACGACTCTTCTATTGCAAAGCAGCATTTGTACAACACATGCCGGACTACTGAAATGGTGTATTGCTACAAACGTATTTTAAGCTCATGTTCGACTGCTGAATTTCGGCATTCATTTTTTTCTCAACAACTCATTAACAGCTGAACTAGTTTTATCTAGTAGCAGTAAAAGACTCTAACAAGCGTCTGAAATGTACTAAAAAGTGAATCTATTTATAAAAAAATGGTAAAACAAAATAATGAATCAGACAAAAATTTATTTGAATCTAATTCGATAGAACAGTGTAAGTAGAGCTGAACCAATCAAAATATGATCGAATAAACGCCTCCACCTCACCTTGGAGTTGAATAAACGATTTTTTATTGACTTTAAACTGCATTTAACGAACAATATTGTTTAAAGCTTAATTTCCTAATTTGCGTGAACAAGGGTTGGATAGAGGTTTTGATGACAAATAGTGTAGGTATTATTAAGCATAGAACTGTTCAATTTCTGTCACTTTGAATAACTGTTACCTACAAATTAATTTTAATTGAGAGATCTACATCCTACGTCTTCGTTAAAAAAAGGAACACGCCGTCCCTTATCGATAGTTCCTGTTAAACTTCTAAATATTTTTGAAAATATTAATATTTCCGAGAAGTTTTCTTTTTTGAGTTAATTGTTTGGCCCCGCAAGGGTATTTTTGGGAATAATCCTGTATTGTATATTTTTAGCCTCTCCTCAGCCAGATTCACATTTGCCTTAATTTGAGTCATAGTTTGTCTGCACCTGCACCAAACGAAAAACATGTCATGAGATTGTTCCTTTCAATGCATAATACATCTTAGTAAACAGATAGTCAGAACGGAAGTCAGTAATTGTCGAGTTTTCCGAAATTGTCACCCTCTTTTGACATAGGCAACTCGGCTGTGGATTATCATCAGCGTCCTTTTATGCATATCAGGGTGACTGATTTATTGATTGCTGTTTTGACGTAGAACTACGTCTTTCATTTCTATACCGGGGTGTAAAATCAAAGTTTCGAAAACGAAAGCGTTACTCCAGAGACCGAGATCTTGAGCGTTAATAGCTTCTAAACAACCGAACGAAATGGTATGATAAACACTTCATTCGAAAGATAAAATGTCTACGCGTTATATACTTGTTACTTTTTCATCCAAAAACTTGTTTCAATAGCCTTAAAATTGCTTTCAAAACAGGCTATTGAAATTACCAATCGGTATATAAGCGAGCGTCGCTCGGAAATCCACTCAGTTATAATTGAACAGCGATTGGAACATGTTGTCGCTGTTGTGGTGAAGCTATCTTCGTTTATCATGAGAGCGCTGATGAACGGTGTCACCAAGAGCCTGTTTGTGCACCTTAGGCCAGAAGAGAATCCATCAGGAGGAGAGTGATACCACAAACGGTTCCGATGGAGACATCGGAGAAGCCGCCACACACAAATACACGCGCGGAATTTTTTTCGTTTGGATGCCATCCAGCATCGAGAAGATTCCGGAAAATTGTGTCATTACTGGAAAATAATCTGCCAGTTCCCCTGGGAATTGAAAAAAACATTCAAGCGAATGAGTTTATTTTAATGTTTTCTATTCATATAACACTGCGACCAAATATATTTGGTTTTGTGATTTTTCAATCAAGTGCAATTAACAGGTGGTTATCGAGTAAGCATTAACCACTGGTAGGCTTCGAGTATCGAGGAGAATCTGGAAAGATGTTATCGCTATCGTCAAGTGCAATTAGCAGGAAAGCTTCTGAAGATTATTCTCTCCCATCAGTAGGATATTTTCGTATTCAATATTGGATGCGCGCGCAACGGAAAATGTTCAATCGATTATTGCTCAGTCGCTGAAAGTTTCAAACTCAGAGAGTTTGTTCGCCCCTAGTTTGCCTTGCAAATTGCCATCGTAAACCACACCTTCTCTCGATTCAATCACGGACAAAAGGCATACTTCAGCGACACTCTGGTGGTGAAACGCATTCATTTTTCGTGATGACATCGACAAGACAACATCGTTACTGAACAAGCTGGACGGCGAGGGACCGAGCGATTCATTACCTGGCCTGACCTGATCTGGAACGCATTCAGTTCGTTTGGAACTGTGAGGGCGCAGAAAAGCCGATCCATCAGAAGAAAAAGAGAAGCCACCAAGAGAGTATCAGCACCAAAAAACGTCGGAGACATCGAGGCACCACGCACACATACATACACGCGCGGAACTATTTTCGTTTGGTTGCCATCCAGCGTCGAGAAGGTTCCGGAAAGATGTTATCGTTGCTGGAAAATAATCTGCCAGTTCCCCTGGGAATTGAAAAAAACATTCAAGCGAATGAGTTTATTTTAATGTTTTCTATCCATATAACACTGCGACCAAATACATTTGGATTTGTGATTTTTCAATCAAGTGCAATGAACAGGTGGTTATCGAGTTAGCATTAACCACTGGTGGGCTTCGAGTATCGAGGAGAATCTGGAAAGATGTTATCGTTGCTGAAAAATAATCTCCCAGTTCCCTTGGAATTGAAAATTACATTCAAGCGAAAGAGTTTATTATGTTTTCTATCCATATAATACTGCGACCAAACACATTTGGTTTTGTGATTTTTCAATCAAGTGCGATCAACGTAAGACCACGTCTTTCGGCAGTTTATTAGAGATGTAATGAATCTTAAGAAAGAATTCCCGCTCCACGCGCACTGGTAAACGATTTTTACTCAACAATTTCTCAAACGAGAAATGGGTGTTGTGAGAAAGGATAAGCGAACGCAAAAATTATGTAGACTGATTTGATGCAACAGATATTTTGTCCATTGGATATAGAATACAAATCATATCACAATACAAGCAATGTATTATGTATTATACAACTTTCGTGTGATTGCTTCTTTTGCTGAATATTGTGCCTTTAACGTAACACTCTCGTTTTCGTAGTCCCCCAAATATTAATTTATTCATTCATTCAGAATTGATTCGGATGCAACTAAAAACAAATGATTACTAAATCAACAAAAATCCTACGTCACCCTTGCGGTTATACCACATATATAAACTTCCTGTTTTTATTCATGAAAAATGTAACTTAATTGTTCAGAAATTGTTACAAACTAATCAATCAGAATATTACCCATCGCTAGCTACAACTTTTTCTCTTCATTCGGGTAGAGTTCGAATACCGGTATGGTAAAAGTCTTCGTCTCTTGAAGGTTGCCTACAAATCAAGCCATATTTGACGTCTAATGACATCGGAATAGAACTGCTGATCAACCAGATCATTTGAGATCGAAGTGTGATTATTTGGCTTGCGTAAAGGCATTAGCGTGCAATCTCCATGTATTTTCTCTTCGGGTTGCTGTAATAAATCTATTTCGATTCGACGATTACCAACAGAAAACAACGCTTAACTTCACATGACTTCAAATCAAAAGGATCCCCTGTTCGTTGTCTTTCAATCGATCCCAACACAAGCAATCGCTTGGAAATGGTTTGGCGGGTAACTCCTGATGCTGAACTTTTCGTGTCTGGCATGAGTCGAGCAATGCCTCCGATCAGTGTATTCGAAAATGTTTTACCTTACTTCAAGTGGATGGTTTTCGACATCAAAATAAATACATTGATACATTGTTTCATTTGAAGCAGCAGCTCCGCTCAATGAGTTTTAGCCGTCGTTCACTTTAAACAAATATATTGGATCAACACTTCCTGCAAATGACGATTATCTGGCACAAAATCAGTAATTTTTACATAATCTGAAGTCAATCACACTAATGTGTCGAAGTGTTAGTTCACCATATGTTTAAGCATGCTGTTTTGGGTATGTCTAGATCTATCAGTACGTACTGCTTGAACTACCTATTGATCATTTCTGCATGACTTGACAACGTTTTGACTCACTAAAAACCCGTTTTTCACGTTTTCATCTGTAAGTCACACGATTTCTACAATGTAATCGATGTGAAAGTAGGGGAAATCAGAGTAAAACCGACAACCTCTAACTTTTCCAGATAACATCAATTTTTTGCAAATTTTCCAATGCCCTTCGTACACACTTACCATTTCTTACATTTCATCACCCTACAGCTGCTGAAGTCGATGATTTTGTTATGTTTTCAATCAAATAGGTACCAAAGTAGAAAGTTTAAAAGCATATTGAACTAATTTATGAAAAATATCAACCAAATAATACCTGTTCATAAAGTTTAGACCTGTTTTCTGCATCATATGCCTTAAGCGTCCGAAATATGATTCAAAACGGTAAATTACACTTGATTATTTTTTATAATCAACTGCGAAACCCTTACCAAGCAATCACAGTGAACTGGTAACGATGATGAGAACTGATGAAACACGGGAGAAATTTAAATATTGATGAACGGGCCAATTCTACGTGGCCACGCTAAGCAAACGTCAAACACAAACGATAATGAGTAGTGTTGTCAGATTTTTGCCGATTATGTTATAACTCAGATGTAGTTCTCATATGAAATGCTAGTGAAACCAAGGGATTACTTTAAAGAAGCAATTGTGATATTAATTTTATAGTTATATCATCAGTGCGTTAAGCATTTCAAGATATTATAACAAAGTGTCCGAAATATGATGTTGTTCGAAGTATGATTCAGAACGGTATATTCAGTTAAAAAAAATTAAATATTGGCATGCATGTTATAACATGACAACACACTCTTCGCGACAAACAGGATTCATTAGCGTTGTTGTGTCACAAAATAGAAAAAGGGTATTAAATATGAATTTCACCGTATTGTAAAATGCTATATACTATTTTATATGTTTGTTATTTTCTTGAATACTTCTCATCTTCTTTCGAGATCTCCCTTCTCCGTCAAAGCGTCTAACCAATATTTGTTTAAACTCTAAAATTTGTTTTGTTTGGGGCATAGCCTCCTAGAATGGGTCTATTAGCAAACACCGAGAACTTAGTTTCGCATTTATTACCATGAAGCAATTCCACGCCAAACCACGCCATGTACATTTCAGTTTTTATGTTACTTTTCTTAAATGGTTATGATTTTACAAAGTATTGAAATTTCATAGATTTTCAAAGTCTTCATTTTGGTGAATCAAATGTTTCGTGAAATGTTTTTAAATAAAAATATTTAAAACATATAGGGGGATGAGTATGAGATATGAAAGTTTTTAATATTGAACTCAATTTTTGAGTAGACTTTTTAGACAGTGCATTCAAAATATTCATTGATTTTCCAACAAATAGATGAATGATTTTGAATGCGCCTTTTTAGAAAATCAGTTGCAATTAAAATTGGTCATATGATAATGAAAATTTGTTATTTTGGATAGCTTCCGTAATACGAACCAAGTTTTAAACAATCGGAAAGGGTCGGATCAACGACCGACTGACTTGGCGTCGAATTGCTCTATGATGAAAAATTAACACTTTTGGAAGCGGACTTGCTTCCTCGTTTGGGATACACAATTGATTCATTCCTGGAAGACTTTTTGGAACATTGTTATTTTGGTATTTTGGAGTTTTTGTAAGGCCGTTATCGCATTCGGCAGTATTTTCTTTGCCGTCTCCCTTTCCTAAAACCTAATTCTAAAGCGATTTTTTTAAGTTCATCGAATAGATAGAAGTCACATGTTGCGATCATGCGATCAGATCATGTGAATGATTGCTGAATGATTTTCGTGTTGTTTTTCGCATGAAATTCACATTCACAGTCCATACAGTGAGATTAATTTCGTTTATTACTTTTCTTAAAAATGACTTAAATGAGGCCTGAATCCTCTAATACTCTACGATACTCTGAACTGTAAATATGTTGATGATAATACACGATTTTCCCATCTATGTTTTCCTTCAATTACGATTTTCTAGTCGCGATACAAGAAGTTGATAAAAACGAATCACTGTCAAGAAAACTGTTGAACAGTTGTTAGGCTGATGGTCGGAACGAATTTAATTAAAAGTACTTTCAAAGTGACACAAATTAATTATATATTCCAATCAAAAACTCAGTAGCACAAAAATGATGCAAAAATTCAAGCTCTTTCTCGAACTGATGTATTACAAATAGCGAAGTAGGATTATTTTATATTCTCGAATGAAATCGGTACTTTTCGAGACAAATTTTGGATTGATCAGTTCTTGCGCTGATCGAATTTTGTACTTCTATGGTGATTGAGGTTGTTGCCCGCTGCTCGATACCGTCATTTAAAAATTTGCCAGCTGCCAGTCCCCCAAAGCGTAACGACGTATGTCGTCTGCCGTTGATACTGAGCCAACAACGATTATAGCAACGAATTGCAACAATTCAAACGTAGAGAACGTTAATTTGTATGCACCGTTTGGACACGGAACGATGTTGATATTTGTAGGCAGTTTTTGAAATTTATTAAATGACGCGATGCGGATGGAAGTGCTTGTCGCAAAACATGAAAACTACGTAGCTTTCAAACAAGTTGAATGATTTACTGGAGAAAAATAGCTTGAAATAATGAAAACTTGTTAAAACGTAAGAAATTTAATGAAACTTTGATGTGAACTTGTACAAAATAGTTCATTTCGCAAAACGAAATTGCATTAAAAGTTAGCTGAAATTTGTAATCAATGTGATTGAAATTTGTCCCAAAGGGCCTGGCCGGGTAAGGGAGTAAAAAGTGCCCCCAAACCAAATCACTAGCTGTATGGCAAATATTGTGAAGGATATTAAATAAGAAATTTTGGTGGTTTATTTGAACCCCTATGTGGTTTGACGTAGGATCTATAGTGAAAAACGTACTTTTTCGATTATTTCACGCTATCCTCAAAAGATCCGAGATAAAAATTTGAAAAAAATACTGAATGTGTATCTTACTACGGTGTACCAAAAAAAAATATCAAAAAAATTTCATCAAAAATTTTAGTACTAAAAAAATATTGAAATTTTTAAACATTTTTTTTTGGGATTTAGAGATTCAGTACTACTCTAATTCATATTTTAATGTGTTTCTACGGCTTTTCTAGATATGTGTGATTTTTTTCAGATTTTTTTTAGTGTTACGCGGTATCAAAAAATTTTTTTTTTTATATTTCCAAAGAGTGGTTAGGTAAGGGAGTAAAAAGTGCCCCCAAACCAAATCACTAGCTGTATGGCAAATATTGTAAAGGATATTAAATAAGAAATTTTGGCGGTTTATTTGAACCCCTATGTGGTTTGACGTAGGATCTATAGTGAAAAACGTACTTTTTCGTTTATTTCACGCCATCCTCAATAGATCCGAGATAAAAATTTGAAAAAAATACTGAATGTGCATCTTACTACGGTGTATCAAGAAAAATTATCAAAAAATATTTCATCAAAAATTTTAGTACTAAAAAAAATATTGAAATTTTGAAAAAAAAATTTTTTGATTTTGAGATTCAGTACTACTCTAATTCATATTTAAATGTGCTCTTACGGCTTTTCTAGATTGATAAATATCTTCAAGCTGTTTTTTTTTCAAATATCTAATAATAAAAATAAAATAATAATAAAAAATAATACACAGTACAAAAAAATGTTATAGATTTTCTGGCATTTCGAAATTTTGAAAAAAAAAAATATAACTTTGAGACCACAAATCCGATTTGTTTTTTTTTATTTTAATCTTTCAATTGAAAACCACGAATACAATAAAATAATCGATTTAAAAAAAAAATAAAATAATAATGCAGACGATGAAGAAAATTATTTTTGTGTCACACGATGCTCTTAAAAATTCAGGAAAAATTACGCCACATGTAGAAAAAAGACACATACGAATGCATTTAAATAAAAATTTGAGCAGGAGTGGGTCTCAAAGTTATATTTTTTTTCAAAATTTCGAAATGCCAGAAAATCTATAACATTTTTTTGTACTGTGTATTTATTTTTATTTTATTTTTATTATTAGATATTTGAAAAAAAAAACAGTTTGAAGATATTTATCAATCCAGAAAAGCCGTAAGAGCACATTTGAATATGAATTATAGTAGTACTGAATCTCTAAATCCCAAAAAAAAATTTCAGAATTTAAATATTTTTCTTAGTACTAAAATTTTTGTGGATTTTTTTTTTGATAATTTTTCTTGATACACCGTGGTAAGATGTACATTCAGTATTTTTTTCAAATTTTTATCTTGGATCTATTGAGGATGGCGTGAAATAAACGAAAAAGTACGTTTTCCACTATAGATCCTACGTCAAACCACATAGGGGTTCAAATAAACCACCAAAAATTCTTATTTAATATCCTTTACAATATTTGCCATACAGCTAGTGATTTGGTTTGGGGGCATTTTCTACTCCTTTACCTAACCACTCTTTGGAAATATAAAAAAAAATTTTTGATACCGCGCAACACTGAAAAAATCTGGAATAAATCACACATATCTAGAAAAGCCGTAGAAACACATTTAAATATGAACTAGAGTAGTACTGAATCTCTAAATCTCAAAAAAAAATTTAAAAATTTCAATATTTTTTTGGTACTAAAATTTTTGATGAATTTTTTTTTTTGATAATTTTTCTTGATACACCGTAGTAAGATGCACAGTCTGTATTTTTTTCAAATTTTTATTTCGGATCTTTTGAGGATGGCGTGAAATAAACGAAAAAATACGTTTTTCACTATAGATCCTACGTGAAACCACATAGGGGTTCAAATAAACCGCCAAAATTTCTTATTTAATATCCTTTACAATATTTGCCATACAGCTAGTGATTTGGTTTGGGGGCACTTTTTACTCCCTTACCCGGCCAGGCCCTTTCGCTGAAACTTATATGAACCTCACTTCAACTGGTTAAAAATTTTAACCAAGCTCAAATTGAACCGAAATGTAAGAGAATGTTGAATGCAACATAAAAAAAGGTACAGGTTTTTTATAGACTGACTAAATGGATTTTTGATTAACGTTTTAATAACCTGAATTATCTGACTTTGGTTATCTTTTTTAATCCGGAATTTGCTAAGTTTGCTGTTTATTTTTGATTATGATTGATTGTTTGCTGAAATATTTGCCTGGGATGAAGAGTGTCATGATAAAAATTCGATCTAATAACAATGTGTGTAAATTAATATAGACAAAAAGTCCTTTTTAATTTCATTCATTTTTTCAGTTTATGTGTAGGTTCTGAACGCCGGTTTGCCTCAAACTGCTTCTTGTTTCCAATTTTTTTTTCTTGGTATTTTTTTTCTTTTTTGCCCTCCACTCACCCCCATCTCGAAGATACTCTCCTAGCATTTGAGGATCCTAGAGTTGGGCTCCAGTTATTTAGAAAAAAAGGACACAAACAAACATTTAGAAACGAGATGAGTGGACAAAAACATGAAGAACAAACAAAAATGTATGGACCCCAGTGTAAAATAATATTTCTTTTAAGGGATCCAAAAGGAAAAAAAAACATATAATAGAAAAAAACAAATAAACATGAACATTAAGTTCACAAAATAGGGTACTGGCAAGCATAAAACGATACATGGATTATTGTGGTTGATCGATCTATATTACGAATACATTGTTACGGTCATTGATTTGAGATATTGTTTTAATTTCGTTCTAAAATTATCAGAACGTGTGATAATTCGAATTTCAGATGGCAAGGCATTAAAACGAGATGGTCCATAAAACAGAATGAGTTGCTGACCAACATTAGTTGTTGCACTACTTCGCATCAAATTTTGGGCTTGTCGTGTGATGTGTTGATGATTTATTATAGCTACTGTCAAGTTATGGTGAATATTATTGTCATTTATAACGCTGTGTATAAGTTTAATAGTCTGAAAATCGCGTAGTCCAAGAAGAGGCAATATTTTATGAGAAACGTAGGGAACATAAGTCTAACGTTGGATGGAGGATTGGTAGTCTGTATATTATTTTCAGACACCTATTTTGCAACACTTGTAGTTTTTTAAGTTTCGTTTTACATGTACATGTCCCCAAACTAGAGGTGTGCAATCCAGCTCATCATGATGAACAGCTCAGATCAGCTCAGCTTATATAAAAGAGCTATTCTTTATGACCAGCTCTTCAGCTCAGTTGTCAGTGTCGACGTCTGGTGGCGACTTTCAATTTGGGTCCCAAACTCGATAGTGTAATCTTTATCAAATTAGAAGACACGAAGCCAGTTTTAAAATGTTAAAATTTAAATGAATTTTTTCACGCCATGTTATTAAATTACCTAAAACACGTATTCCTGACTCTTATTCAACCATTTGTCTATACATTTCCGACATTTTTACTGAGATTTTTCATTATAATATAAAATTGTCTTCAAAAACAAATTTACAAAGTGTTTTTCATTGAAATAGAATACTAATTTAATACACAGATGTTAATTTTCATTCATAATTTTAATTTTCAAAACGTGTTCATTCTGCCTGAAAGTCAATTATTATTTTTGGCGCCCCTAAACTGGTAAACAAAGCTCAATGCCGTCAACGCGAATACAACAGTTGAAAAGACAAGAAACGAATGAACTGATGTCATAACACGGAGAGCGAGAGGCGGTCAGTTCATTTAAATCTTAAGGCGCGTCCACATCATGCCGAATCATGCCAATCAGTCTGTACCAGGCGGCATATTCGGTTCGTTATGTAATGTGGACGCCCCATCGGGTGCACGAAGCCGAAGTCCCATCCGATGCACGAAGTCGTCACGAACACACGAAGCACAATGTCGTCAACGCTAATTTACTTCGTTTTTTTTTGGTTCAACTTTCTCGAACCCACTTGTTTCGGGTTGGGTTCGGTTTGATTCGAGTCGGTTTTCGGCACGTCGGCAAGCCCGGGCGGTACGTCCACATTTAGTCGGCTTTACCGGGCGGCCAAGGCCGATTGGTGTAATGTGGACGCGTCTTTACAGCTCACACACAGCTCTTTTCTATCCTGCATTAATATCGAAGTGAGCTGAAGAGCTGTTTGATTTTTTCTGCGAGCTGTTCCGTGTCAACTCACTTCAAAGAGTCGATTCTTCGGAACAGCTCATGAGCGGATGGCACATCTCTACCCCAAACCACTATTCCATATTGTAGTAATGACTGAATACATGCAAAATAAAAAAAATTCAACGGCCTCTGTGATACAAAGTAGGATACTCTCTTCAATATACCACCAAGTGATGAAATTTTTCTTTCTAAACAATTTATTTGTTGTGTCCATGATAAACCTGTGTCTAAATGTATTTCAAGGTATTTAAAATTGTTCACCTTCTCAATCGAAACATTCTCAAACTTTGAGTCGGGACAAGCGAAGATTTTTTTCCTTGGTGAGTGTAAGAACATGTATTTAATTTTTAACAAATTTAGTGACAACAGATTCTATTGAAAATACGTACAAAGAACAGTCAGATCATTTTCTATATTTGATGCGACGGTCCTATTGGAGCAGTGTTGCCATATTTAAATCTGTACCAGAGGGATTAAAAATCTTTCTCATCTGTACTTTTAATTCCAAAAATCTGCACCATCGAAAATATTCTTTGTAGAGAAAAGTCTATTTTATTAGCATGATAACAATACTCATTTCTTCACTACAAATACTACATTTAAATTTGCAAGTCATTCGTGTTTGTTGATGTTTATACATAGTTTTTCTGAATCTAAATTACATAAAATTGCATTCAATAAATATTTCGAGTTGCCATCACGATGTTTAATCAAATGTTTTGATCTCAAAATCGTAAGAAATATCCCACGCGGAAAAAAACTGTACCAATCTGTACTTTTTGACGAAAATCTGTACGTTGTACCGTACATAATCTGTACCAAAAATAATGAAAAAATCTGTACCTTTCCAGATAAATCTGTACGTGTGCAAACACTGCTCAGAGTGACGGTCATATCCCAACAGGACATGTTTTTTTAAGAAGAGTATTTCTAATAGTTTATTGCTTTAATTTACCTCAATTCGAGTCCCAGTGATAGTTACAAATCCCGGGGACGAACTGTAGAGCAAATTTTCAATAAGATTTCAACAATAGTTCTTCCTGCTTATGCAAGAATTTTTTTAAAAAATATCTTCTGCACGTGAATTATGATAATTATTTGAAAGATATACTGAACAAAGAATACCTCCATCAGACTTTTCAGCACTTCTCGTGCATCAAGCCAATTCAGGGATAGAGCAGATTCTTTCGTTCTGGAAAGCGTGTTCTGGGCTTGGCTTTATGTTCTCATCCCGATATCCATCAACTGTACTCCTTGGGTTATGAAGGATAGTTTTCAACGATAACACATATATTTGTCCTAGGTATATAATGTGGTAAACAGTAATTATTTTTTTAATTAAGGCTTCAGTGAAAATTAGATTCACGGAACTCCACTCCTCATGTAGGACGAAGTTATTTAACTTAGCTTCTTTGGTTTCGCAAGAAGTATTCTTTCGGAGAAAATTACGCTATAGTAAAAATTCAAATCTTCTTCGACACAACTCATGAAAGATGAGACGAGCATGTACTCCCACTCGGAAATACGAAGAAGGTGAATAAAAGTTACTGGCTCTACGTCAATGAGGGTTGAGTTTGTAGATGTGTTTCGTCGTAATTTGAATTCAACTCCGTCCAGAAACTGTAAAACTAAATGAATCCATTAAACCAGAAGCTGGACGCATGAATTATTGCATCTGTTTATTTTTGATTATGATTGATTGTTTGCTGAAATATTTGCCTGGGATGAAGAGTGTCATGATAAAAATTCGATCTAATAACAATGTGTGTAAATTAATATAGACAAAAAGTCCTTTTTAATTTCATTCATTTTTTCAGTTTATGTGTAGGTTCTGAACGCCGGTTTGCCTCAAGCTGCTTCTTGTTTCCAATTTTTTTTTCTTGGTATTTTTTTTCTTTTTTGCCCTCCACTCACCCCCATCTCGAAGATACTCTCCTAGCATTTGAGGATCCTAGAGTTGGGCTCCAGTTATTTAGAAAAAAAGGACACAAACAAACATTTAGAAACGAGATGAGTGGACAAAAACATGAAGAACAAACAAAAATGTATGGACCCCAGTGTAAAATAATATTTCTTTTAAGGGATCCAAAAGGAAAAAAAACATATAATAGAAAAAAACAAATAAACATGAACATTAAGTTCACAAAATAGGGTACTGGCAAGCATAAAACGATACATGGATTATTGTGGTTGATCGATCTATATTACGAATACATTGTTACGGTCATTGATTTGAGATATTGTTTTAATTTCGTTCTAAAATTATCAGAACGTGTGATAATTCGAATTTCAGATGGCAAGGCATTAAAACGAGATGGTCCATAAAACAGAATGAGTTGCTGACCAACATTAGTTGTTGCACTACCTCGCATCAAATTTTGGGCTTGTCGTGTGATGTGTTGATGATTTATTATAGCTACTGTCAAGTTATGGTGAATATTATTGTCATTTATAACGCTGTGTATAAGTTTAATAGTCTGAAAATCGCGTAGTCCAAGAAGAGGCAATATTTTATGAGAAACGTAGGGAACATAAGTCTAACGTTGGATGGAGGATTGGTAGTCTGTATATTATTTTCAGACACCTATTTTGCAACACTTGTAGTTTTTTAAGTTTCGTTTTACATGTACATGTCCCCAAACTAGAGGTGTGCAATCCAGCTCATCATGATGAACAGCTCAGATCAGCTCAGCTTATATAAAAGAGCTATTCTTTATGACCAGCTCTTCAGCTCAGTTGTCAGTGTCGACGTCTGGTGGCGACTTTCAATTTGGGTCCCAAACTCGATAGTGTAATCTTTATCAAATTAGAAGACACGAAGCCAGTTTTAAAATGTTAAAATTTAAATGAATTTTTTCACGCCATGTTATTAAATTACCTAAAACACGTATTCCTGACTATTATTCAACCATTTGTCTATACATTTCCGACATTTTTACTGAGATTTTTCATTATAATATAAAATTGTCTTCAAAAACCAATTTACAAAGTGTTTTTCATTGAAATAGAATACTAATTTAATACACAGATGTTAATTTTCATTCATAATTTTAATTTTCAAAACGTGTTCATTCTGCCTGAAAGTCAATTATTATTTTTGGCGCCCCTAAACTGGTAAACAAAGCTCAATGCCGTCAACGCGAATACAACAGTTGAAAAGACAAGAAACGAATGAACTGATGTCATAACACGGAGAGCGAGAGGCGGTCAGTTCATTTAAATCTTAAGGCGCGTCCACATCATGCCGAATCATGCCAATCAGTCTGTACCAGGCGGCATATTCGGTTCGTTATGTAATGTGGACGCCCCATCGGGTGCACGAAGCCGAAGTCCCATCCGATGCACGAAGTCGTCACGAACACACGAAGCACAATGTCGTCAACGCTAATTTACTTCGTTTTTTTTTGGTTCAACTTTCTCGAACCCACTTGTTTCGGGTTGGGTTCGGTTTGATTCGAGTCGGTTTTCGGCACGTCGGCAAGCCCGGGCGGTACGTCCACATTTAGTCGGCTTTACCGGGCGGCCAAGGCCGATTGGTGTAATGTGGACGCGTCTTTACAGCTCACACACAGCTCTTTTCTATCCTGCATTAATATCGAAGTGAGCTGAAGAGCTGTTTGATTTTTTCTGCGAGCTGTTCCGTGTCAACTCACTTCAAAGAGTCGATTCTTCGGAACAGCTCATGAGCGGATGGCACATCTCTACCCCAAACCACTATTCCATATTGTAGTAATGACTGAATACATGCAAAATAAAAAAAATTCAACGGCCTCTGTGATACAAAGTAGGATACTCTCTTCAATATACCACCAAGTGATGAAATTTTTCTTTCTAAACAATTTATTTGTTGTGTCCATGATAAACCTGTGTCTAAATGTATTTCAAGGTATTTAAAATTGTTCACCTTCTCAATCGAAACATTCTCAAACTTTGAGTCGGGACAAGCGAAGATTTTTTTCCTTGGTGAGTGTAAGAACATGTATTTAATTTTTAACAAATTTAGTGACAACAGATTCTATTGAAAATACGTACAAAGAACAGTCAGATCATTTTCTATATTTGATGCGACGGTCCTATTGGAGCAGTGTTGCCATATTTAAATCTGTACCAGAGGGATTAAAAATCTTTCTCATCTGTACTTTTAATTCCAAAAATCTGCACCATCGAAAATATTCTTTGTAGAGAAAAGTCTATTTTATTAGCATGATAACAATACTCATTTCTTCACTACAAATACTACATTTAAATTTGCAAGTCATTCGTGTTTGTTGATGTTTATACATAGTTTTTCTGAATCTAAATTACATAAAATTGCATTCAATAAATATTTCGAGTTGCCATCACGATGTTTAATCAAATGTTTTGATCTCAAAATCGTAAGAAATATCCCACGCGGAAAAAAACTGTACCAATCTGTACTTTTTGACGAAAATCTGTACGTTGTACCGTACATAATCTGTACCAAAAATAATGAAAAAATCTGTACCTTTCCAGATAAATCTGTACGTGTGCAAACACTGCTCAGAGTGACGGTCATATCCCAACAGGACATGTTTTTTTAAGAAGAGTATTTCTAATAGTTTATTGCTTTAATTTACCTCAATTCGAGTCCCAGTGATAGTTACAAATCCCGGGGACGAACTGTAGAGCAAATTTTCAATAAGATTTCAACAATAGTTCTTCCTGCTTATGCAAGAATTTTTTTTAAAAATATCTTCTGCACGTGAATTATGATAATTATTTGAAAGATATACTGAAAAAAGAATACCTCCATCAGACTTTTCAGCACTTCTCGTGCATCAAGCCAATTCAGGGATAGAGCAGATTCTTTCGTTCTGGAAAGCGTGTTCTGGGCTTGGCTTTATGTTCTCATCCCGATATCCATCAACTGTACTCCTTGGGTTATGAAGGATAGTTTTCAACGATAACACATATATTTGTCCTAGGTATATAATGTGGTAAACAGTAATTATTTTTTTAATTAAGGCTTCAGTCGAAAATTAGATTCACGGAACTCCACTCCTCATGTAGGACGAAGTTATTTAACTTAGCTTCTTTGGTTTCGCAAGAAGTATTCTTTCGGAGAAAATTACGCTATAGTAAAAATTCAAATCTTCTTCGACACAACTCATGAAAGATGAGACGAGCATGTACTCCCACTCGGAAATACGAAGAAGGTGAATAAAAGTTACTGGCTCTACGTCAATGAGGGTTGAGTTTGTAGATGTGTTTCGTCGTAATTTGAATTCAACTCCGTCCAGAAACTGTAAAACTAAATGAATCCATTAAACCAGAAGCTGGACGCATGAATTATTGCATCTAACTTTCATCGCTCACTGGAGATTTGCGTATTTCTGTTGATGCTAAAATGCGTGCCCAGAACAGCATGTGTGTTCATGTTTAACAGGAGATAAAAATATCTTCCCCAGCCCATCGAAACTTGGAGAGAAATATTCGATCAATGACATTTGTATACTTATACATACTTTATTATGAACATGAGGCATGGAATTTAGTATGTTTACTGGAAAATTTGTATATCCATATATCCATTTAACAGAGAATCGAGAAAATTCGTACTTTATTTCTCTGATACCACATACAGCGAAGTTCGTCTGGTATACGCGGATTGCACAGCTTTACTTGATTGAAACGTGCTTAATTTAGTGTTATTACAGTTGTAACACTTTAACACCCCTTCTTCCGTCAAAGACGTTAATTAAAACACCATCCTATGGAGCCCTCATGCAGTATTCTAATTCATAATTCCGAAAGGGGAATGGCAGGAACCAAGTATGCGATAATTTCCGTAGAGATTAAATTCAAACTGAAAATCACGCTTCAGCTGTCGATTAAATCTATATTTTGGTTGCAATAGGTTCAGCATCATTTAACATTTATGTTGAATCCGTCGTTGCGTTTCTGGGAAAGAGAAACAACAGATGTTCCAGTGCATTATCGCGTCGCGGTGGCATTTGCCGCTCCAGACACGACTAGTGCAAGTGAAAGGTTAGCCGACGGGTTACCCTCAGTTTAATGTTTCTCTTAAAATATCAGCTCTCGAGGATGAGTGTGCATCAGTTATAAATTATTAACCATAGACAAAAACCGAGACCATTTCTCACGTTCATGCTGATAATTCTTCTGCAATACATAGATGCAATGAATTTGTCTCGAACGCTTCACTTTCCAAAAATAATGAAAATCCTGCATAGCTGCATAACAGCCAATGCCGAAGCTGGACGCGAGGAGAAGCAGTGGAAGTGAAATTCATTTCGAGAACCGTTCCTGTGTTTTTCGCAAAGAACATCAATCTTCGTTTTCGTTTCTGGTTTGCCTTTGCTGTGGCATATGCCTCGGTTCTGATGCAGGCTGGAAAAAGGAACTCTGCCCGTCGATGCGTTCTCCGCACGCCAAATGGTCCGAATGTCGTTTCGACTACCTTATGTATATACTTCAGTGCAGCATAAAACTACTCAGCGTGCAAAAGCAGTGGATTTGTTGTTAGGAAGTATTTAAGGAACAGAGATATGCGGACGGTGTAAACATTCACATGTGTGTTATGGTAGCTTCGGGAGCACTCCCCACATAACGAATGACCGTAAAAGTAGTAGATCTTGGTCGTCACTGCCTGGATTCGGCGTTCGAATGCAACGAGTAAAAATATCTACCACTCGATTTGGCTTTGACTGCTTTTTTTCTGTTTTTTTGCTCAGCACAGATGTTACGACGGAATTCATCCCTGACAACCAGAAGCAGATGCAAGAGCTGTGTGCGTTTCGATTGCAACTATATGTTAATTAAAAAAGTGGTCTGAAAAAGACCAAATTAAACGATCCCAATAGTCGATGGGAAGATTGATGACCTGTACGGTATCCCTTCTTTGCAGCTTGATGTTCAAATTTTTGGTTTGATTACTGGCAGGAGCTTCCTTTCTGTCATTCGTTTACGCTTGGATTGCACATGAAATTAACTTCATGTGGCATATGTGGATCAGGAGTGGATCAGGAAACTGGCCATTTTCACCACAGAGAAATGTGACAGCGGTCTGCAACCGAGTGTAGTTTGTTTTACTTGAATTTTGAAGAAAATCAACTTTTCACATTTATTAGAAATAATTGTCTCTTTTGCCGTGATCAGACGACCTCTTATCTTTCGGGTACTAGCATTCAGCGAAAGATTAGTACTATAGATGAACTGCCTTCGAACATATAGAAAAAGTTATAGAAAAAATTATGGAAATAACACCTAATGCATCGAAAGCCTTGTATGCTATTCCAGATTCTACTCGTGAAAAGCTGGTGAGCATCTACCTGGCGCTCAACTTTTATTTTTTTGGAATTAACAACCGGGCGTTCATTTTCTAAAAATCTTAACATTATCTAGTCAATAAATTGGACCATCGGAGTTTAAGGGGGGTGTTACTGCCCGGATCGAACAATCGGAAACAAAAACTGTAAGGGGTTATATCTAGGACACGACCGCATTTTCGACGTAGAACGGAATTATATTATTCAAACCACTTGTTTTTCACTTCGCATATTATTTTAGAATGCATCCAAATTTTCGAAATAACTTTTTAGCTGTGTTATTTAGTAATTTTTACTACTACCGTAGTAAAAATTTTCATTTTAAATTCGAACAATTTAAAACTGATAGTGAATAATATGGATATCGCTACCAGACGTCGACACTGTAGATCTACATATTAGATATTGACATATTGCATATAGAAAATATTAGAAATATGTATAACATATTACGTCTTAGATATTAATAAGTTATTTTTCATTCATAATTTTTACCTTGAAAGTGTCTGAGCTTGCGCGACTAGAAATTTCGTATCAATTGTTACAATTATCTCTGCGAACTATCGAGAAATAGCGAAGCATAAATCGCAGTAGTTGTTCTTTTCTCTCTCATTGCTCGTACAACGATCGCTGCATCGAATTCGTGTATCACGTATATGCCAGTATCTTGGGGTTATTCTACAACAAATTACTGATGAAGAGAATCGTCGAAAGCTAACTGCGTTCCCCCTCAGATATTGATCCCAAACTATAAACCCTTTTGCTCATATATTCCGCTTGAGGTGTGATCGAACCCCACAACATGCAACAGTAAGGTTTTCATACTGGGAATTAAAAGCATACATTTATAAAATATACATTGTATCTAAGTAAATGCAGTGTATTTTTCCCAAAATATATATTTTTATTAAGGCTCATACGGCGTTAGCCTAATATGTAACCGATTACTCGCGGTTGGCTCGGGGTTAGTATTACATTGTATTTTCTTATTTGGGATGTATCGCAGTATCGAATGCTCTTTATTTGTGGCCGACACGGGATACTTCTGACCAATGGTGCAACTGACCATTAATCAGAGAAGCCCCCCTTAGTCTGTACCCCATATCAATCGTGGTGTGTCTCTCTTGACTCAAGGTATCCAGGGTAGAATGGTCACTGGCCGGCACAATCTTCAGCTCGTGTAGAGTTGTCATGAGCGGTACAATCTTTGGCTCTTGTTGAATGATCAGTGGCCTGCCTGTGTATCTGTAAAGAGTATGTGTGTGTATTGCCGCAACTAAGTAAAAGTTCATCGATCGGAGGGATATGGATACAACGGAGGAAACATCATTAAACGTTGACATCGGCTTTTCTGAGAAACAGGTATATATGAAGCAGAATATCAGGAGCACGGCTACCTAAGATATCCTGGACGGGGATCGATTGTTTGCCTTGTGCTCTCAATGCTCTGGAGAGCTGAGATCGGGCTGCATGGAACCGGATACACGACCAGAAAACATGCTCGATGTCGTGGTAGCCATCGCCACAATCACATAGACAATGTTCGACATTTTTCTTGTAATTCTGTGGCATCTGGAATCAATTGGACAAAAGAAAAGCTTCAAACCTGTGTGACCAATTCACCCCACACAACATGTAAAAATAAAAATGCAATTAATTTCATTTATTGTTATCAAACTTACAGTTTCGTTGCATCAAATTGTGTTCTTCTGTAGGCGAACAGAACTTTACTGCACGATACACGAAAAATTTATTTAACAGCGGAAAAAAACCTTAAAGATCGAAGAACTCACATTTTCTGACAATCGATGTGCTTGCTGTGTTCAGGCTACTGTTTTCCTCCACCTGCTGAATTTTATCAAAGTTTTCTAACGTTAGTTACATACGGTTCAACAATAGAAGGAGATGACATTATAAAAAATCCAAGTTGAGCCGTGCTTTTTGAGATAAAGGGTGGTCCAAATCACCCCGTATGACCAAATCACTCCAACTTACCCTACATTTAAAATCAAAATATATACCCAGGTATTAGAAAAACATAGAGTGCATGATCGTTTTGCCGAATAAGTGAATCTGGAATTGGGCGGGTTCGTGCTTCCTAGAAAAAATGACCATTTCAATTTTCTCCGTAGAGAATTCGATACCCAGCTTGAGGGCCCCCGTGAACAGATTGTTCAAAGTATCTAGCAGTGTATATCTATAATCTAAAATTCTGGATACTCTTTCATAACACAAAAATTTCCTGTATGCGCCCTCTTTGTCGTAGCGCACTTTGATACAGAGGGCTTCCTCTTTTTTTAAGAAGTGAGGAACGCTCTTCCAGCCTTATCTGGGAAGGGTTAACGCGCATTATTTGTTCATCATACCGCATGCATTCCACCTCACCAGTAACAGTTTACCCATCGAGACGTGAACTGATTAGTTATTGGCCTCCAACTTGACGCGCAATCCGTCACAGTCACCCTCGTTTTTCTCGGATTTCTCTTCCCAACGGTGCACCGATTTGGTAGTATCCTTCAACACGATGCGCACTCCGTCACAGCTACTGGGGTGCCATTCGTTGCAACAGCCGTTGCCGTTGTTCACCTTTCACAGTCAGGCGTTGTCAGCGCGTTGGTCGACTCTCCACTTTCGCTGCGGCTCCGACATGATTTGTATAATTGCACTGTTCACGGTATTCCAGACCATCTCGTAGCGACAAATCTCATTCTCAATATTCTGCTGCTTGGACCAAAGCTATTTGGCATGATCCTCGCTACCGCGTTGATGGGCTTTGCTGCCTTCCCGCATGCATAATCAACGTGGTGGTTGAAGTTTAGCCGGTCGTCGATCATAACTCCGAGGTATTTCACTGCTCTCCTCGAAGCACTTGTATGTCCTTCGGCCGAGACTTCTGCCCGCAGCACTGCTTTGCAATTGCTCACTAACAGCACCTCGGTTTTGTGATGTGCCATCTAGCACTTTACCCTGTCCATCCAGTCACCGATCGTGTCTATTGCTTCAGTCGCCAACATTTCCACTTCCTGGAGCGTCTCACCGATTACCGTTGTTACGATGTCGTTCGCGAAGCTCAGGCGATGGCCTCCCAGCCGGCACTATTGAAAGCGTTCTTCACGTCGATCAAAATCACCGCGCAGTAACGATCACCTCTTCATTTTTGTTTAGGCGAGACCTGAGCTTTCTCGAGAAATGTCCGAATGAAGTCCACTGTCGACTTCCCTTTCTGGAACCCGAACTGCATTTTCGACAATCCGTGACACCCTCCGTGATTCACCAGTCTGTTGAGAATAACCCTCTCCAAAAGCATTCCTTAAGTATCCAGCGAGCAAATAGGCCTATACGAAGCTTGATCTTCATGTGGCTTTCCTGGTTTTGAAGCAGCACCAACTTTTGGATCTTCCGTTTCGCAGGGAATCCAGGTATTTCTGCAGCACCATCCTGAACATGTCGGGGAAAGCAAAGATCTTCGATTTCAAGGTGTGAGTGGCCAGGTCGGTGAGTCGTGCTGCAGAAAGAGTCCATTCACGATGACCTCGAGTTTTTCCGGACATAATTCTATGGGAGTCGTTGAACCTCGGAGTTTCGCCATCATGATTCGAAATGGTTCACCCCAAGGATTAGCGTCGACGTCTCGACACAGCTCTCTATAGCAGTTTAATTTGCTCCTACATATCTCCAATTTCAATGCGGGCCTGGTCGCTCGGAACAACGCGCGATGCTCCTCTCTTTCTACATCGGTTCATGTCCTCTGGACTCTTCTTCTGGCTCGTAGACAGTTAGCACGGAGAATGCTGTGTGTCTCGTTCCACCAGTAGGCTGGACGTCGTTTATTCGTCGGGTCCAATTCTCTCGACATCGCTATGCCCCCACCAATGTTCCTGTCAGCTCGTCAGCGCTCAGACTAGGAGTTCTGCTGTCTATACGTAGTGCTTCGACGAAGAGCTCCTTGTAAAAAACCTCCTTTCCGGTCACAGGTTTTTGTTCTCTGAATCACCGCAGAATTTCGTTGGCCAACACTTCTTTGCTCCCGCACACCAATGCAAGCTCAGTACTGTACAATTTTCTTTGTGTATATTCTGAGAATGCACTCTAAAGCTAACAATTTTGCTTGACGGTTCAGCACGATAGTAGAAGATATGTTTCAGCATGACATACATCAATGAGTTTTTCAATATTTACTCCTTACGAAATTGTGCAAAATGATATATTTTTCGCTATACAGGGAAACTTCGATATAACGTACCCTCGTTATAACGTACCCTCGATATAACGTCACTCGATATAACGTACATTTTACCTCGATATAACGTACACATTTCCAAAGTGTAAAGGAAATTTTTTTTCAATATTTTTTTCTGATAGAACAATGAATCATCTGTATTGTGATGCTAAAACAAGTTTTGTACCTTCAATCAATCATGAAATACAGCTGGTTTTGTGATTCCGGATTATAAATGAATCAATCGTTAATCAACAGTACGAAGGGAAACATCATGAGAAAGGCTGGCTTCGTCTTCTGATTGAAGTTATTCATTAACTTTACTAAAACAGCAACACAATAATGTGTTATAGACTACGTTTGTGAGTATTTTATTATGCTTCGATATAACGTACAATTCGATACAACGTACAATTTTGAAAGTGAAATGTACGTTATTTCGAAGTTTACCTGTACACAGTAACACACTATGATCAGGAAGTACCGTGAATTTTGACTCTTTGATTTCTATATAGGGGGTGACTATACGAAAAATTAAAAGATTTCAAATGCATATTACGCAGAATCGTTATAATGTTATAATACGGTGAAGTCTCGATTATATCACTGGGCGTTTTTATCACGTCTCGTTTTTATCACCAAAAATGTTTCGTTTATATCACGTTTTTAGAAACAAAAGAAATAATATGCAAATTCAAATTCGTCGTTGAGATATTGAACAAAAAATCAGGATTGAGCAGGAAAACTGATTTTTTAGTATTCATGCCGCCTCTAGTGATCAGCCGTATTCATGTAGTTTACGAAAAGTTTTTCTACTGTGAGATTTGTAGCGAACATTGCGTATTTCTTTTGCAAGTCCTTCGGGTAGTAGATAGTTTCAACCATATAAATGCGACGAATCTAGCCTATTTTTCGAAACATGAAAACATTACATTAACTCATTCGGAGAAAAAAAAATGTGAGTGATACTCTTAAACTGTCATTGATAATAATTGGAAGATCAAATAATCCTCGATGTTTCAAAGATTTGTCACTTCCAATGTATTATCGAGGTTCTGCGGTTGCTTTGATGAACCGGCAACTATTTCGTGAATGGTTCCAAAATCAGTTTCTTCCGGATTTCCAGATCTTTTAACAAGAAAAAAATCAACCTAAAGTCGTTTATTGTTCGAAATATAAACTTATTGATCGAGATAATCGAGTCAGTGTGTATACCATTAGACGGCAAATTTATTCAGTTTTTTTGTGTAAGAATAAGGGTGATGTATAGGGTGGAGTGAGTTAGTAAGGTGGCTGCAATTCCATAGAAAGTAATTGGGCCTTATTTCCGAATACACCTCACGTTGGAAACGAAGTGTATCCGCGACGAAAACGGTACGGAGTCGACATCTGGATGCGAAATTAGTTTTCCCCTAAAACTTATCTTCATTAAATAAAATTATCTTCAGATACAATTTTTGTAGGAGATTATTTTACCACGTGAAATATAGTCTGCAAACGAACATTATTTCAGTTAGACAGTTGAACAGTTGAGCTTCTGGCAGGGAAAATAATTTTGTTTTTTGTTCGTTTCAACTCGTTTGACGGTACAACAAATTGCTCTTTTCAGGGCCTCCATTTGGAGTTTCAAAAGAGTCAAAATAATAGATTTCTGAACAATGAAAAGAATTACATAAAAAAATTGTTCCGATCAATCACAGTCTTACGTCAAACTTACGTCCGTGCCCCTAGGCTCACCCCCTTCTACTATTTAATTTAAACGTACCGTGCACGCGGGAACCGGTTTATTTATTTTTTCCTTATGTTGGTACAACCTTAAGACGCACATCTGTCAGGTCTTAGTGCCATCCGATCATTAGTGTCTGCCTGTGCGTCGCAAACGGCCGGAAGTGCTGACCAACAATTCTTGGATTTTGCATGATGATAACGTGCAATCGCACCGAGCCCGTAGTGTACTGAATTATTTGACCAAACATCAAGTAAATACCATAGAGCAAGCACCGTATTCACCTGATATGGCCCCGTGCGCTTTTTTGTTTTCCTCAAGTTGAAGTTGCCACTTCGTGGAAAGAGATTTCAGTCGATCGAGGAGGTCAAAGAGAATACAACGAGGGAACTAAAGGTCTTCCCTTCGTCGGCCTACCAGGGATGCATAGAGGAATGGGTCAAGCGTTGGCACATGTGTGCAGCTTCAGATGGATCATATTTTGAAGGGGATAAAATAAAATTGCCTGAAATTTAACTCTATTTTGTTTTCGTAGAAATTATTCCAATCGACTGATGCAAACATATCGGTGATTTATCAAAAAATTACCGAAAACAAATACAAAAATAGTGTCCGTAATCTTTCATAGTTTTGTCATATGTTAGTTTTTTAGATTTTCATTTTATGCCTGTTCAACGTATTCTCAAGTTAAAATTGAGTTAAAATTGAAAAATTGAAATTTTTATTTTTATTTTTAATCGTTCAATCATTTGCCGTAGAATTTCTCTATAACCAATACCACGTTACGAGACTGAAAATATCAGATAGATATACAGGCGTGAAATTAACACTGCATATTTGGCATACCAATCGGTACGCATGTGGTTGGGGTTTCTCTCATCGTGAAGTGGAAACCAACGAAATACATACCTGCCTATTTCTGTGAGCTAATTCGAAAGGCATATTGTTTCTTTCTTAACAATGATGTTTTAAATTTCAATTAGCATTTTATGGCAATCATCACTTTTCTTGTGACTAATGTAGTGTTTGCTAGCCAAGAAAACAAATCTTCGTACTTATTCCTCGTCCGTACAGTTTCCATTGCGGCTCATAGAGAGAACAAAACGATTCTTTCGAATGCAATTTCGGATGAAATCTTCACGCTTTGAAGTATCATAATCTCCTCGTCATATTCCGGAATCATGATGTCGTCGATCGCCACCGAAATGGGAAAAACATTGTGCGCCGAGTCGAACCAATCGGATTTCAAGGTTTCAGAACGGAGCAACTGCATATCCAATGAGCCACTTTAGCTACCCGCCATGTGATTTGCCGTTTTCCCCACCGAAGAAATCTGCTCCGCGACAATTCGCATTGCCGGTTACGTACGAACGTACATTCGAGCCGGGATAATGAGGAACAGTTGTTTGGCACATAATTTAGGTGAAAATCTTCTAGCTAAAGAGATCATGCCAGAGGAAACTAGCTTCTTACGGTTGGCACCGATCTGAACGGTGTCATTGTGAGCGAAAAGTTGGCTGCTAGTCAAAATTTTTACTATAGGTTGATATTGTGTTTGTGTTTAAATATTTTATTCGTATGCCCAGCCGAAGCGTGCTTTTTCCGAGCATGTTTGTAACGGTTTAAACGAAAACATGTTTTCAGCTTGTCAACAGTTTGAAAGTTCCAGCGAAAAAATACTGTTGTTCCTCAAGAATTTACAAGGATGGAATTAGTGTCTACTTCCCAGCGGTTAAATTGTGAAAAACATCGTTTGTTAACACCACTTGGAAGCTATACTTTTTCGAACAACGTAATTGCGGCGTAATTTACATCGGAGCCAAGGATACAAATACTTATAATACATACGAGCAAAATGGTGAATAATCTCTCACCGATTGTGGTGAAAATTTTACCAACCGTTGAAATATATATTCATGTCTCTCAACGGTGTGCTATTAATTATACTTCTGAAAGTCACTCATCGGGTATTGTTAAATTTCTCTAGCGAAACGTTATTTGCTAACTCAAAAAATCAATACAATATCCGCGCAACGGTTACGTACCGCGAGCTTGGAAATAAATACAACAAAAACGTGCAATTTAAAACAAATATGGGAATTTTGTTTCCCCTCCGCAGCGCACCTGTTCCCATATGCTGTCCACTGAGCCCATTCTGACGATTCCGCGGTTAAATTCGTCATCAACGCAGATCGACGGGATTCCTTTGCCGTGGGGCGTCACAGCATCATATATACAAAGCAGAGGAGAGCGAGAAAAAAAAAGAAAAAAAAGTCGCGGGCACGCGAATGAGTGCGGCAAATGCCACACAAAACGTTCTCTCGAACCGGGTAAGGGGCGTTAAAAATAGATTACAAATATTTTCCCCGAGCCGCAAATGCTGCAAAAAACGTAAACATCTGATTAGCTTTTCAGAGCGTACTTTTACTTAAGTCGTTGTTTTTAAATGTGTTTTATTTTTGGGTATTCAATTCTCGTTCTTCTTTTTTCTTTTAATTTTTCTTTACAGTGCTCCCCGCGTATTGGCGCGTGAAATAGTGTAGTTTCTGTTGTTGGAAGGAATAGAAGCGGAAAACAGCATCATCGTCGGCGAAAGATACCCTCGCCTTTGGATCGTTTGGATACGAGGACAGGGAAAGCAGCATCAAACTTTGGCCCAAGCTAACGTGGAAATGAACGTGAAAAAGTGAATGTGTGTATGCGCGAGATGTGTCAAAGCAAACAAGCGATCAAAGAAGGTGGAAGCAAAAAGAAAAGTGTTTAGAAGCTCGCAAATTGATGAGAAGAATTTGCGTTTTAATGTGGAAACGCGCAAGTATGTGAACATATGCGCGATTTGAAAGTGCAATTTGATTACTCGTGAGTGTGAATAGAGTCTTGCTCTAGAAGAGTAAGAGCCTTTATACTTAGCTAATTGTGAATGTATTGTCTTTAAATGCTGGCAATCACAAGTCACTCCAGGATGCTGCACTCGTCTGCGCATTTTCGAAGTACAGATGGACTTCGGCGATTCATGTCCTGGAAGAAAACTAGATGAAAAGAAACGCTCGGATGTGATTTATGCGGCGAAAACGTGTTTGTTCTTTTGTCTATTTATTTGTTTATTTGGTCAACAGGTAACATTGTACCCCAATGACAAGTAAAATAATATAAATTAACACAGAACACTTCTAAAGTTACACTTATTTGTTTCACGCGTCATATTAAAATTAAAAACGTGGTAACACCTATTGAAGAGACGAGACATACTCCGCATTGGTTCATGCAAACCATAATTCGTTCTAGCAGAAGGGGTACTAAGGAACGAGTGTGTACGAAGGCTGCGACGACGTATATTAATGTCTAAAAAGCCGAGCAAAGTAGAACAATCAGTGTTGCCCTGCAGCAGGTCTGCAATGAAGCAAGCCTTTGCTACGTTGCGTCTCTCATCCAACAACTCCAGTTTAATAAGTAAACAACGGCTCTTAAATGGATCCGTCCACCTAAGATGACGTAGAGCAAAGCGGACGAATTTTCTCTGTACTGCCTCAATCCGTTGGTTTTCATTTTGGTAGTAAGGAGACCATATGACCGATGAATATTCCAGGATGGGGCGCACAATAGAACAGTACAGAGCTTTCAGGCAGTAGATATCCCTAAACTTTTTGGCAAAACGAAAGAGAAAACCCAGCTGCGAAGAGGCTTTAGATACGACGAGTGTAATGTGATCCTTGAAGGTAACTTTCGTATCAATCAGGATGCCCAAGTCCTTGATAGTCGATTCTCGCTGTAATTGTACACCTTCCAGACTGTAACCGAAGTGAAAAAGTGTTCATCGGAGCAATGCACTTAACATAGCTATCGTTCGCTGGTGATGTTCTTTACGAAAAAAAACCGATTTGTATACTGCCGTTCTATGTTACTTTTTGACAATTTTCACTTTTCTTTACAAAACGATGTTTTTTTTTGCATAATCTTCCGGAAAAATACTAAAAAAGTTATTGTTTCTTCCCAGCTTTAAAAAAAACAATATCAAGCTCAATTGTCCCATGTTGATATTCTATTCATAACTGTCCCAACACGTATTTTTTGTAGATCCATATCAAATAAATCGGTTGAAGTACAAGAATTATACGTAACGCTTTCACCTGGGCTATTGCGCTCTTTTCTAGTTTGGAAGAACGAACAAATTCTCAAACAAATAAATAATAGTTTAACGGAACACGTGTACACCTTGTTAGTGAAAGCCTAATAACAAAGATATTTATATTCTGCAAAGGTGTTGCAAATCACTCCCTTCTTCGTAAAACGATGTTTTTATGCATAATCTTTCGGAAAAACACAAAAAAAACTTATTGTTTGTTCCAAGTATTTCAAAAAACAACATCAAGTTCAATTGTCCAATGTTGATATTCTATGCATAACTGTCCCACCATGAATTTTAAGCCCGTAACCAAGGTTGATTGATTCAAATGAGGGGATCTTTTCACATTCCATTAAACAATAGTTTTCCGCTTAGAAAAAACCCAGTGTATTGCTGAACCGAAATTCTAAAAGCTTCTGGTATACAAATATGCTAGAACACTTTGAATGCGTTTTTCTCAGTTGCTGATTTTGGAACATGGGACAACTAGACGTAGAACGGCAGTATAGGCTTATCAAGTAGGTCACCATTTCGGTGGAAACCTTGGTATTCGAGGTGTATCCATTTCCCAAAGAAAATATGTTTATGTTAATCTTTTCAATTCGTAGTCCAATTAATCTATCTTGACCATTGCTTTTACACATAAATGTGCTACTGCAATTTCATATTGAGACAGCAGTTTTTCTGTCTTTGATTTAGTTGTCCGAACGTTTCAGGAAAGCAACGTAGTAGCGCTGGTGATAAATTTTCGTTTTCCAAATATTGAGCAAAGACGGGTAACGATCAAAAACAAATATTCAGGCCATCGTCTTCTTGGTTAATTGGGGACCTTCAAATGCGTTTCATGACTGCTACCCAATTCCATCAATTTTGCTGACTACTGAATTAAGATGGTATCTTTTTTGAAATAATGTCCAATAAAGAGCAATTCCAAATGAAATCGTCCTAAAAATGTAGATTTTAAAAACGTGTATTTTTGATTCGTATGAAACTTTGTATTACGTTTGGGTTGGAGAAAATATGAGTTTTTCACAGCAATTGAGAATTTTTTGACTCAAGCGCACCTTTTCAATACAGCGTATCAGTGCGAGAAATCTTTGTGGAACATCGAATTTTTATGAATATTCGAAACTCAGAATTTGTGTATGTTGACAATCAATTTTAGCCGAAAATTATGAATTCTGATGTGATTTAAAACAAAAAAGCTCATTATCAATCTCCTCTTAAATGCAGCCATTTTCGAGATATTTGAAAAAAATCTAATTTGTTGTCTTTTTCATAGTAAATAGGCCCTTTCAATATGTTTGTCGTGTTATACCGTTATGTTCATGAAATTTTATGAATTTGCTTATAATTTCCAACAACTTTTCCAAATACATTATTGTAGCAAAAATATATGTTTAGGAGTTACATTGAAAAACATTTGAAGACATGTGGGTTAATACAAAACATAGCGATATTTTATTTCTTAATACAAAAATTTTAACATATTACTCGTGTTGCACAATCAAAACATAAACTGTTTTCAAGGCAGAATTGAAAACCCAACAACACAAATAAACCTCGTTGATTCAACCGGACGTTATGGGTACAAAAATAATAAACTTGTTTATGTTATGTCTAAATGATGATGAGATGTCCTCAAATGTTTTTCAAAAATGTTTATGAGTTACAAACATTTTTTGAATTTTCTACCTGTCTTTACGTTTAAAAAAAACATATTTCAGATATTGAAAAAAAAGAGTACTTTTTTTTCTCAGTGTATATTTTTTTCACGTTCAATATAACTCTCTCTAAGACACTATTACGGTACGACTCATAGTTTTTGAGATATAAATTATAAAAAATTTCTCTTACTAAAATCGATACACCCTATTGAAAAATTACGCTTTAGTGAAAAAAATTAACAATTGATGTGGAAAAGTCATATTTCCTCCAACCCAAACCGAATACAAACTTTCATTCGAATCAAAAATGCATGTTCTTAAAATCTGAATTTTTAGCCCGATTTCATTTGGAATTGTTCCATTGCATTGTATCGTATTGCAACGATTGTTTTGAAAATAAAACCACATTAAAGTGTGTTTGCAAGACTTGCTGAGTTGTGTTTACAAAAGAGTGCACCCGTGGCCGAGTGGTTAGCGTCTCACATTATCATGCCGGGTGCTCGGGTTCGATTTCCGTTCTGGCCGGGGGATTTTTCATCAGAGAAATTTCCTTCGACTTGCACTGTGGTCACGCGTATTCTAGAGCTCGCCCCTCGGAATACATTTAAGGCGTGTTATTTGGCATAAGAAATCTCAAATAAGTATTAATAAATGACGCTAGTTCATGCATACGTTGAGACGGAAAAAGTTCCACAGGAAACCATTCATTCAAGAAGTCATTCATGAAGATCAGGAAGCTTTACCTTGGGTTTCGTATGAGATCATGTTGAAGCGAATGATCCACAGGCTATTGAATAACTTAATTTTCAACATTCTTCAAGCCATAACTAAGCTATCAACCAAACGTTTCGGAACGATAATTCAAAATTATCGGAATGAAATAAAACTCTATCTTTTTATGAATATGAGGTACATTAGGCTTTTTAAAGAATTAAATCGTTATCATAGTGTGTTCGCTGGATTCTTTTCTCTAAGCTTTTTTGGCTATTCATCCTTGAAGATTGATTCTTTCTAGCACTCTTCGCGCAGTTTCTGCATTCGCCTTTTGACGGATTTCATGTCATCTCGTCTTAAGAGTTGGCAGCACCATCTCAGATAGTAGTGAAGTAGTGAAACGTTGTGGGTGTAAAGACATTGGTAATTTGAACAACTTTGCATACTTGAAATCTTCGAAAAAGCATCAGACGAAAAAGAATCAGACTAAGAGATTTTTTTTCCTTAATTTATATGTTCTCTTGAACTCTTCCTTGTTTGCTCTTTATAATAGTCCAGTATTCCCCAATCGTCCTTTACTTCGGGGTATTGACCGGGTTCCACCTTCCGGAACTACAGTGATTCCATTGTCGTTTTATCACTGTTTGGTCGAATTTGAATGGTGAGAACTTGTCAATTCGGGCAACCTCTTCTGAAAACATTTTATTTGACAAATTTCCTGGTTCATGGTTCCAGAAGTTAAAAAAGCATCACTTTCCATTCCGGTGCTACAGATTGCTTGCCAACGAAGGATTTTCTCAGCAACTTCGACCTCTGTTTTATTTTTCTGTTTTCGGGGTTACTCTATGGTCGAAAAAAGTATAAATCTTCTTCCAGGACCCACAATAACTTGGAATAAAGCTAGCTTCACTCGAGCTTTTTGTATGTTTGTTTGCCATTTATGATAATTAATTTTTGATTCCCAATAAATATTTGGAGCAACAAAAAACCTTTTTCATTGAGGTTGTCTACTTGAAGAAAATCAAAAATCGAATTTTCTGCTTCAATCGATTCCTGATGGATGTGAAAAAATTTGCATGAAGTGACAGTGTCGATATAAAAAATCTCTTACGAAATATCGTTTTTGCATTGGTCTCTTACTGGGAATGGTAAGCGAATTTATTCAAGAATTCCGAACGTAAAAAATAAGTAAGCCTAGAAGCTCCATTGGGCACAAAATCAAATCGTCTTGTCATGGAGTAGGTGTTCTGTGTTCAGTAGCTATTGGTTGATTACTACTCAAATCGTTGCTTGAAATCACCAGAATACAAAAGAGACGATAATTATCACAGCATTTTTCTACATAATAATCGTATACAGTGAAACTAATTCACTAAACGGAAATGTGACAAAATGACTCGGGTTAATGGGCCCTAGTTACACAGGGGTTCCTGGAATATACACGATTATTTTAAAGATTGAATTTTTTTTTCGATTGTGAAGTTTTTTTTGTCAGAAAAAGGATGCGAGGTAGCCGTTGTTTTTAACCATTTTAGGAGTTTTTTTTTCGCGCTCCAATCATTTTTATTTCTGTCAGGACGTCAATAAATGGCTCACACATCGCCTATACCTTTCTGAATCATATTTCGGACTACATCATATTTCGGACACTTTGTTTTAATATCTTGAAATGCTTAATGCACTGATGATATAACTATCAAATTAATGCCACAATTGCTTCTTTAGAGTAATCCCTTGGATTCACTATCATTTCACATGAGAACTACATTTCAATTATAACATAATCGGCAGAATTCTTACAACACTACTCATTATCGTTTACGTTGACGTTCCGGAGTGTCGATTTTTGACAAAAAAAACACTAGTAAATGAAGTCCGGTTGAGCTGATTTTTTTGCATAGGGTAGTTTTTCGTGAGAATCAACATTTTTGAAAATTCGAGATGGCCATTTTGATTGGCACTCTACTGTACATATTTAGGCAAAACACGTTTGCGTTTTGCGTTTGAAAACGGTCATTTGCTAGATGCCTAGATGCATATGCTAGATGCCTTTGTTTGCAAAGAGAATTGCGCAGAACGCGTTCACGTATGGCATGCATGACATTCAGCAACCGTAACAATCTCAGATGCCCCTTTCTGGGTAGAGAGTTAAGAGAGTTAAGGAGAGCAATACACTTTTTTTCGCTTCAAATTTTTTCTGCTGGCAGCAGTCGATATTTTACTGACATAGCTTTTGGTTTTGGTTGGTTTACTAGGTACACGAAAACCCAAATAAACACGTAATTCCGACATTTATACTATCCAATCATTTTTCAAATTTCGACAATCTATTTCTTCTTCTGCACATGTTTATGCTTCATAATGGTTATCTATTACAACCCATGATACGACAATTATGTTTCCTTTTTCGGAACCTGGTGCTTCCATTTTTATTCTCAGATGAGTCAGAACTGATTTTTTATGCCGCTTTGTTGCAGTTCACCAATAACAATACTGAAAATTTAAAAATCAATGAATTCTTCTGATCAAAAACTGGATCCTGTAAAACAATTTTATTTTAAGAAAATTGATTTTGATTAACCAAAATGTTTTTTTTTATTCATTCTAACCCTCAAAAAAATAGAATCTCCTTCGGAGATTGGTGTAGGATTTATATGTATGGTAGTCGTTCGCTAATGCACGGATGCACTTTAGCTAGATGGTTCTCTAACTGGGCGTGCGTTCACTGAGCTGCAGGCAAGTTAAAAAGCAGATATGTATCAAAAATAGACGTTGTATTCAATATAAAGTTTTGATATCAAGCGATTTGAAGGGAATCCGAATATAATTTGAGATCTAATAAAAATCGATATGATTTTCCCATGATAAAAAAAAACTTGATGAATTTGCATTAGATTTTAGTGAAAATATTTCGTATATACAATTTCACGATGCTTACAGAACCTGTAATTTTTTTTACCTAAAGCCATAGTCTAGTGGCATAGAAACATTGAACGAAGACTGGGAATATGTTAATTTACAAATAATTCAAAAACTAAAAAAAACGTCAATTTGTTTGTAATTCCGGATTTTCGGACATCCCCATTTCTGTTTACATCATCGTAACTCATTTGATTCAATGTTGAAACGGGTAAAAGTTTTATCTTTGATTTTAAAGATGCGATTTCTTGAATCCATCAAAACAGCCTCTCAAAAAAGTAAGTCAGGACCCTCAACATTACCTATAATCCTTTATTGGAATATTGTAAAAACATTTTCCAATGACTCAGTGATAGAAGATTACATTTTTCCGGTTCGAACACAATATCAAGCCATTATCAAAACCGATCTCATAATATTCTGCACATCTGAAGTTGAAACTGCATCAGCATATTTCTTGCTCACGTTTACTTGAACGTTGTTGATTGCTCCGCCGCCTTGCTGAAGTGACTGCTTGATCACTCGCTCCTTTAAGCGTTCCTTTGTCTCCGGATTTTGCTTCCCGTTAAGATGCGATACAACTTGTGCTTTGAAATTTTCCAAAACCAGCCACCTTCTTTGCTCTCTGAACATAGGTTTACGAAATACGAAATTTCTTTCTTTCATCCATATTCCATGATGTATCTCGATCGAATATTCAATATTATTACATTAAAATCTATCATTTAGTGGAACGGAATTAGAAGTAAATATTTTTGTCCAAGATAATTCGAGATGAAATTGCTCCAAAAATTCTCATCAGCGAAAGTGGTCATTGCAGTTTCCCCATATGCAATTACAAACTGCACTTCAAAACTGCCAACACCATTGTCACCGAATACCCGAGCGAATCTTGTTCTTTTTCCGGCCTACAGTTATTAGTGGGACAACACTCGTTATTTTATGCAATTATTCTCTCCATTCAAAATTATGTGTTTTAATTGCAGAATTCATGAGGTTGCACTTAAGGGCGAAGATCGGTTCCATCCTCTCATGTAATATGTAGCATAATTACATTTGTCGAAGGTTTCTCCACGTTTCCAAAATGAACACTGTGCGACGGTCCCAGGCGCAAACGGGAGCAGCATCCAAACTCTCGACAAAACATAATAATAAATGTGTATGCTTCCAATTTCTCAGTTTACTGCAATGTGAAAAAAGAAGAAGACGGCGGCGGAACGATTAAAGTGAAGCTGAAGAGGAAAAGCCAAGTCTCTGGGCTCAGATTCTGCCCGGCAGTGTGAAATGCATTCTTGTGCCACCGAGAAGAGTTTAATGAAAGCACTAAACAATTTACTGCGTCGAAATGCTTGTTTACGACATCAGTGCTGTTTCGGTGTAATACGGTCGTATCCAGTAGCGTTACAAAATGAAATTGTTCGTTGTGCTAGTTAACCTGGTGTTGTGCTTCAGTTTAGCATATCCACAAGTGGAAACCAGGACCGATAGTGACGAAAATTTGATGAGCTATGAAGATTTATTGAGTGATAGCGATGGATATTTGAAAAAGTCTATAGCAGCACTGTTGGCACACGATGGAAGCGAAATTGTTTCGCCCATGTCAAACGACGGACCGTTTGGCGACTATCAACACCGAATGCAGAACCAGCAACAGTATGGTGGCCAAACTTATCGCAAACAGCAAAGCCAACAACGTCCACAAAGCCCGAGCTTTGATCCAAGGGATGGCACACCCTACACGAGGGAGGTAGCAGTGAAGCAGGGTCGCCTCAAAGGCATCGTTCGGATAATGCATCCCCAGTCCGGACTGAAAAGTGTCGACCAATATCTGGGGATCCCATATGCAGAGGCACCGGTCGGTTCAAGACGGTTTATGCCGCCGAGTGCACCCATCCCATGGACTGGACTCAAGATGGCAATCAAGCTGTCTCCTGTCTGTCCACAGAATCTGCCCACCTTGAATAATGTAAATAATAACTACTCGAAAGGCAGATACGATCAGCTGAAAAGACTGCTTCCATATTTAAAAGTTGAGAGCGAAGACTGTTTATATTTAAATTTGTACGTGCCGAGTTACGGTGAGTGTCACAGATGTCAACCACCTTTCACCCCCCCTTAACTGTTTTCCCTGCATGCGTCAGTTTTTGTGTAGGAGTGAATTAATAATGTCATCCATTCAGATATTTTGTTTATTTCTAACAAATAACATTTAACTTTTTTTTCTCCATAATAATATTATACCTTCCACGCATTGTATACTGAACAGACATTGATCATATTAAATTCACAAATTCGACATAACAAACGACAAAGAAAAAAAAACCATAATTGAGTTGACTTGGGCTATGATTGTCCAATTACAGTTTTCAGTTATGCGCTGAAAATGTTCGCAAGCACCAAGCGCACCAAAATAATAAATGACGTCGCTTTTTGTTTCGGTATCCGAGCTGAAATAATGAAACTGTGCGCGTACAGGAACGAAACCGTCTCATCGACAGGAACGTGGTATTTATTTCTGCGAAGTGATATAATTCCGGGATTTAAGTTTATACAACTGACATGAAATTGTTTCACTTTGTTCTTTCTTTTCTATCGAATTACGTTTCTGTTAAATTTTTGTCAGGATCATACCTTTCACTTTTCGGTGCCGCTTTGATGTCTTGCATCTACAAAAGGAATCAATCTGATCACTTTCAAAGTTAATTAGCTTTTTGTCATCACCAATTACGTGTGTGCTAATAACATAAATAGATCTGAACTAAGACTGATATACTACTCGCGTTTTTTGTGTAGGCTTTGGCTGTGTTTTGATTCGGAAGTGCTGCGTTTTTTTGCGTTTCTTTAGAAACAACAAGTTTTTCTACACGTGTGATAATTCTTCACAACTTTATCATCGATAGCAACACGATTGGAACAATTGATAAGATATGAGATAACATTTTTCATTACATTCAATTGTTTTATTCAAATGTTATAACTTCCACATACAGTGACCCAAACGTGAATTCTTACACCACCATGCCGATCTCTTTTCAATACTATTGAAATTCGAAGGCAAGCTATCGGAATATTTTTTTAAGATAATGGGATCTGACGAATTTCATCGACCGGCCGTTGGCAGCACCATCTCAGATAGCAGTGAAACGTTATGGGTGAGCAACAACAACAAATATTCAAGAAAAAATTAGACTATTATTCGAAACGGGACAAAAACATTTTCTAGATTTTTCACAAAAAAACATAACTCAAAAACTATGATACCTACAACATTCTGGTCAAATTATGAAATGTAGGAAATTGTTTAAATGTTCATAAAAAACTTTTTTTTTTTAATTTCCCCGATAAAAATAATTTGAAAAACCAAAATTCATTTTTCTTAAAAAGTATTTGTTTTATTTTATAAAAACTTATATGAAAAGCACTTACAATTTCCAACAAGTCTTCCATACATCGAAAGATGGGCACTTTTACAGAGGAAAAGTTTTTCTAACAACAACTTTTTCATGTTTTCTTTGAAACAATTACAACTGATCCTAATTTTGTTCGTAGTCAATACACCGATATAGTGTCTTCGACAAAGTTTTAGATCTTATTAAAATATGAACTCGAAGACGTCAACTTTCTATCTTTTTTAGTTACTCGAATATAAGGCATTTTTGTATAGAGACTCCTGAAAAAATAATGTTTTACTCGTATCATTTTTGTGTGTAAATTCTAGCGTTCTTGACATGTTATTAAATAGAAAAAAAAGTTAGCAGAGTGTGTAAATTACGATAATTTATGCATGAAAATGTTACGAATTAAACTTTTTTTTGTAATTTTTGAAAGAAAAACATGAAAAAGTTGTTCAAAAACTTTTTTCCTGTAAAAGTGTCTATCGTACGATTACTATTTTTTCAGAATTTTACAAAAAACACGTTTTCAAGAAAAACTGATTTTTTCAACGAATTTTTTTCCAAAAATTCGTTTGATATTTTTCAATTCAAACATAAATAATTTCATATATTTCATTCTTTGACTAAAATTTTGTAGGTCCGATAGATTTTTTGTGAGACTTTTTTAGAAATTTCGTTTTTTTTTCAATATTTTTTTCTAAATATCTGAATTTAAAAACTATATGTTCTATAAAATGTTGCTTAAAAATAAAATGTAGGATTTTTTTTAGGTTTTCATTCAATAAAGCAAACAAATAAAAATATTTTCAAAATAAAAATTATTTTTTCTCAAAAACATGTATTTCTAAAATTCTGAAAAAATTGATAAAAATAGACCTTACAATTTCCAACAAGCCACCCAAGAAGATGAGCACCTTTGCTTGGAAACAGTTTTTCTGGCAACAACTTTTTCATGTATTGTTTGAAACATTACTATTATTGTTAAACTCGTAACATTTTTATGTACTGACTAACTGACCCGGCAAACTTCATCCCGCCCAAAATTTATTTTTCGTTATCACATCCCCGTTTTCCTACTAAGCGCACGTTCATGGGTCCAATCGCAGAATTGTTCATTGATTGATCTTCTAATCTACCCTTCAAGATTATTTTTTACTATAAAATTTCAGTACTTCTACCAAAACTCGACATTATAATATCAGATTATTTTCAGACACAATTCTCGTGCAAGATTTTTCATCCACTTGCAAATAATATATTTCTCCGTTACACGGAATAAATGTTTGATACAGAAAATATGATAGAATGAAGACAGCCCTAAATCGAACAACTCCTTTCTCGAGTTTTGTTCTTATCAACACATTCGGCGATCCATTTTTATTTCAATAGATAGAAGACTATATAGGACTATAAGACTATAATTGCAGAACATATACGAATTAAATTTTTCGAATTTTCCCATTTTCCTTCAGAGTTTTCCGAAAATTTTCAATTGTGCATTATTTTTATGGGACCTTCTCTCCTTTCTAGAGGAGGAAAGGTTGTCATACCATCATAGAAAGATTTCTCGTACCCAAAAACCCTCACATCCCAAATTTGGCTCCATTTGCTTGATTAGTTCTCGAGTTTTGCAGAAGTTTGTGTTTCATTTGTAAGGGAGCCCCCCCTTTAGAGAGGGGGGAGAAGTGTCGAACTATCATAGAAACGTTTATCGATCCCTCAAACCTCTACATGCTAAGTTTGATTCCATTTGTTTGATTAGTTCTCGAGTTATTCAGCATCCTCCCCCTTCTCCTCTTCAGAGAAGGAAAATTAGTGTCAAACCATCATAAAAATATTTATTGCTCCCTAAAACCTTCATTTGCCAAATTTGGTTCCATTTGCTTGGTTAGCTCTCGAGTTATACAGAAATTTGTGTTTCATTTCTATGGTAGACCCCTTATTGAAAGGTGGGAAAAGTGTTGAACCACCTTAAAACTGTTTCTTGCCCCCTAAAACTGCCACATGCCAAATTTGGTTCCGTTTGCTTGATTAGTTCTTGAATAATGCAGAAATGTATGCTTCATTTGTATGCCAGCCCCCCTCCCTCAGAGAGAGGGGAGTAGTGTCTATTCACCATAGAAACGTTTCGTGACCCCGTGACGTTTTAACCTTCCCATACCGTAAAAACAGTTATTGCACCCTAAAATCTCCACATGCCAAATTTGGCTCCATTAGCTTGATTAGTTTTCGAGTTATGTAGAAATTTGTCTTTCATTTGTTGTAGAGAGGGGGGTGAAGTGTCTAACTACCGTAAAAACAGTTATTGCACCCTAAAATCTCCACATGCCAAATTTGGTTTCATTTGTTTGATTAATTCTCGTGTAATGCAGGAATTTGTGTTTCATTTGTATGGCGCAGCCTCCCCCCCCCCCCCCTTCAAGAAAGGGGGAGTAGTATCTAACCAACGTAAAAACATTTATTGCACCCTAAAACTTCTACATGCCAAATTTGGTTTCATTTGCTTGATTGATTCTCGAGTAATGCATAATGAAATTTGTGTTTCATTTGTATGGCAGTCCCCCACCCCCCAACCGTTACCGGTTTTACCGGTAAAACCGGGTCATTTTTCATTACCGAATTACCGGTTATTTTACAATTGATAACCGATAATTTCGGTAGTTTATTATTCATTACACCATGAATAATTTTATATAAATATTACTTGAGAATCAAAATAAGATCGAAATAACACAGTGTTGTAGTGTTACCCCGGTTCTAGAATCTCCGAACTTCAGCTTCAGAGCTGCTTGATCTGAAGACGATGAATGATGACTTCGGCGTCTTCTATCAAACGTCACGGACTGTATTAAACAAGCATGCATTTGAAATCGTTGGTGACTACAGACTTCAGTAGCTGGACAACAGGAGGGAAAAATCCACTGGACGATGCAGAACCATCAGCATCTAGAGAAAAGTTAAACGACGATTGCAGCAATAAAAGGTATTTACAGAGGGCATCAGAGAAATACATGACAATGATATTCGATGGTATTCGGTGCTTTTCGTACTGTACACCCAACATCAGTGAATTATGAACGTGCGTTTTTCTCTTCTGGAAATTTCGTTCATGAGATCCGATTAAGATCAGAAAACGACAAAGTTAACATTATTTGTGTCTCTAAGTATTACTTTAACCAACAAACTAAGTAGCAAAAACATACGAAAACAAAAACATTTGTGAACTAATCATTAGGTTGGGGAAAAAGTAATCCATTATTTTTGGGTGAAATTCAAAACTATTTTCAATATGCTTCGGATTGTCCGATTTGTGTCAAATATGTACCGTTTTGTTGCAAAATTTGTTGCCATTCTGAAGGTAGCTTCATAATGTTTTTATCATAAAGGTCATGGTCCTTATAGGCGTTAAACTCTAGCAATATATTTTTACAATCTTCTCTTCATCCCAATTTCTTATCACTCTGGAAATTTTGCAATGCGAAAAAAAGGGAGTAATCGGTTGGTGCCGCGTACGGACTATATGGTGGATGCATAAAAACATCCCAATCAAGCTCTCGGAAATCTGTGGCCTTGCATTGTCCTGATGGAACACAAAACCTATTAGTTTTTAATGTTTCTGGTTAATCGCTAGCTTCAAAACGGTTCATTTGTTGACAGTAGAGATTCGTTACAAGTAAATTTAATGACAGTCTTTTTACGTTTGGTATGATGACATCTTGGTTTTGAAGTCTGTGTTAGAAATGCCCCCGATTTGCATGTATTTGCAATTCCGACTTCTCCAGACACGTTTAGAAATCTGTAATAGGTAAACACATCTCAGCTGGAATAAAAATGCCCCCAAATCGCATGTATTTGCGATGGTATTTCCCCACGCTCCTTGGATTTGAAGTCTGTGTTAGAGAAACACATTTCAGTCGGAAGAAAAATATACCCGACCTGCATGAATTTGCAATGCCAATTTCCCCAGACACCTTGGTTCTGAAGTTTGTGTTGGGGAAACACATTTCAGCCGGAACAAAAATGCCCCCGACTTGCATGTATTTGCAATACCAACTTCCCCACGCTCCATGGATTCGAAGTCTGTGTTAGGGAAACACATTTCAGTCGGAATAAAAATGACTCCGACTTGCATGTATTTGCAATGCCAATTTCCGCACGCTCCATGGATTTGAAGTCTGTGTTAGGGAAACACATTTCAGTAGGAACAAAAATACCCCCGACTTTCATGTATTTGCAAAGATAACGCTTTACATTTCACAGTTTTTCAATTGTTTATCTAATGAAAAATAACATTTTATTAATTGCGATAGAAGCGTAGAAATATTCCGTATCAATTGATGTAAACATCTTTCCGATCCAGTAAGAAATGCTCGAGTTATAAGCATTTGGAATCTTTCATTTTTTCCTGCATGTTCTGTGTTTAGGTTTTCGTTTTACCCTCCATATACTCCGGTTAGACGTAGTCCCACGTCAAAAATTTAGAAAATAAAATAAATTTAAAAAATTTAAAAATAAATTAAGTTGAACCTATTTTACTGTTGCAGTATCGACACCATACACACCAATCGCAATTTCAACGTCCTGCCTTGTATTTTCGTATTCATAAAAGCAAAAGTGTAAAATGTACCGAATTTTCTCTTTGTTGACCTCCATTGTTAACACCCTGTAACTCACAAGGAACAAACAAAAAACAACAAAAGATTTTTTTAGTGTGAAATGCCATCTTTACAACGAGCCTATACCTGAAATTGTATGATCGATATTACGCGAGAGGTTGATCACGAAACCCAGTTATCGATCAAATAATGGATAACTTTTTCCCCAATCTAATATTATTAATAAAAGCCGTATCTTCAAGGAAATGGTTTATTTCAAATATTATTTTTATCGGTAATAACCGGTTTTACCGGTAAAGTAATTTTCATTACCGAATAACCGGTTATTGAAATTTTGGCACGGTATTGCAATCCCTAATCGTGATTTACATGTTCTGAAAACTTTTTTCTATTTAGAAACATGTCAAACGCGAGAATTTACACACAAAAATGTTACAAGTAAAGTATATTTTTTTCAGGAATCTTCATTCATTCCAAAAAATATAAAAGATAAAAAGTTGACGTCTGCGACAAAAGTTCATATTTTAATGAGATATAAAACATTGTAGAATACACTATATCGCTATCTGCACTTTAAACAAAAATAAGACTAGTTGTATTTTTTTCAAAGAAAACAAAAAGTTGTTGTTAGAAATACTCCTTCCCTGTAAAAGTGCCCATCTTCTGATGTATGGACGACTTGTTGGAAATTGTAAGGGCTATTCACATATATATTTTTTCAAGAATTTAAAAAAAATAAATTTATGAGAAAAATGAATCTATTAAACATTTTTTTTTCAGTGAAATTTTCTTTAAATTTTTTTCATGAAATTTTAAACAATTTCCTACATTTAACCCATTGTCCAGAATTTTGTAGGTATCATAGGTTTTGAGTTATATTTTTTTCTAAAAATTTAAAAAAAAATGGCCGACATTTGGATACGAAAATAGTTTTTAACAAAGGCATACTACTTTCTATCAGATTAGCCGGCCCGAAGGCAGTTTTAAACTGCTAAAATTTTAATCAAAATGTTTACTGGGCGTTATTTATTTACTTGAAGCACGTTTTTCTTAACCTAATTTAACCTATTTTCTATAAACTATCCGATATTCCCACTAAATTTTATTTTACCACATGAAGGAAAAAAAGTTTTCATCACATTGAAGACTAATTTGATGAGGAGAAGTTAATTTTAAATCATAATTTCTATTTGAAAAGTGCTCATTCTACCTGAAAATCCATTATCATCTCTGATCCTTCACTAACTCGTAAACGTATACACCGTGAAGACCGACACTCACCGTTCATACGACGCTCTCCATCTTCTTCAATGGCGCCAACGTTCCTAACGTTCCCCGTCTGAACGTAATATTACTTCCGCCTTGTTATTAATACTTAGTTGAAATACTAAACAACAAGATCTCACCACAGATACTTGATTCATATCATTAGATAGGATTGATATGATGGATTAGTATGTGTATCGTATGATGATTCGACGCGGTCAAGTTAACGTTATTCTACGATGTCGTGAGATGCGCCAATTCATGATAGAAATTTACGCGAAGGTAGTGAGCGAACGACCGCGATTCTCACAACAATCAACATAAGACGCGTCAGGAAGATTACATTGATTTGCGAGACCCTATCATGAGTAACACCGACACAGTCTTTGCTATTGCCTAGCCAAAACGCAATGCATTGTGTATTGTGCAATGAGTTTCATTATAACATTATACTTGCCACGCAATTTGATGTAGAAGACTTTGGGCTTGGTTTTCCATTTCTGTGAAACGAAAATGGTAATGGATGAAAATTAGACCTACCGTATCAAATATGTGTTATAAGAAACAGAGTGTTATAAGTTATGCGCTCATGATCGTTCGCTTAGTAGCGGACACACAACCAATTAGGCTACGAAGACCCCCAAGAAAGAAATAGACTTGACAAAAAAAATAAGGGGAACAGAGTGCAAAATCGGAAATTTTAAGTGATTTTTGACAGATTGTTACTTCGTGAAAAATCAACGCATATCGATGGGATGTGTATCATTTTAAAGCTACAACTTGTAGGTGTTAGAATGTTTTACGTACATATTTTTATCATGGTGTGTGTAGGTGTGGTGGGCAACCATATCGGGAAGAAAAGAACAATTGATTTTTCTTTATTTTTTTCAAGAATATTCTGGATTAACACATTTTTTTCCAACCAACTCAACAGCAAATTCAATTACCCTCATTAACCAGCTTTCATTTGGTTCCTAGAACGTTCATGTAGGATCTTCTCATACAGATATATTTCAGTTTGAATGAAAACTTACCTCGTCTTTGATGATGAATTATTCAGAAAACAAACCTCGCACCGCAAATCGAAAGGCAGTTTTGAAAACTCCAAAAAATTTTTCATTTGGATAATTAGTTACTTTGACGAAAAAAAAATTGTTAAAATATTTTGCATCTATTTCATAAAAGTGCCAATAACAGGATTCTTATAGTGCTTTACAAAATGAGCACTGCATTGTGCAAATATCGCAGTAACCTTTAATGTTTGCAGGCAAATTTTCAGCCTAGTGTATTCCCTAAACATCTGTGAACGTTTCGTATTGATACGTTCAGCCGTTTTTTCTAGTCGATTTTTCAAAGTTTGGAGTAAATTAGAGAAGCATTTAATCGCAATTAGTACAAGAAGTACAAAATCCTAAGCGACTCTCTGAATGAACGATTCGTAACTTTCGAATTCGTAAGGAACGTTCCAGGAACGAAATGATAGCTGGTTGATAAGGTTAATTGGATTTGCTGTTGAGTTGGTTAGCAAACAATTGTGTTAGTCCAGAAAATCTTTGAAAAAAAACAGAAAAAAACAATTTTTCATTTCTTCTCGATATTGTTACTCACTACACCTACACACACCATGATAAAAATATGTACGTAAAATATTCTAATACCTGAAAGTTGTAGCTTCAAAATGATGTAAATCCCATCAATATGCGTTGATTTTTCGAAAACTTACAGATATTTTTCCCAAACACAAGAGTTTTTAATCAGCATACCGTCCTGAATCATATTTCGGACATTTTTTTTCGGAAATTTGATTTAGTGTCCGAAGTTTGATTTTTATTCGCTTCATTTGAAAAGCATTTTATTCGATGATTTTTTATGTTTTCAATCAAATAGGTACCAAAGTAGAAAGCTCAAAAGCATATTGAACTAATTTATTAAAAATATCAACCAAATAATACCTGTGCATAAAGTTTGAACCTGTTTTCTGCATCATATGCCTTAAGCGTCTGAAATATGATTCAGAACGGTATATTTTTTTGCAAACCCGATTTAATTCTAATCTATTTTGTTTTTTTTAAATAATTTTCAGCCAAAATACTACCTCTTTTCTTTTAAATTTCTTATTGGTCACGAATTGTCGATTGAAACTGTGCGGATCATTCCGGCTGAAAAACGCGCAACTAGTAGATGAATTGGCACCTATCATTTAATCATCAATGGTCAAAATACATGGAATACGTGGGTCAGTTGTTGAATCGCTTCGTTTTCAATGCTCTACGCTGTGGTTCTGGAGGTGTTAAACTTCAGAACCATCCAGGGTAGTAAACAACTTTGAAACGTTTAACTAATGCACTTATTGTTCTACTTCCGCTCATTATTTTCGCTCTGTGTTCGTTCATTTTTTTTATTGATATCCAGTCGATCACCACAAATAGTTGGACAAGTACGAAGTTCACTGTGCCTGAGTTTATCAGCAAGACCATTCATACCATGGGGCCGCTCCATTTACCACAGGTTCCGTTTTTGACAGAGTATTCATTGAAGCCCTTTGGCCAATCGGAAGAACTTGGCGGGTTTTCCTATTAGTTTTGGGTTCCCATTATCGGTTTTACATAGTGAGAACTATCGAATTTTCACGCTCCTCCTTTTCAGGGCTAGCGACCGACGAGGAAATTTCTCTCGGATATCCTCTTTCTTGTTTCTATTGATCAACCGAGTCTCTCCACTGGCAGTGTTAGATCACTGTTTCTAGTTTGAAGCATGAACACAATTGGATATGATTTTTATTGTAAATCGCCAATATGGCGATTCCCATGTTCCACATAATTTTATTTGTCCACGCATCTCTTCAAAACAGATGCGGCTGTCATCGGAGCGGTTTTCTAAAATATGTCTATTCTGCAAAACATCGTCCGTTCGAAGAGGCCTCTAGCGAATACCGAACGCTGGGAATATGCAAACGTCCAACCGGTTTCCCCGGCGCCTGACATTGATTTTCGCCAGCGTGGATTTTTCCTTCGCTTCTCTCTCGCGCCCTTCAAATGGAAACTAAGGAATAATGAATACATTCTTTTTTGTCTGATTCCATCGCCCTACTTTCGGTTCGCAAATGAAAAGTTATCTTCCTATTATTCCAACAGCACTCAACTATAATTAATTTTCTATTTATCTACCCTGTTTACCTGATCATTAGGAACGAACGGAACGGCCCTTGTCGGAACAACAAGAGTCCAATTGCAGCAATCGAACTATACTGTTTTCTTGAGATTGGCTCATTTTATTCTATAGAGAATGAGACTGAGTTGTCGTCGTCATTGTACAGTTGACAAGAAAAAAAAGATGAATTTTCATACCGAATTGAAACCAGTCTGATGTTTTCCTCGCATAATTGACATTCGTAAATTGCAATTATGGTGAATTTATGCATTTTTAAAGTAAGCATGCTTGACGGAAAGATAATGTACAAATTAAGTATGTCTCGTTTGAGCGTGGAATGGTAGAATCGTACAAAAGTGAATAAAGATGCGGAAAAGATTGTCTCACTAATATTATCAATTTCCACAAACAGAATAATCAATTCAGAGTCGATTTAATTAGTTTTGGATCACCATTGGCTACCACGGGACCATAATCACATCTTAAACTCGAAATATCTGTTTACCATGAATTCATGTTCGAACAAAAGGAAAAGTACTGCATTTTATCTTATTAGCAATAGTTTTGAATTACAATGGATTATAAATCTCAAAGCAAAACCCGTCGGGCAAACGTAATGCACCAGGCTAAAGTATGCCGTCTGACGCTCGATCGGATCTCTCCAAAAGGTGTTTCAAACTAACCTTGCATTCGATGAAATATAGGTTTGCTCACGAGAGACCGCCGCTTCCTACGACGGGTAAGCTGCTGTCTCGGATTGCATCATCTCGGCGGCTTTGAGCCGCTTCGGTTCCTCTTCCTCGTTAATTGGATAAATTTAACGGATTCCATCTGTAGAGTACAAAGTGGTCCAGTATCAACATCTTATCCTAGAGTAGATAGTCCTTCCCCAATCTATCAGGAACATAATGCGTTTGGTAATAGTCCGGTAAATTAAAAAAATGGGTAGGTTATATCTATGATATAACCGCAAGGCTGACGTGGGACTACCATAGCTTAGTAATCATTTGTTTGTATTGATTAAATTTTTGATTGAATGAAACAATTTCCGAAATCAATTGATACCAATATATTTGCTTTGTCAGTGAAAAGATTGTATAATGCCATGTAAGGTCAATTCATACATTGTGATGGATTATGTTCTTCGTTACAAGTAAATTTAATGACAGTTTGTAATCCACCATTTTGTAGAGGTCGCCATCTTTGATTTACATTTTCCATAAATAATTGTATTCCACTGGTCAAGCCTTTCCATTCGATACCCATATTGATGGGGTTTTGGGAACACCCATAGTGATGGGATTTTGAGAAAATATGTGCATAATCCGCCATTTTGTAGCGGCCGCTATCTTGGATTTTCAAGATCATGGAATACGCAATTTTATAATGACACCAGAGATAAAGATGTGTTCCAAATTTCTGATCAAACGGTCATCAGGAAGGGGGTTAAATTTCTATTAATGTGGTTCAGCGCTACAGACAAAGTTACAAAGTCACAAACATACAAACGGGTCAACCTAGATAAAATCGTTTAATAAATAAGTGCAATTCATAATATATTACGTTTGCCGAGAGAAAATTCGTTTTTGACGTAGGACTACGTCTTTCATTTCTATACCGGGGTGTAAAATCAAAGTTTCGAAAACGAAAGCGTTACGCCGGAGACCGAGATTTTGAGCGTTAATAGCTCCTAAACAACTGAACGAAATGGTATGATAAACACTTCATTCGAAAGATAAAATGTCTACGCGTTCTATACTTGTTACTTTTTGATCCAAAAACTTGTTTCAATAGTCTTAAAATTGCTTTCAAAACAGGCTATTGAAATCACCAATCGGTATATAAGCGAGCGCCGCTCGGAAATCCACTCAGTTCTAATTGAACAGCGATTGGAGCATGTTGTCGCTGTTGTGGTGAAGCTCTTCGTTTATCATGAAAGTGCGGATGAACGGTGTCACCAAGAGCCTGTTTGTGCACCCTAGGCCAGAAGGGAATCCATCAGGAGGAGAGTGATGCCACAAACGGTTCCCCGGGAAGCTACACACACATACACGCGCGGAATTCTTTCCGTTTGGATGCCATTCAGCATTGAGAAAGTTCCGGAAAGATCTAATCATTTCTGGAAAATAATCTGCTAGTTCCTCTGGGAATTCAAAAATACATTCATGTGAAAGAGTTTATTTGAATGTTTTCTATCCATGTAACACTGTGACCAAATATGTTTCAATCAAGTGCTATTAACAGGTGGTTATCAAATTAGTATTAACCACTGGTGGGCTTCCAGTATCGAGGGAAATGTGGAAATATCTAATCGTTACTGAAAATAATCTGCCAGTTCCTCTGGGAATTTAAAATTACATTCATGTGAAAGAGTTTATTTTAATGTTTTCTATCCATGTAACACTGTGACCAAATATGTTTCAATCAAGTGCTATTAACAGGTGGTTATCAAATTAGTATTAACCACTGGTGGGCTTCCAGTATCGAGGAAAATGTGGAAATATCTAATCGTTACTGAAAATAATCTGCCAGTTCCTCTGGGAATTTAAAATTACATTCATGTGAAAGAGTTTATTTGAATGTTTTCTATCAATGTAACACTGTGACCAAATACATTTGGTTTTGTGAGTTTTCAATCAATCGCAATTAACAGGATAGCTTCTGAAGATTATTTTTCCCCATCAGTAGGATATTTCCGTATCCAATATTGTATGCGCCCGCAATCGATTATTGCTCAGTCGCCGAAAGTTCCGAGCTCAGAGAGTTCATTCCCCTCTAGTTTGCCTTCCAAATTGCCATCGTAAACCACACCTTCTCTCGATTCAATCACACACAAAAAGCATACTTAAGCGATATTCTGGTGGTGAGACACATTCATTTTTCGTGAGGACATCGACAAGACAACATCGTTGCCTAACGTGCTGGAGGAGGTGGACGGCAAAGGATCGACACATACACGCGCAGAATTCTTGCCGTTTGGATGCCATTCAGCATCGAGAAAGTTCCGGAAAGATCTAATCATTGCTGGAAAATAATCTGCCAGTTCCCCTGGGAATTCAAAAATACATTCATGTGAAAGAGTTTATTTGAATGTTTTCTATCCATGTAACACTGTGACCAAATATTTTTCAATCAAGTACTATTAACAGGTGGTTATCGAGTTAGTATTAACCACTGGTGGGCTTCCAGTATCGAGGAAAATGTGGAAATATCTAATCGTTGCTGGAAAATAATCTGCCAGTTCCCCTTGGAATTGAAAATTACATTCAAGCGAAAGAGTTTATTTTAATGTTTTTTATCCATAAAATATCCATATAATGCATTTGGGTTTGTGATTTGTCAATCAAGTACAGTTAGTAGGTTAGCTTCTGAAGATTATTCTTCAGAACAAGGTTTTTCGTATCCTATATTGGATGCATAAAACCTTGTGCCTCCAACGTAACGCTCTCGTTTTCGAAGTCCCCCAAATACTCATTTATTCATTCATTCAGAATGGATTTAGATTCAACTTCAAACAAATGATCTCTAAATCAACGATAGTCCTACGTCACCCTTGCGGTTATACCATAGATATAACCCACTTCCTGTTTTTTCACTCCGGATAATCGAGTTATAAAAAAACAGGAAGTGGGTTATATCTATGGTATAACCGCAAGGGTGACGTAGGACTATCGTTGATTTAGAGATCATTTGTTCGAAGTTGAATCTAAATCCATTCTGAATGAATGAATTAATGAATATTTGGGGGACTTCGAAAACGAGAGCGTTACGTTGGAGGCACAAGGTTTTATGCATCCAATATAGGATACGAAAAACCTTGTTCTGAAGAATAATCTTCAGAAGCTAACCTACTAACTGTACTTGATTGACAAATCACAAACCCAAATGTATTATATGGATATTTTATGGATAAAAAACATTAAAATAAACTCTTTCGCTTGAATGTAATTTTCAATTCCAAGGGGAACTGGCAGATTATTTTCCAGCAACGATTAAATATTTCCACATTTTCCTCGATACTGGAAGCCCACCAGTGGTTAATACTAACTCGATAACCACCTGTTAATAGTACTTGATTGAAAAATATTTGGTCACAGTGTTACATGGATAGAAAACTTTCAAATAAACTCTTTCACATGAATGTAATTTTAAATTCCCAGAGGAACTGGCAGATTATTTTCAGTAACGATTAGATATTTCCACATTTTCCTCGATACTGGAAGCCCACCAGTGGTTAATACTAATTTGATAACCACCTGTTAATAGCACTTGATTGAAACATATTTGGTCACAGTGTTACATGGATAGAAAACATTAAAATAAACTCTTTCACATGAATGTAATTTTAAATTCCCAGAGGAACTGGCAGATTATTTTCAGTAACGATTAGATATTTCCACATTTTCCTCGATACTGGAAGCCCACCAGTGGTTAATACTAATTTGATAACCACCTGTTAATAGCACTTGATTGAAACATATTTGGTCACAGTGTTACATGGATAGAAAACATTAAAATAAACTCTTTCACATGAATGTAATTTTAAATTCCCAGAGGAACTGGCAGATTATTTTCAGTAACGATTAGATATTTCCACATTTCCCTCGATACTGGAAGCCCACCAGTGGTTAATACTAATTTGATAACCACCTGTTAATAGCACTTGATTGAAACATATTTGGTCACAGTGTTACATGGATAGAAAACATTCTGTTCGGACCCGTCTCGGTTTGATGGTCAGAGGGTCTGGGTTCACCAATTTCGATTCTTCCTTCTTCAGTACACGCACTCAAAAACGAAGCAATTTTCTCGAAGTAATTTATTTTCTACACAATTTTTTAAAGCGACCGACGCGGTTGGCTGTCTTTTTCCGAATGATTTTACTATTTCTATGGATACTATACAACAGAAAAAACATAGCTTGCTTAGTAATATTTTAACGCGGGTGCTCGGAAGGAGCATTACATTGAATTCACGCGCGGCATTTGATGTGCGTGAACACATTCAAATAAACTCTTTCACATGAATGTATTTTTGAATTCCCAGAGGAACTAGCAGATTATTTTCCAGAAATGATTAGATCTTTCCGGAACTTTCTCAATGCTGAATGGCATCCAAACGGAAAGAATTCCGCGCGTGTATGTGTGTGTAGCTTCCCGGGGAACCGTTTGTGGCATCACTCTGCTCCTGATGGATTCCCTTCTGGCCTAGGGTGCACAAACAGGCTCTTGGTGACACCGTTCATCCGCGCATTCATGATAAACGAAGAGCTTCACCACAACAGCGACAACATGCTCCAATCGCTGTTCAATTAGAACTGAGTGGATTTCCGAGCGGCGCTCGCTTATATACCGATTGGTGATTTCAATAGCCTGTTTTGAAAGCAATTTTAAGACTATTGAAACAAGTTTTTGGATCAAAAAGTAACAAGTATAGAACGCGTAGACATTTTATCTTTCGAATGAAGTGTTTATCATACCATTTCGTTCAGTTGTTTAGGAGCTATTAACGCTCAAAATCTCGGTCTCCGGCGTAACGCTTTCGTTTTCGAAACTTTGATTTTACACCCCGGTATAGAAATGAAAGACGTAGTCCTACGTCAAAAAAGTCAATACTCCGGATAATCGATTCCGACCTGTAGTTTACTCGTAACATTTTTGTGTGTAAATTCTCGCGTTTGAAGTGCCCATCTTTTGGTGTATGGGTGACTTGTTGAGAATTGTAAGGGCTATTTACGTCTATTTGTTCAGAATCATTGAAACAAGTGTTTTCAAGAAAAATAAATTTTAATTTTCAAACTATATTTTTTTTCGATTACATTTTTTTTTCAAAAATTTGTTTGATATTTTTTAATGAAAACCGAAATCATTTCTAACATTTCCTCTTTTGACTAAAATTTTGTAGGTCTGTGAGATTGTGAGATTTTTTTTTTGAAATTTTGAATTTTGTTTTCCACTTCTTTTCGAAAAACCTTAATTTAACAACTATAAGATCTACAAAAAGTTGGTCAAAGAATGAAATATAGCAATTTTTTAGGCTTTCATTACACAAATTAATTGTTGTGCGTCTTCGGGTAGCCGTGAAAGCACTATAAATATTGCTCCAACATCATTTTCTATTTTGCTACCGTTTTGAACAGACTTGAAAAAACTTTCCGTCTAAGCAAACCAGAAGATAAATATAAAATATTGCGTTAGTTTCACATACCATTATGTGGAAATTGGTTATGTATGATTGAATCACACATATCTTTTTGTCTCATATTCCGAACAGACAAACGAACACTTCATTTTGAAAATGATGTTCAGTGAATCAATGTTGTTTTGATACATATAAATTTTGTTACTATATACGAAAGTTATACATTATTCAATTATTTATAACATTGATGTTCAATAAATTTAGTTTTTAAACTTGAGTGTTCGGAATTTTAAGTTGTTCGGAATATGAGACAAAAGTGTACGAATTTTTTATTTAATGCGTTATCAAACAGATAACGCTGGTGTAATTGCCTGGCGGCATCGTGTCTAGCACAAGAAGTATATTCGCAATGCATACTAAGTATACTAACTATATTGCCACGAACAAAAAATATTCTTTTCGCTGCACTTGGAATATTATTTCAATATTTAACTTCTAAAGGTATCTGGCAATACTCCGATTTCTTTGGGCTGCTAAAAATGTACCATATTAATTTTGCAGTTATTTTTATGTAACAAAACCACGATTTTATGACGCCGGAAAAACATTCTGTTTAAATTCGTTGAAAATGGAACAATTTGATAAGTTTTTTACTGTGAACTATTTAGGATCTACCGTATAAGACCATGCATTTTCCAATAAAATAAATGAAGTGTTTGATGAAAAAAAAATAATTTTTAATTTTTTTCTTTGAAACTCTATATTAAAAAAAGGTTTTTTTTCGCTGCACGAGAAATATTGTAAATCGCTGAAATAATCGGTGTCGCTGCACTAAAAATATAGTTCTGATTTTTGCGTAACCAAGAGACGAATGAACTCTCAGAGTTTAAAGTCTCTCTAATTCAATACCTTCCTTCCTTCCTGCGTAACCAATAAAGGCGAATGAACTGAAAAGCCTCTATAATTCATCCTTCGTTCGTTCGTTGCATAACCAAAGGCGTAATAAAGTGAATTTACAAGGCAGTGCTTTTAGGGTTAACGGGCCGTGGAAACTATATTGCCACCAACTTTTTCAACTGTTTCAATGGTTTTTTTTTCAAAAGTAAATATGTGGTATTCCTCATGTAAGGATTATATTCTCTTAAGTTAGAGTCGATTCGTTGCCTAGTTTCCAAGGCCCATGTTAATAGAGTATCATTTTTTTTTTGCAAGGAATCATATTTTTTTCTGATAATGATTTTAATGAAATTTTGAAAATTGAAAGATTTTTAATACAGGTCGAGTAAGAGTAGGTACTACGAATTTAAATAAGCAAAAAATATCAATTAATTATTTTCATTCAACTTAGAACTGTCTTCAGGAATAATAATCTGAGAGAAGATACACTTAATTCATTACAAATCGAAACAATCATAGGCGGCCACACACTCACTAATTTGACGACAAAACAGTGGAACTTTATGGAGCTGTGCGTTAGGCTTCTGAAACTGTTTGAAGAAAAAACAAAAATTGCATGTTCTGGATTTTCCTATGTATCCGAGCTGCTCTGAGAGTTCTTTGGAGTTTTGTTTTTAGCAGCTTTGGAAATGTAATTTTGCTAAGAGATAAGTTCAGTGTTTCAGTGTTGCTCTAGACAGCGAGCATTCAACAGTACATGTTAATTCTGAGAGTTAATTTGAAAATCTGCTCAAATTAGAGTTTTATTGCTTCGCGAAATGTTTGTGTCTCTCATTCAGTGGAACCATTCGTTTATCGACCTTGCCATTGCTCCCAAATATTAAATAGTATCATTCTAGTAGTAGTCCTACTACTCTCCATTATTTATATGTTGTTTTTTGTGGCCCACGGCCCACGTTTGTGTAAAACGCACCTTTTTCATTTTTACACCGAAATCCAAGAACAGTGTTCGAACCGAATCGAATAATCGAGATGCATTAAGAACATGTTTTTAGATTTTTATTTCGAAGCTATTAAGAATAGCTGCTCTATTTTTATTTAGATGTGTTCGTACGCATTTTTTGAAATAAGTGATTTGTTTCCTAGCGCATCGCTTGATACAAAAACAAATTTCCATTTTTTAACGCAGGACTTCTTTTAATAGATGGAACTATAAACAGCTATTGCTTTACGAATCGTTCGTGTCCGCCACTCAATGCATGCATGCATTTTTAGAACCTTATCGGTTACAGAAGATACAGAATCTCAACATTGTTAATTAAAATGTCAAAGATAAAATCCAAAAGAGTAGAAGTGACAAATATTCTGCAAAAAATACCACATATTTACTCTTGCAAATAAAACATATAGAAGTGACAAATATTCCATATATTGACAGCCGCATATACTTATGCAAAGAATAAACGACGTCTGGAGGAAATCGGCTAAATCTCATATCCAACTTCGGTTGGAGAACAATTGATGGGCATACTATTCATTCCGTAGTAATAGTAGTAAGTACTATTCTAGTAGTACTATTCATTCCGTAGTAAAGTAGTAATTTAAGGAATGCATGTCTTGAAATAACCACCAACCACCATGCATCACTATTCTTGGAACCTTCCTCAAACTTATCCAATTTTTGAGTTTCGCTGTCAATAATCGATGTTAACTAATTTTGTGACCGTGCGTCTCCTTCAAATTATGGTCCAGTGGATTAGCATTATCAATGATAAAAAATAATTACTAATTACAAAATTGACCGACGCGTTATGCTTTTTGGCATAAAAGAAAACAGAACAGATCGGAACAAATGCTTTATGTTCACTTCACCAGTTTTCTAAATTTTTCAGATGGGGGTTACAGAAGCTGGGGAACAAATTTCATACCTTAAGAAAGAATTTGCTCTAGAAGGAAAGCAGCATTTTATAATCGAGCAAAGGAGTAATTTGAGACATGAGTACTATATTTTCTGCAATAAAACATATTTTTCGATGCAACAAAAAGTCTAATGGTACATATTTTGTTGCAACATTTTTGGAGAAAAAATACACACAAAAATACACAAGTGAAAAGTTTTAATTAAAGAAAGCATCATTAGAAGAACAATTCTGGTTGAAGTATTTTTTCGCCAGTGAAATTTTCTTCGACTTTAAATCCCTTGAACTTGCCACTTCGAAAAACAAGCATGGTATTCAATAATGAAGATGATGTGGATAATACTATGTTGAGGAAACTACCTTCCCCTGTGAACGTTTGTGCCATTTGAGAAAAATGAGAAGAAGATTTATTGATTTTTGGTCATGCTACTTCAGTAACGACAATCTCTTGACCTGTTTTTTTGTCTGCTGCTTTTCCTCTCTGCTATAACGAACACATATTGCATCAGGTGCACTCGCTGTAACTTTCTTGCTTAACAACTTTTGTTTTTGGACACTACCCAACCCGAGGCGATTTCAGAGATAGTTTCGTTGACTCACTTTCATCTCGAATGACAAACCACTATTGCCAAAGTTTGATAGCAGACAGCTGGGTAAACAAACATATGTTCAGCTGAGTGCCCCTATTTAGTATGAATGAAAATAAGAGTAATTCACCCGTTATTGATTTTCTGTAGGGATGATACTGTAGTAAGCTTGAACTTGGAGATGTCCTCGGTCGTACATAGAGCTTCGCACTCTGCTGTATGCTTCGCATGAATTTTGGAAGATGCGTGCTTGCTTCGTGTACTCTGTCCGTTTCGAAACAAACCAGAGTGGTTGCATGAAAACATACACAAATGATAACCTAATTCTTGTGAAAGAAAATTGTTATCGGAATTTTTCAAAATGTTCTCCTTGAGCTAACAATCATTTAAATTCAATTAATTTCAGAGCTATAAAAACTGAATTCAATTTTCTCAGACTTATTTTTTTAATTAAAATGTGGGATGACTTTTATGTTTATCGTAGTATTGTCATTTATGGTCTTCCTTCTATCCTGTATTGTTTCTTTAAGAAAAATATATTTTCAACAGCAAGCTGATTCATCTCTATAGGCATTGCTTGCATCACCGAAACAAAATGATATAACAGCGAAATCGAATAGGGCAGTAGTTTGGAGTCAGAGATCGAATAGTAGTACCCTACCTTGGAATAATTTATTTGGTTGATCGTATGAAGTTAATGGTGGGTTTAGTAGAGATAAAAATAATGAGAAATTATCTAATTTTAATCTTTTTAATCTTGATTGTCATTGGATGACGTGCTTGGATAGATTTTTTTTTTTCGTAAATATGAACCTTCTGTCACAGAGTTTCTATTATTCCAATCTCGTAAGTGCAAAATCGATAATACTGTTCACCAAATCTTCCCATCATGTGAACAGTCCCAAACGTTCCTGGTTTTTAACTTTTCCGCACACAGTTTTTCAGGAGACAGCATTGGATCCGAAACTCGCTATTCTCCAAATACGGTCCGATTTGACGTTGCTGTTCAACGGATCCTGTATTGAAATGATTTTTGGGAGGGTAGAAAAAGTCGATACATTAAGGACAAGGCTGTTGTACAGTTGGGAGAATTTTCTATATATTAGGCTGTCAAAATGTCCTGCGGTATTTCCGCGAGGTGTCGTTGTAAGCGCGTAGTTCTAGTTGTATTCATTGTATCGAGTCATACTATAGCTTGTTGGAATGGTATATAATATAGTCCTTGACAGTGTTTTGTTTGGTTAAGTCGTTCGTGAGTTATAGTGTCGCAAATATGGAGCAAAATAAAGAGAAAATCCGGCATATTTTACAGTACTACTATTACAAAGGCAAAAATGCATCTCAAGCTGCCAATAACATTTGTGCAGTTTATGGACCTGATACAGTTTCCATTTCCACCGCACAACGATGGTTTCAACGTTTTCGTTCTGGTGTAGAGGTCGTCGGAAAAAAAGGGCGTCAAAATCGCCGTAGCATCGGCCAAGACCTAGGGATAAGTCATCAAACCGTTATTAACCATTTGAAGAAGCTTGGATTCACAAAGAAGCTCGATGTATGGGTGCCACACACGTTGACGCAAAAAAAACATCTTTGACCGTATCGACGCATGTGAATCGCTGCTGAATCGCAACAAAATCGACCCGTTTCTGAAGCGGATGGTGACTGGCGATGAAAAGTGGGTCACTTACGACAACGTGAAGCGCAAACGGTCGTGGTCGAAGCCCGCTGAAGCGACTCAGACGGTGGCCAAGCCCTCATTAACGGCCAGGCAGGTTCTGCTGTGTGTTTGGTGGGATTGTCAAGGAATAATCTATTATGAGCTGCTTCCCTATGGCCAAACGCTCAATTCGGACCTGTACTGCCAACAATTGGACCGCTTGAAGGTAGCACTCATGAAGAAGAGGCCATCTTTGATAAACAGAGGCCGCATTGTCTTCCATCAGGACAACGCCAGGCCACACACTTCTTTGGTGACGCGCCAGAAGCTCCGGGAGCACGGATGGGAGGATCTTTTGCATCCGCCGTATAGTCCGGACCTTGCACCAAGTGACTACCACCTGTTTTTGTCCATGGCGAACGAGCTAGGTAGTCAGAAGTTAGCCACAAAAGAGGCCTGTGAAAATTGGCTATCCGAGTTTTTTGCCAATAAGGAAACGAGCTTCTATAACAGGGGTATTATGAAGTTGGCATCTCGTTGGGAACAAGTCATCGAACAAAACGGCGCATATTTGACTTAAAACAGATGATTGTAACTAATTTTATGAACAAATGAAAATTCAAAAAAAAATACCGCAGGACTTTTTTGACAGCCTAATATATACCGCCGTTGTTAGTGAAAAGCTAGTGCTATAGGTCTGTTTTTATTTTGATCACCTGTATACCGTGTTGTTTTGTACAATGATTGATGAAAATCAACTTGTCTGTTTCGTTTGCGAAAAACCTGTAGATAACCCATCCAACATTATCGAGTGTGTGAATTGTTGCAGAAGTGTACACTTTCGTTGCAAAAAACTTTTCGGTAATGCTGTGGTCAAGGTGAAAAAGGAACCGTTTTTCTGTTCGTTTGAGTGTACCGAGACCTATTCAAGTTCACACAGCCGTGAAACTGCTCCTAGCAATGAGGCTATTGTGAAGGAGCTACAGTTGCTCAATCGTTTGATTCAGGAGTTCAAAGAGGAGTCGATGCAAGTTCGCAACGCATTTGAACCTCGAACCTATGGACCTCTCGATGCTGGTTACATCTACCAAGCACATTGAAGAGTCTCAGGAGTTCTTCGCAAATCGGTTTGATGACATGCAAGTGGACATGAAAACATTCAGGGACGACATGGAGAAATTTAAAGCGGAAAATGTTCATATGCAAGAGGAAATTGACGAATGGAGAAGAAACGTCAAGTAATGACTGGGATTATAGATCGCTACGAAGTGGAATTAGACAAGACCCAGCAGGCAACATTATCAAGAAATCCAGTGGTTTTGGTTTTGCCTATCGTTGAAAATGAGAACACAACACACCTCGTTAGTAAGGTTTGCATGACAATAGGATTCCATAACATTACTGATTCGATTGTAACTGCTCGTAGACTGGACCTGAAAGGTACTGGAAATCCATATGCCCCGGTTCTCGTTTCGTTCAGCAATGAGAGCTGGAAGGAGAAGTTCATCGACTGCAAACGGTCCCATGATCCTCTACCAGTGTCGGCAGTATTTGAAGGATTTGCGGAAGGTACGAAAATGATCGTTGTGCGTGATGAACTTACAACACATGGACGAGAGCTGTTACAGGAGGCTAAGGAGCTGCAAGCTGTTTTCGATATAAAGTATGTCTGGCCAGGCAGGAACGGTAGGATACTGATGAGAGAAGCACGATGGGTCAAAAATGGAAGAAATACAAGATAAATGGTTACAAGTCATTTTTTTCTGTCGTCCTGAACGTTCTGCAGGTGGATTGACAGTTTACGTTCGGGAAGCTATCGTGTTTGATGAGCTGGGAAATGTACATGCAAATGGTTTCCATCACGTGCACCTGCGGCTAGAAGCAAGTGGAACCCCGTTTCACATCCATGCTATTTATAGACCTCCTTCATTTTGACATCATCAGTTTTCTTCAGGAATCTGGAGTCTTTGCTATCAGCTTCAAAAACCAATCAGTTTCATTGTTGGAGATATTAACGTCCCGATTAATCAAATTGAGAGATGTGTTACAAGTGAATATGTTAACATGTTGAAATGCTACATTTTTTCAGTTACAGACACTTATCCAACAAGACCAGAGTAACAATATTCTGAATCATGTAGTTTGTTCCGAAACAATACTGAATAACATAGTGAATGAAACTATATTCAACGATTGTAGTGACCACAGCTTTGTTCTATCCACCTTCAATGTGCACAAGGATGTCACATGTCGAACGCTTAGTAAAACCATCACCAATTACCGCAGGTTAATAGAAGCTTTTAAGGCATCGACAGTGTGTACGCCTCAAGGAACCGCTTTTGAACGTTTGGAATATGTGTTAGATTTGTATAACCGATTAAAGGAGAAGTTTTCGAGGTCAGTTCAGGTGAGAGCTAGATTCAAAGGTCACTGTCCCTGGATGTCCTATGATCTTTGGAAATGGTTACGGATGAAAGATAATATTCTTCAGAAGCATAAAAAAATCCTCATGACGAAAATATAAGAAACCTGTTACAGTACGTCTCCCGGCGAGTACAACAAATAAAAAATCAGTATAAAAAGGACTACTATAATAAACTATTCCGGAACGCCGATCAGAAAAGTATATGGAATAACTTGAACGAAGTTTTCGGACTAAAAGATCGGGATTATTCAGTAAAGATCGACGTGGATGGACAATTAACTTCACATGCCGTTGCCAATCGTTTCAATGAGTTTTTCAGTTCCATTGGACCCCAGCTTGCCTGTTCAATTTCTAGTAGACGAAATATCAATAAATTTGGAACGCTCAATCCCTTGCGAAACTCCATCTATTTGGCGCCAACTACAGATCAAGAGGTTATTTTGAGAATAAGAGATCTTGATTCCAACAAAAGTTGCGGTTTAGATGGCATCCAGGTAGCGTTCCTCAAAACACATCACGAAATGTTTTCTAAACTGTTACGGGACGTTTTCAATGAAAGCATTTCGACTGGTATCTACCCCGATTGTCTGGAGATGGCTCGAGTAATTCCCGTGCAGCAAAACGGACATCAACAATTATAGACCAATATTAATTTTATCCGTTCTAAGTAAAATACTAGAGCAACTTCTGGTATCAATATTTACCAGCTTTTTCAACCAGAATAATGTCCTGTATAGCCATCAGTATGGATTTCGAGCCGGATCCAGTACTCTAACTGCTATGTGTGAGCTAACTGATGACATCTACAAGGCAATGGATTCACGTAAAATTATGGGAGTTTTGTTTTTGGGTCTTAAAAAAGCCTTCGACACTATAGGCCATGAGGTGCTGCTGCAAAAGTTAGATTCGTATGGCGTAAGAGGAACAGCTAACGATCTAGTTAAGAGTTACTTAACTGGCCGTACCCAATGTATTGTGATCAGCAACGTCATACGTGCCCAGTGTTCGTTATCTGTTGGAGTGCCACAGGGAAGTAACCTTGGTCCCTTACCGTTTTTGGTTTACATCAATGACCTGGTAAGATTAAACTTATATGGCAAGCTTCGTTTCTATGTTTCTATGTTCTTCTATGTTCATCTGCCGGACAATATTCGCTGGATCTGATGCTTGATATGACAAAGATATGTATGTCCTTCAAGATTATTTTAATGAAAATCTTCTGTCTTTGAACTTGAGTAAAACTAAATATGTCGTGTTTCACTCGCCACGACTACGATTACCACCACATAGAGAATCGTGAATGGAATGGTTTTGGAACGAAGGAAGGAAGGTATTGTATTATAGAGACTTTAAACTTTTTCAGTTCATTCGTCTCTATCCTTGAGAAAGGCCCTTTGAAAACTCTACTCTACTCCAGCACTACCACCTCCACCCTCTTGCTTTGAGAAAGGCACTCGATTCCTCGCCGTCCAGCTCGTCCAGCAACGATGTTGTCCAGTCGGTGTCCACACAAAGAATGAATGGTTTTGGAGCAAGTAGACGCCTTTAAATACCTTGATGTAACTCTCGACGCCGCGCTTAGTTGGGAAGATAACATTACTAAACTCCAAAGAAGCCTAAGTTCAGATTGCGGAATGTTGTGACAAGCTTCTCAATTCCTGCCGTACAAACAGCTCTGCACTATGTATCATGCATTCGTCCAATCAAAGTTGCAATGCATGGTGTCAATTTGGGGGGCAGCGTCTTAGTCAAGGCTGCAAATTCTACAACGTTTCCAAAACAGATGCCTAAAAATTGTTCACAGTAAACCACGACTGTATTCTTCTGTCTGTTTATATTCTGAAGTTAGTCCATCCATCTTACCAATCCCTGCCCTTCGTGAATTCAGTGTTTAACCCAAATGCAGAAGCTCCAAGTTTATCCATCTGCTTATCACAATCAATCGTTCGCGACTCTGTCGCATGGCTACCTGCTGGGAAACCAAGGAGCTCTTTCTATTCGGCGTCCGAGGACTGAGGCAATAAAAAAATCATTCATGTATTATGGGAAACATCGCTACAACCAACTGCCACTTAGTCTACGAGCTCAACGTAACATGACAGACTTCAAACATCAAGTGACAATGCGTATTAGAGAAAATATTCGTAACTACATCATCCGAGTGCCTAAGGTGTTGAATCCCTGTGAATTCTACTGAGTACTTCTGCTTAACACCCCCTTCAAAGATATTAATATAACTAGGGGTGCAGTCGACCCATCCCAACTCCATGTAAATAAAAAATAAATAAATAAAAAAAATAACATTGAGAAATACGTTTTTTTTGGTTTTCCGGAACTTAGATACATTTTTCCACTTATTGGTAGTGAGAAACAGCACCAATATTTATCAATTCTCTCTAAAACACGCTTTTGAAAATCATGATATGCTGCAAAAATACTACAGAAAATCGTCTTTCCTGTAAAATTTTTATTTTTGGAGTTGGCCAATTTTACAATTATATTTATTTAATTATTTATTTATTCGTCTTCGATTTAAACGTACAGACTACTAATTACTCCTAAAAATCTTAATTCTATTTTTAAACACGCATCGATTGATTTCATAGTCAAAACAGTCATTAATATCATTAAAAGCACGGAGAGCTGTGTCGAAAGGGTTAAAGTAACCGTAACCGGTCCGGTGTGCGGGGACAGCGACAATTTGTGAGTTCCTCAGTTGTCGTGGGGGCACGTATAGAGGAATGTCCTGCAAGAGTTGAGGACAGTCAATAATGCCACGTAGAATGTCAAAGACCATTAGTTGCTGAATTGCTCTGCGCCTGGCATTTAATGTTTCCATTTTGATTAACATGCAGCGGGCAGGGTAATCAGGCAGATTTGACGAGTCATTCCATGGTAGGTTTCGTAAAGCGAATCGAATAAAGCGCTTCTGTATTCTTTCAATTCTGAAGACCATGGATACGTGATAAGGTGCCCAAACAGGGGCCGCGTATTCTAAGCCACTACGAATCAGGCTGCAGAATAATTCTTTCTGTGCGTAGATGTCGGTAAATTGCCAAGTGAAGCGTCGAATGAAACCAAGAATAGTAGAGACTTTGGCTGTGATGAGTGCGACGTGTTCATTAAATCTAATCTTGGAGTCAAACGTGACACCAAGATCACAAATCGAGGTAACGCGCTCTAGTGGAGAAGATCCGATAGCGTATTGATGTTCGATGATGGTGTTTCTTCGGGAAAATGAAATCACCTTGCATTTGTTAATATTGACGCTCATACCGTTTTCATTGCACCACAGTAGCAGTTCGTCGATGTCTTTTTGTAGAGCGAGGCAGTCGAGTGCAGTCATAATAACGCGGAAAATCTTCAGGTCAGCAAACATTTGTTTAAAAGATGACAAACGGGGACACAAGTCATTGACGAAAAGAACAAACAACAGCGGTCCAAGCACGCTTCCTTGTGGTACTCCAGATGTGATTTTGAAAGTTGAAGAACGCGTTAAGTTAATCGATACGGAGACCTGACGGTCTATTAAGTAAGATAAAATCCACTCAACCAGCCAAGTTGGAAATCCCATGGCTTTTAATTTTCCGATCGCAAATTGGTGTGGCACGGTGCCGAATGCTTTCGAAAAATCAACGTAGATGGAATCGATCTGCCTACGGGATTCGATCTCACGGAACAACGTATTGGTGTAGCACATCAGATTTGTGGTAGTAGATCGGTGCTGGACGAACCCGTGTTGAAACTCAGATATTACAGGATGAACCAAGTTGTAAAGGGCGTTGTGGACTAAAGTTTCAAAAACTTTGCTCAAGCTGCAGAGGAGCGATACTCCACGGTAGTTCTCAACTTGATTTCGATTTCCTGCTTTGTGAATTGGAACAATCATGGCTATCTTCCACACGCTGGGGAAGGATCTTTCGCTCATCGAACGGTTATACAGACAGGAAATCGGTGCAGCAAGCGATCTCGCACAATACTTCAAAAGGGACGGAGGAATGCCATCTGCTCCAGGACCTTTCGATGCATCAATGTTATCCAAAACTTTCGTGACTTCGTCTAGTGTGAACTGCAGCGTTGTAATGTTGAAGTCATATTCCTGTATGCGACTGAAACTCGTTGGAAGCAATGGTGGCGAATTCGTGTTGTAGACCGACTTAAAGAACTTCGCGAACAGATTAGCAACTTCAAGAGAAGTACTAGCAGCGATTCCATTGAATTTCACTGTGTCCGGAATACGGGTACTAGACCGCTGCCTTTAGGAGCTCGTTATACTGCAGTTCAATTAATCTGAGACTATTTTTACTGTCGATTGTTCGAGTATTCAAATAACGTTTGCGCGATTTACGCAGTACATTCCGTAAGTTGCGTAGCTGAGAATTCCACCAGGGTTGCCACGAAGTGCGCCTCGCCACGCGTCGTTGGAGAGGAACCCGTGCATAAACGGTTTCGTATAATTTGGCATAGAAACGATCAGCCAATACATCCACAGAGTCTCCGGTTAAAATTTGTTGCCAGTCGATAATAGACAAGTCGTTGTTTAATGAGCCGTGGTCACAAAGCCTGAAATTCGGTTGTGGAGACGATTCGTAATCAGGCGTGACCGAATTGCATTGAGCGTCCAGTTTGATGATGAACGACCTGTGATGCTGGTCTATCTCCATAAGTGGTGCTGATGGCTCAAGAAGGTTAACAGCATCGGGCTCGCTGATGAAAACTAAATCAAGCAATTTATCATATGCGTTTGAAAAATAGTTCACTTGAATTAGCCCGCAGGCAAGCATCGGCTCTGTGAGAGCTAATTCTTGTTCCGTTGATGCATTAGATGGTAAGTAGCCGTTCACGTCTTCATTGAAGTGCCATCTCACAAAGGGAAGGTTGTGATCGTCGATCGTTAAGATTATATCGACACTTGAAGACCTATCCACGATCGTCTGTACCGCACTGATGTGAGACGTGTAGACATCGGGACTGGAGAGAGGACGAATATAAATACCGGTGATAAATAGCGAGCGGTGCATTAGATTAATACGGACAGTCATTTGTTCGAGTTGATCGACGTTTTCGAGCGATACCGTTGTACATGAGTGCTTGGATTTGACTGCGATGAGCACACCTCCACCTCTGGAAAGCTCACTGGTGTCATGATTACGGTCGCAACGGAAGAGTTGATAATCCGACGATAACTCACAGTCCCGAATGTCAGCACGAAGCCAGGTTTCCGTTAAAACCAGAGCATCGTAATCACACGACGAAAGCTTCAAGCGTAGTTCAGTTGTCTTCGTGCGTAAGCCTCTCACGTTTTGATAGTAAACGGTGGAGACGGAATCCATGTTATTCCGTGGCTTGACGGTCCTACCAAGCATAGTGCTGGAAATCACGGGACTATCAGGAAGCGGATAAGCCATTGAGTCATAGTAATTGCCTGACGATGGCAACTGGAAGGCCCCCTCACCATTTTCAACCGCAGGGCCGAGACGACTTTGATGGCGGGATACACATGTAGACGTAGAATAAGGTGCTGTAGGCTCGACTGGGTTGAAGGGCTTAGGGGCTTCCATAGGGCTAAGTGGCGTGCGTCTCGGTGGAGCGAGTGATGTACCCATAGGATTCAATGCGATGGTAGAAATCGATGAGCATAGAGTAACAGAACTGATAACATTGGTTTGACTGGAACATGGGAGAGCATCAGACGCAGTAGGAATCGTAAGATTTTGGTACTTGCCTGAAGTAACATGATGGAAGACCCCTTTACCAGAATCAAGAGCAGGTCCGGGGCGACTAATACAAAAACAGGAACTAGAGAACTCGACTGCTTTGATCGGTTCAGGGGCTTCCATGAGACTTTTCTCAATACGTCTCGGTAGCTGCGGGTTGGCAATCGACGAGTTCATATGATTTTCGTAATACTTCCGATGACTTCCGAAATTTTGATTTGTCGTAGTTCTCGAATTCTCTGAACAAAATGCCTTCTGGCCATGTCGAAGGTTTCAATGCAATGTTCTTCAGCTTTGGGTCGAGGCCGATTTTGAAAGAAATAAACGATAATCGGGAGATGTCCTTGTCCTTTGGTACGAGTTTCACGACTTCCGGGTCTGCAGCGATTGCCATACATTCTTTTACTAACGCAGAGATTGCGTCATTGGTTATGTCGGGACGAATGCGTGACAAGTAAAGCCAAAATTTATTCATGCCAGCTGAAGGGTGTTGATCAACTACAATGCTCTGATTTGTTTCTTTGGATCCGTACTGAACCGTTGTGATAGGGTGCATTTCTGCCGCTTTAGGAGGGCGAACAATCGATCGTGGTGAAGTTGCTTGTTGCAATAACGACTTTCGATGAAAGCTACTGCTAATTGGATTGGCGGGTTTTGATGAAAATTGCTAGATTTCCTCGCCATTAATGTGTCATGCACCTTATACTGCATTTATGATGGGAGGAGAGTGGATTGGATAGAAATACTCATCTTAATGGAAATGGGAAACATTCGCTCTGTCAGACGCGAACATGTGGTGAGAGAATTGGTCGTCATTAGAGACGGAACGAACCTTCTGAGCAACCTGATAATTGTCAAAAAAACGCACCCGCTATGTTGAGGTCTTACAAGTGTGTCATAAAAAATATATTATCATAAAAATATACTATATACTCGTTACAATATCATGTACAGAATTTTCTCAAAAAAGAGATAAGTTCACCAGAAAATGTTAAAATCATGGAATCATGTTGGCAAAATATTGTAACATAACATCCTTAATTTTTAACTATTTTAAACATTGAAGATATTATGTTTCTATGATCGAATTGCCTGTAATTATGACCACTTCTTCATTTGAATGTTAGATTCTGACAACATAATGTTGAGTAACTATATATACAAGAATCACTGCATGTTTTATGTTATCTATTGACACGTCGAAGAACATTTCTTTTTTTCATTCAACTAAAACTAAAGAAAGATTTCCCCCGCTCATCATAGCCCCATTGGCTATAATGTTGACCAGTGAAGTACGTGTCTAAACAGGAAGCTCTTCCGCCCATGTAGTATTTTAGAAGAGGCATACTTTAGAGGCGCTACAATTAATTCAAATGAATAATCAATACTTTCAATTGTCAATATTATATGTGTTTTGACAGTATATAAAATATAATGTATTAATTTGCGAACTATTTTAAACTAAAAGCGTATTATTTGACCTCGAAGGCTTAATGAAAAAGATACGTCATGTAGAAAGTGAGGTGTGAAATGTAATTTTTTTTTGTGTTGTATACCGCACTATACATGAAGCCCTATTTCATTCCCCATATGATGGTTAAACCTGCTTCGCTTTTTTCTTTCTAACAGATATTTGTTAATCCTAGATAAAAACCATGATTTTCATTAACACGAGTGTCAAGTTATTTTTTAATTATCGATTTTTCTTATACACTATTAAACATAACCTAACTTATCTAACCAACAAATTTAAAACAGTTCCCCTCTAAAATGGTTTACTTTTCCGTTGCTTTCAGATGGAATCGGACCGCAAGCGAAATATCCTGTTATTGTGTACATTCACGGTGAATCGTACGAATGGAACAGCGGTAACCCTTATGACGGTTCAATTCTCGCCAGCTATGGACGGGTTGTTGTTGTAACCCTCAATTTTCGTTTGGGCATTCTCGGTAATAAGCTGTGGTTAAGGGCAACGTGATTGATTTTCAGTTTCAATCATGACTATCTATCTATTCGGCAGGTTTTATGAAGCCCGGGATTAGCGAGCACACAACGAGCAATTTTGGTCTGCTGGATCAAATAGCGGCGTTGCAATGGATCAAGGAAAATATCGGTGCATTCAGCGGTGACAACAAGCTGGTCACGGTGATGGGTCACGGGACTGGAGCGGCATGTGTCAATTTCCTGATGGTTTCACCTGTTGCCAAGGGGCTTTTCCATCGCGCCGTTCTTCTTTCTGGTTCGGCGTTATCCGATTGGGCATTAACACAGCATCCTTTGCAATCGACGATGCAAGTATTGCAAGGTCTCAATTGTCCGCTCAATGGTGATAACGACGAAGTTGCGGCATGCTTGCGAAGGAAACGGTACAGTGAGATTCTGAATGTGAAAATTGCCTCGCCGCAATTTTCGACCCGCTTCGGGCCCATTGTGGACGGATTGGTGATTCCAAACACTCCCCATAAAGTGATGGGTCAATACAGCGACATATTTAGTGGGTAATTCCGATGATGTATTATTGTTCGTATGGTATAACTTCATTTTCTACCACATCGTTACACAGATACGACTTGCTTTATGGAATGACAGAACTGGAGTCGTACAACATCCTGAACGCCGTTGCCCTAACGTACGGATTGCTCGAAAACGAGCGAGACAATTTACTGCGGTTTTACATGCAAAATCGTTTTGAAATTCGCCCCGATCTGGCCCTGGCAGCTACCCTCAATGAGTAGGTCCATGAGCTCTCGCGAGAGGACATTTTGCAGCAAATTCAATATCGCGCTTAAATGCAATTATTGTTTTATTCCGCCTACAGGTACACCGGAATCCTCACTGATCCGAACAAATCGCTGGCAGATATACATCGAGATACGCTGCTGGACATTTTATCCGATGCTCGCGTCGTAGCCCCGATGGTACAGACGGGTCTCTATTTGGCCAAGGTTAACCCGAAATGCTACATGTACGTTTTTGCTCACAACAGCGAAGCCGGCGAATATGGACGGGTGAGCTATGTGTCAATTAATTTAAGCCTCGAGCTAAACTCGCTCTGAATGGGATAAAATGTGGAAATTAAGAGGAGGTCGATATTGATTCCAAATTTAAGGGGGTTCAGCGATTGAATAATTGCGGATCTAGCGCTTCGAAAAATTCGTTTCGTGTGCATCGAGTGATGTGTATAAGTGAACCAATTTGATTATAGGGAAACTTTATTCTAACCGCATCTGAATTTCTGATTTGTTTCGGCAGCTTTCACAAAGTGTGGTAGGCGAAGATCTAGCGTACATATTCGGAGCACCACTTGGACCGGTGGGACCATTCCAAATTCATTACAATGCGCGAGAACGCCTTTTCTCAGAGGCTGTGATGAAATATGTTTCCAATTTTGCACAAACCGGGTGAGATAGTTGTGAAATGATTCTGTTGATTTTTTTTTCATCGTAATTCATCATTTTAGAAACCCAAAAGCCCCATGGAAAGATCTTTTCCTCAACATGAACCCCGAAGACTGGCGCTATTATGATGTAGATTGGCCAGAGTTTAACAGCGTGAACCAAAGTTTCCTACATTTGGGAATAGTGCCAGTTGGAAGTCGACACTATCGTCAGCAGTACATGAAGTTCTGGAATCAAAAATTACCGGAGGAACTAAAACGTATCACTACTTCGAAGCCTTATTCTTCGTATTCAGATTTTGTCACTCCGCCTGACAGGCGATTAACAACGCCCAACCCAGAATTTATCACCGGTCATATCAATTTGTATCCAATCAAAGTCGATGTCGAAAAACCTACGGAAGATTCCTTCAAAGCGTTGGTTTACCGAATGAAAGATTCCCAGGCCAAAGGGCCAGGAATGTATAGTGCGCCTGCTTTCTCGGTAGGAATTCCGGCGGAAGCTCCAGCCAAAGAGGAACCGAAACCTGCGAATGTGGAGCAAGAAGCAGACAATACAGATCTGATGAAAAATGAAGCTTCTCTCACGATGCTAATTGCTGTGGCGATTGTGTTTTTGGTGTGCAACATTTTCATGATTGGGGGCTATGTTATCAAACGCAACATTGGCAACAAGAAGGTTAAACGAAAACTCGATGATAACACGCTGGAGAGCACTGCATCAATGAACGAAAAACGATCGAAACTAAATGACACTGATGAGAGCTATATTGTGGATGTGATGCGAAAGTCTAATCCGTACGAGCTTGTGGGAAAAGTAAACAATTTCACGCTGCCACGACAGTTTAGTGGTGAAACAGTAGACCCCCACACAAAGGTTTGTGATTGGATAGCACAGGATTATCGAGCCGGCTGTCCAAAGTCTAACGATGAGTGCGATGGTGTTAATGCAATTTCGTCCTGTAATAGTGACCATTCAAACGTGCCGTATAAAATAAGTGTTGCTATTGATGCTACTCCGCAGGCTCGCAGTAACAGTGTATTACGACAGGAGCCAATTGAAATCACCAAAGCCAAATCGTTCGAATATGCATTACCAGAAAATTACGAGGAAAACGCAAGCCAGGATTCACCGCGTGACTCCGACATGCGACAGCAGTGCTCCACCAGTTCGGGATCATCATACTCTTACAACGACTGCGACTACAACTCCGAACAAAAAAAGTCAAACCCGATTTACAACAATTACCCTTACCAGGAAGAAGAAATAACCAGTTTTATCCAAAATGGTGATATAAACGTCACTTCCAGGGAGAAGAGTGAGGAGAAAGAACCTCTACCACCTGCAGAAGCATTGAAGGTTATCCAGCGTCGGAACTTCCCTAAAGTTCTGCCCGATTACCCAAACGGAATCGCTAGCATTACAGCTTCGATGAAGCGTCGCTCCTTACCACCACAATCCTTCATGCTCACCAATTCCAACAGTCTGCGCCGAGACCTTTCGCGGCTTGTGCCAGCGCCACCTCCAAGGATATCGTCAACCCTCGGACGTCCTCCTTCGAAGCATAGAGCCAGCAATAACTTTCTCAGTTCTCCTCCAATGATGGCTGAGGAGCCACCCATCGAGGAGGAACCACCGATAGCGCTCAATACACTGCATGTGGGGCCTTTGCTACCAAAACACCAGGAAAACACTTACATGACTATGTCACGACAAAACTCTTCGGAGGTTGAACCAAAACCGTCGGGTGAAGAACCAATTGTCGATATTATATGTATAGAACACAAACCTGAAAATCACTACAGCTACATCAAACCTCCCAACACAATGAAGGCGCCCTCGTCGTTCAAGTGTTCACCACCGAGAGAAATTGACCGTTCTGAAAGTAGGAATGAACTCTATTCGGCTATGGCCGGATCGGTTTCTCGCCTTCCAATTGTTCGACCTGATAATGACACTATGCATCGTGAGCTTAGTTCTGATTCATCGGCCACGGACACAACCTCCGGTAGCACAGGGACGATTAAACAACTGTAGATGCGATGAGAGCTAGGCTCTGCTTATTGAATGATAATGTCACCGAAATAATGTATCACTCTGCAAAGTATTTATTTATCTTAGATCCTTCCACAACCACTCCAAGATAATTCCGATGAACTATTTATTTTACTACTGTTTGTAGTGTGAGCAAAAAAATATCAAAGATACACGAGCAATGTATGAACTCATTTGATTTTGATGATGACTGTCGACGATCAAAATAATTATTACTTATATGAAGTTGTAAATTCGAGGCACGCTAATGGCTGACACAAATAAACAACTCTCGGGATGGGATTCTCATAGAATGTAGTACACACACGAAAAGAAGTTGTTTGATTTGAAGGAAAGAAAATAATCTTCGCATATCATAAATAAACGATCATTTCTTCGCTCAGATTCCTCTGTACTATATGTTCTTATTTAGTTATGTAATATTCTGCCTTTTGGAACATCTACATACCTGTTCTCAGGAATCGCTGAGTAGCTTTGCAACGATGATAACATATTGACGCCTAGACTAAACTGACCAGACGTCCCGCGTTACGCGGGACAGTCCCGCATTCCAACAAAATGTCCCGCGTAAGAATCCGTCCCGCGAAACGTCCCGCATTTGGCAAAAAAAACGAAAATGTCCCGCGATATCAATATATTTCAATATCACAATTTGATCATGTTGATTTTCTTAAATGGACGAACCTCAAAAAAAACTATTTTTTGGCAGACTGTTCAAGAGCGCTTCTAATGCATTCAAAGATTAATACGTTGAGCTGGTTTCATCGTACCGACATTTGACTTTTTGTTTAGAGAGTGTCAACTGGAAGCGACAGCAACAAAATTAGAAAATGATTTTTATAAAAGTCCCCTATTGATCCGCAGGGACCAACGTAAGTCAGACGAAAAGTTCATCTTTGTTCCCCTAGCTCGGTCAGGGCTTAACGTTTTAAATAAGCCGGAAGAACTAGTGTATACTTGACAGGAAGAGGCAGAGTTGTTTTATGAAGTATTGTAAATGAAGCGCTGGGCGGTCTTACGGAAGTTGGCCGGAACCTGAAACATGGCCGATGAAAAGATGTATATCGGCGTGTTATTTTACCTTTTCTTGGCTTTGATGGTCGTCTGTCTCTCTATTTTGGTCATTCGCCCAAAAGTTTTCTATAGGGCGAAGCTGGGGAATGATGGGAAGGTTGGTGGTCTTCGCGACAATATTTATCTCCAACCGATCCATCCTCCAGTGATCTTTTGGCATAATGGGCTGATCCCAGGTTCGGCATAAAGCCCACATCACCTTCTCAACTCCGGCAAGCACTTCGTACTATATATCTTCCAGTTCACCGTATGACGGCTTAGACATTCCCTTCAGCTCTGTCAGAGAAGGATCTTCTTCGAGAACTTGATGTGAATGATATATTCGACGTCATCGCTTACCTGGGGAACGTAAAGTACCCGGTTCCCTGCCATTCGTTGAATTCTAGCATCAAGTATGTCTCGTCTTTCATTGTGAGTACGAAAAGAAGTTTTTAACTTATTTCGACGGAAAGCCGGAAAGAAGTGCCTCAGGATGTCCAAATCCTTCGCTGTGGGGTGGAGCTTGCAGTATGGAAAAACCATCCAGTTGCTTGACAGTGCTGTTCGGTTGAACACTTGCACGGATGGACGACAGGAAATCCTCAGACTTTCCTCCTGAGGTACGGCACCAAACTTCGGTTCTTCTTCTTCTTGAATGGCACTAACGTTCCAGTGGAACTTTTGCCTTCTCAACGTAGCATTACTTGCGTCATTTTTATTAGTAATACTTGGTTGAGATTTCTATGCCGAATGGCACGCCTTTAATGCACTCTGGAGTGGCAAGCTCTGGAATACGCGTGACCACAGTGCAACCCGGAAGAATTTTCTTTGATGAAAAATCCCCCGGCCAGAACGGGAATCGAACCCGAACCCCCGGCATGATAGTGTGGGACGCTAACCACTCGGCCACGGGAGCACGGGAGCAAGCTTCGGTTGAAGCTTCCTTTTTCCAAATAGTAACCTCAGCTGAGGCACTCTCCAGGGCACTGGCGCAATGGACTGTATAGGCTTCTGTAAACTCTTTCAAGGGTGTCTTAAGAAAGACTGATTTGCCTCGATCCACACGCGAATAAGAAAATCTTTTCACTTTAAACTTTAGTTTTTATTTTTATATCCTCTGTGATGTTGACACTAGTAATATTCGTAATACAATGAAAAACTTCGCTCTGGACCGCGCGGTTGCGTCAGCTCGTTGCGTTGTAATGCCAATCAGCGCGCGCCACGTCATGTGCAGAAAGAAAGCATAATGAGCCTGTTGTTGTTGCTATGTCGAAAAGTGTTCATTGGGACAAAAGGCGACTAGATTGTTCGAGATGGTTTGTTAGTATGGGTGAGAGTCGTTTACCCGCGGTTACTCGGAGTTAGTAGATGGGATATGAGGTGGAAATAATTGGAGTGTAAATATTATTGGGTTTGATTTTCTACTTAGAGGATCAAACAAGTGCTGCTGCTGCGAATCAACAGCCTTGAATCATTTTTGTTGTAGACTTAATAAACGTAAGATTTAAAGAAAATTTATTATTTCATTATTTCTTTATATCGTCAAACTATAGTAGACAACAAATTACAAATTACTCAAATGTCGGTGCGAATATGTTCCTATAAATTATCTTTCATTGCCATCCGAAATAAGTCTGAATGCATACGTTAACACTAAAATCGATGAAAAATGAATTGGAATTTTCGAGCATTCCATTCGGTAATTTGAAGAAAATTGTAGAATTTGAATCGTGCTTGCCAGGCGTAAATGCTCTGATTGAGCGAGTGATTTTCGGGCGTAAACAAATTCTAAACCACCGAAAAATCACAACTGAGGGCCGATATTCAGAAAGAAATAATAGTGATCAGTTTAGACTCGCTAAACTATGGTTTTTTGTTCACATAACGTATATACATAACGTTTTGTTTTTTTTGTGTCCCGCGTTAGACCTCTGACCATCTGGTCACTTTAGCCTAGACATAACTCGTCAACCAAACAACTCATCTTATTCACATCGTGGTTGTATTTCCAATCATTAAGCAACTTGGTAAGGACGATCAGAAACCTGACACCGGAATGCCTAGCCAAATAAATCGAAAAAAGATAGATTTTGACGCGACCCCCTCCGATTTGAAACATTCTACATATGGTGGCAATTATGGGTTCCCGGGGCAAGGGTGCCACCTTAAGCTAATACGTGTTTTTGAATGGCCTTTTGTTATATATATTTTTGCATTTTTTGCTGGTTTGTTCATTTATACTCTTATTTAGGTGTTTTTTTTATCCCATTTATTTTATTTATTAGGCTCATTATCGTTTTAGCTGTTACAGAGTCGGGTTTTAATCGTGTACATGTGCATATGTTTATGTTTCTATAAATTGAGGAGCTTAGAATGCAAGTGGTGTAAGTGACTTGATCGATTTCTCTTCATCAACTTTTTATTCAGTTAATAACTCAACTGCAAAAACGTTCCAATTTAAGATTGCTATAGAATCCGATGCACTCGAAGGAACACCAAAAACCCTATCGAGATTCATAAGTCTGATATTGGGATAAAGTCATCACTAATTTTAAAGTCGCAGATCCCATCATTGTCACCGCAATGTTTCTAGTACTAAAGATTTATTTTCAGCAGTTGAAGCAAACATGGTCCTCCTTGTAATGATTATCTCTCTCGATGTCTACTTTAAATGGAGAGGTCGCAGATATCACTGTTTTAAAGTGCAATTGTTGTAGTCTTATCTTAAAAATGGACACTTTTGATTTTTTTATTTATAACATTAATTGTGATGTTTTTGTTCTTATTTTTGTTGATTCACTCTAATGAAATATTCATTCATAATTTGAACCCCTTAATCCGGAAAATTCAGTATAATTTGTATAAAAATGTTTATAGAACTTGAGGTTGATTTCATCTCCAGTAAAATTAATCGTTGCTTTAGTTATCCATTTTTGTATGACAAATCACAATTTATGACAGCTCTACTTATTATTGGATATATAGGAATAGTATGACAAATCTAGCATCAACATAAGTTATGAACTGAAGAATTAAGTCGATCACACTATAAAAAGTACCACAATTATCAGAATTGAAAGGTTCTTCCAACGAATAAATTTGCATGGCTTTGACAAACTTACATGAAGAATTGACAAACTTACATGAAGAATCTGATTTATGAGATTGATCTGATTTATTGGAATCACAGATACATTATCTATTGTAGAAAAAAGTGAAAATTTGAAAACGGCCCGTAATAGGCTGTTCGGTGAACTTTCGTTTGATGTTGGAACAGGAGCGTTTTACGGCCTTCATGTCAACTTTGCCAATACATCTTTTGGTGCAACCAATCAACTGTTTGCAATTCGTTGCTTTCCAGTTATTTTGGTACACCAAGGAGCTCAAAATCCCGAAGAAGTCTTTAATTGGGCGACACTGAGGCAGATTTGTCAGGTTGCGGGTTTTGGGTACAAATCGGTCGAATGCCAACCTTCAGCCATGGCCTATAAATACCTCTCTCGGAAATGGCAATGTATAGCATCATGTTTTGTTCAAGCCTATGTTTTGAAGTTGACGTGATAAATAACTAAGGAACACAATAATGGAAAACGCTGCTACTTCAATTTGACCAAATTTCAACACCTCCGATAGTCCATTTGTATGGAAAAATCAAATTGTGAAGCTCTATTTGTACTAGATATGTCTTTTAAAGTGTGACGAAATGGTATTCTTCCACAAGCATACTCTTCAGGCAAAGATTAAGATTACATGATAACAGTGTCCTTTCTACAGAAGCGAAATCTGAGCGGAATTTGAATGCAGTGTTTTTGTTTCAAATTTTGTGCTGTAAATTAAATTTCGTGTACAAGATCGCCAAAAGTGTTACAGAAGGCCTACAGAAAATCGATTTTATGGATTAAAGCATTCGCATGGGGTTAAAATATAACCTCGATCAGATTTTATATCTGTTGCTTGATTGATTCATGAAGTCAATGAAAAATTAAATAAATAATAGAAGATTCCTGAAAATAAAACAAATTAACCTATTCGTTCGAAGTTCATCTATAAAACTATAAAATCCCTCAAAATCCATCGATGTTATAAAGCCCAACAAAGCAGACGAACTTTGGATAATTATATCCCGCGTAAAGCAAAACATCTCGAAAAACAGATTTATCACAACCCACCCCTTCGGTTCACGTGTTCCTTGAAACGAAGCGGCGAGCTTTCATCCCCTGAAATATTTCACACGAGTTGCATGCAAGCTCATGTTATAGTTCAATGACTTTGGCAAATCTCCAATTAGGTGAAAACCATAAAGGATCGAATTCGAAAGAAACATATTCGTGGAACGTGAGAACCTAAATGCGATACCTTTCTGGTTTACTAGTGGAAGGATATGAATCAGTGATATGCATACAGACAACAAGGTGCCAACGAGTGCCGAATGATATTTTTTACGAGCAGTTTCAACTCCAATTGGATGATTCAATTTATATGTACAGACCATGGTTCTGAGGGTGGGTTTGCAAAATACTGAATCAATATACGCCCCGGGGTGCGAAAGATAAAATGGATTGACCTGTAGACTTAGTGGACATAGGGAGGGATAGGGAAAGGATTGCAGCTAGACGTATTGCAAATATGTGTTGTTTTCATATTGAAGTCACGCACTGAATACCGAATGAGGAAAGGTTCCTCTCGCGGTGGATGACTATCGATATCGATAGATAAAATCCATTCTGGCATCTCTTACACATAATAGATTATTGGCGATAAATGGCACATTACGCATTTTTGTTTATATTGACTTCAATCCGTGATTTGAATTATAAATCAGGACGTTGTGTAATTCCAGGTAGCTGGTATTTATGCTAAAATATCATCTCGAAAGTAATCTAATTATATTTTAGTTTCACTTCCTTTTGTTTCGTCTGTTTTGCTAGCACTTCACTGTCGTTGACATAATTTCTACATCATAGTTGTGCTGGAATTTTGCACGTTTGACGAAATACACATGCATTGCTCTCCACATAGTTTTGGCGTCATAGCTACCTTCTAATCGGATCATACAGGTGCATATTAATGAGCTCACCAAGAACAGTTCCCTGTTAACGTGTCCGATAACGGTTGACTTCCCAACGGAAGCGATATGCATTATACGAGAATATTCTGCGCGTTCAAAGGGGGTGCTTTATCCACTAATGATTTTATTTCTTATTTGGTTATTCGGTGAACTGAGTTTGTCTGCTAACTGGTTTTATTCGGAATTGGTATAAGAATTGTCCGAAGAGAGATTTGAAATAATCAGCAACTATTCATTCCTCTGTGGGATATTTCAGCGATTTTCGAAGCGTAAATTGGAAAGATAACCTTTCGTCGTTCATTTCCACTCTGTCAGTGTTCGCAATTATTCCGATCACGGAAAGTGCAGTGGCGCACAATCCTCCGGACGTTCCGGGGTGAGATAGTTGGAGTGTATATAAGTGGGGATTTGTGCAACGGTTCGCTGAACAATTTCTCATAATTGATTGATTTGAATTCGAGGAAAGCAGAGAGGAGGGATGTTTAACAGGAACTCAGTGCTACATTTTCGCAGTTCTAAATAGATCGACTTATGATTTTGAAAATAACTCAACATTCTCCAAAAGGAAAAAACAAATATCTGTTGTTATTATTATAACAAAACATTCTGGTACATTCACATTGTTGAGGGAAGGAAAACCAGATCGCAACGGGTTCATATTGTAGGCTAAAGGGCACGTCTTTCGGGAACATATTGGGGTACACTCCATAACAAGTTATTACAATGAAGGAAATTAAATCTTAATATATAAAATTTCGTGTGACGATATTTGTGGTCCTTCGAAACGGCTCGACCGATTTCTTTGAAAATTTTCGGGTCAATTTGGCAGGTGTGAGAATAGATCGTAAAGCATGTTTCATACCGCTAGATGATTAGAGGAGTGCCTACCCAATAAAACCCCACATTTCTACCCTATCCCCCTATTTTTTATTATTTGTTTTTGTTTTTAGTATTTGGTATAAACAATATAAAAAATCATTTAACTGTTCGTTTTCCAAACAGAACGAGATTATTTATGTAGTTAAAAGTCTGCCTAATTCAAATTTGTAAACGGCATTGAACTTTGTATTCCGTTGCCGTGATGCGAAAATGGAAAGAAATGTTCACGTGAAAAAAAGCACACTGAGAATAAAAACTATGAATGAAAGTGAACTTTTTCGTATCAAACATGTATTCCAATGTAATAGAGTAACCTATTTCGTTGAATGTAATGAGAATCTTTATTGAGCTTTGTATCTGATAATAATTGTTTATTGTTATGGTGATTTTTGGTAGAATTATTATAAAATTTACAGCAAAATTGTTCAGTAAGAGTTAATACTACGTGTTACGTGATATACAGTTTCGAAAAAATCAAAAATGTTCAGGGGCATTTAAGAAATAAAAAAATTGAACAATTAATAATTTAGATAATTCATAATAGAGCCAACAAATGCAAAATAAAAATGAAAAAACCGATTTTTTAATCGGAAAAAATAAGTTAAAATGGAGAAAAAAACAAAAAAAAACGTAAAAAAATCAAAAAATCTGAAAAATTCTAAAAATTTGAAATAATCCTAAAAAAATCAGAAAAAAGAAAAAATTATTTTTTTAGAAAAAAAAAGCTTAAAAAAATCCAAAATTTTTAGAAATAATCATAAATATTCAAAAAAATAAATCAGAAAAAAAACATACAAATTATGGAAAACATTCAAAATTTCAAAAAATCGAAAATTTAAAAAAAATTGAAAAATACAACAAAACGAAGAAACATAAGAAAATAGGGATTAAGAAAATACAGAAAACATTTAAAAATCAGCAAATTTTAAACAATTAATAATAATTTAGATAACTCAACATTCGCACAAAAAAATGCAAAATAAAAATGTAAAAAGAAACATTTCTTTCAATCGGAAGAAAAGGAAAAATGTAAGAAAAAAAAACAAAAAAAATTGAGAAAACCGGAAAAAAAGCTTGGTTCGGGAAAGTTTAGAAAAGTCAAAATAAAAATATCCTTAACATCTGAACATTTTAAACATTTGGAAAAATCATGAAAAATTCAGAAAAGTTCAGGAAAAAAGATCGAATAATTTTAGAAAAATACAGAAAAATTCAAAAAAGTTCAGAACAAATCAGAAATAACAGAAACATTTGGAAAATATTTAAAAAAGCTCAGAGAAATTAAAAAAAAAACAGAAAAATTCAGACAAATTCACGAGAAAAAACCGAAGACATCAAACTGTATCTTCGGCACCATGAATTGGTTGATTGATTTTTTTCAGCTATAGATGCTTTAAATTACAAAGTTCATTCTCTAACTTTTGATCAGAGAAATTCAGACAAATTCATATTTAAAAACAAACAGAACAAATCAGAAAAATCAGATAACACCGGAAAAATTTGAACAACATTTAAAAAAAATGGAAATTTTCAGACAAATTCAGAACACCAGAAAAATTCAGAAAAACATTAAAAAACTGGAAAATTCACTCGAAATCAAAACAGAGAAGTTCAGGAGCATTTAAAAAATCAGAAAATTTTGAACAACTAATAATAATTTAGATAATTCATAACTCAGCTAAAACAAAAATGCAGATTCAAAATGAAAAAACAAATTATTTGAATCGGAAAAAAATAAGAAAAAATGCAGAAACAAAAACAAGAAAATTCAGAAGAAAAATCGGAAAAATTCATAAAGCTTAGAAAAAGCAAAAAAATCCAAAAATCTGAAAGTTCTAAAAACTTTTAATAAATTCTGCATATTGGCATTATATACCATTTCTCGTTTTTTTTCAACGGATGGACAGCAAAAGCTCACTGTAAACTTCGACAATCATTCGAGACGGGTCTGCAGGAGTTTTTTTAAATGGTCGCTGAAAATCAATGCTTACCACAAATTGTAAATTAATTCTGCAGTGTGAAACTTGTTTTGGTTTTATTTTGATTTTTTTTCTATATGGGCAATGTTGCCAGTAATGCATTATGTGAGGATTATAATGACAGTTAGATCCATTTTTTTGACAAACTCGGGATTCATATTTATATACCTGGTATAATGCACAACGAAAATAAATTTCTGGTCGAAAGCTTAACAAATATCTTCAAACAACCACCGTATTCATATGGTGCAGCTCAGTATGAGTTTTTTTTTCTCTTCCGGAAACTCAAATTACCATTTAGAGGTACTCATTTTCAGTTAATAGAAGACATGATTGACAATTCGCCGCAATCGACTCCGGGGAATGCGTTTGATAAATTTTTCAATAATTGAATTGTTCGTTTGGATAAGTGGCTTATTTCGAAACAGACTTACTTCTTAAGTGATATCATAAATCTGATTATATTATGTTTCATTCAATTTCTAGGATCGTTTTATACAGAAAGTGCGTGCGGTACATGGTATTGTATCAAAGCGTCTTTCAATCTTCATTCTTCAAGTATTCTTAACAGTAACTATCGACGGAATTAGTTCATTGATTAATTCCAGAGTTATTACAGTATCATGTTGAGCTGCGTTCGAAAGTCGATTGGATTTTTTTTTAGGAAAAATCCACTGAACTCGTTTATGTCACTTTCTTCTTCTTCTTCAATGGCACTAACGTTCCTAGAGGAACTTCGCCGTCTCAACGTAGTATTACTTGCGTCGTTTTTATTAGTACTTAGTTGAGATTTCTATGCCAAATAACACGCCTTGAATGCATTCTGAGTGGCAAGCTCTAGAATACGCGTGAACACAGTGCAAGTCGGAGGAAATTTCTTTGACGAAACATTCCCCCGACCAGAACGGGAATCGAACCCGAACACCCGGCATGTTAGTTATGACGCTAACCACTCGGCAAAGGGAGCACAGATTATGCCACCTTGCTATGCGTATTAATCGGTGTCTGAAAAGTTGCCACGGTGACCATAGTGACCACTTTTGTTACGGAAAAGGGCACAATGGTATTTCCAGACATGCAATTCCCAAGAAACAACGATCGGTGCTCGTCCACTGCTGAGAAGCAACATCATTTATGCTATTTACCTATGATGATGATGCTAATTCCTACTTAACTTCCGCATTCCGCCCATCAAAGGTGAGAGGTAGACTGAAAGAGAGTAACAAAGTGGTCAATTTGCTGTTTTGCTACCTTCCTTCTACTAAGTTGTTACTTTGTTCTCTCACGTTGTTTCCCTTGTCTAGCTACAGTTCAGTTTCAACTAAAAGAAAATTTATAATTGATTATAAAATACTCCATTGAGTTGCCCCCAAAAGAAGAATGAGAAGAAGCAGCATGAAAGATTCTTCATTAAACGTGAGTCTGCCAAGCGATGGAGAAACAGATGTACCTCAGAGCACTTTTTCGCAATCTTCAGTCCAGTCCAGATAATTACCAGCTGTCAGTTAAACTCCCATTACGTGGAACAAATTCTAGGATGGCGAGCATCATTGACATGTATGGCTCCATGGGTGAACAGGCACAAGCGGAAGCATAATTACAAGGATTTAAATATGTATGGAAGGATTTGAATATTGATTCTGTTCCCTAGTCATAATTTTTGCCTCACACTTTATGTCCTGGAGAGTTTTTTTTATCTGTATACTGTATCTTGTTAAGATGTGCCTTACTTTCTGCATTCTTATGTAACGAAGAAATTTCTTGTTTTCGCAGCTCTAGCGTATTTAATTTCTCATTAATTGTACATGCATGACTTTTTGTCCGTTTGAGCCAGATGTTGCACTAAACAAAACATCGTTTTATCGAAAATTTATTTTGAGGAAAAAAATACCCATCCATAGTAATGCGCTTTTACACGCTTTGAACACGTTGACATAGATGTATACAGCAAGCGAAAGTATCCTAACGTCAAATCTTAAATATAATGGATTGTTTCCGTTTCCGTTTTTGTTTACCCTTTACTTTAACCCTTTGCTAACCCTTAATTTGTGTTTTTTCGATAGAGTTACATCATTAACATCATTAAACTGACTTAATTTGTTACTCAATCCATGGTATCAACCATGTGGTTTTTTTATGGAATATATATAATTACAATTTAACCAAATAGTAATGGTTTCGTGAAAACACACAAATCAATGAATAATCGAATATATAGATCATTGTTGGCAGACTACAAGTACCGTCTTGTTTATATCACTCTCGATTTTACCACTGAAAATGGTTCGCCTATATCACGTTCTTCGAATATGATAAATAATGTGAAAAGTTTAATTCGTTGTTTAGTTATTGAACAAAACATGTGAATTAATTTGAAAATATGATTTTCAAGCATTTGTGCCTAACTCTTGTGATCAACCGTATTCACGAGGCTCACAGAAAATCTTCTGACTGTAGAATAACTAGTGAATTCCACGCAGTTGCGTCGAATGAACCACACCCACACCCGGGACGGAAGAGTTAATTTGCACACATCCACATCCAAATTCGCGTTGATGACATACTGCCCATGTTTGCATAGGAGACGTAACATTTAGTATTTGGAAAACGCAATTTTGTTGTTTTTTGCCTCCAAGCGTTACCATACAAATTTCCAATGAAATAATGTGTCCAGTTATCGACAAAAAGAGGAGCCTAGGAGATTTTTCGGATTAAAACATATTTATTCCATTTGGAAAACGCTAACGTCTATTTATGCGGACAATCAATCGTTTCAAGGAACATTTGTTCGCATAGTTAGACGTTATCACCAGGTTGGTCTGTATGTAGCGTTAGTATTTACATTTCCGAGAAAAGTCAAAACGTCTCCGTCGGTAGTTTTAGTAGTTATCGGATAAAATCAAAAGGGTTTGGAAAAAAAATAGTCAAATATCTGGAAAAGGTGCTCTGGATTCGTTGTGAGTCTAGAATAGTACTTTTTTCCTGAATACTCTGGGATATGATAAGACCAGCAGGTTGGTGTTTTTTTCAATTAATTGAATTTGTAAAGACAATCTGCAATGTTGGTAATTTTAGCAACATGATTTACCGATATCACGATCAATGGCATAACGATAGTGGAGTGACTTACACCAACGATACGAATGATACTGAGTATGTGGAATAATTCGATGTCAAATACGAGGAGTTATAATGCTAAGAACCGATATTATTTTAATTTTACTACTGATCTGATTGTTTCATTATCTACTTGAAGATTCAAATGCAGAAATTCAGCTAATTATATTATTAAAAAACACAATTGCTTCTCTTTGTTCATCGGGTACAGAAAACAGTAATTATATGAGCAGCGTTTCAATGGTTTCTTATATTTATCTATTAAGAAACACTAAGTAGGGGTAGTGGGGGCAAATTGGTCATGGGGGGCAAAGTGGTCATCTGCTTGTTTGGTAGTATAACTATTGATTATAGATTCCGTATTGATAGTCACCTTATGTTTGAAGAATTGAATGACTTTTGAGTCACTCTGTACTTCAGTAGAGCTGTCGCATGTCAAAATACAAATAAAAACAGAAATTACTCTCTCGATAGCCATTCGGCCGTAGTTCTGTGCGCATGGTATCTAAGGAATTTCTCGTGAAATATAGTTTATTCAATCTGATATATTGGGCAAATCATCAGTTTGGACAACTGTTCACATATTCTAGTAGAGGTGAACAGATATTTTGTTTAATATCAGCGATTAATTAGCATACAAATTATTTTGATATTTGGGGGGCAAAGTGGTCAGAGGTGAGTACAACTTACAATGTTCTGTTTACATTCTGCTTTTGAAGAAGATCCTTTTGTGGCTTTAACCCTGGATGAATATGCCACTCCAACTAAACCAAAACTCATTATGCGGAACGTTATGTTACTACATAACGTTATGCGGAACGTTTTTGTATGTAAGAGAAAATTTAAACTGAGACTTTAGGTGAATACGCCAAGCTTATTTCATACATGTAGCTACTATATCAAATATGATTTGAAGAAATTTGGACGACAAAAAACGCATAAATCTATCCCATTTAGCTTGATATGTGCGGGTGACCACTTTGCCCCCATTAGGTGACCACTTTACCTCCAAGCAAAAAAAAAGTTCGATTTTCACCTTTTTTTAATGATGAAAAGTGTACTATTTTTAATTTTTCTGGTAAAAGCCGTTTGCTATCTTGAAGAACAAAAAGTTGAACTATAATATCCTTCGAGAAACGGGAATTGAAGCGGTATGTGGGCGCTGGAAATGGGCATATTTCTTAGGGTGACCACTTTGCCCCCACTTCCCCTAATAAGACACTATCGTGACAAGCATGTTTGGGCTCTACATTCAAATGTAGATTTAGCTTATACCACATATTACTTATAATTGTTGATTTTCAAACGATGTACGAAAGCTGTATGGAACTACGTGTGTTATGCGGACAGTGATTTTTCGGAAACGTTTTTTCAAAATTGCTCATTTTTTTTCGAACAAAAAATGTTTGCATGCTGAGCAAACGTATTACATTGCGTAGAATGCAAAACGGCGAAAAAGACGTTTTTTGTTCATTTTATCGTTTACGTCTCCTATACAAACATGTGCAGCATAGAGCTGTAATGGATTAACAGGTGGTATGAACACACTTCAAAATGAAAATTATGAATGAAAAATAACTTTTCTACATCGAATATGTTTTTTGTGTACATAAAAAGCACATTTTTTGGAAGTGGGAAAAATATGCGAAAATTGCTTCTCAAGGAAATTTTATATTATGATGATGATTTTTTTATTTTATGATGTAAATGATTTTGGTTTGTTCAGTCGAAAATATGATCATGGTTTGCCCACTTTTTTGAATGCACCAATTCAGCGCTCCTGTGTCAAATAAGGTACAGTCAACTCTCCTATAACGCGGTACTCTCAGAACGCGGTTTTTTATATAACGCGGAGGCGAAATTGCGGCAGCCCTCCTATAACGCGGTACTCTTATAGCGCGGTTTCTGTTCAACAACGTCCCATCAGCTTTTTCCGTGCACCCAATGCATGATTTTAACTGGATACGTTTATATTAGGTTGGGGAAAAAGTTATCCATTATTTTCTCGTTGGCTGGCTTTAGTGATCAATATCTCGCGTAATATCGATCATACAATTTCAAGTTCAGGCTCAATGTTAAGGTGGTATTTCACACAAAAAAAATTGTTGTTTTTTGTTTGTTCCATTCAGTTGTGAGTTACACGGTGTTAACAATGGAAGTCAACAAAGATAAAATTCGGTTTATTTTACATTTTTTATTTCATAAATGCGAAAATGAGGCCGATGAAATTGTGTTTGATGTTTATGGTGTCAATATTGCAACAGTAAAATACGTGCAATTTAATTTATTTTCAAAAAAAAAATTGTTTTGAAAATTTTTGTTTAGAATTCAATTGAATTCAATATATTTGCTTTATGATTAAAAAGATTGTATAATTCCATATAAGATCAATTCATGCATTGTGATAGATTATGTTACAAGTAAATTTAATGACAGTCCTTTTACATTTGGTATGAAATATTTTTAATTATTTTTAATTTTTTTTTTGTAGAATACACTAAACGAAAGTGGTAACATCCATTCCTCTCACGCAGAGATCACGAGTTCAATTCTCACTCCCGAATTCTTCCAAAAATGGAAGTAAAAGTGACGAATTAGCCGAAATGTGTTGAAAGTCACTATAATTGAGAAAAAAAAAGTCACAATTCCGAAAGCTTGATTGGGATGTTTTAATGCATCTACCATATAGCTCGGACCTGGCACCAAACGAGTATCATCTCATTCTCGCAATGGAAAATTTCCAGAGTGATAAGAAATTGGGATCAAGAGAAGATTGTTAAAATCTATTGCTATGGTTTTTTCGCTAATAAGGACCAAGACCTCTATGATAGAGACATTCTGAAGCTACCTTTGGAATGGCAACAAATTTTTCAACAAAACGGTGTATTTGACCAAAATCGGACAATACGAAGCATATTAAAAATAGTTTTGAATTTCACCCAAAATAATGGAATACTTTTTCCCCAACTTAATGAAAATTTTTAGTTTGATTTTGACGTAGAACTACTTCTTTTATTTCTATAAAGGTGGGTCAAGATATATGTTATAAGATATACCATTAGAAAGCAAATTTATACTTTTAATTTTTTTTATTTATCCTATAAATTCATCCTATTGAGCTAACAGATTTCTGATGAATGAAAAGAAGGTACGAATGATGTGATTTGTACTCATTCTGAGTTTCTTATAGTGCGGTTTCCATACAACACGGTATGTGGTTTCCATACAACGCGCTACGGATTAGCCTGGTTGGTATGCAAAATCCGAGTTTTTTATAGCACGATTTCCATATAACGCGGTACGCCCTCACCGCGTAATAGGAGGGTTGACTGTACGACTTATTACTTATTGCGACATATGTTGTGTTATATGCCATTAGACAGGAAATTTATCCAGAAATTGTTTTGCTTGGAACACGAACAGAAAATATATTAAAAAAGTAAACAATTTGACAATTAAAATGGGTATGTTTTTTCGTTTGCGCTAAACACTCGCTTTCTTCCCCGGCGCAAAGAGCAATCAATGTGAGTCGATGCGTATCACGAGTTATCTTCATTTTTCGAAAACACATGCATTTATTTTTGTAGTCATAGATTTATTTGAATTAGACTAATATTTGTGTAGATCTTAACTAATTAGACTTGTTTTCGAAATTAATAAATGATGACTCCTTGTCTTTTTCTGCCTAATTGAATAAACAGAAGAAAAGGGTAGTAATGGTTTTAATGGTATTGTGTGTACATATTTGAACAGAATATGATTCCGAATTTTACCACGTTATCTCATTTAACCCGTTTAAAGGATAGAAGTACATACAGGAAACGGTTCATTTGATGTATTAAAAGAGAAAAAACTACAGATTTTGAACATTGAAAAAACTTAATTCAACTGCAATTACTACACACAATCACAGTCCTATGTCAAGATCCTGTTTGTGTTCCTAGGCCCAGACCCATCAACTTTTTTTTCTTACATCACAATGTGCGTTTGTACTGCAGAAAAGTTTACACATTTTTGTATTTTATTAGGCGTTGTTATTTATAGGATTATGGTTCTGCATTTTTCAATCATAGTTGCTTTAAACCAAATTTACAAATACACAAATTACAAATGGTTGCTTTCAAAAACCATGAAAAACTATCAAAGTTGCTGTTCGAATTTTCGAACAATTATACGATAAGGGGTAAGCTCCACCCGATGCTAACTTGCTCGCACGATGTGAGTGTAGAAGCAGGATTTGCAATTTCTATTAACCAGTATTGGTCCTGCCAGCGAGCGGGCAATATCACTTTGGTGACTCGATAGTGTGCCATGGAGTGATTATAATCATGATGCGATTTTGTTCGCAACATCAAATTCAAGCTGGAACTCGATGAAACTGCGATGCTTGTTCATTTTTCTCGTGCTCGTAGTATTATTCTCTAGAGGGAAAGAATGAATCATGACTCAACCATCTTTAGATAGGTCTACAAAACTATGACTCTTTCACTAAACATTCTTCCAAAAAGTTATTTCAAAAATTTCGATGCATTATAAAATAAAACCCGGAGTGATAATAGTTTATTTAAATTGAATAATGTAATTTCGTAGTCCTACGTCGAAAATGCGGTCGTGTCCTTGACATAACCCCTCAGAATTTTTACAATCGAAGATTCGTGATTCCATCATTGATCAGGTGTATGACTGTGACGAATCTAGTTTCTTTTTCAGGATGACTTCTGAAATTTCTGAAATTGTTCTCCAATTGGCGAAAAAAAAGCGTTGCAGGAATCGAATCTAACAAAAACCAGATAAATTTCATGTCATATTCCGATTTTTTGACGTAGGACTACGTCTAACCGGAAGATATAGGGGGTGAAATGAAAATCTAGGCACTGAACAAGTAGGAAAAAATGCAAGATTTGGAACGCTTATAACTCGGGCATTTCTCAATAGATCGCAAAGGTGTTTGCATCAATTGATAGGAAATATATCTACGCATCTATCATAACGAATAACATTTCATTTTTCTTGAGATAAACAATTGAATAATTGTGAAATATCAAGAATTGTCCAAATACACTATGTGCCCATTTTTGATTGGTCCATTTTGTGCTCCTCAAATCGTACCGACCAAAACGGGCAACCAGAGCATCAGCGAAATAGAATGAAGCACGATTGGAAAGGAAAAAGAAAAAAAAAATGAACGAAACATTGGTCGCAGTCTCACACATGCGTAATTCTCGAGTCAGCCAGTCAGCTTAAAAATCCCCGCTCCGATGCCGTAACGATCATTCTCATCCAAACCATACACCACATCGTTTCGCATCACATCACATCAACAAACCAACACAAGCAGCCATGTCTGGACATGGCAAAGGAGCAAAGGAGGATCGCTAAGAAAACCCGCGGACGATAAGAAAACCCGCATTCAGAACAGACCACAATCGGTTCGGTGGACATCAAGACAACAGGCAGTTGCAGCGAGTGGCGAGTGGCAAACGCAATCACAAAACGGCAGCAGGTAGCAGAAGAAAAAAGTTTGTTCTTTATTCAAACTACTTTGGTGGCAAATCCAGAACAAGGCGGCATCGAGGGCGTTCGAAATGGTTTTTTTCAAAACCACGAGTATTGAGTTTTCTAAATTGGAACCATTCTATAAAACACGGCGCTTATCAGGGCCATTAAACCTTTCAAAAAAAGAGTTCACGAAATACAGTTGTATAACATGCATTCTAAAATAATATCCAAAATAATAATAAAACACAAATTGATTTTTTCATAATTTGTTTGCCAGGATATTATGAGTATGTGAATTTGTCAGTTGGTGGATCACACCATTGAGGGATGCCGGATCCTTCGCCTGAAGGAAATTTCGATAGCGATAGCTCAGGAATTACACTCTGTAAAAAAACTGGTTGGAACACGTTAACGGTAGAATAAAAGCCTTTTGAATAACAATTTAACACTGGTTTATTAAGCGATGTTGCTTGGTTACACGTAGGAATTTGAATGAATATATTGGGAGGGAATTTCTGTATGCACCTATTTAGTTGTATGCGTTCGTTTCTTATGCATTGCGTCTGTATATACTGTTTACGTCGCGGTATATTCGGGGCTGGATGTGTTCGTGCCATACACCACACACTGTGTTCTGAAAGGAAGGGAGTGGGTCGAATGGGAGAAGGATTGGATAGTTAGAAGGGGTATTACTTTATGTTTCCACTTGCTCTTCGTTCGCACTGTGGGTCGCGAACATTCTCCCCCCGGGCTCAACTAAGATGCGTTGGACAAATTTGTTTCAATTGGAAGCGGTGCCAGTTTTGAAACAGGACGACGGTATAAACCTGTTGATGTTTGGACATCAACCACTCTGACGGTAGAATCAATTCCTGGATATACATTCACGATTTTTCCTAGTCTCCATGATTGTGGTGGTAAATTGTCTTCTTTTAGTAATACTACAACTCCCGGGGTTACATTCTTCGATGCCTTAGTCCACTTTTGTCGAGACTGTAACGTATTCAAATATTCTTTGGACCAACGTCGCCAAAAATGATCTCTCAATTGCTGTAGATGTTGCCATCGTGTTAAACGATTGATTGGTATTTCTTCTAGAATAGGTTCTGGAATGGCTGTTAGTGGACGCCCCACGAGGAAATGAGCGGGCGTGATCGCTTCTGGTTCTGTGGGATCAGTGGAATGAGCAAATAAAGGGCGGGAATTAAGGATCGCCTCAATCTGAGTCAGAACTGTGTAGTACTCTTCGAAAGTCAAGGATGCGCCACCGAGAATTTTCTTGAGATGTGTTTTGGTACTCTTTACACCGGCCTCCCATAACCCTCCAAAATTTGGGGCACGGGGTGGGATGAACTTCCATGTTATCTCTCGTGGTTGAAGGAAATCATTCAATTTATACCGCATCTGGTCTTCCTTGAACATGAGGTATAATTCGTGCAGTTCAGATTTAGCGCCGACAAAATTGGTTCCGTGATCGGAGTGCAGCTCTTCAATGAGACCACGTCGCGCGACAAAACGGTGCAGCGCTGCTATGAATGCAGCTGAGGATAAATCTGACACGAGCTCAAAATGAATAGCCTTGGTGGTCATGCAAATGAACAGAGATATATAAGCCTTTCTGATTACTGTTTTCCGTATTCCTTGACGTATGAAAACTGGACCAGCAAAATCCAAACCTGTTTTGGCGAAAGGAGCGGCAGGAACAACTCGGGCTTCGGGTAAGTTACCCATAGTTGGCTGTACCAGTTGTGGATTCGCTCGAAAGCAAACAACACATGATCTTATTACCTTTCTTACGGTGTTTCGAGCATTGAGGAGCCAGAATCTTTGACGAATTATGGAAATCAAGCCCGATGGACCAACATGCAAATTTTCTTCGTGTAGAGCTCGTATGAGAGACTCCGTAATGGTGTTTTTGTCAGGTAGCACAAGCTGGTGTTTAGCCTCGTATGGCAACAAAGAATTTTGTAATCTACCTCCAACTCTCAAAAGATCATTATTTAGGATAGGACTAAGACCAATAAGCCTTCGGGTAGGTTCTCCAGATCTCAAAGCATTAATTTCATTGATTAGATACGTGTGTTGTATATATCTTACAATAACTTGCATCGAATGTTTCAACTCAGGAATTGTAAGAAATTGGCAATGGATTCGTTCGGATCTGGGTGACTTCGAGTTGTGAAAAAATCTCATAACGTAACCAACAATTCTTTGTAATTTTCTGAAGGAGCTTATATCAGTCATGATCTGGAGGATATCTGGGCAAACAAGTGCTGTGGATACCAGGGCAAACTTCCATTCTGGTAGTTTATCATCTGGGAAGCGATCGGGTTCTTCAATGTGGTACTCGTGATTCTGAAGAAAAGGCGGTCCATTCCACCACAATTGATTGTTGGCTAATGTTGAGGGCAACTGTCCACGCGATACCACATCTGCGGGATTATGTTCTGTTCGGATGAACTTCCATTGCGCGTTTTGTGTCTGGTTGGTAATCTCCATGATGCGGTTCCGAACAAATAAATTCAACTGATTCGGTGGTTTTTTCAGCCAAGCAAGGACGATTTGACTGTCTGAATAATATGTAATCTGATTAAACTCCATTTTGAGAGCGGGGATAACCTTAGAAGACAGCCGAGAAAGCAAAAGTACCGCACAAAGTTCCATTCTTGGTATTGTAAGACCCTTAAGTGGAGCTATCTTCGATTTGCTACATAGCAGAGAAACCTTTACACTTTCAATGGACACTGCCCGAATGTAGATACATGCGCCGTATGCAAGATTGGATGCATCCGCAAAACCATGAATTTCATAGATATTTCCTGCAAGTACGCCCACATATCGAGGAATTTTTATTTGATGCAATTGATGCAGAGATTCACGGAACTTATGCCAATCTTGAAGTAGTTTCCCATCTATCATGTCATCCCAATGCAAACGACTTAACCATATCTGCTGCATTATAACCTTGGCTATCATAATTATCGGCGACAACAGGCCGAGGGGGTCAAACAGCTTTGCTATTTCAGAAAGCACACGTCTTTTTGTAGGTGGATCAACTAAGGAACAAACGGACTTGGCGAGGAACATAAATACATCGTTCTTTGGATCCCATAGTAATCCTAGCGTTTTAATTGACTGGTTGATATCTGCGTCTTTAAATGTAAGATATTTCTCTCTTTCTTCATCCGGTATTGATTGTATTATAGCTTCTTCGTTAGCACACCATTTATGAATCGGGAATCCTCCACAGTTCAATAGTTTGGTCAATTCTGTACGGTACTGAATAGCATCCTCGATAGTATCAGCACCAAAAAGAGCATCATCCACGTAAAAATGTTCATTCACAATTCTCGCAGCGGTGGGAAAACGTTCTAATTCGTCTGATGCTAACTGATGGAGTGTTCGGATGGCGAGAAATGGAGCACTAGAGGTCCCATAAGTAACGGTTGTCAATTCAAGAACCTCTAATGGATCTGATGGCTCTTTCCTCCAAAAGATTCTTTGTAACGACGTTTGATTACTGTCAACACTTATTTGCCGATACATCTTTGAAATATCTGCAGTACAGGCGTAACGATGCCTACGGAATCTCAAAAGGATCGAGAAAAGATCATCTTGGATGATCGGACCTGTCATCAAGATCTCATTGAGTGAAAGACCTGAATATTTGGCTGAAGCATCGAATACTACTCTAAGTTTAGTAGACGAGCTCGTCGGTTTGAGCACTGCATGATGTGGAAGATAGTACGTTAGCGTTTCTGGAGTATCTCCAAACTCAGATATTTGCTTACAATGGCCGAGAGCTTTGTATTCATCAATGAATTGGACATATTGTTGTTTCATCTCTGGATTTTTCTTAAATCTTTGTTCAAGCATGAGAAATCGACGAAGAGCAAGGGAGCGATTATTGTTCAACTTAGATACTGAATCCTTCAGAGGCAACTGTACGATGTAACGGCCTTCAGTGTTACGCCGCGTAGTGGAACAATAAATTTCTTCGCATTCTTTCTCTTCATTTGTCAGTGCTGGAGGTGATTCAACAGCTTCTAAGGACCAAAACCTTTCCAAAGATTTGGAAAGTGGTTCCGAAGACACTACACAATATTGATGTATGCTCTGAGATTGATTGACCTCATCAATAGAACCAGCAACAATCCAGCCCAAGCGAGTCTCTTGAAGAATAGGAAGTTCATCAGATAATTGCAACTGACCTGGCATCAAAAGTTTGAAAAACAAATTGATTCCGATCAAGAGGTCTACCTCACCGGGAGTGTGAAATGTTGGATCAGCAAGAGGCAATCCGGAAGGCATGGGCCAAACTCGTGTATCGAATTTACGAGAAGGTATCACACCCGTTATTTTATTTGTTACAAGACAATCCAAATGAGCTAGGAAGTTGCTGTGCATAGATCGTATTTCAATTTTAACCATTTCTTTCAGAGTGGATCTTCTGTCGTTGGCTCCAATAATCTCAATATTAGCAGGAATGCGTGGGATGTTCAGTGTGTCGATGAGTCTAGATGATACTAAATTAGCTTGAGATCCACAATCTAAGAACGCACGGCACGAATAGAATTTACCATTGCTGTCTAAAACACTAACGACAGCTGTCATTAACAGACTATTTCCAAGGCGTGGAGTATCGCTTACTGAGCAAGTGGTAGTAGCAAGTTGGGACAAAGCATCAGAGGAAGAGGGATTGGGATTGTCAGTAGATGCAACTGACATGACATTTGGAAATCTATCAAGGTGTAACAGTGTGTGGTGCTTACCTTGACACCGTTGGCAGGTTCGGGTTGAGTTGCAGCTGCTGGTTTGATGTCCTTTGCGCAGGCAGTTATAACACAATCTCAGTTCTCTTACTTTGGATTGACGTTGCGGGACGGACATCGCACGGAGAACCTCACACCTGAAGTTATGGTGTGCACCAGCACACAGTTCGCAGGTAGCGTCCTTGTTCGCAGTGATGGTAGCTGTACTTTTAATCAAGCTGATGGGCTTCTTTACTGGATCGGTTGCTCTCGCTGGACAGCTATACGGTGCACTTTCGCAGCGTTCGAGGATGGCACAACGTTTCTTCAAAAAATTAATTGTATCTTCGTAGGACGGAATTGCTTTGTGTGGAACAGATGCTTCCCACATCTTTCTTGTTTCTTTATCTAAAGCTGCAGTCATGAGATTTACCACAAAGCGTTCAGAAACTCCAACTAACTCTTCCTTCAGCACCGCTAATCCATCGACATGTCGAGTTACTTCATCGATGAGCTCTCGCAGTTCCGTTGGGTTCTCACTACACATCTGCTGGAGGTTCAGCAATCCTTGAATATGAGTATCCACGATTACTCGTTTATTCTCAAACCTTTCCTCCAATATTTCCCATGCATGGGAATAATTGTTGTCATTCAAAGTTCGAGCGTCAATTATGCCGGCAGCAGCTCCTACCAACGATCGCTCCAGATGATAGAGCTTGATGCAATCGGAATCGGTGGAAGCTCGCATGACGTCACAAAACATTGCCTTAAATCGTGGCCAATGTTCGGGTTTACCATCGAAGGTTGGAATGGGAGCCTTCAATGGTTGCTGCTGGACGATAATGCGAGGGTTATCAATTGGTGGCAATTCAACACGTTGAGCATTGGACACTGGGGTTGAACACATCGATTGTACCATTCTCTCTACGAGGATGCACGTCTCGTTATATTGTTCCTCAAAAGTGAGGTACCATTGATCGTGATCTTCAATTTTTTCCACCGGAGACATAGCAACAATTTGATGATGAAGGCCCACACATTCTTGGAAATGTCCTTCCAAATTTCGCGAATACACTTTTAACTGTGCGGCGTCATACTCAATCACACTCGCACCAGCGGCTGCCTCGACAACGTTACGAATGCGTGTGATTTTTGCTTTCGCTTGGCCACGCAAATGAGTCAGCATTTTCAAATCCGCCATCCTTTCTTTAGGATTTATTTTCACTGGTGTGTGCTGCATTGGCATAAGTTACTTAAGAAACACTTTGATTTTTCACACCCAATCGTCACACAAACGTTCAAACAAGCTCGTAAAGTTTGCACACTTTATTTATATTCTCGTAACACGTTCGGACACGTTAAAGCGATACGCTCCCATGCGCGACTTTGTTCGATCACACTTTTTCATTTGTTTCACACGGTCACTATGAGCAAAACCAGTCAATGTCTTTTTTCACAAATGGAAAATCCCACAAGTTGCCAACTGCAACTGAAAAAACCGGTTGTTATCCGGTTCGAAGGACCAAAAAATGGTGGATCACACCATTGAGGGATGCCGGATCCTTCGCCTGAAGGAAATTTCGATAGCGATAGCTCAGGAATTACACTCTGTAAAAAAACTGGTTGGAACACGTTAACGGTAGAATAAAAGCCTTTTGAATAACAATTTAACACTGGTTTATTAAGCGATGTTGCTTGGTTACACGTAGGAATTTGAATGAATATATTGGGAGGGAATTTCTGTATGCACCTATTTAGTTGTATGCGTTCGTTTCTTATGCATTGCGTCTGTATATACTGTTTACGTCGCGGTATATTCGGGGCTGGATGTGTTCGTGCCATACACCACACACTGTGTTCTGAAAGGAAGGGAGTGGGTCGAATGGGAGAAGGATTGGATAGTTAGAAGGGGTATTACTTTATGTTTCCACTTGCTCTTCGTTCGCACTGTGGGTCGCGAACAGTCAGTTGTTCTGAGTTTATTGATGGTTGTGGACTTTCGCAATCATTCAATTTTCACCAATTCTTAAATTGCCTCCAGATTGAAAGTACAGTAATTTACATTTATTTCAACATTTAGCTAATTGGACAGACATGTAATGCAACATATTTGGTTGGACATTTTTGTAAACATAAAAATCGGGATCCAAATTATGATCCCACATTGAAAGTCGACACTGTACCACTGTCATCGCAGATGTTCAATTACAGGTTAAAATCGCTTCCAATGCGACACTGAGTGGTGCTTCGGCACGTCGCATTAAGTGTAATTTACTGTACAACAGGTCACAATCTGGATGGGAAGTAATTTTCTAACTGTGAAAGCTGTGGCGAGTGGCAAACGCAATCGCTAAACAGGAAGGTTTAGCCGAACAAGATGGGGATATCGAGTGATAACAAAACAATAAACTCTTTAGATTAAAGATGATTTTGTGGTCCTGAAAAGGACCCTTTTTAGGGTTTGCTTCCGGATCAGCAGTCGGAAAACGCTCTTTACTTGGAGCAGGTATACTTCGTCACCGCTTTGGTACCTTCGGAAACCGCATGCAAGTTCACCGGGCAGCAACAGACTGATTGCGATCTGAATTTCGCAGTGGATCAGACGCGAAGCTTCTGCTACGATACGCTCAAAGATGCATTGACGCTCATCGTCTTTGATGAGAAACCGGTGTCGGAATGATCCTTATTCAGCACCTTATGATGTAGATAGCATATGATTCCTTCTCCTTCTTCTTGTCGGTTTCCGAAATATTCTTCTGCGCCGTGCCGAACTTTTTGGCGGCTTTCCCACTATTCCACTAGTCTTCGGTGCCTTCGTGTTTGTTAGAAACAACTGCATGTGAATGCAACGAGCGAACAAATCGTAATGAATATATTTTTTTGCCATCGCTGCCTTTTTAAGGCTCATTCGTTCGTCTCGTTGGACTCGCCCCTTTGGCTGAGTCTGCCGATTTGTCTCTATCCTGTGAGTGTGTACCGCTAGAGTACAAAACGCGCGGACCCCAAAAAAAATCTCATTTTTTTTCAAGCCAGTGTGGTTGTATGGCATCGTTTAACATCGCATCGCATCACATCATAAAAACAAAACACAACACCAAAGTTTCTTTTCAGAACCACCAACATGTTCATAAAGAGTAAACAGTAAACTAATTCATTTTTCAGGTAGATAGGTAGGTATTCACGTAGGAGAACAAAATAAAACAATATATTTAAAATATATATTTAACAAAAGCTGTCCCCTTTGTATAGTCCTACGTCACTCCGGTTATGTCCCCGACATTACCCACCCGTCTTTTTTGGTTCTCATAAACTGCCATTAATCTTAATTGAAGATTGAAGAACCTTCGCTACTTCAAAAATATGTGTGGATGAACCAACAACTTTGTTGTGAGTGGTTTCAAAATTAGTTTTTCCGAAAATGCGTTAGTCTCTAATGAAAAAAAAAATGGATGGGTTATATCTATAATATAACCGCAAGGTTGACGTGGGACTAACTTATCGTACCAATCATTTTTTGTATTGATTAATTTTTTGATTGAATGAAACAATTTTCGAATTCAATTGAATTCAATATATTTGCTTTATGATTAAAAAGATTGTATAATTCCATATAAGATCAATTCATGCATTGTGATAGATTATGTTACAAGTAAATTTAATGACAGTCCTTTTACATTTGGTATGATGCCTAAGACAAAATATGTGAACGGAAGAATTATCAAACGATTATTTCATTTTACGTTTCCTTCTGAAGTTTGCATCTCTCAAGTGTACGTACTTCTCGAACCGCATATTTGCTTGATTTGGTGAACTTCAGGCACTCAATTACGATTTTGACATATACGTCGAACGCATATTGTTTAATCAATAGGCGTCATCGCAGTAATTGGTTATCAACATCTTGCCCAATCATCAAATGGTATGCGTAGGAATTCAGTGAGCAAAAGATATGAAGGCATATCATTCAATGCAATCTTGAATAACCGAGCCAAAGCGTGGTGTTCGTACCCGCTTTTGCAATCTGTATTTAGAAAACACTTTTCGGAGTGCAAAAAAACATGCAAGTGCAGAAGTACCCCCCCGGAAGACTGGTTGAGGAAACATATTCTAGTTTGCACAAGGGCAAGCGAGCACAAAAGTACTCGCAGTTTGCATTTATTTGCAGAGCCGATTTCCCCAAACATCTTGGTTTCGAAGTCTGTGTGAGGCAAACACATTTCAGTCGGAACAAAAATGTGACTTGCACGTATTCGCAATGTCAATTTCCTCAGACACCTTGGTTCTAAAGTCTGTGTTGGGGAAACACATTTCGTCAGAACAAAAATACCCCCGACTTTTATACATTTGCAATGCCGATTTCCCCACGCTCCACGGATTTGAAGTCTGTGTTAGAGAACACATTTCGGTGAGAACAAAAGTCCCCATACTTTCATGTATCTGCAATGCCGATTTCCCCAAGGCTGCTTGGTTTTGATGGCTGTGTTAGGGAAACCGTAGATCGAGCCAATCAAAATGAGGCAGTTAGGGCGTTTAGATAACGCTTAACATTTTACAGTTATTCAATTGTTTATCTAATGAACAATAACATTTTATTAACTGCGATAGAAGCGTAGAAGCATTCCCTATCAATTGATGCAAACATCTTCTCGATCCAGCAAGAAATGTTCGAATTATAAGCATTCGGAATCTTTCATTTTTTCCTGCATGTTCTGTGTTTAGGTTTTCATTTTACCCCCCATATACTCCGGTTAGACGTAGTCCCACGTCAAAAAAAAATCAATCCAAAGCACAATGTAATAATGGATAAGCACTGTGTACCGTAGGTATTAAGATTATGGTGGGGATGACTTTTTTTTAATGATTGGTTGATAAATTTGTTTTTCTTACCGCCGAATGCAACCTTTTGGGTCAACCAATGGATCAGGAAAGAAGAAACGAATTATAAATGTCGATTATGCACAAGACACAGTCTTGATTCTCTCCGATTACCAGTTTTCATCGATGGGATGGGATCGCGTAATGTAAATGCTTATTGTACAATTAACATCAACCGAGAAAGATCTCTAGGTCGTATTTGAAATGTACGAGTAGCTTTTTAAGGAGCTGACCATCAAAAACCAAGAGAAGTTGAAGAAGTATAATTGGCTGACATCTATTAGTATACATAATTTGTAAATGGCAAGAATTAAAAAAAACAAATTGGCGCTTAAAAACCAAAGAAATACGCCAACCGTTAAATCAATCGAATTCCTCAAGTTCTATTCTCATAAATGAGGCTAACGAGGCCGATGTTAACGAAAATATGTATCGATTTCATTTATTGATGACTGATTGGCGTTTTCTAAAGCGACCCTATACCATCATGCTCCAAAACTATACTGAATGAATGTTAGTAAAAAATCGATACAAGCCTATATGCTCCATTGAACATTATCCACCCATTTTAATCACGATGATGCTCTTCGCATTTAAACAGCAACAGAGGCCACAATGTTAGTCTGCAGCGCAGAACAGAAGCTGTACAGCATAAAAGACGAGATGAAAGTAATCAACATTTGAACCGGTAAATTGCAACGAAATAAGCTCAGGACACAACGGAAAATGTCGCCAATCCTTGAGTTAGAGGAAAGTAACGAGCAGTGGACTTTTTTTTGTGTTTTCTCTGTAAACCTGTAGAGTAGTTAGTCTTGCTTTTTATGTATATTTTTGCAATGCATAGCGGGAGTGTCTTCATGAGCTTAATGGCTATAACGAAGAAAAATTGAGCCACAGTATTGTCGGCCAGGGCCGAATTGTCGCACAAACACGAACACTTTTACCAGATGGACGGAAGCAAAGTCTGAAGCCATGCCTGGAACCAATCCATATTCAACGCGCTTATTTGTAGAACTTTGAAAAAGAGCGATAAAAAGCGAGATTGTTATTTGCATAAAACAGTTTGGAGGAATATGTTTCCTCTGGCGGCGCGTTACGGCTGCTCCGCCGATGGTGGTAACATTTTTGTAATTGTATTGTTATTTTCGTGTCATCGTCAACTGAAGCTGACGATGGGTTTAATTATTCGGAAATATTCGGGATTGTACAGTCCTGTGTGTTTCATGTTGCTTAAATCGCAAATATCGACAACCAAAATCAGTATATCATAATTCACATTATTTTTGTTGCCAAAGGAATAAATGTATAGCAGATCGCGAAACTTTTAACTGGGCGAAAATAATTATAACAACCTTCGAAGAATGGCTATAAATCAATGAAAATTTGTTATGTCTCTGTGTGCAGAGCTGAGCGCGAGAAAGAAAAAAAAATCTCACACTGCTTTACTGCTGAAAATATTTTTCAGCACTAATGAATGTTGAATGATTATCGGGGATCTTAGACATGCGCGAGATTAAATGGTACCATACATAAAGGTTTTTCTTACGCGGGGGATACGTACCTCGTAAAAAAAACCGCGTAAACAAACCGCGTTAATTGGAAAATCCGCGTAAAAAACCGCGTTAATTCGAAAATCCGCGAAAAAAAAACATATCACCTAATGATAGATATCAAATGCGACTATCCTTATGTATAACGGAAGTCAAAAGTTAAGTGTTGCTCGCTTCCGAAAACCCGTAGTTTTTTCCTGCAATTTCGTTGGTTACTGGTAGCTATAGTTCGGTTTTCCTCACGAATGAGGTCATCTGCTGTTGCTAGATCCCCTAGTAATTTGTACACTCAACTGCCGATGCACGTGCAGTACCACTGTTGGACCGTCCAGAGCTAAGTAGACAGGGAAAGACAACCACAAATCGTTGCCCGTAAAAACCCCGTCCCGTTGTACCGCCCGGCGAGCACCCCGTTACTCAACACCTAAAATCTGCGTAAGAATCGTGATAAGTTGCGGCACTAAGTGCTAAGCTCCGTTACAAGCACTAATTACCCTGATATGCTCTGAGGGAACATGAGAGAAAAATGCGACCTGAGGGAGAGATGTTATATTGTACTGGTCTTTTTTTAGGCGGGTACCGCGTAAAAAAACCGCGTTAATTGGAAATCCGCGTAGAAAAACCACATTAATTGGAAAATCCGAGTAAAAAACCCCCGTTAATTGAAAAATCCGCGTAAAAAAAACCGCGCAAAAAAAAACCGCGTAAAAAAAACCTGGGAGTAGTTTACAAGTGTCATCAATGGCGTAGCGTGACCGGGTGACTCCCGGGGTGGGTGGCTCCGCTCAAATCTTGTTGTCTAGTCTTTATTTTTGTTCTCTAATAAAAAATCAAATTTACCGATCTAAAAAAATCACATTCAACATGTTGGGCCCCGTGTCGGTCCCTAGGGACTGACGGTTACAAAATAAGGAAATAAAAAAACAAATTATTTGTTTTACGATATGTGACTACTTTCTAGACGATTTTCTGACCATTTACTTTTGATACTACACCGATACAAGCAAAACCTCTGTGTGCACTGCCGTAACGCTTGCGTGACTATTTCTGGCTCCGTATTCATAGTTGTTTTTCAACTGGAGTTTGATGGAGTTTGTAGCTTCGGTAAAGTATTGTTTTTGGGATCAGACCAAAGCGCTCATCTCACCATAATCACCAACAACAACTTCAACACGAACGTAACCAATTTGAATACCCGTAAGTATGACTGGTTTTAATTTTTACTTATGATATGAATTTTGATCTCTTAATTTAATTTCGGAATAAAAAACTCATCCATCTCAACAGTCATGATTGCCCACGAAGTTAGGTGTGTCTGCTAGAGGGAACGAAAGGGACAAAAATAATTGAGCCGACTGCGATTCCGATGAAGAAATTTGTAGCTGACGGGAGTTTACTGATGACGGTATAATCGCTGCGAATAGTATACATCAACAGTGCACAATTGTATGAATTTATTATAAATAAATATTTGTAAACAACGCAATTTTTTGTTTTTTTTTTGCTTAACATTAAACTTTTTGAAAACACACAGCCATAGAAACGGTTGAGCAGTACTGCAATCGGTCGACGCGGTGCCAGATTGGCACAGGTTTGGCTCGAAATTGGTTGTCGAATACGAAGGGTAGGTCGACAAAATCGTTGCAAAATGGCACGATATCGGTATCGTTGTCGACACCGTTTGTTGGGACCAATTCGACACAACAATGTAGAGTGGCTATCATCTGAGACTTTCTTACGCGACATTTCTCTCGTAGTGCCATCTTTGTGCAATTACCGTAATCTGCGTTTCGTACCCGTGGCCGAGTGGTTAGCGTCTCACATTATCATGCCGGGTGTTCGATTCCCGTTCTGGCCGGGGGATTTTTCGTCAAAGAAATTTCCTTCGACTTGCACTGTGGTCATGCGTATTCAAGAGCTTGCCCCTCGGAATACATTCAAGGCGTGTTATTTGGCTTAAGAAATCTCGACCAAGTATTAATAAATGACGCTAGTTAATGCATACGTTGAGACGGCAAAAGTTCCACAAGGGAACGTTAACACCATTCAAGAAGAAGAAGCGTTTCGTACCACAATTTCATACGCTCCGATTACATTGTTTATCGCCTTTAGTTATTCTTTTTGCGTACACTAAAGCTCCATCATGGATAAGAGCTGCTATGAATGCACCGAACCAATCAAAAACCTGAATTTAATAAAATGCTATCTGTGCGATTCCGTTGCTCATATAAAATGCTTCGGTTGGATTCGTTCAAATCTCGATTTCGTCAACGGACAATCGAATTTATAATGGTTCTGCGCTGAATGCCGAAAATCTGTCGATCAAATGAAAAATCATGCTTCGCAAAATTTAAGCAATGCTGTAGTCTCTTCAGTATCTGATGTAATCAGTTGCTGCATGAATGGTATAAAAGATAAACTTCCGCAAACCAATGCATTCATGAAATCTGTTTCCGAGAAATTTTTGTCCATTGCGACGCCTGCTATCTCATCAAATCAACGTTCAAATAAACGTCCAAGAGTACGTTCACCGGATACTACACCGATACAAGCAAAATCCAATAAAAATCTGTTTGGTGGTACCCGTTCAGCTGATGAAGTTTCTGTTGCCGTTGAAACTGTACCTAAACCAGTTGAAAAATCTTGGTTATACCTCTCACGTATTGTCCCACACGTTACCGAAGCAGAGGTTGCTACTCTTGTGGTGACATGTCTGCCTGGTGCTCAGCCCGTTGTTAAAAAATTAATTTAAAAAGACGTTGATCTGAAGTCGCTTGCCTTTGTGTCATTCAAAGTCGGTCTGGATTTGAATATGAAGGAACTTTCACTGGACCCATCTATCTGGCCACAAGGAATTTATTTTCGAGCATTTAAAGAGCGAGGAACTGGCTTCCGGGATTATTGGCTTCCCAGTGCAACTGTACTTCCACGAATCGACCTATCAACGCCTATTCTATCATCACGTCAGCCAGCTCTGATTTGAATGATCATCCATCGGTGGACTCTGGGGGCCACCGGGCCCCCAATCCAGTTATGTTGTTGCCTTCTATGAATTTGCAAAAAGATCATTATGTCTCTTTCAGCCATAGCTCATCATTCAGTGACGTCACTGGACGTCTTCCTCAGTCGAGCGTTCCTGCTCCTGAGCCTACGCTTTTCTATTACCAGATCACTCGAGGTCTTCGCAGTAAAATTTCGGAATTCAGACTGGCGATATCGGAATTACCGTACGATTGTATCGCTCTCTGATCGCAGTCCAGCTAATAGTAATAAGTCATCTGGCGGTGGCGTGCTCATAGCAGTTCGATGTTGTTTTTCTTCTGCTTTATTATTCAATGCTACTGATGAGTCACTTGAGCAACTATGGAATGGAACCTCGAAGTTGGCGATTGGAGTTATTTATGTTCCACCCTACTTAAACAACGAAACTGAAGTGATCGAACGTCATATATCGTCAACTATAAAAGCGAACGAGATTCTCAACCCTGATGATGATCTGTTACTGTTTGGTGATTACAATCGCGCTGGTCTATCTTGGAAATTGAACGCAAACTACAGATATTTAGTGGTCGATACTCCGCATTCTCATGTTAACGCTGGCAGTTCCTGTCTTCTAGATGGCGTTGCTTTAAACGGTCTCCACCAAATCAATTCAGTGCTTAATCACAATGGTCGGCTCTTGGATCTTATCTTCGTCAATTATAGCTTGCTCGGTCACAACGGCACTTGATGTGCTGTGCAATATTGACTCTCATCATCCCCCCGTCATGGTTAGATATGACAAACCTATCGGTGCTTTATTTAACGACCAATTTGATCCCAATGCGTTTGACTTTCGGCGAGGCGATTACGATGCAATTAATAATGAACTTTACAACGCTGATTGGACATTTTTGACGAACTGTTCTAATGCTGATGATGTAGTTGATAACTTCACCGTTCTGATTCAAGAATTAATCTTACATGTCCCTCGGGTTCGTCCACGCCGTAAACCTGTATGGGGAAATCAGGAGCTTAGCCGTCTAAAACGCCGCAAAAATGCTTGCCTTCGCGCTTATCACTCAATCAGAAGTGCTTACAATTGTCACCTTTTCAAATTGGCTAGTCGGGAATATAAAACCCTCAACAAAGTGTTATACTTTAACTATGTGCGTAACACAGAACGTAATCTTCGAGGCAACATTTTTGACGATTTGTTAATAATAAACGCAAGGAAGAGTGGCTTGCCGGCGACTATGTTCCTAAGGCTGATGTAACATTAGGCGGATTCGCCGCCGCGGATTCCGCGAGTAAAACCGCAGCGGAGGATCTACAGTGTATTGTGAATGAGCCATGTCACACAGAGCGGGGCGGTTTTGGAAGCGAATTCATATCGACAAAAAAACTGTCGCGATATCCGCGGCGGCGAATCCGCCTAATGTGACATCAGCCTAAATGATGAACTGGCGTCTTCCACCAGTAGTAAATGTGCTCTGTTTGCGAAATACTTTTTGAGTGTATTCAGCATGGAATCAATACCATCTGATAATGCTTTGCGTTACGTTGTTAGCGACGGATTTTCAGTTGGAACTCCTTCCGTTGCTGCAGAGGATGTTGCTTGTGCGGTTTCCAAAATGAAACAATCTTATTGTCCTGGGCCTGATGGTATTCCTGCTGCTTTATTAAAAAAATCAAGTATCCTGAAAATTGGAAATCATCATTTATGCTCCCTGTGTTTAAAAAAAGGTGATAAGCATAGTGTTGAGAACTATCGTGGAATCACTTCCCTGTGCGCTTGCTCTAAGGTGCTTGAGGCCATTGTTTATGAACATTTACTGTTTCGGGTGAAAAGCTGCATTTCTACTGCACAACATGGGTTTTACCTTGGTCGATCAGTCTCAACAAATTTATTGGAATATACATCGCTATGCTTGCGTACTATGGAACTGGGTAATCAGGATCGACACTATTTATACTGATCTGAAAGCGACATTTGATCGTGTTGATCATGGAATCTTGCTTGCCAAAGGTCTAGGAATATCATCTAGTTTGCTTTCGTGGCTAAGCACATATCTACGCAATCGCAAAATTTCCGTGAGAGTGGGTTCCTCTCGATCGAGGTGGTTCCAGAATGGTTCCGGAGTACCGCAAGGTAGCATTCGTAGAATTTGCCGCATGCTGCATGATAATTTGCCACCGTATGAAGATCTTTGTCAACTAGTTGGCATAGCTCCTCTCGAGCAGTGACGCAAGGATATTACCGTAAAGACTGCCCATAAAATCCTATCGGGGTACTTCGATTGCCCTGCTGTTCTGTCGCGACTTCAGTTGCACTGCCCTGTTCGGCCTCGACGGAACCAACATCTACTACGGGTTGATGCACATCGCACTAATTATGGTCTTCAAGAACCTATTCGTCAGATGGCGTTAGAACATAATCGTCGTGGAAACTCATTGTCCTTTTAGAATATTTTGTGTGCAACTGTGAAATGTATGCGTAGTATAGTATTGTCATCATTGTTATCCATCTTTGTTATTCGCCTAGTTTTTATGTTATTTTATTTTGTATACCATTGTGAAAAGATATTGGGTTTTTATGCCGCTTTGAATTCAAATTTAACGTTTGCTCAAGGTAGCTTTTACCAATCTAAGTTCAAGTTTATTTTACCATTAAGACTTATTGTCGGATGGTGTTGAATAATAAATAAATAAATAAATTTAATACAATAAATATCTTTTGGAGCGGGACCGACGCTGATATTGTACAAATGCTCTTGATGCGGAATGGAAAGCGTAGCAAGAAAAATCCGGGGCTCAACGTGTTAAGGATATAATGATAAATGTTGATTTTATTAGCGTTTGTATTTCAATTTACAAAACAAACATTCATTATTGGGGGTTGAAAATCAATCCTTGCCTTTCTTTAAGATTTTTTCATGTGAATGTTGTTCCGGTAATCCATATGTGAAGTCCAGTTTCGAGTTACTTATTGAAGCATCGAGGTATCTTAACGAGAACACGTGTGATGTTTTCTTGAAGTGCCTGAATTAATGCTGATTTAAAGGCTTAAAAAAAAGATTTGGCATACTCTCACAAATACAGTCCATGGGCGTCAAATCGCACGATCTTGGTGGCCAATTCACTGGTTTAAAACGAGAGGTGAATTGCTCACCAAATTCATTGTGGAATAGGTCCATTATTTCGTGTGCTGGTAGCATGTAGCACCGTCACATGTCGATCCGATTTAGCTCGTGTGTTCTTTCACTAGGTGCCACAGAAACGCAAACCGTTGTAACAGTTGTGTAAAATTTTGAAGCGTTTCTTAGCAGCCCCATTTCACGATAAACTGTAACACCTCCAATGCAGTCTATTAATTAGCACCGCCCAAGATAATTCCTGCGGCCTTCAAATGTCCATGGCCGAAACTTCGGCGCAGAAATTTGTCATTTTGGAAATTAACGTTTTCAGTTAGTGGTCAGATACTGTGAACATGAACCTTGCTTGAATTGATTAAAAATTTCGGCTGTTTCTTTTGACGATTTTTATCTCTCTTGTATCTCCCAATGAAAACTTTTCCATGCCTTTCTGCAATAAGAAAAAATAGTCTGGTCACAACCCTACTCAGAGGCAATCCTATAGTTTGTAAATAGTTCTGCGCTAGATCTACTTCACGTAGTACATCGCACCAGAAGTAGGGGTAGTGGGGGCAAATTGGTCATGGGGGGCAAAGTGGTCACCTGCTTGTTTGATAGTATAACTATTGACTATAGATGCCATAAACATAGTCACGTTATGTTTGAAGAATTTAATGACTTTTGAGTCACCCTGTACTTCAGTAGAGCTGTCGGATATCAAAATATAAATATAAACAGAAATTGCTCTCTCGATAACCATTCGGCCGTAGTTCTGTGCGCACGGTATCTAAGGAATTTCTCGTGCAATTTAGTTTATTCAAACTGATATATTGGACAAATCATCAGTTTGGACGACTGTTAAAATATTCTGGGAGAGGTGAACAGATATTTTGTTTAACCTCAGCGATTAATTAGCATAGAAATTACTTTGATGTTTGGGGGCAAAGGGGTCAATGATGAATAACAACTTACAATGTTCTGTTTACTAAAGTTGATATACCGCGTCGCATGGAAATGGGCATATTCCTTAGAGTGACCACTATGCCCCCACTTTCCCTACATATAACCAGGGCCAGGAAAATCTTCGAAGGTGAAAAATGAAGACCGACTCTTTTCTCAGTAGCTTCGCTTCGACTAGAACTGCTTCGGCAGTCGCCCCCAACAAAAAGTGACTTGACTGGAAAATGAATTGACTAGCGTTGACTAGCGAGGACGACTGGTCTAGTAAGTGGTTATATCAGTATTTCTCAACCAGGAATTTTGGTGGAGGCTCATGCATGGTTTGGACGGGATTCTGTGGAACCGGAATGCTCAAGATAGCTTTCACATCATTCAAGGATTAAATACATGTTCTGGAATCGTCTCTCCTACCGTTTTTGCGTGGATATCGTCACAAGAAATTAACATTCCAGCAAAACAATGCTGCTATTCATATCAGCAAGGAAACTTGGACAATGGATTAAGGACCAAAAACTTAATTATTTGGACTGGCCGACTCGCTCTCCAGACTTGAATCCTGTTGAAAACCTTAGGGGGTCCTTGTACGCAAAATCTACACTGAGGGAAAACAGTACACTACGACTGAAGAGCTCAAGGTCGCAATTTCGGAAACATGGAAAAATACCGAAAAATTTGATAAATAGTATTCCAACATAAATTTTCCAGGTTATTAACAGAAATTGCAAGGTTGCCATTTATTGACATGTAAATCAGCCGTTCATTCGAAATTTTTCATTGATAATACTTATGAATTTTGAAATGGTCTTATAGAAACTGGACAGCTGAAATTATGATATTTAAGCACAATAAATAAACAAACAACTCTTTTGAACGAAATTGTCGTTAAATATACTTTATTCTAATCATTCAACAATGTTTGAATGTATCTTGCTCAAATTCTTACTGCCTGTGTTTCATCAAAATAAAATCAGGGTGGTCTTATAGAAGTTGGACAGAGTATAGTTCGCTTAAATTGATTTGACAATAATTTTTCTATCACACTTGTGTGGCTCAGGAGCACATGTTATGAGTTGTAACTGCAAAACGAGTAAATAGCTTCATTAACTCTCATCTAAAGCGTGTTGTCGAAGAGTGGTCTACAAACCCTTGAACATGGCTTTTTTTGTTTTGCTTTCTTAACAAAACCTTAACAAGTGCTCCATTTGAACTCGGCATGGTTGGAGCGTTGTTGGAAAATGGAGAAGGCACTTCATGGAAACTGAACTGTCACTCTCCATTTGATAACGAATGTCTTCACTTGTATCAGCAACCTTTAACCCATTCAAAACGAAAAAATAAGAATAATTCTTTTACATGAACATTTCCATTGTGGAATTTTTCACTAAATAATACCATCACTCTATGAGCAAAGGCGAATGAACTTCCAAGTGTAAACCCTGTATGAAATGAACAAAAAAAAATCTCTAACGAGTGAATTTCATTTAAAATTTTAAAAGATTTTTTTCGAAACAATATATCTATTATGGTCGTGGGTGTCACCCCTTTGAGAGTGGAGGATTCTAGGAGAGGCGAACAGATATTTTGATCAATTTCAGCGATTATTTATTTCGCATATTTTGCATTTCGTTTTTTGGGGGCAAATTGGTCAGTGGAGGATTCCTATTGACAATGTTCTGTTTTCAAAAGCTGATATGCCTTATCACCTTCTGCTCCTAAAGGGGTCCCTTTTGTGGTTTTGACCCAGGAAAAATATGCCACCCCAACCAAAATCATGCCTCATTATGAAAAACGTTATGTGTTTCCTATTGCGTTTTTGTTCGTATGAGACAGGTGACCACTTTACCTCCTCACTAAAAAAATGTTCGATTTTTCAACGTTTTGTCTAATAATGGAAAATGTACTATTTCCAATTTCCATAATAAAAACCGCTTACTATCTTGAACTACAATTAGTTGGGCTACAATATTCTTCGAAGAACGGGAATTTTAGTGGTATGTGGACACAGGAAATGGGCATGTTCCTTAGGGTGACCACATTCCCCCCATTTCCCCTATTGAAATTGTTATGATAAAAAAATATTGATTACAAATTACTAACATAGCTAATAAGAAACATTGTCAAAATATTGTACTCCTGGTCAGTGTTGCCACACGTATAGATTTATCTGAAAAGGTGCAGATTTTTTCGTTATTTTTGGTATAGATACTGTACGGTACAGAGTACAGATTTTGGTAAAAAAATACACATTCTTTCCGCGTTTAAAATTTCTTACATTCGAACAGAGCAACATTATGGTACATGACGTCTTTTACGCTGCAGTATCGCTTGGAGCGATTTTTTAAAATTTTAATTCATGATAGTACGTAATCTAGATTTAAAAAACTATGTATAAGCATTATAAAACACACGAAGGACTGCAAATGTAAATTTAGTATTTGTAGTAAATAAATGAGATTTTTTTCATGCTAAATTTTTACAACGAATATTTTCGGTGGAATAAGTGTGCTCCCGTGGCCGAGTGGTTAGCGTCAAACCTAACAAGCCGGGGGTTCGGGTTCGATTCCCGTTCTGGTCGGGGAAACTTTTCTTCAAAGAAATTTCCTCTGACTTGCACTGTGTTCACGCGTATTCTAGAGCTTGCCACTCAGAATGCATTCAAGGCGTGTTATTTGGCATAGAAATCTCAACTAAGTACTAATGAAAAAAATGGAAGGGAATGTTTCCCATACATTTATTCTGTAAAAAGAAAGAAAGAAAGCAAGCAAGAAATAAATAAACAAAGAAAGGAAGAAGGAAGGAAATGAAGGATTAAGGAAGGGAAGGAAGATAGAAGGAAAGACAGAAAGAAAGAAAGAAAAAACTCAAAACTCAAACACAACATGCGAAAAACTGGACCAGTGAGATGAGTTTAGTGAGTAATTAATCTTTCGTTGTCGACCTGTGATCCGGCCTCTAGATCGTATTATTTGATAACTCAAGACTACTTTTTGCGAGAATATGTAGAGTCTCTCGTCTTTACGGATAAACCAACAACTATTGAGGTAGGGGGTCTTCGTAGCCACAGTGGTTGCGCGTTCGCTTAGTAAGCGATCGATCGTGAATTCAAAACTCAGGGCCTACAATGACCATCTTTGTGTTTTTACAGAATAACTACGCAACACTCATCAGCGATGGAGATCGATCCACGGTCGAATGGAGATCGATTCATCCATACAACTGCTCTGCTCTGCAAGAAACATCGGGCTTTTGTTCTATCAATAACACAACAATGATCATATCAACTGTCTCCATTGTCTGGTGGTCTAACTGAACAATGGAAGAACAGAAGAAATACTCTAACGCCTAAATGGATACTGTGTAATGTACCTTATGCAATGGTATATAAGGATTACTCTTACGCCTGAAATGGCGACTGTGTAATGTACTGTTTATAGATACGACAAAACATGTACATATACACGATTCACGGCTCTGTTACTGCTAAAATGCTAATGAGCCTAAATAAATAAACAAATGGGATCAAAAAAACTATTGAGGTAGAAAATATAACACGGGTCACTGGTATGGTAACAGCTGAAATGATCGATAATGTGATGTAGAATCGAACCAAAATCACTATTTTTCTGATAAAAATTTGGACAAATCATGTTTTGAATGAAAAAAAAACTATACTTCTCAATTGCGTATTTCAAGTTTCATTTTTTCTTGTGAAGTCTATTAGAAATTTGAAAACATTATCGAAAGATATTGGATACTCTTATTAAAAATATTCTCAATGAAATCTCAATGTTAGCGGAGGAACGATTTTGTACAGAATTGCGAGTTGTGTAAATTGACGGTTTCTACTAGAATATTTTGAAGGCATATTTGTATGTTTCCATTGGCAGATTTCTAATCAATATTATAAGCCTATAAGCATCAGTGCACGTCTTGCATATTTACTCTAAATTGTGGCGCGCTTAATTCTCAAATGTAATTTAATCGACACATACACACTCAACACAGCACCGCTTACGAATAATTTAAAATTTCGGAAATATTTCATTAGAGACGGCGAAAACAAGTACATAGCGTCCTTTGCTACGTGCTCGAATGCCAACAATATTCCGATCACACACATTCGTTGGTGACGAGTTTTGCGGTAAATTGTGTATTCGGGGAGCAGCATAAATTAGCCTTCCACACCACTCGCTTAAAGCCCAGTGAGACGGGTAAATTCGAAAGAGTCATTGTGTTACGAGACACTTGATTGAATTTCATGGCTTAAGCAAACGAAAGGACAATGCATTCAAGACTGCTTTCCCGCAGATGGTAAAATTTCCCAATGACTTTAAATTTCTGGTTGGTTATACTCGATGTAATCCGTGATGTGATTTCATAATGAGATATTCGATGCTAATCGCTGTTTCGGTTCGCAGTTTATTCCCATCCAACATCAAACCCGGGACATAAAGAACATATATTTTCGATTTAGCGTTATCCTCCGCGTAAACATATATTTCATTGTGCCTCTGGAATTATCCTAATCCCTTTAACTTCCGTTCCGCGCAATGTTTGCCATAAAAGTGTGAAGTGAGCGATGTCAATAATAGTTGAAATATGCAACATGTTCATAACCAGAGGTGACAATATGTATGTATATCGACACAAACCAAATAATTAATTAAACTATTTGTAGTCTCTCGTCGTCTAGTGATTAGTGATTCTTTTCAGATCGTGGAGCCATTGTGATAGCAAATAAACCCAATTCAATATGTGCAACTTCGCAATTCATAGTTATTATATATTATCGCCTATCACTAATATCGTCTTGTCTCATAGTGATATTTAAAAAAACAAATATTTTAAATAGATCTCATATCGTTTATCGCTGATATAGTCTTGTCGTGTCATTCATTTGCGGGATGATATATTTTTCAGATTTTTCTAACCAGGCTACGGCCATCGTTGCCTGTTTTTAACATAGGAATACTTTTTTCATTTCTATACTGGAGTATGACTTTAAAATTTCGAGAAAGAGTGCGTTTCGTTTGGGGTGTAAGATCTTGAGCGTAAATATCTCTTTGAAGGCTGAACGAAGTGATATGATAATCATTTCATTCGAAAGCTAAAATGTGTACAAGTAATATTCTTTACTTATTGACCCAAAAACCTGTTTCAATAAAAAAAATGAATTAAAAGCAAACTAATGGAACTGGAATTGTATCTCAGTCGTAATTGGTAAGCGGGCGATGCATGTTGTTGGCTGGTCATAAAAGCAAAGTTTGGCATTTTCTATGTGTACAACGTCTTCACACAACTTGTAGGCAGCATAAGCAAAATATTCAGCAAAATGAGCGACAAAATAGGAGACCACCTTTAAAGGGGAAATCTATTGCGGAAAATTGAGAATAATCGATTTTTTTCGTCATTTCATCTAGCTGTAGTTGCAGAAGAAAACTATGTGGTCACCTCAAAAGAAAAAGCATTGCTGTACGAATCTTTAAACTCGTTTTTCTTGAAATCAATTTTTTTTAGATGGTGTCTGGTTTGGCTAAAAATTTTATTTTCAGTGTGAATGAATGAATTATCTAAATTGTTACGAAGCCGTTTCTTCGTAAATATTAATCGTATTTGTTTTTAAACGGTTTTATTTAGCTTGCCCTGTAATCTGGTTGAATGTTTGTATGTTTGTATGTTCGTAGGTTTGTAACATGTTTGTCTGTAACGCTTTACCACATTAATAGAAATTTGAAACCCTTCCTGTTGATCGATTGATCTGATATTTGGAACACACCTTTATCTCTGTAGTCATTATAAAATTGCGCATTTAAAAAAAACTGTGTATTTCATGATCTTGAAAATCCAACATGGCGGCTACTACAAAATGGCGGATTACATATTTTCTTAAAACCTTATCAATATGGGTTTTTCCAAAACCCCATCAATATAGGTATCAAATGGAAGGGCTTCAACTGTATGTCTGTAGGGTTGTCCCACATTAATAGAAATTTGACCAATAGGAACTGACCGAATTTATAAAACACCTTTATCTCTGCTGTCATTTTAAAACTGTTTCATGCATTTTAAAAAATCCATTTGGCCGCCGCTACAAAATAGCTGATTCCATATCATCTCGAAAAAAAATTGAGGGGCACGTTGGATTTCCATTATCCACAATTAACGACTTCATCATATGTCCCACGATTTTATTTTAGTCTTATCAATGCCCTAGACTAATGAAGGAGAGGTGTAATAACTGCTAACTGCTACTTGCCTAATTATTTTCTAACTCTTAGTACATTATTATGTTTAATCCCAAGTAATCGTTCAACTTAAAAAGTTTTTTTTTACTTTTTTTATTTGTTGTATTCATGGCTTTGGACTAGAGCGCGCTATATATTTTTTATATTTTTTTTTAAAGCTGAAGTTTTTTCCCAAAATCAGAGATGTGATTTTTTTTTCAATTTGGAAGTTAGGAATTTTCAAAGTTAATCGATGTTTAAAAAAACAATTTTTTTCCCCTCTTGTGGAGGCGATCTGGCGTAGTGGTAACATCCATACCTCTCACGCAGAGATCACGAGTTTAGTTCTCACTCCCGACATTCTTCCAAAAATGGAAGTGACAAACCAGCCGAAATGTGTTGAAAGTCACTATAATAGAGAAAAAAAAAGAAAAAAAACTGCCACGCAAAGAAGGGGGGCTTGGAATAGTCGACATATCTGCACTGTGTGTTGCCCAGGTACGACAACTGCGCGAGTACTTCGCAGAACGCGCCAACCAAAACGCGCTATACCGGGCTGTCTACGCCGCCGAAAGAGGATACAGCGCTCTGCACTTGGCGCAAGCGGAGTACCAACTCAACTGCAATCTGCAGACAGTGGAGGAGAAGATTGCAGCTTGGAAGCAGAAGGCAGTGCATGGTGCCCACCCCCATCAACTGGATCGGCCACACGTCGACAAGGCCGCATCTAATCTGTGGCTAACGCGTGGTGAACTCTCTTCAGTAGTAGAAGCCGACATGATAGCCATCCAGGACAGGATAATGCCGACGAAAAACTGCAGGCGGTACGTCTGACATCAAGACGTTGATGACATTTGCCGGATGTGCCATCAACCAGGTGAAAACATAGAGCACATTATGGGAGGCTGTCCCGTTTTGGCCAACGCAGCCTACACCGAGCGCCACAACAACGTGGCCCGTATTGTATTTATGAAAAATGCAAATCCAAAATGGCGGCCACCATAAGATGGCACCATATATATTTTTCCACTATCCCATCAATATGGGCAAACTTCCTGTGCGCGCGCTTTATTTTCGAGAGACGAGTGTCGATTTTCTCTTCCTCACAACTCTTCCATATGCAAGCGATAAGATCGGGCTTTAGCACACGGGCTTGGGATTGGCTCATTCTCTTTCATTTCGTAAAATATTGAGAGATGTTCAGAATTCCTGTGCGCGCAAGTCTAAATTTCGAGAGACGAGTATTGATTTTCTCCTCCTCACAACCCCTTCATGTGTAAACGATAATACCGGGCTTTAGCACGAAGGCCTGGGTTCGGCTACTTCTCTTCTCTTTCGTAAAATATTGAGATGGGCTCAAGAATACCTCGTTGCACCTCAACATGAGCGATGCACATTTGTTGTATGCATGTAAGAGAAGCTCGCGCATTAGTGCTCGCGAGACTTTCTCATGTAGGGGAAAAGGGGGGAATTTGGACCACCTAAGCAAATCGCCTAATATTTCCAAACCAATACGGTCCAAATAAAAAAATGTCACATTGTATACTGAGCTACACTTGTTTTCTCTCAATCAAAAATGTTTAATCATTATATCAAGCTTCAAATTACCAAATATATCGTAAAATAAAAGAGATGATTTTTGGACATTAAAATTTGATGCGGGGTGATCTGGACCGTCTGTGGGGTGATTTGGTCCAGTGTGTGTTTCATCGAAAAAAAACGTACTTATGTTTATGTAAAGTATTTTGGGATAATGTTACAATCAGTAACAGTGTTCTGGGATCGATACCAGGTGTCTTGGTCAGATTCCAGACCAGAAAAATTGGATTGAGACCATCTCGAATTCTGCATGGATCTTTTCTCTGTTTTTCGAGCATTTTCAAACACTTTCGATGCTTGGTCAAAGAAAATCCGTTCTTGATGGCCTGCGTTGCTCTTTCAAGCTCTCCCTTCTTCCAACGTTGTCTGCCCATCTTCTTTTTGTAATTCAGTGGCATCTGGAATCAATTAGACAAAAGAAAAGCCTCAAACCTATAGGACCAATTCACCCCACAGAAACGTGTCCATGTCACCCCACACAACATGCAAAAATTGAAATGCAATTAATTCCATATATTGTTATCAAACTGACAGTTTCGCTGCATCAAATTGTTCCTCTTCTGTAGACGAACAGAACTTAACTGTATAATACACGAAAAGTTTGTTTAATCAGCGGGAAAAACCTTAAAACCACGATCGGAAAACTCACATTTTTTGACAATCAAAGTGCTTGTTGTGTTCATGCTACCGTTTCCTTCCACCTGTCGAATTTTAGCAAAGTTTTTTTTACACTAGGTACATATGGTTCAACAATAGAAGGAGATGGCATTATAAAAAATCTAAGTTGAGCCGTACTTTTTGAGATAAAGGGGTGGTCCAAATCACCCCATATGTCCAACTCACCCCGTGTTACCCTACTAGCCTCAAAGTGATATTTGGTGCTGTCGGGGAAATGTGTGCTTCTGATGTTAAAATTGTAATCCTCGTAATATGGCATGTAGAACAATTAGTGATGAAATACTGGTTCACATAAATATTTGTTACACACAGCTCGAAATGATTGTGTGAGATATAAGGCTGGATAGAGCGAAGCACATTGTCTTTTCTACGTATGTGCGAGATCTCAGAAGGCTCAACCAAATGTCGCTTTGAGGCAGTTAGGGGAAAAGGGGGGAATTTGGACCACCTAAGCAAATCGCCTAATATTTCCAAACCAATAAGGTCTAAATCAAAAATGTCACATTGTAAACTGAGCAACAAAACAAGTGTTGTTTTTTTCTCAATCAATAATGTTTAATCATTATATCAAGCTTCAAACTACCAAATATATCATAAAATAAAAGAGATGATTTTTGGACATTCAAATTTGATGCGGGGTGATTTGGTTCAGTGTGTGTTTCATCGAAAAAAACATACTTATGTTTATGAAAAGTATTTTGGGATAATGTAACAATCAGTAACAGTGTTTTGGGATCGATACCAGGTGTCTTGGCTAGATTCCAGACCAGAAAAATTGGATTGACATCATCTCGAATTCTGCATGAATCTTTTCACTGCTGTTCGAGCATTTTGAGCGTTTAGGTCAAAGGAAATCCGTTCTTAATGGCTTGAGTTGCTCTTTCAAGCTCCTCCTTCTTCCAACGTTGTCTACCCATCCTCTTTTTGTAATTCAGCGGCATCTGGAATCAATTAGACCGAAGAAAAGCCTCAAACCTGTAGGACCAATTCACCCCACAGAAACGTGTCCATGTCAGGCCACACAACAAGCAAAAATTAAAATGCAATTAATTTCATTTATTGTTATCAAACTTACAGTTTCGCTGCATCAAATTGTTCCTCTTCTGTAGACGAGCATATCTTTACTGCACAATACACGAAAAGTTTGTTTAATCAGCGGGGAAAACCTTAAAACCACGATCGGAAAACTCACATTTTTTGACAATCAAATTGCTTACTGTGTTCATGCTACCGTTTCCTTCCACCTGTCGAATTTTACCAAGGTTTTTCTACGTTAGTTACATACGGTTCAAAAATAAGAGAAAATTACATTATAAAAAATACAAGTTGAGCCGTACTTTTTGAGATAAAGGGGTAGTCCCTACACGAGAAAGTTTCGCGAGCACTAATGCACGAGCATCTTTTCGTGTACTCAACACATGTGCATCGTTCGTATCGAAACGCGACGCGGCATTCCTGAACGCAGTCTTCCGTATTTCACATTAACACTGGGTACGAGACGAACAATGTTCTCCCTATTCTCGCAGTTTTATGTTTGCAGACAAACATAATTTTTTCGTACCCGTTGTTTAAAAATATGACATGCTTGTTTCACATGATGTTCAGTTTCTCTTGCACTTTCATTCCAAGCAACTGCAGTGTGTAGAGTAAAAGAAGCGAATTGGACACAACACCACCACCACTCAACACACGGTGTGTTGGTGTGTTGATATGAAAAGGGAAGGGAAGCATTTGTCATGACAATGGGTGCTTCATCTAAAATTTTGGGTAGAAAAATACACCTCTTCATCTGTTGTGAACAAAATAAGCGTCAATTGATATCACAGTTCTTCACAATTAATATCATTTTTTAGTCCGCGCGTTAGTTATTTATAAATTGAATTTATGTAACATCGGCTACTATCAGCTTTTGGAACAAGCACTAAAATTTAATAGAGCGTGGCGGAGATGTTTAGTTACCCACATCAAAATACCAAGAATAGTTGTGAACTTTCCTGAAACCGCATATAAAACTAATTTTTGGGTATTTATTTATTTGGCCAGTATTTGTATGACGTCGCTTCGCTGTGCACTCGTTTCCCCCAAGGGATTGCCTTTTTGTAGCCAGCATAGAAAATCATGTGCATAGAAATCATAACCTAAAATTTAATTGCAAATCGCCAAGAAAGCTTCCGGATGGATATCATGTTCTTGAGTTATTAACATGTTCATGTTCTTGAGTTATAAACATCGTGTTCGTTTACTCATGTTTATGTTTGTGTATCATCGTTCGTGTTTGGGATAGACATTCAACACTAGCGAAAATGATGTTCGTGTTCAAACAAAAACATTAAATTTCACATCGTGTGGACACGTGTAAGTGTTTTTCGGAAGACTGCCGGAACGCATCTAAAAATTTTGCGTAAGAGAAGGGAAAGAGCCAATCCCAAGCTCGCGTGCCAAAGCCCGGTCTCATCGCTTGCACATGGAAGAGTTGTGAGGAAGAAAAAATCGATACTCGTCTCTCGAAATTTAAGCGCGCATAGGAAGTCTGCTCGCTCGGCTGCCTTCTGCCTCGCTCATTTGTTGCAGACAGCTCTCAATAACTTTGTGAGATGCAAGACTGGATAAGGCAAAGCACATTGTCTCTTTTGCGTACTGAGCGAGATCTCGGAAAGTCTACTCGATACAAAAGTGGCAGCAGGAATGGAACAACACGTCCAACGGTCGATGGACCCATCGATTGATATCCGATGTCATGTAATTGGTATATGGTTCGCTTTGGTTGAATGTAATCTCGTTTTCTTTACAACCCACTGCACTGAATTTTTGTTTTGGAGCCATTGTCAACTGTCCGAATGACACGGTTAATTTATTATCGATAGATTATTAGTTTATGCCTCCAGTGCACTATGGTCCAGGAGGTGCATTTAAGTGGAAATTAGCATCTAGAGCTCGACAGTGATTCTCTAGACAAAAACTGTCTTCGACAAAGTTGTTACATATAATACAGCGCTCATTTTTATGTTATCAAAAATAGGGTGACCAAAATTGTCGATGAAATGAAAAATCTAACTTTCTTATCTTTATAGATAGAGGTAAACATAGTTCGACAATATTGTAGCCCTGGTTATTTTAAGTAACTTTGTGGAACAATATTTCTTTCTATCTCTTCGAATAACCGATATAGCGCTTTTTCTCTAGGTTGAGTTAGGGTTACCATGAAAAAAAAAAGGTTTTTTGCTCTAACTTTTATATGTAAAATTCTACATCAAAACTGTCTTTGAATGATCTTTAGAGCTTTCTAATCCACGCATTTTACGGTGCATAACTTGTATGTATCTTAATTCTACTCAAAGTTATTGATGATTTTCCCCGAAAACACGACCTTTTCATTTGCTTGTCGTTCTTTTTGGGGCAAACATAATAAAAAAATTATTGATGGCATTTTAAAGAGCACATTTGATTCTACATAAGGTGTAACTTCCAAAAGAGTGTTATTTTTTGTATTTGAGTAAATTAAATTTGAAATTATGAGTTTTTGCATATAAATGAACAAGTTGCAATTTTTAAATGCATTTAGTAAGCGTAAACTTTAAAGCAGCATCACTTCAGTTCAGTCTTATAGCCACTCAACATGAAGGTTCAAAGAAGACACATTTTTGTTTTTGTTTTCGGTGGACGAAATATAGAAGACGTTATACAATTGTTACGAGAAAAATGCCAAGACATATGTGTTTTGAGTGCAGAAAGTACCTGAAATGCCAAATGCTGAGCCAAAGGAAGAAGCGTAACCGTGTCCGGGAGATTACAGAAAAAAATTCTACTGAAGAACTGGGCTTCGCAACAGCTTCGGATCCAGTATTATCTCTTAGTAATAGGCAAACACCAGAGTATTCCGATCTTCTGATTCCGGAAAATGCTAAGCATTTGATATTGTAGTTTGTATGATTTTTATTTATTACTATGAATTTAATTTCCATTATAACAACTAAAACAGGTTAATATGTACATACGGAAGATTATAAAAATAAATTTGAATAAAACAATAGGAACAACAAAAGTTTGGTAAAATAATGTCATCAATCAACTCATCACCAGTAAAATATGTCAATATATTACTAAAAAATAACACGTCGAGCCCCGAGTTGTTCTTCATACGGTTTCTATTCAGGAAGCATTTGATAATTTGTCGGTCCCCGCTTTCCTTTTTATACAATAAATATTTTTTATTGTAGAAAAAGAAAATAGTCAAAATTTTTTCTCGTAATAATTGTATAACGTCTTCTATATTTCGTCCACCGAAAAAGGAAATCAACAATGTGTCTTCTTTGAACCTCCATGTTGAGTGGCTATAAGACTGAACTGAAGTGATGCTGCTTTAAAGTCTACGCTTACTATATGCATTTAAAAATTGCAACTTGTTCATTTATATGCAAAAACTCATAATTTCAAATTTAATTTACTCAAATACAAAAAATAACACTCTTTTGGAAGTTACACCTTATGTAGAATCAAATGTGCTCTTTAAAATGCCATCAATAATTTTTTATTATGTTTGCCCCAAAAAGAACGACAAGCAAATGAAAAGGTCGTGTTTTCGGGGAAAATCATCAATAACTTTGAGTAGAATTAAGATACATACAAGTTATGCACCGTAAAATGCGTGGATTGGAAAGCTCTAAAGATCATTCAAAGACAGTTTTGATTTAGAATTTTACATATAAAAGTTAGAGCTAAAAAACCTTTTTTTCATGGTAATCCTAACTCAACCTAGAGAAAAAGCGTTATATCGGTTATTTGAAGAGATAGAAAGAAATATTGTTCCACAAAGTTACTTAAAATAACCAGAGCTACAATATTGTCGAACTATGTTTACCTCTATCTATAAAGATAAGAAAGCTAGATTTTTTATTTCATCGTAAATTTTGGTCACCCTATTTTTGATAACATAAAAATGAGCGCTGTATTATATGTAACAACTTTGTCGAAGACAGTTTTTGTCTAGAGAATCACTGTCGAGCTCTAGATGCTAATTTCCACTTAAATGCACCTCCTGGACCATAGTGCAGTCGTGTAAGTAACTGAATTTTGGAAAAAATGGCGCTTCGATCGTTTCGGCTGAACCCCGACCATATTCTAATCAGATAACTGGATTTCAAGTTACAGTTTTTCGAAAAAATAAAAACAAAAGTACACCCAAACTAGCGTTGGCAGAAAACATGTCATCTTTGGCAGAAATGATGCCATTTAGTGTGCTGGATAGTCAAATGCGCAAATAATGAGCTGTTTGAAAAAATTATGGATGGTTTGTATGTATGCGTGCAGACATCTCTTTCTGTTTTCTTTTCTCATTTCATTTGGGATTGTGCCAAAAAAAAGTCCATACGACGTCAATGGGGATCGAACCAACGCTATCCACATGGCTAATGATGTTTTAGCAGTTGTTCAGCAAATACGTGATAATATTGCACCTGATTATAAAATGATGTTGGGAAGTGTTTTCTAAGAGTAAAAAAGGAGCGCATGATGGAGAACAATATCTATCTCGGTCTGGGTCGTGTATGTGGCAAAGTATGCGGAAAGCTTATTTGTCTTTTGTTTCGCTCGCTCGTATTAATCTTATATTGTTTTACCATGTATATTATACAAATGCTTACCAGTATTTGTGAGTCATGACATTTTCTGTTTTGTTATGTCTCATTCAATGTCATAAATTCGGGATGACAAAACATGAGCTAAAAATCAATTTTGGATGTAGGCATATGATATGGATCATTATTATGTTGGGTAGTTCCTATCTCATATACAAAGTATGAAACAATCTAAGAGTGTTCGGTGAAAATCGACAGTTTTGGCTGTTTCGAGATCTTCTTCTTCTTGAATGGCGATAACGTTCCCTGTGGAACTTTTGCCGTCTCAACGTATGCATTAAATAGCGTCATTTATTAATACTTAGTAGAGATTTCTTAAGCCAAATAACACGCTTTGAATGTATTCCGAGGGGCAAGCTTTAGAATACGCGTGACCACAGTGCAAGTCGAATGAAATTTCTTTGACGAAAAATCCCCGGCCAGAACGGGAATCGAACCCGAACACCCGGCATGATAATGTGAGACGCTAACCACTCGGCCACGGGTGTTTCGAGATATTGAAGTTTTAATACAGAATTCAATTTTTGAGAAGTTTGACGATATTTTCTAAGATAAATGATTGTTTGTTCTTATATCGAATTAGTCTTTTAATTACGGTAATATGGTTATCAAAATTGTAATTTTGCACACAGTTTTTTGAAAATCGAAAAGTGTCAAAGCTAATTCGGCTAGGAGGCCCTAGAGAAAATTGTAACACATTTTAATTGAATTAATATGGTAAACTTCAATGATATGCATCATTGAAATAAAAAAAAAGAAATTGGTTATTTTGTTCTCGAATGTAATCACGTTTTACTTCAGCTCACCTATTCTAAGACATTTACATTTTTTAATCTTGAAAAACGATTTATCCATTAGAAGTTTTCCTTCATGAAAACGAAACACAAAGGTGATAAAGCGAATGTAAGTTAACGGTAAAATGCCGAGTTTCTCCTGTTGGAATAAGTGTCCTATTAGTTTGGTTTCTAATGCGCCTCAAGCGACAAAATTACGGAAACAATCGATCCACATGATTTTTTCTAATAAATAGTTAATTTTCAATTTTCGCTTCGGTTTGATATAACATTTAAAATAATAAAGAAGCGAAATAAATAGAAAAATTTCGCACTCTTACATCAACAATGTGATTGTGTCTTGGACACCTCTCGCTATATTTTTTGAAAATGTGTATTCTCGCAGTTAAATCAAATAGAAATAAAAAACACACATATGACTATAAAGTGTTGAATTGAAGGTTTCATTCAAATTTCACCATTTGTGATCCGTTGAAAATCCCCGTATTTGTACACTGCGAGGTGGTAATAAAAGAAAATTACTTTGTAAACATACCTTCAAATGGACATAATTGATAGTTTCGTTGATATAAATATCCCGAATTGCTGGCTTTCATGTAATAGAATAGAATGTATAGAACGTAAAACAGTTACAAATCCATTGATAACCACATAAATAAATCATTGAACGAGAGCCCTTGTGGGATTAGGTAATGGGACCCATTGTCATCACCTCTGGAATTTATTACCCATTAACGGTGTATTGGTATCGTTGACAATGCTCAATATCTCATCGCCCTGGTTATAATGTTCGCAATCTTGTTCAGAAGCGTCTACGTCTTCTTGGCTCTGGTATAATTTCTTGCAAAATACTCGCCCGATTGCGGAATAAATCAAACAAACCCCTGGCATCTTCAGCAATTACAGTAAGAGAAATATGACAATAAAATGGCTATCAGATACACAGTTCTAAGAAATCTGTGAAGTGTTGAATAGAGGACAGTTTAAATATATATTTTTCCCAACGTTGATTTGATTGTCTCTAATTAGACTAATTTAATAAATATGTTCCAAGCAAAAAAATCCACAGACGTGCACATTGGGACTGAAATGGGTTCATGATGAGTTTCATCGTTTAGGGCTTGCTCGACGCTCGAAGCACAATAAATTATATGTTTCATTTTCCATTCTAACCCTTCGGTTCGACCCCGAAAGTTTGTCCCGAGGAAGAAAAAAAGCAAGGAACGGTTTACCCGGCGGCAACAGTTAATGTTCCAATTCTGTAAACCATAAATAATACTAACGTTGATGTTGGAATTTAACAGTTTACGCTACGCTGCGTTAATCTGTGTGGACAGCAGAATTCGCGATAAGAAAAATCATTTCTTCTTTACTCTGTTTAGTTTCCCTCGAATTAGCGGACAATTTTGCTTGTGCAATCTGGTTGGCTTCAGGGATAGCGAACCTTTCGAGAGTGTTCTCTAATTTGTCTCGAAGGCAAGCTGGTGAACCTTTCTTGACAGCAAATGGCAAATTTAAAAGAAAAAAGGTTCCGTCCGACAATCGATTGAATATTCAGATTCATACTGTAGTTTCTAATAGTATTCGTTATCCTTGCTTCCGAGAATTTTTGGTGATTGGAACTGATTTTCATTTTTTAAGAAAAAAATAAATTATAGGAGGTTGTGTCCAAGATACGACCGCATTGTTGACGTAGAACTACGCTGTTATATTATATAAGTCGCTAGTTTAAACCTTCGAATATTATTGTATAACGCTGTGAAATTTTAGAAACAAGTGCTTAGTAGAACAATCCCTGAAATGTTTTTTTCATTGTAGAATCAGTTGACGATAATTGACTGATGATTCATTCTTGCCTTCGCAGAACAATACACTAGCTGATCGTATGTCGCAATTTATTTCATGTCAATGCATTGAAAATTTATCTCGAACGCTATTCCGGTGGCCTTTTTCGCAATTGACATAGACTCGGTTACAGTCGATTATATCAATATATCTTTGGCACCACGAGGAAACAACAACAATGACAACACTTGCAAGTATCAAATATCATGCTACATGTTATTTAGTATTACCTCAGTGGAATTGCACCTCAAGGCATCGTTCGTACAACGTAAACCAAGCGCCAAACAAGCATTGGTGGCTTGAAACTACTGGGAATATAAACACTTCTCATCATTTTGCGCTATTCTCAAATGAAACACTTCTGTTTATATTACTGGCCTCGAAAAAAGTTGCATTACTTTCTCATACTCGAGATAAGCTCAGTTTTCACCCTTAGTGGAGGAAATTTTGCTACTGGCAAGCGAAACCTAATCACATATAAGATTCCAGAACGACATTCACTTTCTTGGTGACTAAACAAGCGAAATAAACTCTTTTTTTAATATCAACAACCTCGAAAACAGAAGCATTGCTTCATTATGATCAAGACTAGTGCAAATGCAATCCTAGTTGAAGTTGCGACTGGCACGCGAACCCAAATAACTTATAACATTCCAGTACGACATTCAAGATGCTTGGTATTCCCCAAATAATTTTTTGGTGCACAACCTTAACGCCTGCTTCGCCGTAACGTCAGTTTAATACATTTATGCAATGTCAAAAGCACCATCGAAGCTCTTATGATGACGGAAAACAAACAATGTTCACTGCTTGGAAAAAAACTGAATTATGCCACATAGCTTGTACTCTGCTGTAACAACCATCGATGCGAATTCACTGATGAGTTTGTCAAAAGCAACCGCGTTCACCACCAGCGGGGGGAGCTGGTTGCTGCCTGGGTAACGACGTTTACATTTTCGACCGACGCGCCGAAATCGCCTACTTCGCTGTTGTTCGATGCGATTGTTTCAAATGACTATATTTGGCATATAAATCTGAGCTAGGTACTAATACAAATTAGGCATCATTGAGACGGCCAGGTTTCGTTAGTGTCACCAAAGATTAAGAGTATATGAAACGTTCTAGTGCACCGACAAAGTTTGAAAAGGAAATACATTGAAACCGTACAAAACCTCCCTAGGAGATCGCTAATGCTAACAAATAATGCTTTTGAGTTTAAGCAAATTGAAGGAAAGGAATTTTTCATGGAAAACTGTGAGAAAGAATTAATTCAAAGTCTCAACATATATCTTATTAGTGCTGCTCAAAAAGCTTGTAGTATGGAAATAAAATTTAAACTCCATGATAAGTGGTGTGCCATTTATATTCTTGTAACACAATTCCAAGCGACGAGAAAGTAGTCCCACAACATGCTGAAACAAATTTGGGACTCAATAGCGCAATTTGCAAACATTACACTACTCCACAGCAAAGGCTTATATTTAATCAGAGCACAAAAAGTAGAGCTGAAAGTAACTTGCAAAACTGTTGAAAATCTGATAGAAACCCCTGCCAACAGTTGAAGCTATGTTTAAAGTTGCTTCATGCAAAAAACCCGACACATGTTTACTTCTGTGCTGAAAAGGGGTTACGGGGCTTTGTTCAACCGGGAATGCAACCACAACGTTATGCCTTTTTCAAAACACGTACCGTGCACAAGGGTTATGTGTTAAAATGCCAGAATCAGACATCTTCTGGGTTGTAAATGGCAGACTGGGAGAAGAAAGTTTTATTCGCTGTAAGGAGATGCCGCTGGTAAGAACAGTCAGAGGCCAAACCGAGTAGAAATTCCAAGCAATATAGCCATTGAGAATTCCAATTTTCCTTACATACATACAGAGCCGTTCTGCATATGACGGCCGAGTTGATTTAGAGTTCCGTACATCAGACTGCTGAAAGGATGTAGTAGCACTGGGACTGTAAGTGTAGACTTAAATTAAGGTGTTAAATAATATTTTTCGGCAGGGATATAACCAGTATTTAAGTATTCTTTTGACGATAGTTTATTTCTGTAATAATCCCACACAGTAGATAATGATGCGATAGCATATGCATCTGTAAATATGTTCACTCAGAAAGAATGAATGATATATCAATAAATGGATTGTTTAAAAGCTATGCTGCTAATTGGTGATAGGAAGTAAGAACATAAAACAAAAACAAAAAAAGAATAGAAATTCATTCACATGCACAGTTAAAAAAATGCATTTGAATAAACAAATTATTGAAGTAACTAAATCAATGCTTATTTAACACGTTGAGCCCCGGATTGTTCGTGCTGTGCTTTCAGTTCAGTCCAAAATTACAGTATTTGCACAATATCAGTGTCGGTCTCCGCTTCTAATGATATTTATTGTATAAAAAGAAAATTGTAAAAAATTCGATTAGAAAGAAGTCACACATCGTGAAACAGACCCCGCCAAAAAAAGGAGAATCAATCAAATTTATTCAATTTATTCATATCTATTTGATTCATCCTGCGCCCCTAAAATTGTGCACACAGGAACGGACCGTACCGCCAACTTATTAGATCATGAATTTACTGTAAAAAAAATCCCAACCATTAACCTTCCTGTACTCACGCGCGAAATCATAACCCGTATACCGGTGCACGGTGTTACAGACTGAAAGTTGAACTACTCTATAATATGTTTGTCATGTCATCTTCATTCAGTGTTAATAGTTATTTAATTCAGCCTTCTCAAAGCAGAATAATTTTTTATACTCCAACACAAATAACGAAATTCGACTTTTATCCTGTTACTAACCGCTTGAACGACAATTTATTTTCAGTTAGCACTGCTCCGGAAGGCGAATTAATTTTCTTAGTTTTAAGAGGAGGGATTAAATATAAGTTATAAAAAGTTACAGTTTTATTGATCAAATCGATATGACTCACAGATACTGCTCACATGAAAATCATCAAACCTCAATAATTTCCGGCGAGTCCAGCTCGTCATTGTCAGTGTGTTCAGGAAAGTTTATGACGAGGTTATGAACAATCACGAAAAGTTTAGAAATAATCGAGGAAACATGATATGAGAATAATAAAGCCTGTCCACATTAAATTACGGACACTTTTCTTTCAGTGTAGTTTATGAAATATTTCACTAATCAATGAAATATTTAACTTACATGACAGCTGAAACCCTCCTCTTTATTTCGATGTTCAACATGTTTACATTTATCTTCAGTTGGGTAAAATGACGTCGAATCAAGTGGAAGTACGCAAACACATTTTGCGCAAACGGCAGCAAAATCCAACACTGTTGGTACGCGATCTCCTCAAAAAGTTAAAACTGCCGAAGATTACCGTGTTTGGTGTGTGCAAATCGTTTGACCAGCGCTTAACTGTGGATCGGAAGGTTGGAAGCGGAACAAATCGAAAAGTATGCTCCCGACAGATGGATCGAAAGGTGGTTGCCATTATTGAGAAACAACCCAATCTTTCAGTTAGAAATGTGGCTCGACTCTCCAGCAGATTTGGCCTCTTGTCACTATGCAAAATCCATCCTGGAATGGTATAATATACATGAGGTCAAATATGTGCCAAAAACAGCAAATCCATCGAACTGTCCAGAACTTCGCCCAGTAGAAAAGTACTGGGCTCTGATTAGGCGAAAACTATTCGAAACTAAGAAGAAAGCGAATGGCATTAATGATTTCAAGAGGAGATGGAAAAGCGCCGCCGTCAGCATATCTGAGGATACTGTACGGAACCTAAAGGCAGATGTTCCCAAGAAAGTTCGTGGATTTTACAGACAACGTAATTAACATCGAAGGAAGCTTTCCTTGTTTTAGATATAAGTCTATTTTACTGATATAAACAATCGGTTTTGTTGTATTACGTGAATTTTGGTTTTACTGGCATCATCTTGGTGTCCGAAATTTAACGTGGGCAGGCTTTAGAGTTTTACACATTACACATTATTAAACATTCCACATTTACACATTAGTTAGTTGTCCAATTAAGTAGTATTAGTAGATAAAATATCTATTATCTATTAAATATATTTAATCCGATCATTAGTACTAATCCTGTTGACGTTAGTGAATTAAAATGAGAATATGGATATGAAAATATAAATATGAAATCGTTACCTATTTTTTGACATAAGACTACATCTTTCAGTAATGATACCAAATCAGAGAACAGTCAACATTTTATAATGAAATAATTTTAGGGTTAATAATTGTGTTCGCTCTGAACGGATTTTGATAGTTTGCATTCCAATGGAGTCGGAAATTCTCTAAAATTTTTCAGTACGTTATGCATTACGGTTCCCTGACCCATAAATGATTTTAATGAAGGAAAATTGGAAGAATACACATTTTCCTATTGTGTTACCGTGGTCGAATATATATCAACGATGTACATTATTCAGTCGAGCGTAAGCCGTTCACTCGTTCTACGGACAATGTGGATAGAGAAAATATTGCAATCTCAGCTCCGCCGTATTCTGTTCATTGAATAAAAACAGGCCGTTCGCGATTTCAGATTACAGTACCCCCATACCTCGCTTTACGGCCTACATACGTTACACGAAATTTGGCCACAAAGCGAACAGCCGTATAAGGAATCAATTATTCTAATACAAATTCAATCAGATCGGTTCCAAATTTGTTAAATATGTAACATATAATATGTATAATTTTTTTTAATTTCATTTAAATCAAAAATACTTACATAACATAAACATAAAACATATATAGCATACAACATACATACATAAAAACCAACAATAACCTATGAACAAAAACGGAACAACTTCATGTTATATAGAATATGTGTATGTATACTAGTGTGCGAATGAAAATGGTCATTTCGAATTTCAAAAAGTTACCGCATTAAAAATGTTCACCACTTCGAAAAAACACCCTATGCCAAATTTCAGCTCAATCGGACTTAAGAGAGAGTGGCGCAAAGCGGTCAAAGTTTGAGTTTTTTGAAAATCGAAAAATAACCCAAGGGGGTAGTGAAGGAAATCAGGGTTTTCGAAAAAAAAATTCTGCCAAATGTTTTAAAATTGCATGAAACGTCGTGATCTAGTGTCATCTTGAAAATTTTTGTTTTGTCAAACATAGGCACTCTGGGACTTTTTTTTTCGGAGTACGGAACGAAAATTATGGTTTTGGGTACCAATAAAAATAGTTGTCTCGAATTTTCATTCGGAACTTGCTACGAAATGTTGATTTGCACGATAATATACCCTATACAAAATATTAGCTCATTCGGACTTCATTTACTGGTGTCACAAACGTTAAAATTCGTGACAGTTTGAGACCCATCCCCCCTCTCTAAGGGTGGCTGCCATACAAATCAAACACAAATTTCTAAATTTCTCGAGAATTAATCAAGCAAATGAAACGAAATTTGCCGTGTGGTGGTTTTAGGGTGCAATAAATTATTCTATGGTGGTTAGATACCCTTCCCCCCTCTCTAAGGGGGAACTGCCATACAAATGAAACAATTTTTTTTGCATTACTCGAGAATTAATCAAGCAAATTAAACCAAATAAGGCATATGAAAACTTTAGGGTGCAATGAATGTTTCTATGGTGGTTAGATATCCCTCTCTCTTAGAGTGTGGCTGCCATACAAATGAAACACAAATTTCTGCATTACTCGATAATTAATCAAGCAAATGAAACCTAATTAGGCATATGGAGGTTGAATAGTGCAATAAATAATGCTATGGTGGTTGGAAACTCCACCTCCTTCTCTAAGGGGGGGCTGCCATACAAATGAAACATAAATTTCTTCATTACTCGAGAATTAAATTGATTAAGCAAATAAAACCTAATTTGGCATGTGGAGGTTATAGGGTGCAATAAATGTTTTTACGGTAGTGAAACACTCCACCCCCCTCTCTAAGAGGGGACTGCTATACAAATGAAACACAAATTTCTGCATTACTCGCGAATTAATCAAGCAAATGAATCCAAATTAGGCATATGGAGGTCTAAGGGAGCAGTAAATGATTCTATGATGGTTAGACACTCCAAGCCCCCCCCTCCCCCTCTAAGAGGGTGCTGCCATTTAAATGAAACTCAAATTTCTGCATTACTCGAGAATTAATCAAGCAAATAAAACCAAATTTGGCATGTGGAGATTTTAGGGTGCAATAAATGTTTTACGGTAGTGAGACACTTCACCCTCCCCCCCTCTCTAAGAGGGGGCTGCCATACAAATGAAATGAAACACACATTTCTGCATTACTTGAGAATTAATCAAGCAAGTAAAACCAAATTTGGCATGTAACGTAACGGAGCGAAATGTTATTCGCAAGTGGTTGAAAAATCTTGAACGAGAATTGTGTCTGAAAATAATCTAATATTGTAATATCGAGTTTTGGTAGAAGTACTAGGAATTTTATAGTGAAAGGTAATTTTAAAGGGTAGATTAGAAGATCAATCAATGAATAATTCTGCGATTGAACCCATGAACAGCGCTTAGTAAGAAAACGTGGATGTGATAACGAAAAACAAATTTTGGGCGGGACGAACTTTGCCGGGTCAGCTAGTTTGTACATAAAAACGTTACGAATTATACATTAATAGTAACGTTTCAAAGAAAACATGAAAAAGTGGTTGTTAGAAAAACTCTTTCCCTGGAAAAGGTGAATTTTTTGATATTTTAAGGGCCGTTCATTAATATATATAAACTAGCTGACCCAGCAAACGTTGTTCTGCCATATAAATTATTTCTAGTGAAGATTTTGGGTGTTAAATGAAACATATATAATGTATTGAAAACGTGTTTGAAATTTTCAACGATGTATTTCATTAATGTAACTGATATGTTTGATCTCTTAAAAGTCAAACGTAAGGTGAAAAAAGTAATATATTTTTGTCGTAAAGTATAAAAATGAAATGAAGAAAATCAGGATCAATTTCGTTCGATTGTTGTCTCGGTGGAAAATACGCGCTTGCCGTTTTCAAGATGAACGGTTAGATTTATAACTGTTCATGAAATAAGAACAACGATATTCAGACGACTTCAATGGAGCTGATGTACCTGCCTATTTTGTAGCACAATCTTTCGTCGTTTTTATTCAATAGAATATTCACATCGGTATTATGAATTTAAAATACAGACATATTTCATCCATTCACGGACTTGCAAATGTAGTTAATGTTGCAATTAATGTGCATGAGTGTTTTGCTCAGCTGAGGCGAATATGGAACTGTCCAACGATTGCCAGATTCAATGTCTGCATTGTTGATTTTTGTGGATGATTGTCTGCTATTATCAGTATTTCTTCGTTGATATATTGGACATCAGAGTACGCTTGTGATCTTGTCGTTGGTGCAATCTTTAGGTAAACGCCTTCTACTTATAATATCCGCCATGCAAGGCGTTAAAAGTTTCAGATCCACGCATGAACCATGTTTTTGGTAATAATATCGAACAATCACCCATATCCCAGAATCCGAATGGTTTGAAACTCGACTTCACGATTCGATCGAAATAATTTTTTGAATTCTTAAATCCGATCAAACGTTCTATGTAAATGTCGCAAAACAAACGTAAAAAATCCGTATTTGAAGAGCAATTTACTCTCTATCAGATTGGCAGACCCGGAAACAAATACAAATTAATTTTAACAATGATTAATTGAAAACTATTACTCGATGTCATTTGAAAACATAGAAGACACAGTCCTGACCCTAACCTCACTTTTTTTTCTATGAATATCCTTGCATTTCCACCAAAACTTTATCTATAATATAAAGTTATAATCAGACACGATTTTCGTTCAGAGAATGTATTACCTTTTTATATAGAACAGATTTGATAAGTAGAGCTAATTTTTCATTTGAAGTTTCGTTTCAAAAGCGTGTTTATTCTTCCCGAATATCCATGACCATTTTTGATTTACATAAATGAAACACGGAGCTCAATGTCGGCTATGTCGGATTGTATGGCAAGGTTGTCACATTTGCACAACTCGATTGGGTTTGAGTCGAATGGATTACAGAATGCAGAATTGCAATCCGTTCGGATAATTCTAACTCGATCTGATTTCAGAATATGGTTTAGTAGTTGATCAGTAGACAGATCTGGAATTTCTAAGGAAATTACATTAACGATATCCTCAGGGCCTATCGATTTTGTAGACTAACCAAACTAAAAATGTGTGTATGAGGTAATCCTCGTGTCTTTCATTCAACTACTAAAAATGATGCAAGTAATACAACGATGATAGGACGAACTTTGAAAACGTTAGTGCTATTGAAGAAAACATGGAGAGAGTCGTATGAACGATGTGCTTTAGCGATGAATTCTAGATTATTGTTTTTTCTTTGAATCACAACTTCTCGCATCACTGTGCAGTCGCCATCTATGTTTCTAGCAAAGCTTGCACATTGAATTTACACACGTGCTCTCCAGTAGGTGTTTCATCATGATTGATGACAATAGCGTGATTTTCATTTTGTAAACAGAGCAAGTGTGATTTGAAGTATTTCAATAATTTATAGTGCTCATTCAAAAATACTTCCAGCTCGCCGGCGATATGCCTGGCTTCAGACGAAGTGAGGTTACTTGCGAATGTGTGAATGAAAATTCGATGTAGTGGGCGTAGCACCATCTGTCATTTAACAACATAAATAAATTCCTCCTGTTTGAAAAACGAAATACGGTTAAATTATTTGAATATTGTTTATACAAAAATACTATTACATTCTTCAACCAGCACTTTGTAGGTTTTATAGTTTTGTGTGCCTGAAACTATAAAAGGCAGAAAGTTGATGTCTTCGACGTAAGTTCATATTTTAGTAAGATCTAAAACTTTGTCGAATACACTATATTGCTATCTTCACTTTAAACAACATTAGGATTAGTAGTATTTTTTAAGGATAAAACATGAAAGGGCTGTTGTTAGTTCTTTCCTGTAAAAGTGTCCATCTTCCGATGTATGAGTGAATATTATTGGGTTGGGGAAAAAAAAGTCGTATATTGTCAATATATGGCAACACTTAAACATATCTTGTGTTGTACTTATCGCATCGGGTCATACTATACGGCTATTTAAACACGATCTGTGCTACAAGTGTCGTTTTGACAGTGTTGTGATTGTCCTTTTCAGTCTCAAGTTATAGCGCGTCAAAGATTGAGTCCACCAAGCAAGAAATTCGCCATATTTTACGTTTTTACTACCTGTGAGGTAAAACTGCAACGAAGGCGTCCGAAAAAAATCGTGTAGTTTATGGACCCGATACTGTAACGATTCGCACAGCACAGCGTTGGTTTGATTGATTTTGTTCTGGTGTAGTGGCTGTCGAAGATACACCCCGTACTGGTAGGCCAATCGTCGTGGAAACCGATAAAATCGTAGGAATCATCCAAGTAGACCGGCATGTGAGCACTCGCTCGATTGGCCAGGAACTAGGTATAGACCATAAAACTGGTTGGAACCATTTGCAGAAGATTGGATTCCAAAAAAAGCTGGATGTATTGGTGCCACACGAGTTGACGCAAAAAAAATATTTTAGACCGAATCAACGCCTGCGGTGCACTGCTGAAACGGAATGAACTCGACCCATTTTTAAAGAAGATGGTGACTGGTGATGAAAAGTGGATCACGTACGACAACCTAAAGCGAAAAAAGTCGTGGTCGAAGCGCGGTGAACTGGCCCAAACCATCGCCAAGCCCGGATTGATGGCCAGGAAGGTTTTGCTGTGTGCTTGGTGGGATTGGAAGGGAATCATCCACTATGAGCTGCTCAACTATGACCAGACCCTCAACTCGGTTCTCTACTGTGAGCAGCTTGACCGTTTGAAGCAGGCGATTGGCCAGAAGCGGCCAGAAATGATGAATAAGAATGGTGTTGTTTTCCACCAGAACAACGCTCGGCCTCACACATCTTTGATGACCCGTCAGAAGCTCCGGGAGCTCGGATGGGATGTCGTATTGCACCCACCGTATAGTCCGGACCTGGCTCCAAGTGATTATCATCTCTTCCGGTCGATGCAAAACGCTCTTGGTGATACTAAGTTGGCCTAAAAAGAGGCTTGCGAAAACCGGCTGTCTGAGTTTTTTGCAAATAAGGAGTGGGGTGGTTTTATAGGGGGAGGGGCGGGGGGTTTGTAGATAATGAAGTTGCCTTCTAAATGGCAACAGTTTTGTGAACAAAACGGCGCATATTTGACTTAAATTGGATAATTTTAAGTATGTTAAACAAAGCGTCAAATTTCTATCAGAAATACGACTTTTTTTTCCCCAACCCAATATTATGATTTTTTTATGAGAATTTTAAAAAGATACATTTTCGAAAATGAGTCTCAATTTTTCCATTTCGGGATTGTGAACGAGTTATCCACTGTTTTCGTGAAATAATATTTTCTCATCTGTATAGTGCAAAGTTTTCTCAATAACACTGCCAACCAACACTCATTGCAGTTTACATTCCAAATTGGGCGAGTTCCCTACTGAAGGATGACAATCCCTCTTCTAATTTCTAATTGTATCCTTACAAGAGTTAGCTAGCAGAGTACATGTGCTATATTTCACCGAAGTAGGAATGCACAGCAGTAGTGAAAATTATTTCAGATGCTGGGCATCCTTGAGCCATCGCATGAGTTATCGCACCTACATCTCGTTATTTCCCAGCATCTTTCCGTTGTAATATGTCTTACCACAGCGACAAACTTGATTTTCAGCAGGGGATATCCCGCTTCGAGAAAATACGTAAGAGCACTCAGAGAAGGAGGAAATGGAGCAAAAGAATGCTGCCTCCGCTGCGCACCGACCAACCTTCCACATCCTTCCAAGTAAGGACGCATTATTGTATATGAAATGAAACTGAGGTTCAAGTGAGCTTTCCATATTTGATTTCAGAACTTGCTTTGCTCGGCATCCGTTGCCAAATGGTCTTGTGCCAGATTGCTACCGGCGCAGAGCATTTGACTTTCACTTGAAAATGAAACGGTTCCTCGCCTATCAAAGTCCTCGAAGGATTAATATCGACTAAGGATTTTACGGCTGGTTATTTTTACGACCACATAAGCTTGTTTATTGGGGTAGGTTGCCGTGTTTGCCCTTGCACCACTCATTGTGTAAACGTCGGAACCGCATATCGGAATTTGCGAGAGCGGAAAATTGCAGAGGGTCATTCCGACTTTCCGACAGTAAATTACACAAAATATTATTTACTCCTACTCGAAGCAGGGCTTGGAAGGAATGTTTGAGAAGATATGTGAAGGTATTGAACATCATTGAATGGTTTTATTATAAGCTATCACGAACTAACAAACTATCTTGGATGTTTTCAGTCAGTATAAATTATTCATATTGGGAAGAGAGTTGGTTGAAGATCATAACTCGTTGTTTTGTCAAATGCATTATGTATTTTGTCATGTCATTATAATCGTACCAACTATATTGTATCGTCATACAGTGATAGACATTCGTTTAACCGCACTTGGAAAAAACTTGAAACACTTACAAAACAACTAGTTCAAACAACTGTTCTTTTTATCGGGATACTTATTTGCTGTAGTGGTAGTATATTTAAGTCAATTCTATTGGAAGGACGTGCGTCACAATCACACACACAAGGCGGCATCGGTGGATATAAACATCCAAACGTCGTTTTTTCCTGAGACATACGTTTAGCCGCAGGGCATAAAAATCAGGTTTTGGCATAATCACCAAGCCTTTATCTGTGTTTTTTGAAAAAATACTTGGGAATGTTCAATTTACAAGATAAATATTAGATCTGCAACGTAAGAAGTTGGTCAGATTTGTGATTTACGTAGAATTCAAAGGAATGGCGAAAGGTATTCTATTGACGGAAGAGGGGCGGAAAATAATAAAAATATTCAGTGAACAAAAGTTTTCTAATCGCTCGATCGTAACAAAAATTGGTCGATCTGAGAAAGTGGTATGGAATTTCTTTAAATAGTGCAACAACAAATGGGAACACCAAAGTTACTTTGCGTCTTAAAGGTCGAATAAGTCACGAAGCAACCAAGAAACGATGACCTGCTCATACATTAAGGCAGAATCGTTTGTTCCAGTAACGAAGAGACATATTGCACGCATCTTGAACGACAAACATTATGTGGAAGAAACTTCAATTATGTGGAAGAAACTCCAAGGGAAGTGGAAGGGATGTGGAAGAAACTTCAAGGGAAGCCATTCATAAGCAGAACCATCTCATTTTCGCCCGGCAATACATGGAATGGAAACTAGAATAGAGAAATGTTGTATTTTCCGAAAAAAAAAGTTCAATTTCGATGGTCCGGACTGTTACAGTTGCTATAGGTACAATTTAAGTCAACGGCATGTCGTGAGATCGAAGCGGAACTTTAGGGGCGGAAGTTTGACAGTGTGGGGAGCCGTTTCCTATCACAGCAAGCTTCCCATTTGTTTCATTTTCCCCGAATGAACTCCGAAAAGTATCTTCAATTACTGGAGGACGTTTTGACTGGCCATGTAGAGAATAACGCTACCGAGGATGTAATTTTTTCAGCAAGATAATGCATAGATCCACATTTCCAAGCGATCGAAGGCATGGTTTGCCGAGAAGGACATTCCGCTTTTTGAATGACCTGCTAGCAGTCGATTGCAATCCCATAGAGAACCTATGGAGAATCTTGGCCGAGATGGTCTATGCAAACGGATGACAATTTGACAACATTTCAATTCTCAAGACAGTAATTCAGGAGTGTTGGGCTATAATCAATACGGCAACACTTTAAAAGCTGTTTGACTCGATGCCAAATCGAGTTATAAAAGTGATCCGAAATGGAGGTGGACATACTAAATATTAGCTACCGATTGGACTCGAAATTTGCAGCACAAATTTTCTTTTATTGAAATTTTAGGATGCGGCTAAACGAATGTCCACCCTGATTCCACATATTTGAATCACTTAGAAAACAAAAAGTGAATTTATACTTTTTTTAGAATGAATAAGATTAAAATAGACAATAATAGTATTTTATGAACGAAACTGCACAAATAATTGGCTTATTTTTAAAATTATTGAGGAAAAATAGGGTGCGGCTAAACGAATGTCTACCACTATATTATTCCTGTCTACACTCGACAAAAATTAGAGAAGCAGAGTGTGAAATCGGATTTTTAGGTGATTTTGGAAAAGCTGTTACTTCGAGCAAAATCAACGCATGAAGATAGAAATACATCTTTTTGAAGCTTCAACTTTCGAGTTTTGGAATATTTTACAAACACATTTTTATATCGGTGTGTGTGGATGTAGCGGACAAAAGTATCGAGAAGAAATAAAAAATAGATTTTTCTCTGTTCTCTCGAAGATTTTGTGGACTAACATAACTTTTTTCCAGCTAAGCCAACAGAATATTCAATTAACTTTATAAAACAAGTTTCAATTTGATCCCTATAATGTTGAATAAAAAAATACCCCATCATATTTGATTTTCTTTCATAGTAATAGCTTTGTTCATTTCATATGTTTTTTACAAGAAATTAAACTATTCTTGAACCAACACGACATTGACGTGTTTCTCATCAATGAAACTCATCTGACAGATCACTACAACATCAGAATCACGGGATATGATTTCTATGGTACAAATCACCCGCACGGGTCAGCAAGAGAAGGAGCTGCAGTCCTCATCAAACGAGATATTCCACACTATTTATGGCACCGACACAGTACCCTAAATATCCAAGCAGCGGCTGTGTGCATCAAGAGTAAATCAGAGAAATTAGTACTAACAGTACTCTACTCTTCACCGAATGACCACCCTTCGGAGGAGGAACTGAAAGACTTCTTCTCACTCCAAGGGCACCGATTTATCGTCGCTGGTGACTTCAACGCAAAACACACCTTTTGGGGATACCGCTCGTGGTCGCGTATTATACAACGTTAGCACTGACTCCGGCTATGACATTGCATCATGCGGCGAACCGACAAACTGGCCAGAGGATCTCGCACGACTTCCGGACCTGCTAGATTTCGCTTTCACAAAAAATATTAATAGTAAACGAAATCGATCGAAGCTTCTTCTGATCTTATCACTCACCAATACTCCTGGAATACTCCATAGAAAAGGAAATGAAGCAGACGTTATCTAATCTCACTAACTTTTCAACGAACTGGACAAAATATAAGATACTAGCTGACCCGGCAAACTTCGTCCCGCCCAAAATTTGTTTTTTGTTATCAATACCTTCAAACATTCACGTTTTCTTACTATGAACAAGTTCATGGGTCCAATCGCAGAACTGTTCATTGATTGATCTTCTAATCGATCCCGTTGAATTTATCTTTTACTAAAAAAATACCTAGTACTTCTACCAAAACTCATCATTATAATATCAGATTATTTTCAGACACAATTCTCGTTCAAGATTTTCCAACTACTTGCAAATAACATGTTTCTCCATTACATGAAATAAATGTTTGATACAGAAAATATGATAGCATAAAGACAAAGCCCTCCCCTTCTCTCCCCTTAGAGAGGGGGGAAGAGTGTCGAACCACCATAGAAACATTTATTGCATCCTAAAATCTCCACATGCCAAATTTGATTTCAACTAATCATTTCTCGAGTTATTCAGAAATTTGTGTTTCATTTGTATAGCACCAGTTGCTAAATTCGGTTGCTAAAAACGATTAGGCACCTCTTCATCATAACTTAGCAACCACACCGGGAGTTGCCATTCGGGTGAGTAAAATAACAACGCACCCCCAAAGTAGCAGCCGGTTCATAAATTTGGGAACGCAGTAGTTACTTCATCGCAAGGTTGCTATTTGCAGCAAAAGTCAGAATTTTGTTTCGATTCTTTCCATTCTGCGTGGGTTATAATTAAGTTGTTGTATAAAACAGTGATTTTTGCTTTTCTTTCCACGACGAGTGAGTTTCTCAAATCTCGGAGCAAACAATCATATCAACAAAAAGAACATCCTCGTTTGATAACCACCGGTGCGAAAAATAAAGTACTGAAATGACAACCATGATAGCAACAACCGGTGCAAAAATGGGTTGCTATCCAAAGTAGCAACGATTAAAGTTGTCAATACTCCAACGCTTATAGCAACCCATCGGTGGGGATGCCCTAAGAGAGGAGGAAGGAGTATCTAACCACTATAGAATCATTTATTGTACCCTAAAACCTGAACATGCTAAATATCGTTTCATTTACTTGATTTGTTCTCGAGTAATGTAGAAATTTGTGTTTCGTTTGTATGGCAGACCCTCCTCCCTCCCCCTTAGAGAGGAGGGTGGAGTGTCTAACCACCGTGAAAGCATTTATTGCCCCCTAAAACCTCCATATACCTAATTTGGTTTCGTTTGCTTGAGTAATTCTCGAGTAATGCAGAAATTTGTGCATTTTTGCAAGCAAATAAAACCAAATTAGGCATATAGAGGTTCTAGGGTGCAATTAATGTTTCTATGGTGGTTAGACACTCCTCCCCCCTCTCTAAGGCTGCCATATAAATGAAACACAAATTTCTGCATTACTCGAGAATTAATCAAGCAAACGAAACCAAATTAGGCATATGGAGTTTTTAGGGTGCAATACATGTTTCTATGGCGGTTACAAAAAAAAAATGAAATAAAAATTTCAGCATAATTCAAGAACTAATCAAGCAAACGGAACCAAATTTGGCATGAGGAGGTTCTAGGGGACAAGAAACATTTATAAGGAGGCTCAACACTCCTCCCATCTTTCTAAAAAGGGGGGGGGGGGGGGTTTGCCATGCAAATGAAACACAAAACACAAATTTCTGCATAACTCGAGAACCAATCGAGAAAATGGAGCCAAATTTGGCATGTGAAGGTTTTAGGGGGAACGAAACGTTTCTTTGATGAATACACTCCTCCCCCCTCCCTAAGGGGAGCTGCAATATCAATGAAATACAAACTTCTTCATAACTCGAGAACTAATCAAGCACAATTTGGGATGTGAGTGTTTTTTGGTATGAGAAATGTTTCTATGATGGTATGATACCCCTCCCTCCTCTGGAATGGAGAGGGGGTCCCATAAACACATATTTAAAATAAAATTTATACATATTTCAACTAAAAATATTCCAATCAAACATGACAATTGAAAATTTTCGGAAAAGTCTGAAGGAAAAAGGGAATATTCGGAAAATTTAATTCTCATATGTTCTACAATTACATAGTGAAAAGCGTTGTTATTCCATTTGATGTTTGCGCTAACGAAATATCTTTATCTTCTTCTATCTATACCAATAAAAGTGGATTCTATCAAATTTTCTGTATCAAACATTTATTCCATGTAACGGAGAAACATTAACACTTAACATAACAAGTGGTTGTTAAGTGGTTGAAGAATCTTGAACGAGAATTGTGTCAGAAAATAATCTGATATTATAATGAAGACGGCCCTAAATCGGATAATAGAAGTACTAGGAATTTTATAGTAAAAGGTAAATTCAACAGGGTCGATTAGAAGATCAATCAATGAACAATCCTGCGATTTGACCCATGAACTTGCGCTTAGTAAAAAAAACGTGAATGTTTGAAGGTATTGATAACAAAAAAACAAATTTTGGACGAGACGAAGTTTGCCGGGTCAGCTAGTGTAACCATAAAAATATATTGCTAAAATGATACTGTGTGTTGCAGGCCCACATCAACGAGAAAGGGATTCTCCAAATATAATGGCTACGCCGTATGCCTTGACCATCGAAAACAAAAGAGAAGACTAAAATCATAACCCTCGCCTGGTTATGAGTAATACTCACATGAATGGGAATCGAACAGTCCCTCGCATCTAATCTCCAATCATGTATGAAGCTTAGCAACGAGGCAAACATTGGTGCTCCTAATCAGAACACTGCATAGCTCATCCTTGCCGGCATAACTTTAGTGCTGATGAATGGCTATGACTCAGCAGAACTTGAAATAGAGTACACTGTCGAAAAAAAATAAACCTAGCCATTCAATCCGAGGAGGAACAGAAAAGCAAACAATTTGCACTTAACATATATCTGCTAGGGATGATGAATAGCTGAGTTCTGCAGGGCTATAATTAAAAGATGTGAGATAAGCATTCAGCATGCCGAGCTATGCAAATTGAGGTGTCAGTTGTATGTTTCGGCTCAACCCAAGTTTACACAGGGCATGTGTACCTAGTAAATACTGTCTATATTTGCAATATCATATCAAAAATTAACTATGCTTCGTCCAGTTCACGATACATAATTTACGAATTCAAGTAACCCGTATTACGCTTAGTAAACGAATAATAGTCTTTAATTTTTATCTTCTCATTAAAATTCATCACTGAAAAAAAAGCTTTGTTCAACTTTTCTCCGGGTTTGAAATTTCGTCGATATTTGCACTGCATTGTTTCCCCCATCGAAAATGAATCTTTGTTGGAAAGTTTCTCTAACGTCCGAAGAACTGCACACTAACTTTGCTCGCGTAAGGTTGGAAAAAATCAAGAAAGTTCAAAATTACACTCTCCCATTCTTCGTCTTGGAATAGCTGCATTCGATCAATATTGTTGGATATTTCAAAAAAAAAAAAAGCGAGGGTGTGAGTGGTTATGCTGTTTTTCATTCAACAGCTACTGATGCAGTCTAGAGAAATTATTGTATAAAAATATGTACGATCTAATAAATATTGAACACATAATGCGAAGGTGTAGAGGGAGGAGGGGAATGAGTCAACAGAAGCGGAACACGCTCGGTCGAAAACGAGGTTCTCGTGGGTTGAAGTTCAAGGAAGGGGGGAATATCTGATTTTGGAACATTTGCTTCAACTTGTATGTTTTTGAACAAGTTTGAAAGGTGACTTTTCGTTTGTTGCGAGCTACTGCGGTGATTATTCCCGAGGGTCGTTGAGCTGTCGCGATCATAAAGCGCAATTTCGTTATCCAGAGGCGACGAGGAGGTGTGTCTATTCCGATGGATGAACCCCTCTCAATCAACTCATCCAAAGAGGAGAGAATTTCAGTGAATCGTGCGTGCAAAGGACGGACAACTGAGGAAGGTAAATATGCTCGTTTTCCAGTAGGAAGAGTTCGGTCCCGAGGGAGCTTTAGTTTAGCGCATCAGAACAGAGCAGCTATTAATGAAAATGTCCGGAAGCGCATAAATCGGTCATACGTGAAGGCTATGCTGTACACATTGGAAATCGGTATGGAAGGTGTGCCAACATATGTGTTCACATGTCTATTAGTGGTGCACTGCAGGATTGTTTCATTCGATTGACATTATTTGATTTGTACTGTACATGTTATGTTTGAGCCATTGCCGTTCGCGACTGAAACTATCCGTAACATTGAAATATCTGTCGTCATCATTATGTTGCTATAATTCGATCGTGACACTTATACGAATAATAGTATATTGTGCTTGTACTCTTATAACACTCTTTCCCTCAATACCAGGTGTTCAAGCTGCTACAGAATCACAAAGTTCCAAACACCCATGAGACCAGAATAGTTTCGAACCCGAGCATGGTCCGCTCACAGAATTTCAAATAAACCACCACGTTGGGTTAATCAACCAAACTTCTCCAGTACCATATGTCGATAACCAAGCTCAACCATCAACATAATATTTGCCCCGACTTCTACATTAGCATGCAACTTTGATCTCGGTCCCTCTATGTCCACGTCTCGCCAGATTACACTTTCGAAAGTAAACCTCACCTCTATAAGGTACGATGAATCATGATTAGGGAAGTGTCCGTGATGTGACGGCTGGTTTCGTTCGCCGCATCTTCCTCACAACGGCAAAGCTTTTGCTGAGCAGAGCGTGTATGCGGTGCAGCTCCCGACGAATTACACGAAGGTTTTGGTTATTGATATTTATTACTTCTGAACCTCGGTGAGGGGGAACGTTCGGCTGGAATATTTAACCTATGGAATTAACAAACTAATATTACAGGAAAAACGATAAAAAATTCTCATAATTCTTCACAATATTGCTTGAGTTTATTACCCTTCCTGTACCCGTGCGCAAAATTATAACAATAAAATAAAATCATTGAGATATATCCCCTTCTTCAAATAGCCAATAACGCCTAAAAAGTTGACAATAGCATAATTACAGATAAATTCAACATTCGGTTTGTGACACCGTGCGCTAGTATAGGAGGGTTGATCTACTGTTCTATATTACGAAGAAATATTAAATTATAATTAATATACAGATTATGGGCCCCATTCTTCTTCTTGAATGACGTTAACGATCCCTGTGGAACTTATGCCGTCTCAACGTATGCTTCAACTAGCGTCTTTATTAACACATAGTTTAGATTTCTTAAGCCAAAAAACACGCCTTGAATGTATTCCGAGGGGCAAGCTCTAGAATACGCGTGACCACAGTGCAAGTCGGAAGAAATTTCTTTGGCGAAAAATACCCCGACCAGAACGGGAATCGAACCCGAACACCCGGCATGATAATGTGACACGCTAGCCACTCGGCCACGTGTGCACCTATTATATAAATCCCCTATTATTATGAATCGAATCGCTGTTTCGATATAATCACTATCACTATCACACCCAGAGATGCCAGGTTTGAAGACATGTCTTCATTTTGAAGACATTTGACTCACGGTGAGGACATTTGAAACATATGAAATATGTGATATTATTTCCATGAATTATTTTGGGCCTATACTATACAATAGATTAACCTAGATCTTTCAAACGACCTCTTCACCAATCGAAGGATTTCCGGTCACATACCGTTCCAATAATTAGTTTTATGGATACGGTTTGAGTTACAACTAAAACTTCAAAGCAGAAATAAACAAATTAAGTTATCACAGTTCCGTTTTTAAGGAAGAACTGGAGCTATATTCACTCAATCAATGGTTTATCAAGCCAGTCATCATTTCTAAACTCATCAAATTTAGTTCGTTAGTTATATTATTTGTAAAGATTTTATTGAAATAAACTTCAAAACATCAAGGTAAGTTTAAGGAAATGCGCTATAAAACAATACCAATTAGAATAAACATTGAATAAGCTATCAAACTTCGTTCAATAGTATATTACGAATTATAGTTTTCTCCGGTATGTTTGTGGAGACATTTGAAGACATTTGAAAATCCCATCTAGAATCCCTGATTACACCGAGTAAAATCTGGAAGTATAGAAATCGAGGAAAACAGCTCGATTCGTTATTCTTGCTCGAATGTCAGCGGTGATGTTGAAATATTTTGAGACGAGTTTGAAATACTTCACAAAGCACTACAGAAAAAATGGCAATTCTTTTTTGAGACATCTGCTATGAAAATTTTAAATATCTGTATTTCCAAAAGTGTTAATATGATTATGTTTTGAAGAAAACTGATATTTCCTCAACGAATGAAGCTTAATAGGTGTTAGGCATGCATTATTTCATGTGTAATGGAAACGACTGCATGGAAAAATTTGTTTACAAAACATATAATTATTGAAAAATGAACTTTCAACTGCAATCTATGAAATTCCGTCAGGAATCACGTATGTATTTAACTTTTTTTAGCAATATTATTTTTTGTATATAATCTTTTATTTCATTCAAGTATGGAATAACGAGTTGTTAGATCTTAGGACTAGCATGTGTGAACAAGGTTCAATTAGATTCCCATTCACTGCTCTATGATATATTAGGCTGTCAAAAAAGTCCTGCGGTATTTCCGCGAGGTGTCGTTGTAAACGCGTAGTTCTAGTTGTATTCATTGTATCGAGTCATACTATAGCTTGTTGGAAAGGTATTTTTGCGCGGACTATAATATATTCCTTGACAGTGTTTTGTTTGGTTAAGTCGTTCGTGAGTTATAGTGTTGCAAATATGGAACAAAATAAAGAGAAAATCCGACATATTTTACAGTACTACTATGACAAAGGCAAAAATGCATCTCAAGCTGCCAATAAAATTTGTGCAGTTTATGGACCCGATACAGTTTCCATTTCCACCGTACAACGATGGTTTCAACGTTTTCGTTCTGGTGTAGAGGTCGTCGAATATGCGCCACGCTCCGGAAGACCTGTCGTCGAAAATTGCGACAAAATCGCTGAATTAGCCGAGAAAGACCGGCATAGTAGCAGCCGTAGCATCGGCCAAGAGCTGGGGATAAGTCATCAAACCGTTATTAACCATTTGAAGAAGCTTGGATTCACAAAGAAGCTCGATGTATGGGTGCCACACACGTTGACGCAAAAAAACATCTTTGACCGTATCGACGCATGTGAATCGCTGCTAAATCGCAACAAAATCGACCCGTTTCTGAAGCGGATGGTGATTGGCGATGAAAAGTGGGTCGCTTACGACAACATGAAGCGCAAAGGTCGTGGTCGAAGCCCGCTGAAGCGGCTCAGACGGTGGCCAAGCCCTCATTAACGGTCAGGAAGGTTCTGCTGTGTGTTTGGTGGGATTGTCAAGGAATAATCTATTATGAGTTGCTTCCCTATGGCCAAACGCTCAATTCGGGCCTGTACTGCCAACAACTGGACCGCTTGAAGGTAGCACTCGTGAAGAAGAGGCCATCTTTGATGAACAGAGGCCGCATTGTCTTCCATCAGGACAACGTCAGGCCACACACTTCTTTGGTGACGCGCCAGAAGCTCCGGGAGCTCGGATGGGAGGTTCTTTTGCATCCGCCTTATAGTCCGGACCTTGCACCAAGTGACTACCACCTGTTTTTGTCCATGGCGAACGAGCTAGGTAGTCAGAAGTTAGCCACAAAAGAGACCTGTGAAAATTGGCTATCCGAGTTTTTTGCCAATAAGGAAGCGAGCTTCTATAACAGGGGTATTATGAAGTTGGCATCTCGTTGGGAACAAGTCATCGAACAAAACGGTGCATATTTGACTTAAAACAGATGAATGTAACTAATTTTATGAACAAATGAAAATTCAAAAAAAATACCGCAGAAATTTTTTGACAGCCTAATATTACGTCTATTTCCGTGATTGTAGTAACATTATTTTCTTCCAAAGAGGAATTGATGATAGAGTGTTTGAAATAAAAACGACATTTCCTATAAAGGTTCAGAGTTGAGAACATCTGTTTTATTTGACACTATCTGACCTGGCAAACTTCGTCTCGCCCAACATTTTTATTTTGCTATCAATACCTTCAAACATTCACGTTTTCTTACTATGAGCAAGTTCATGGGTCCAATCGCAGAACTGTTCATTGATTGATCTTCTATTCGACCCCGTTGTATTTACCTTTTACCATATAATTCCTAGTATTTCTAACAAAACTCATCATTATAACATCAGATTATGATATTTTTGGTTGTAATATGTGTAATATTTTTATGGGGCCCCTCTCTTTTCCAGAGGAGGGAGGGGTGTCGTACCATCATAGAAACATTACGCCCCCCCCTCCTCAGAAAGGTGGGAGGAGTGTTGAACCACTTTAGAAATGTTTCTTGCCCCCTAAAACCTCCACATGCCAAATTTGGTTCAGTTTGCTTGATTAGTTCTTGAATTATGCATAAATGTTTGTTTCATTTGTATGGAAAACACTCCTCCCCCCTTCAGAGTGAGGGGAGAAGTGTCTATTCACCATGGAAACGTTTCGTATCCCCTAAAACATTCGCATGTCAAATTTGGCTCCATTTGCTTGATCAGTTTTCGGATTATGCAGAAATTTGTCTTTCATTTGTATGGCAGCTCCCCTTAGAGAGGGGAGTGGAGTGTCTAACCACCGTAAAAACATTTATTTCACCCTAAAACCTCCACATGCCAAATTTGGTTTCGTTTGCTTAATTAATTCTTGAGTTATGCATAAATTTGAGTTTCATTTTTATGGAAGACCCACCTAAGAGAGGGGAGTGGAGAGTCTAACCATCATAGAAACATTTATGCACCCTAAAACCTCTATATACCAAATTTGGTTTCATTTGCTTTATTAATCCCCGAGTAATGCAGAAATGTGTGTTTCATTTGTATGGCAGTCACCCTTAGAGAGGGGGGTGGAGTGTCTAACCACCATAGAATCATTTATTGCACCCTAAAACCAGCACATGCAATATTTCGTTTCATTTGCTTGTGTTTCATTTGTTTGGCAGCCCCCCCTTAGAGAGGGGGAAGGGCTCTCAAACTATCACGGAAACCTTCCCCGGCCCCAAAAACCCCTACATATCAATTTTAACGTTGATCGGTTCAGTAGTTTCCGAGTCCATAAGAATCAGACAGACAGACAGACAGAAATCTAAAAAAAATATATATATATATATATTTAAGTTCTACTAAACTCATCGTTAGTTTTCATAAGTTCTCAATCCTGTCTTCCTACTTTCGTGAAATTTCGAAGATACATATAAGTAAATATTAGAAACCTGTCCATATTCCCCCACTATATGTCCATGCGGGTAAACATCGAAAAAATGTTCTACTTTTCGGTCTGCTTTAATTTAAGTAAAAACATTGAAAAACATTCGGCCGATTAATTCGAAAAACAGTACACCCATACCTCGCTTTGCGGCCTAGATCCGCTCCACCTAACTTGGCTGTAAAACGGAAAGCCGTATAAGGAATCAATTATTGTAAAGCAAACTTATAAAAATTCAATCGGATCGGTGTCAAATTAATAAAATATGTAACATGACTTGTTATTCAATAAGTATTTTATCTTTTTATTTCATTTAAAATCGAAATCACATACATAACAAGTACATACATTTATGCATTATATAGTAATAGACTCCGAAAATCAACAATAATCCATAAACAAAAATGGAACAAGCTCATGTTACATAAAATATGTGTATGTATACTGCAATTCCATACTAAACCACCACTATATCGATATATTGACCATCTGAATCGGTTCAGATATGAAAAAAGATATGGATTTTTGAAAAAAAGTCATTTTTAGAAAAACGGAAAAAAGTTGATTTTCCGGAACACCCTGAAATGTAAATAAGTACCTCTATGAAAAATAAGAAATACTGGTCCACTATTTTCCGACAAGGAACGGAACTACCACTTTTCACGAAAATATGATAACCACTATATCGGTTTGACATGAAATGGCTGTATATCGACATCGTAAAAATGTTTTTTCTGCCGTTATAACGAATCATTTTAAGCCTTAAATCGAAAACCTGTCTTAATTGAAGAGGGACGTTATAGCGAAATGCCGTATAAAGAGCGGCCGTATAGCGAGGTATGGGTTTCTATTGAAATGCAAGAAACTGCATTTAAGTTTGGAGAAACATGAGTTTCGGGCGAATGGGACACAACCATATTATTTATTTATTTGTTAATTCATCAACTGGCTGTAAATGCCCCAATGATATACTTAAAAGTATATAAAAATCTATATCTAAATTTAAATATTAACATAAATCAAATTACATGATATTATAATTAATTACATCAAATTACAGTCATCACATATTGAAAATACACATAAAAAACAATAATCACGTGGCAGTTTGTTCTGCGAAAAAAGTGCTAAATCTCCGACGAAGAAGCGTTCGGGATAAATGGAAGTCGAACAGCCTGGCTACCCTGTTGAAAAGTCTTTGCAAACCACTCAATCCAATCGTAATCGTGTGGGCAATCGTAACATCAAGTTATTCCGGAGAGCGCGAGGTCGAATGTTGAAATTGATTTTTTCCAGAATAACGAGACAAGCGATGTGTCCTTGTAAGGTATCGACTATCATCAAAGCTTTGACAGTGTCTCTACGAACCGATAAAGGTTCCAAGCTGATCAGCTGAAATATATAATTGTGCTGCTTAATATGTCCGTATTTCTCTAACTCCCCTACTTAAAAAAAACATAAAACATGTTGGCGTGTGTAAGTTATTGTTACCTAAACAAAACCCCAACAGAATGCAAACGATACTAAAGTCCTGTCGCCGGCCACTGAGATACTATGCGCATGTAACCACTGTGGTGTCGCCGGACGCGAAAGTGTTAATATATATTTAATACTAGCTGACCCGGCAAACTTCGTCCCGCCCAAAATTTATTTTTCGTTATCACATTCACGTTTTCTTACTAAGCGCACGTTCATGAGTCCAATCGCAGAACTTTTCATTGATTGATCTTCTAATCTTCCCTTTAACATTACCTTTCACTATAAAATTCCTAATACCTCTACCAAAACTCGACATTTTAATATCTGATTATTTTCAGACACAATTCTCGTTCAAGATTTTTCAACCACTTGCAAATAACATGTTTCTCCGTTACATGGACTAAATGTTTGATACAACAAATATGATAGAATAAAGTCAGCCCTCAACCGGATAATCCCTTCCTCGAGTTTTACACTTATCAACACATTCGGTGATTTATATAGTTAGAAAAAGACATAGGAGTGTGTTTTATCACATCAAAATCCATTTCCACTTTCGAACAAAAATCAATTTCGTTAGCGCAAACATTAAATGGACTAACACCAGGCAACTGGCTTGTCACTATGTAATTGTAGAACATACGGGGATTGAATTGTCCCATTTTCCTTCAGCCTTTTCCGAAAATTTTCAATTGTCATGTTTGGTTGTAATATGTGTAATGTTTTTATGGGACCCCCTCTTCATTCCAGAGTAGGGAGGGGTGTTATACCATTATGGAAATATTTCTCGTACCCAAAAACACTCATATCCCGAATTTGGCACCATTTGCTTGATTAGTTCTCGAGTTATGCACAAATATGTGTTTCATTTGTATGGCAGACTCCCCTTAGAGAGGGGGGAGGAGTATCGAACCACAATAGAACGTTTATCGATCTTTGAAACCTCTATATGCCAAGTTTGATTCCATTTGCTCGATTAGTTCTCGAGTTATTCATCCCATTTACAGAGACAGGAGCAGTGTCAAACCACCATAGAAACGTTTCTTGTCCCCTAAAGACTGCACATGCCAAATTTGGTTCTGGTTGCTTGATTAGTTCTTGAGTTATGCAGAAATTTATGTTTCATTTGTACTGCAGTACACCCCCCTCCCCCCCTAGAAGGGAGAAAAGAGTGTCTATTCACCATAGAAACGTTTCGTACCCCCTAAAACCTACAAATGCCAAATTGGACTCCATATGCTTCATTAGTTTTCGAGTTATGCAAACATTTGTGTTTAATTTGTACGGCTTAGCCTTGGGCAGCGACGAAAGAGTATTATTTCCAAGAATGTTTATAAAATCCATTCGGCAAGATATCACCGCTTGCTGTTATTTCGCGACCTCAGTAAACGTACTTGGAAAAAAAATTTTTTTTTCAAAGAGTTCCAGAATGCTTGAAAAGCAAACTTCCAAAAAAAAAAACATCCTGTATAGCAGGGTTATGATTATACAATAAAACTGGTATACTGGAGTAATATTATGGATTCTCCCAGCAGACAGCAATAAAATTGTATTGTAGATAAAGTAAACTACATCCTGATTTCGAGCATAAAATATTCAATCGGTTACACTAAACTGAATCGTACCAAAAAAAAAACCCAACAAGCGTTAAACGAAAATTCAAATTAGATATGGAATATTTTTCATAGCATCCTTGGCGGTCGAGTATTCCCTATCAGCGCTTGCCAAGTTCGTTCATCGATATCCCACACTCAGAATGCTCGCTCTTCCGTACGAAATCGAGTTCCCGGATGGTCAATGGTACTGCACATCCTCACAGTATCCGACATTATTTACATCGAACACAGTTGCTGTCGAAGCGTGTTTGCATTTGGTTAGAAAAAGTAACGCCTCGCGCTCTCTCCCCACTTGGTGGATACCTACTTCAATAAATAAGCCGGAATATATTTCCACGTGAACGTTTCGACGAATCAAATCGAATCGGGAGATATTTTTGCATCGAATCAGTTCAGGGCAGAGTGCACCGTCATTACGTACAATTGAAACGACTGGATTAGGTTGCTTAGGTTGCATCGGACCCAGGAAGACGTGTTTCTGCATTCATGATCCAGTTCCGGGTGGTTCGAGAGCCACGAAAAATAAGTGCAAATTTATGTACATTCGATGGGTTGACTTTCCCGATCCAATTGGTTGGAAAATAGTGGGTTGTTTGGAATTTATGTGGATCGGAAATAGCGCTGTGACAGGATTAGTTTGCTGGAAGAATTTACGTTTACAACACAGTATCAACGCAATCAACACATGTGGATCTGTGATTGGGGGAAACCCCGTAAAATCCATTGATTATACTAAATGACAGATATATTTTACCACAATCAATTTGTCGACTGTGTAATTGGGTAGAATAATGGCGCGAATTACTTTACCTTGAAGTAAAATTAATGAAAATTTGATAACGTGTTCGCACGATAAGAGCTCGTTTCAGTTTTTAGTTCGCTGCAGCTTCACATTTCGAATAAACTTAAAAATGAGGAAGCTGCAGTACCAAACTATCGAATAAGCTTTCAGTGAAAAATGTCCCATTAGTCAAAAAATTTAAACTCTACTGACATCATTCTACGACGTATAGAAGAACCGTTTCGATTTTTATCTGCATGTAATTCAGTACTCGGAATCCAACGATTTATCACATGTATTTTTCGAAGCTGAAATATAAATAGAACGTTACACAGGGATTTTTTGTTTCCATCTCCTGTGTTCATGAATGGGTAGCAATGGAGTTATCTGAGTTTCTGTTTCCCAAATCCGATTAGCGCGACTGGGTCACACTGCTATGGCCGTTGTTTTGAAATTTATCTACTAAGAAGATAGAAATGAACCAGTTTTAAAAGATTCATGAGTGTATGGGATCGAGATAAAAAAAATAAATTGTAATACGGTATATTTTATTTTTTATAAAGGGTGTGTCACATCAAATTGCCTCACGGAAAAAACGCTGTAGAAATTCGCCCAGTAGACCGATCCTTTTGAAAATTTTAGACAGTAAAATAAAAACTATTAAACAAATTTTGGCATTTTCTTTTTATTCATACTTCGAGCCCAAGCCCGTATGCTCGCACCTTCCTCTTTACCCCGTCCATAAGGTTCTGTACAACGTCAGGTTGTAGTTTTTCTTTGAACAGAAATCCATTTTCTCTTGAAGTCCGCCTCCGATTTGACAACTTTTGGGTTTTTCCGGAGGGCCTGCTTCATAATCGCCCAATATTTCTCTATTGGGCGAAGCTCCGGCGCGTTAGGCGAGTTCATTTCCTTTGGCACGAAGGTGACCCCGTTGGCTTCGTACCACTCCAACACGTCCTTTGAATAGTCCGCTTTGACGTAGGTTTCGTCGTCCATTACTAGGCAATACGGCTTCGTCAGCATTTCGGTGTACAGCTTCCGGGCTCGCGTCTTCCCCACCATGTTTTGCCTTTCGTCGCGGTTAGGAGGCTTCTGAACCTTGTATGTACGCAGGCCCTCCCGCTGCTTGGTCCGCTGGACGAATGAACTTGACAAATTCAGCTTATTGGCGACATCCCGGACCGAACTTCTCAGATCACGTCTAAACTGCTTAAATAAGTGCTTGTGATCTTTTTCACTGACGGAGCATCCATCTTACCGATGTCCCGATGTGACAACTCCGGATTCTCGAAATGAGTGCACATGATTAATTCACGACGCTCTTTTTCGTTCGACGACATTTTTCCAAATTTACGAAAAATTGACAGTGAAGCATGGCCAACGTGATCTATGCACTCTTATCTGATTATAAGCGAAAGCTGAAGATATAATTCCTAAAAATTAAATTTCTACAGTGTTTTTTCCGTGATGCAATTTGATGTGACACACCCTTTATGACAATTTTTCTGACAGAAGCAAATTCGATTCAAGTCGGCTCAGTTCTAGAAATCGTATGCTGTACAGATCTCTCCTGAAAAAGTGTTTGTTGTTGGAATACTTGTCTGGAGTATCCTCCCAGGAGATTAAGGAAAACAAGAAAGAAAAGGGATACATGTGGGCATGTTCTAGGAAATTTTACCAGCTCTAAAATCTAAAATGTTTTGTATTGTTTGTAAAAATACAAACAATACAAAATATTTTAGATTTAGAGTGATTATTTTTTCAAATGATTTATCTAAAAATACGTATTTGATAATTGATATTCTCATGAAGTTTTGCGAAGAATAACCAAACCTAATCTCATACTCAGGTGTAATTCAAAATCTAGCGGGTAAATTTGAAGGAATGGCGATTGGAGGGATTGTTTCAAATGACGATATACACGGTTTGATATTAAACGCGATATCAACAGCGAAAATGTCCCAAAAATTATTCAGAAAATACAACTTTTATTCACAAACATTCTTCTCTCCAAGAATAACATATTATGAACAATTAATTTCAATACGCGGCTCAGATAGATGTGTTCAATCAAACGAAACGGTCCATCAATATATAAAAAAAGATTTTTCTGTCTGTCTTTCTGATTGTCATGGAATTGGAAATTAAAGGGCGAACACGAAATTATTGCGACACCGAAAATGTCATGTCAATTTTTTTATAATGTTTAGAATCAAACCAAAATTTTAGGGTAGTTTTATACATATATTTACTTCAAAAATCAAAAGAAAAGTTAATCGATGGAGCCTTGAGTGTAAAATTGAACGCATTTTCGCTTGATGTCCTCCATCAAAGTCTTTACAGTGTCATCCGGTACCAGTTTCTCAGTTTTTCTTCCATTTTCTTAACATGTCCTTCTCGTCTTTGACTGTCTTCTTGCTCTTCCGGAGTTCCCGCTTCATTATTGCCCAGTACTGCTCCACCGGGTGCAGCTCCGGACAGTTTGGCGGGTTCATGTCCTTTGGAACAAATTAGACAGAATTGGTTTCATACCACTCCAGGACACTTTTAGAATAGTGGCACGATGCCAAATCTGGCCAAAATAGCGGAGCTTCGTCGTGCTGCTGCAAGAACGGCAAAAGGCGCTTCTCGAGGCACTCAGATTTGTAGATTTCGCCATTTACTGTGCCCTTTGTCACGAAAGGCTCCCTCCTCAGTCAGCAAGAGCAGATGGCCTGCCAAACGAGATATTTGGAGGCGAACTTCGACAATTTCTCCTTCTTGAATTTGTCGTCCACGTCGAACTTGCTCTTGCCGGTGAAAAACTCCAACCCAAGAATTTACTTAAAATCGGCTTTTATATACGTTTCGTCGTCCATCACACAGCAACCATATTTTGTCAGCATCTTCTCGTAGAGCTTCCGTGCCCGAGTTTTAGCCGTCGATTGTTGCCGCTCATCGCGGTTTGGGAAGTTCTGTACTTTTTATGTATGTAGTCCAGCTCTCTTCTTTGCATTCTGGACGTAGCTCGGCGACATGCCTATCTTTTTAGCCAAATCATGGCTGTCATACAAATGAATTGATCAAGCAAAGGGGTAAGCGCAAAACTCGAGAAAGGAATCGTCCGATTTTAGATGTAATTATTTTATCATATTTTCTGTATCAAACATGTATTCCATGTATGGGAGAAACATGTTATTTGCAAGTGATTGAACATTCTTGAACAAGAATTGTGTCTCAAAATAATTTGATATTATAATGACGAGTTTAGGAAACTATATAGTAAACTAGGAAATAGGAAATTTATGGTAAAAGAAAAATGTAAAGGATCAATTAGAAGATTAATCAATGAACAGTTCTGCGATTGGACCCATGAACGTTCGATTAATAAGAAAACGTGAATGTATGAAGGTATTGATAACAAAAACTCCATTTTGAGCGGGAAGTTTGCCGGGTCAGGCAGTGAATAAAAAAAATAAGGGTCTAATATTTTGCGATAAGAAACAAAACAAAAATGAAACCAAATCAGGCACATTGAGGTTTTAGGGTGCAATTTCTATGGTGGTTAGACTCTCCACCCCCCTCTCTAAGGTGGGGCTGCCATACAAATGAAACACAAATTTGTGCATTACTCGAGAATTGATCAAGCAAATGAAACCAAATTAGGTGTTTATTTCGATAGTTGGAGAGCGGAGGCTCTGGTCGGATGATGCACCGTTTCACTGGGGGAAACGTGCCAATGGACGCTTGAACATAAAGTCCACAGCGGAAACACTCTTGGAAATAAGCTTTCACACAAAGAAAAACACAATGCGACAGGTTTGAAACATACGATCTCCTTTATTTCACCTTTGACAGGATTCTAAACTCTCACTCTAGATGTTTGGTTGGGGAAAAACACGTTTCAACACGTTCACGTTCTGCCTCACTCTTTTCTTGTTGTTTGCTGCTTTGCGGTTGGAAAAATACTGCCTCTCATCGTTGCTAGGCTGCTCTCTCAGCTGGCAGGAGAATAACATAGGGGTGGGGGTTGCGATGGAATTTCGATTATCTCTTCAGGGACTGAACATTAGGCATGTGGAGGTTTTGGGGTGCAGGTAGTGCTTCTATGATGGTAATACACTCCATCCCCCTCTCTAAGAGGGGTGGGGAGGGGGTGTCTGCTATACAAATGAAACACAAATTTCTGCATTACTCGAAAATTAATCAAGCAAATGACACCAAATTAGTCATTAGGCATGTGGAGGGTTTAGGGTGCAATAAATGTTTCTATGATGGTAAGACACTCCACCCCCCTCTCTAAGGGAGGCGGGGAGGGGGTCTGCTATAAAAATGAAACACAAATTTCTGAATTACTCGAGAATTAATCCAACAAATGAAACCAAATTTGGCATGTGGAGGTTTTAAGATGCAATAAATATTTCTAAGATGGTTAGACACTACTCCTGCTCTCTAAGGGTGGGCTGTCATACAAATGAAACACAAATTTCTGCATTACTCGAGAATTAATCATGCAAATGAAACCAAATTTGCCATATTGAGGTTTAAGGGTGCAATAAATGTTTCAATGATGGTTAGACTCACCATCCCCTTCTCTAAGGGGGGTGAATGGTTGAAGGTATTGATAACAAAAAACAATTTTGGGCGGGACGAAGTTTGCCGGGTCAGCTAGTACAAAATATTTTCGACTTCGAGTGATTATTTTTTTCAATGGTCTATCTCAGAATTATGTATTCAATTAAACGAACCGATCAATCCGCAACCGTAACAATAAATATAATATACCCGATTAGAATACGCGGTCATCCAACTTAATGGTCAACGGTCTATAGAAACGTTATTTGAAAATTATTACCTGTATGTTTGAATGTAAGAAAATCAATAATCACACTCTTTTATCTACTAAAAAAACATCACAGAAAATTTGTTTCAAAAATGCTTCATGGGTTACACCCAGGGTTGCCAACTATAATTTTTAAAAATCAGGAAGAATGAAAACAAAAATCAGGATAAATCAGGATAGCTCATATTGGGTTGTCCGAAAAGTTAATGTCAATTTTTGCGAAAATAAAAAAAATCATTCTCAATCAAAGTATTATAATTTAATTTTATATCTATATTTCTGTTTCACAATCTTTCACACAGCTTAAATATTGTATCCTCCCAGAACATGTTTGCTTCCTCGTCGAAAACTGCTGCGAGCAATACATGTGAGAAACAGATTGCTTATAAAGTAAAAGTAAAAAGTAAAAGAATTAATAAGCATGGTATAAATCCTCGCATAAGCAAAAGGCTAGTGTTTCGCCTGACTTTTTGATCGTTTATATTTTTTCCGAAAAATCTACAGCATCACTACAGTCAATTGCAGAGAAATCAATATTCAAATTTTCACATCAAACACAAATTCATCATCAATGCTTTGGAATTAAACTTTACTCTACAAATGAGAAAGCATATCAGGAGTGAACGACTTGTTGAGTTTTTCCTAATTTTTATGACATTAAGTACGGTTGTATATATATTTAACATAGCCCTAAACTGATTCTACTTTGAATCAGACGAACAAATTACATATAAAATCTTTTTATATTGACTGTGTATTCAAAAATTTTCTCTTGAGTAATTTTACACTCTGAAACGTAATCCTACAATAATAACTCTGGGGATACATTTAGGCGTGCTCCCGTGGCCGAGTGGTTAGCGTCCCACATTATCATGCCGAGGGTTTGGGTTCGATTCCCGTTCTGGCCGGGGGATTTTTCGTCAAAGAAATTTCTTCCGACTTGCCTGTGGTCACGCGTATTCTAGAGCTTACCACTCTAGAATAAATTCAAGGCGTGTTTTTCGACATAGAAATCTCAACTAAGTACTACTAATAAAAATGACGCAATACTTACGTTGAGAAGACCAAAGTTCCACTGGGAACGTTAGTGTCATCCAAGAGAAGAAATACATCTACATACACATTATCCTCAATAAAGCAATATTGTTCCTCAAACTTAATCTCGTTGTTATTTCATAAATTCGTCAGACAATCTAGTTCCATGAAATATTCTAGTACTGTTTTGGGAAGCCAACAAACAATTGAAGTTAAGTACAAAGTTTATCTTAATGCAAAATATATACGAACCGGAGAGCTATCATAACAGAAAGCTTTGGCATATTGGATATATTGAGTGTTCGTCGGAAAATCCTGAAAAATCCGGAAGGTTGACATCTCTGGATACACCCAATCAGTGTTGCCACACATACAGGTTTATCTGGAATGGTACAGATTTTTTTCGTTATTTTTGGTAAAGATTCTGTACGGTACAGAGTACACATTTTCGTCAAAAAGTACAGACTGGTACGGATTTTTTTCCGCGTGTGAGATTTCTTACATTTAAACAAAGCTACATTAAGGTACATGGTGAGTTTTACGCCGCAGTATCGCTTGGTGCTGCTAATCTTGAAAGCGTTTGCAATACAGGAAATTTTGGAACTCATGTGGCTTCAAATCCTGTACGCTTCGGGCACCCGTTGACTTTTATTAGCGGCGGTGGTGAAGAGTTAGATTCTACGACGAAAATTTACAAGATCTGGATAATGAATTCCGCACCCTAAAGGCAAAGTTACTCCGTAAGGAAATCTCAATTTCAAAAAACGAACATGTGCAGGATTGGTGAACAAAAATTGGATACCTAAAAGAACTACCGGTTCGTTCGCATTTTCGGCGCTCCGATGCCTTGTTTGTAACGTTCTCACTATGCCTCACTCTTCAACTTGTAGTAAATGAACGAGTGTGTTTTTCATGCTAACAAAATAGGTTTTTCTTTACAACGAATATTTTCGATGATACATAATTTTGGTACAGATTTTTGGAAGAAAAAGTACAGATAAGAAAGATTTTGTACCCCTCTGGTACAGATTAAAATGTGGCAACACTGCTCCCAATTACTAATGAATTTAAATATGAGAAATTCAAGATACAATGAGCCGATCGTTGGATATTCAGTTTCTTGATATTGTTTTTTGTTTTATCGTTCTTACTTGGTATTACTTGAATTTACATCATAGAAAGTGTTAGAGTCAATAAACTAATATTTTATGATATTTTTCACTTCTGAAATATAAGCAAATATTGAAAAGTGAATTGATTATATGTAAATGATAAACAAATGTTAGCATCCACTAATCTGACAGCTCATTCCTACATTGGCTCCCCAATTAATCAAGAGCTTAAACAATACACTGTAAATACGAAACTGTGTAGCCACCGGGGCGCAGGTGAAGCTTTCTCTATCCCGACTGATATGATGTTTCACTGAAACCATTCCGTTGAAATTTATCACCAGTACGAATCCGCCGCCACCGCCACCAAGTATGACCATAAATGGCAGGAATAGAGCACACAGTAAACGTCACCTGCGGCCGCAAGCGTATAATAGTAGCCCATAATCATCATTCCCTTGCCCGACTTACACCACGCGGAAGACGGAAACAGCTACGTGATGTGATCATCTGTAATAAATTTTGTCCCGCGATGAAAACGAAAACTGAAATCATGTTCCGCGTTTATGCCCCATATTGAAGACAAAACCGTTGTAAATCGCGTAATTTACGGCCGGGATGACACCTATTGCCTCGGCGGAATGGATTCCAGCCCAGCTGGAAGTAAATGATGTGATCTCAGTTGTGCTGAATCCATTAACGAAACGTTCCCATCTTCATTGCGATTGATGATGAATGTTGTGCTCTGTGAGTTAGAATTAGATTTGTATAAACAATAAAAAGAACAATCGTTATACTTTATTGGAATTTACCATGTCTATCATATTTATATCTAAACTATGATGATCCAGCACGAAGAAGTTATTGAGCGTAATATTGAATGTTATAGAGATTCATCTATATTTTTATGCAAATTGGCATAAAAATACAGATGAATTTCTGAAAAGCTACTGACCATCGGCCATCAACGTTATCAACGGAAATTAATAACTATAGAGTAAAGGATCAAATCTTAAACACGATAAATTGACACAGACCTGATCGGTACTCGAATACTTCCAAAAGTCCAGTTTGTTTTCAAAAACTCGATACCGTAATGGTCATTGGAGACATAATAATTTGTATGATCCAATTCCGCCCTCATGCGCAAAAGTCAATTAAAAGGGTTGTGTATTCTCAAAGTTTCGGCCAGAACCTCATACTATAAATATAACTTATCATTATAGCGTTTGAGAGAGTAAAATGTCAATTGTCAATTGATTTATTGTACTATTGCTGTAATCGATCAATAATTATCGTCTCAATTTGGAAATTCCTAATGCTGTGAGAATATCGACCATATTATATTTAATGTCATTGAACATTTTGAACCAATACAATCAAGTTACTTTGATTGGAAGAATACAATCTATCCATCTATGTAAAGCGTTCCAATAAGCAATGTTAAACTATTCATCATGCAAATTCCACCACAGCCGCACCCAATTATCGGGCACGCGAGCACAATTGTTGTGTGTGCTGGATTTTCACATCAAATACAGGTTTTCTGGATAACCAAGTATTTACAATCAAACCTAGCTTTTATCATTTTATCAATTTCATTTTATTCAGACCGACATTACTGTGATTGGAATTTACCATATCGAGCATGACGCCAAAAGCCACATCAGATAGCGATAAAAAGCAATGCATAATGTATCGTTTTCGCGGTTTTTTTTTATAACCATTCTCGCTTCCCCTGCAGAGTATCTGCGCATCGATATTTTGATATGAATGAACTCGTTTCCAATATTCTACACTCGACAAAAAAATTAGAGGAACAGAATGCGAAATCCGATATTTTAAGTGATTTTTGACATGCTGTAACTTCGTGAAAAATCAACGAATATCGATGGGATGCGCATTATTTTGAAGCTACAATTTTCAGGTATCATAATATTTTATGTACATATTTGTATCTTGGTGTGTGTATGTAATATCGGGAAGAAATGAAAAATCGATTTTTCTTTGTTTTTTTTCAAGAATATTCTGGACTAACATAATTTTTTGCTAACCAACTCAATAGCAAATCCACTTAACCTTATCAATCAGCTTTTGTTTAGTTCCAATAACGTTCCTGTAGAACCTTCCCACGCAGAGATATTTTAGTTTGAATGAAAAAGTCACAGGAGGGTTGTGTCCGAGACACGACCGCATAGTTGACGTAGGATTCCGTTAGGCTATCTGTTGGTTTTGGATATGTTTGTAGAATTACATCGTTAAACTCTTTGATAATGATTTGGTGGCCTCCTGGGAAGGGCTGTTTTGTTTGGTTGTTGGGTATTGTTTGTTCACTCCACTATGATGCCTCCTGTGTTATTTATGGATGAAATAAACTCGCCAATGTAATATAAGATAATTACCAATACCAAACACAATTATCAATTTTTCTCATCAGTAAAAACATGTTTTTTTAATATAGAGAAAACATATTCAAATGGAAAAGGTAGTTTTCTTTTATAATTTTCACTTTCTAAGTGTTTATTCAACCCAATGCGAATTTTAATTGGACTAACAACACCTATTACTATATGTAGAGCAATCTCTTTTTCTAATATTTCTTCACCTTTCCAATTTTTCTCACCGTATAAACTTTCCTTTGGTGAAAATGAACACAACAAAACAGACAGCTTAAACCAAACGACCCGTTCTCGAGCGGGAACACACCTTGATTGTTATCATTCACCTTACTTGCAATATAAAAATTCCCCCAACTTTCATATATTTGCAATGCCGATTTCCTCCGGGAACCTTGGTTTTGATGTTTCTGTTACGGAATACATTTCGGTAGGAACAAAAGTTTTTATGGAGTGCCGAAATCCATTGACGCAACAATTTCATCAATCAATCATGAAATGACTGAGTAATAAGCATTTGAAATTGGACAATTTTCACGATGTGCTCGATTTTCAATTTTCAATTTGTACCCCAATATGTTCCCGAAAGACGTAATCCTACGTCAAAAGTCACAGGAGGGTTGTGTCCGAGACACGACCGCATAGTTGACGTAGGATTCCGCTAGGCTATCTGTTGATTTTGGATATAATAATGATTTGGTGGCCCTGAAAAGGGCCGTTTTGTTTGGTTGTTCGATATTGTTTGTTCACTCCACCAGTGTTTACCGAGTGGTGATGATAGAAGGATGGTAAACAGTCGTTGGATGGTGCGTATCAGACAGAAGATGCCGAAGTGAAACAAGATATGATGAAAACCGCCCTATGTGATCCTAGATGAGATGCCACCTGTGTTATATATGGATGAAACAAAGAAAAAAACTCACCAATGTAATATAAGATAATTAACAATACCGTACACAATTATCAATTTTTCTCATCAGTAAAAACTTGTTACTTTAATATAGAGGAAACATATTTGAAATGGGAAAGGTATTCTTCTATTATAATGTTTACTTCCTGAGTGTTTATTCAACCCAATGCGCATTTTAAATGGACTAACAATAACACAACATACTATACTATATGTAGAGCACATGGGAAATCACTTTTTCCAATATTTCTTCACTTTTCCAATTTTTCTCGCCGTATAAACTTTCCTTGGGTAAAAATGAACACAACAAAACGGGCAGCTTAAACCAAATGACCCGTTCTCGAGCGGGAACACACCTTACCACCTACTCCACCTCCACCTCTCCACCTACTTTCATGTATTTGCAATGTCGATTTCCCTCACACAGCTTGGTTTTCATGTCTCTGTTAGGGAACACATTTCGGTAGGAGCAAAAGTTCCCCATACTTTCATGTATTTGCAATGCCGATTTCCTCCAGGCAGCTTGGTTTTAATGTCTCTGTTAGGAAACACATTTCGGTGGGAACAAAAGCCTTTCAGCATTTTAATATTTTATGTATTTGCAATGCCCATTTCTCCCAGGCAGCTTGGTTTTGATGTCTCTGTTAGGGAACCGCCGCATGTGTTGTCAATTCGACCAATCAGAAGTGGGTATTTCCGTTAGGATAGGGGTTGAGATTTTTCAATTGTTCGATAGTCAGTATGTATCAGTATGAAGTACCGAAATCAATTGACGCAAAAATTTCATCAATCCATCATGAAATGGCTGAGCAGTATGCGTTTTAAATTGGACAATTTTCACGATGTGTTCGATTTTCGATTTTCAATTTGTACCCCAATATGTTCCCGAAAGACGTAATCCTACGTCAAAATTACCCCTTAGTCTTTGATGATGATTAATTCAATAAAAACCATCGCATCGGAAGGCAGTTTTGAAAACTCCAATAAATTATGCACAAGGATCATTTTTTACTTTGACGAAAGAAAAATTATTTAAATTTTTTGCATCAATTTCAAAAAAAGTGCCAAAAATAGTGCTTTATAAAATCCACTGTAATCTTGCAAATATCGCAGTAAGTTCTAATGTTTGCAGGCAAATTTTTAGCCTTGTGTATTCCCTAAACATCTGTGTTCGTTTAATATTGATATGTTCAGCCGTTTTTATAGCCGATTTTTCAAAATTTTGATCAATTGAATAAATGTAAAATGTCAAACATTATCTAAACGCCCTAACTGTCAAGTTTTGATTGGCCTGATTTACGGTTTCCCCAACACAGACTTCAAAATCGATGTACCTGTGGGAATTCGCTTTGCAAATACATGCAAGTCGGGGGTATTTTTTGGTGTTGAGTACTTTTGTACTCGCTTGTCGTTGTGCAGACCGGAATATGTTTCCCTAAAACGTACTATTAAACTGAGAAGCCTGGGAAAATCGTCAATTCAGATAGATGTGAATGAACTTTCGCGATTCGAGAACTACGTAAACATGAGATGTGCAGTAATTTCAGAGGGAAATGTAAAATACAATGATCGTTGGACAATTTTTCCGTTTACATATTTTGGTAGTCCTAGGCATCATATCAAACGTAACAGGACGTTCATCAAATTTATTTGTATCGAAAAACATAATCTATCACAAAAACTTCGATGCGTTCTACAATAATATTCGAAGTGGTAAACATGTGGATTGCATAATATAATTGCATAGCTCTACGTCTAAAGTATGCGGTCGTGTCCTAAATACACCTGCTTACAATTTTATTCATGATTATTAACCATGACCAACTAACTTCATTTTACCCTACTCCTTCATTTCATGCGTACTTACTGATTCGCGTACTGGTCTGATTCCGTTTGTACTTACAATATTTACGATCATATTGTAAATTGCCAAATGTCAATACTGTGGATAAGAATCAGAAATAAAAAATGTTAACAGTTCGCTTGCATTTTCAGTGACTATGTAATGGATCAGAATGTTTACTTGAGCAGCCCGAAGGAAAATATAAAGCAAAGTGTCAATGAAATGGGATTGAATCTAGGATTCAAGTTTTACTAAGACAATGACCCAATATCACATGAAGTTCGCACAGGATTAATTTTCCACTGCTCAAAAGTTATTGATACTCCACCACAATCTCCCGACATCGGTCCAATTGAAAAAAAAATGGAAGTTATCTGTGTAGGAAAGTTAGAAACCCTCTAGTTTCTAACATTAAGGATCTTAAAAACCACTTGATGGATAAATGGATGAATATTCCTCCTAAATTCACCAAAAAGCTCCTGGTCAAATGGCCAAAGACAGCTAAAAGTAGTTGCAATATAGAAGGGTTCACATACTGAAGATGGAATCCTGAAATTGATCAACGCTTTCGGAATCGAGTTACTTAGACGAATGGTTGAAATCGAAAAAAACTTAAGTTAAACATAACGGGTGTTAAATAAAAAATGAGAATTTTTTCAATACCTTTCAGTAACTCAAATAAAGAGCGTAAAATTTTCTTTCTCCAAGAAAATTGCTCCCTAGAAACAGTAGGCGTGTTTGGTTTTGCTAGTTTGAATTTAGTCAAAGCAAAGATGGCGTCGAAACAGCACGTGCTCCGCGAACGCATTGTACGGTTCTACGAAACGCATTTCCAGCAAGGAAAAAAGTTCACGGTGGCACATTTTAAGGAAGAAAATGTACCTGTCAGTACGATATATCGTATCCTGGGTTCCCTAAACGTAGAGCGGAAGGTCGGAAGTGGTTGTCCGGTGACGATAATGATGAAGCAGAGGAAGAGAAGCTGAAGAGGAAGAGAAGCTGTTTGACAACAAGGACGCAACCAGCCCGCGTGACGTCGGTCGGAAATATGGCTGCTCCCACGTATTGATCCATCGGACCCTCAAGTTGGAAGAAATCGTCTGCAGGAAGAAGACGAGGTCGCCGGAGTACACGGAGGAGCAGATTGAGACGGTTAAATCACAGTGTCGGTGGATGACCAAAAAATACCGCGGGACGTCTTTTGTTCTGGACGACGAAAGCTATTTTCCGCTGTCCAAAACGCATATTCCAGGAAATGATAATTACTACTCCAGCGACAACTCATCCACACCGCCTGAAGTGAAATACAGGTTCAAGCACAAGTTTGAAAAAAAGGTTATGTTGTACATCGCCATTTCCGAGCGGGGCATTTCAAAGCCTTGGTTTAAGCCGAGCGGTCTGGCAATCAACCAACAAATCTATCGAGAAGAGTGCCTCGATAAAATCCTGCTGCCGTTCCTGAACGAGCATCACGCGGATGGGAAGTACGTCTTCTGGCCCGACAAGGCCTCTTCCCATTACGCCAAGAAGACGCTGGCGTATCTTGAGGAGAAAAGGATACCGTTCGTGCCGAAAGATCGTTACCCAACAAACTTGCCCCAGTGCCGCCCAATAGAGGATTTCTTTGGCTCACTAAGTGCCCTAGTGTATAAAAACAATTGGAGGGCCAAGGACACGAAGCAACTGACTACAAGAATCCGGAATTGTATCTGGAAAATGAACGTAAGTGCCGTACAACGTTCTTGTGAGAGTATCGCGACAAAGTTGCGTCGAACAGCATACCACGGCCCTTACTCAAACATTCACTGACATTTTGACGTAGGACTACGTCTTTCATTTCTATACCGGGGTGTAAAATCAAAGTTTCGAAAACGAAAGCGTTACGCCGGAGACCGAGATTTTGAGCGTTAATAGCTCCTAAACAACTGAACGAAATGGTATGATAAACACTTCATTCGAAAGATAAAATGTCTACGCGTTCTATACTTGTTACTTTTTGATCCAAAAACTTGTTTCAATAGTCTTAAAATTACTTTCAAAACAGGCTATTGAAATCACCAATCGGTATATAAGCGAGCGCCACTCGGAAATCCACTCAGTTCTAATTGAACAGCGATTGGAGCATGTTGTCGATGTTGTGGTGAAGCTCTTCGTTTATCATGAAAGCGCGGATGAACGGTGTCACCAAGAGCCTGTTTGTGCACCCTAGGCCAGAAGGGAATCCATCAGGAGGAGAGTGATGCCACAAACGGTTCCCCGGGAAGACATCGCTACACACACATACACGCGCAGAATTCTTTCCGTTTGGATGCCATTCAGCATCGAGAAAGTTCCGGAAAGATCTAATCATTGCTGGAAAATAATCTACCATTTCCTCTGGGAATTTAAAAATACATTCATATGAAAGAGTTTATTTGAATGTTTTCTATCCATGTAACACTGTGACCAAATATGTTTCAATCAAGTGCTATTAACAGATGGTTATCGAGTTAGCATTAACCACTGGTGGGCTTCCAGTATCGAGGAAAATGTGGAAATATCTAATCGTTACTGAAAATAATCTGCCAGTTTCTCTGGGAATTTAAAAATACATTCATGTGAAAGAGTTTATTTTAATGTTGTCTATCCATGTAACACTGTGACCAAATACATTTGGTTTTGTGAGTTTTCAATCAATCGCAATTAACAGGATAGCTTCTGAAGATTATTTTTCCCCATCAGTAGGATATTTCCGTATCCAATATTGTATGCGCCCGCAATCGGTTATTGCTCAGTCGCCGAAAGTTCCGAGCTCAGAGAGTTCATTCCCCTCTAGTTTGCCTTCCAAATTGCCATCGTAAACCACGCCTTCTCTCGATTCAATCACGCACAAAAAGCATACTTAAGCGATATTTTGGTGGTGAGACGCATTCATTTTTCGTGAGGACATCGACAAGACAACATTGTTGCTGAGGGTGCTGGACAGCGAAGGATCGAGATCTGCCCTGAAACGCAGTTTGTTTGAAACTGTGAGGGAGCACAGAGAAGCCGATCCTTCAGGAGAAGAGAAGATGACCATCGAAGCAGCCGATGAAAAAATAATTTTTTTATATTTGATTGAAGAAATTCTCATTTTTTATTTAACACCCGTTAAACAAAACAAAATATATGGTAGTATCGACACGCAATTTTGGCAGTGAAGGTCTTAGTATAAATATTGATCGGAAAACGGTGGAAAGAGCATCATCGATCAAATATCTTGGCGTTATTCTTGACGAAACGCTGCACTTCGATGAACATATTACCTATACTATAAAGAAGGCAGTTCAAAAATATGGAGTGCTTTGTAGAATAAATCGATTCTTGACTTTTGGAAGTACAATCACGATCTACAAGGCGCTGATTTTGATTATTGTGCATCTGTGCTATTTCTCGCGAATAAGAGGCAATTGCAAAGAATGCAAATTGTGCAAAATAAGGCAATGCGCCTGATATTGAGATGTGATCGACTAACTCCACGGAGATTTATGCTCGATTGCCTGCAATGGATGTCAGTGGGACAGCGTATTAAATATTACACACTTACGTTCATACATAAGATGACTAACGGGATGACACCGAATTATCTACAAAACACGATAACGTATGGAAGAGACATGCATCGATATAACACAAGACAAGCAAGCGACCTCAGAACCATGAACTTTCGAATGTCATGTACCCAAAATTCACTTTTTTATAAAGGATATAGACTATACAACACATTACCAAATGAAGCAAAGATAGCAACAAGCCTTTGAACGTTGCGTAGTATTTGTAAAGAGTTTTTGAAGCATGATCTAAATTTTGAACCCAGTATGCATTGTTAATCAATGTTAGTGTGTAAGATGACGAAGTTATAACGGATATTTATGTTTTTTATCTTAAGACTATGATGATGATGGTATGTTAATTGTTTGTTTAGTTTTGCAATATATTCTTTTTCCTTTAGTCGTAGACCCAAATTTAACTTTCAACAATAGTTTGAGCCCGCGTGCGATGACAGACACAGAGAAGCAGGAGATTCAACACAAGTAAAAACAATTTCTCACGAATAAAATAAAAAACATTCCAATGTGCTTAATGTGGAAACCAGAATGGGATAGCTCAACCAGAATACTCGTAAATTCATCTTCTCAACCGATAATTATAACGAGATTTTTCTGTGTTGTGGCGGATCTCATTGCACAGTCAGGTTGATACGTTTATATTCCAGGTTTAATGTAGGGCTTGAAGTATCGGTTGGAATTAGGCTTAGGTTTGTTCAGCTGTCTGATCTTGAAAATGACCGCATTAGCAGGCCGTTGTCGGGTATCTAGTAAAGCGGGAATTCCTTTGTAAATTCAAGGCTAATGCATAGGTATTGGGTTCAATTCCCGATCGGTCTAGGGTCTTCCCGGGTTGGAATTTCTCTCGACATACCATGGAATGAATAGGTCCAGATGATGATTTAAGTTCTAGGGAATCTAATGCCTGTGACATAAACAGTCCGTTTTTTATAAATTTCTTCATAGTAGTTATCAACAAGAGAACTCGTTCAGCTCAAGCTTTTGTAAGGGTACCATCATCATGATTTCATATTGTGAATTATTGTCTTCTGTGTTTGTGTATTTTTTCAAACTTTATTTTGTTTTATTTCAAGACTTTGATGATGGTATTGATTGATTTTGTTTGTATTTCATTTTAGTTTTTCAATCAATTAAAAAAATAAAAATAAAATAATTGTGAAGTTTGCAATAGTTTGAGCCCGCGCGCGTTTACAGACATAAAAATACTTTAGATCGAGCATAAGCAAAAGCAGTTTTCCGCGAATAAAAATTAAAGCATTCCAAGGGATATAATGTAGAAACCAGAAGGAAGCTAAGGATAGCTCAACCGGAATACTCGTAAATTCATCTTCTTAACAGATAATTATATCAAGATTTTTATGTGTTTTGGCAGATCTCATTGCAGATTCTGGTTGACACGTTTATACTCCAGATTGAATGTAGTATTGGTTGGAATTAGGCTTAGGTTTGCTCAGCTGTCTGGTCTCGATCACATTTGCAGAATGTTGTCGGGTATCTAGTAAAGCGGGAAGTCCTTTGTAAATTCCAGGCTAATGCTGACATAGGTATTGGGTTTAATTCCTGATCGGTCAAGGATTTTTCGGGTTGGAAATTTTCTTGACATGCCTTGAGATAAGTAATGGGCCTGAAGTATCGGCTAGAGTTAGGCTTGGGTTTGCTCAGCTGCTTGAACTCGGGAACGACCGCATCGTGGCCGGGATTTAATGAAGCGGGAATTCCCTTGTAAATTCTTGGCTAATACTGACATAGGTATTGGGTTCAAATCCCGATCGGTCTAGGGTCGTCCCGGGTTGGAAATTCCCTCGACATGCCATGGAATAAGTACGTTCATATAATGGCTTAAATTGTTCTTTCGATTAGTAATCTATGCTTGCGAGATAACCAGTCCGTTTTCTTTTCAATTTAGTTTGCCTACTGGTTAGTTGATGAAAAAAAATATAAATATCGTAATATAATTATTATCAATAAGATAACTCTTTCCGCTCAAACCTTTGCTGGGGAAAGAGGTGGGACCATCATCATTTCTAAAACTAAAAATCGAGTTGATTCTTTTCATACATTCGCTTATCTACAATTATTTTTAAAAGAGATAAAAAGCATCTATCCGAAAACAGATAGCATAGAGCAACTCCACGCCAAATCGTCCAAAAAACAGTAAAATTTGACCCGGCCCGCTCCACATTTTTTTGAAACTTGGTACTTCTGATGGAAACTACCTAAAATCACAATTTTTGTTGCAATATAACCAATCTTTATTACAGTTGATTTTTGAAAAGGTGTATTCAAAATCATTGATATTTCATTAAAAAAATCGTCACTCAAAATCTGGATGTCTGATTTAAATATGATATTTGACAAAGTTGATGGAAAATTAATTAAATATTTAGGAAAAATAACAGTTAAAATACACTGTTAAAAATCTTATACAAAAATTGAATTTAATTTTAAAAGCTTTCATATCTCAAAACATACAAGTTAAGTGAACAGCTGATTGGTGTACATTTTAATTTTGAAGTTTTCGCATTGAAGGAGCTTGTTTTTTTTAAAAAAATTTCAGTTTTGTTTATATTAGCATTAAATATTAGCAATAAAAATTAGGATATACAGTGAAAGTCTCAGTATGTAGCATTGGTATTCATGTATTGACGTCACCGGAGCGTAATTTTCATTATGAATTTATTTCATTATTTATTATTTCCTTTTTTTTCGTAATGAAATTTATTCTGAGGCCAATGTTGGGGCCGCTTTGGTTCCTTATCCTCGTTAGATGAGCACTACGCCCCCCACTACATGAACATCACAATAAATTTTATTTCAAAAAAATAATTCACAAAAAATTGCGCTCTGCTGGCGTTAATATGTAATTTTTAATTTTTTTGATCCTTGATATTTTCTTGATCCTAGATACATTTTAAGATTATACTTTTATTTTTCATTGTATGTTAATCTAAATAATCCAGACTGTTCTTTATGCATGTCTTCATAATGTTTGGAAGCTAGAATTCCTCGTACAGTTTTTGTTCCTGTTCCATTTCTTAGTTTTGTTTTGTTCAAATTATATTCTGAAAACAGTCGTTCAACGGTTGCTGAGGTTTACGGCAGAATCAGAAATGTTGAATTTGTTTTTCAATTTGGGAAATGCAAAATTATTGTCATTCCTATTCAGTGACAAAATTTTACCCAAACGAAAAAAAAGCATTTTTGCGTTCATTTTCAGTAAAATCAGTAAAATCCAGGTTTCGGATATCCCTAAATTCATTATCGATATCCTTAATATAATAACGATCTCAAATATTCGGATTACTTTGTAGAAATGGAATAATTGACCTATGCTTTCCTTCTATGACATTAGTTGAATCAATTATCGTCATGTTGATGATCAAAGGAACATTGAAATTAAATCGTTTTAGAACTTGATTGCAGAGTCTTAAATTCAGCTACGGCGTCGTCTGAAATTTTATATACGGACAAATACTCATTGATTAGCATTCCAGTCACGATACCTGCATAAACTGACATATCCATATCCAAACTGACATAATTTTCCTGATCGAACAGTACATTGTTCCGATTAGTTAAATTTTTATATAGTCTGTCTAAAAAAAAATATTTCAAAAGTGTTCTGAACAATCTTGAAATGCTCGAATGCAAAGTAAATAATTCCGGGCTTTCGCCCGACAGTGATACATCAAAGACGGAGACAGTAATACATCAAAGTTAGCATAATACAACACCGTTCAAAACAGATTCAGGTAGCGTAGCATGTGGCTAATCCAAAATTTGCAAACATATTTAAGAATGCACATAACGAATGATATTGAACAGCACACATCGGTGACAGCAGATAATTCAATACTAGCGTCAGGTATGTACACCCGGAGTCAACTTCTAGATAACATGTAGTCTGCAGCATTTCAACGAAAGCAATGCGATGCGACAATCCAGTCTTTATACATAGTAGATGTGTCGAAATGTTCCGTATTCTATCCGACAAGTGTTACATCAGTGGAAATCAACAGCAACACCATTGCAATGATTCGCTTCCAGCAACATATTCTACAAGTGAAACTACCCGGTGTGAACCGGTTATGTTAAAATTTGGTTGCCTGATTTGTTGTAGCATTTGTAGCTATTAGTGAACCCGGGACTTCTACATCCAATCTATAAATTCAAAGATTATGCATACAGAACAAATAATAAGAACTTCAAGATGTCACAGATGATTGCCGAACCACTCTGGAGAGTTAAAAAATTCTGAAAATATTGTTATTCAAACTCTGTGAGATGTGCCATAGAAAAGAAAGCTACATGCTAACAATGATTGACATTCGACCTTTTCATGTTGCTTCGTTATTCTACTGCTGGAAGCAGGGGCTTTCGAAACGTCAATTATTCTGATTGTACAATTTCTACGATCGATCTAAAATTGTGTTGGGAGTCATGAGCCCTCAATGTTTCGGCGAATAGCTGGTCAATTTTTCAACTTATGCCTCCATGTGAAGCAAACAAAGGTATACTATTCATATTATAAATTTCTCCCCCAGCCGCTTCAATCATCGAATCACGGGAATAATTTTTGTGGGCTGGAAATTCCCACCATTCACAGATACTTGGGTAACCGAATATTTGCAGTCAAACCTGGCTTTTAGCAATTTAAACCATTCATCGCAGTGATTGAAATGTATCATTTACCATCAAGACCTAATGAATGAATTGAATGAATACACGCGATAAAGCTATTTGATGACGAGACAGAAATTAATCATTCCATTACTTTTTTTTTTGACGTAGAACTACGTCTTTCATTAAGGGTGCCAAATCAGAAAACAGGTCACGTTTTTATGAAATAAAGTTAACGTTAATAACTATTTTTGCCGTGAACGGTTTTTGGCGATTTACATACTAAACGAATCGGAAATTCCGTAAGATTTGTTCAATATGCTATACATTAGAATCCCCTGGTATGTAAATGGTTAAAATCCATGAAAACTTTAAGCGTTTCCATTTTCCCATACATTTGTTCTGTCCATTTGTGTGCTTTCCCGAACAGAGCTGTCAATAACGAGCAACTTATCGACGACCAACGTAGGGGAAATCATAGGATTTAAAGTCTCCGTGAACAAAGGAAAAGTAGAAGAATGAAGAGGAATACTAGCCTAGAGTATAAAAATAGTGGATCTCGTCATCTAATGATGCACGCGATGTTGGTGCAGTGAAAAGCGCTCGCACTGAACCGAGCCTTCGCGAGTGTGACACCGCATCGCACAACAGCGAAGTAGGCGATTTCGGCGCGTCGGTCGAAAATATAAACGCCGTTACCCAGGCAGCAACCAAAATCAAGCTCAAGCTGGTGGTGAAGGCGGTCGCTCTTGCCAAACTCATCAGCGTATTCGCATTGATGGGTAATACAGCAGAGTACAAGCTGTTTGGCATAATTCAGTCTTTTGACGTAGGACTACGTCTAACCGGAAGATATAGGGGGTGAAATGGAAATCTAGGTACTGAACAAGTAGGAAAAAATGCAAGATTTGAAACGCTTATAACTCGAGCATTTCTCAATAGATCGCAAAGGTTTTTGCATCAATTGAAAGGAAATATATCTACGCATCTATCATAACGAATAACATTTCATTTTTCATGAGATAAATAATTGAATAATTGTGAAATATCAAGCATTGTCAAAATGCCCTATGTGCCCATTTTTGATTGGTCCATTTTGTGCTCCTCAAATCGTACCGACCAAAACGGGCAACCAGAGCAGCAGCGAAATAGAATGAAGCACGATTGGAAAAGAAAAAGAAAAAAATGAACGAAACATTGGTCGCAGTCTCACACATGCGTAATTCTCGAGCCAGCCAGTCAGCTTAAAAATCCCCGCTCCGCTGCCGTAACGATCAGCCATTCTTTGTGTGGATACCGACTGGACAACATCGTTGCTGGACGGACTGGACGGCGAGGGATCGAGTGCCTTTCTCAAGGCAAGAGGGCGGAGGTGGTAGCGCTGGAGTAGAATAGAGTAGAGTTTTCAAAGGGCCTTTCTCAAGGCTAGAGACGAATGAACTGCAAAAGTTTAAAGTCTCTATAATACAATACCTTCCTTCCTTCCGTAACGATCATTCTCATTCAAACCGTACACCACATCGGTTCGCATCACAAAACATCAACAAACCAACCCAAGCAACCATGTCTGGACATGGCAAAGGAGGAAAAGTGAAGGGAAAGGCAAAATCCCGCTCGAACCGTGTTGATCTGAAGTTCCCCGCAAGGGTAGCTAGGCCGAGCGCGTTAGTACCAGTGCACCAGTCCACCTAGCCGGCGTTATATAGTTTCGGCCGCCGAAGTGATCGAGTAAGCTGGCAAAGCTGCTCGCGACGATAAGAAAACCCGCATTCGGAATAGAACACATTCGGTTCGGTGGACATCAAGACAACAGGCAGTTGCAGCGAGTGGCGAGTGGCAAACGCAATCGCAAAACGGCATCAGGTAGCAGAAGAAAAAAAGTTTGTTCTTTATACAAACTGCTTTGGGGGCAAATCCAGAACAAGGCGACATCGAGGGCGTTCGAAATGGTTTTTTTTTCAAAACCACGAGTACTAAGTTTTCTAAATTGGAACCATTCCATAAAACAAGGCACTTTTCAGGGCCATTAAACCTTCCAAAAAAGAGTTTAGGAAATACAGTTCAATGCTGTCTAAAACATTATCCAAAATAATAATAAAACACAAATTGATTTTTTCATAATTTGTTTGCCAGGATCTGATGAGTATGTGAATTTGGCAGTTGTTCTGAGCTTATTGATAGTTGGGGACTTTCCTGATTATTCTATTTTCACCAATTCTTAAATTGTTTACAGATTGAAAGTACAGTAATTTACAATTAGTTCGACATTTAGCTAATTGGACGGACATGTAATGCGACTTATTTAGTTGGACATTTTTGTAAACATAGAGATCCAAATTATGACCCCACATTGAAAGTCGACACTGTACCACTGTCATCGCAAATGTTCAATTACAGGTTAAAATCGCCTCCAATCCGACACTGAGTGGCGCTTCGTCACGTCGCATTGAATGTAATTTACTGTACAACATGTCACAAAGCTGGATGGGAAGAAATTTTCCAACTGTGAAAGCTGTGGCTAGTGGCAACAAATCGCTAAACAGGAAGGTTTAGCCGAACAAGATGGGGATATCGAGTGATAACAAAACAATAAACTCTTTAGTTTGAAGATAATTTTGTGATCCTGAAAAGGACCCTTTTTAGCCTGCATGTGAATCCAACGAGTGAACAAATCGTAATGAATGTATTTTTCTTCTTCTTCTTTGTTTTTAAGAGGCTTTAAACTTTGCAGTTCATTCGCCTCTATCCACAATAAGACCAGCCCAGAGGGGACTGGCGAAAGGGAAACCAAAAACAAAATAACATCCATCAGATCTGTCTGCTCGATTTTCGAATCAGGAAGAAGGTAGTAAGGGATCCTATGCTTCATAAGATATTTAATATAAGCTGTAATGGGAAGTAAATATTTAATGATCCGAGGACCAAAGCGGTAACGAAGCACAAGTGACCCAGCGAAAGGCGTGTTCCAAAAACAAAAAAAAAACAAAAAGGCCCCTTTCAGGTGGATAGGAAGGAAAGGAGTGGAAAGGATTTGGGTGGGATTAGCGGAGTGGAAGGGGGTGGGAGTGGTATGGGAAGGAAAGAGGGGAGGAGTGGGTGTGGGGTGAGGTGAAATGAAATGAAATACAGTTTGAATAGATAATAAAATATAGTGGTTTTGAATTTAATGGTATATAGTAGAGCTGAAAAATGGAGAGGTATATTTAATGAATTTATCCTCCTTGGTGAGTTTGGCTGTAGGAATAGGAAGTTGATTAAAGTATAATGTAATGGATAGAAGATAGATGTGAGTATGAAAGTATATATTATGTTATTTGTTATTTATTATTATTGAATGCGTGTATACACATGTATGATTTCCTTCCTTCCGATGTATGATTCCTTCCTACATGTGTATACACACATAAACACGCATACATGACTGTGAAGTGGCGAACTTTAATAAGCAATTTCCAAGGTATTTAGTATTTCGATTTAGATTTTACCAAAGAAGTCGGTTTCTTTCAGAAACGCAATTAAATTGGTTTCTTGGGTCTCGTCTCTACTGAGGATATCTCGGAGACTCTGACCTATGTTGTGTCGGACTCGAGCATCTTTGGTATGTTGACATTCAAGTAAAAGATGGCTAACGGAAACCGGAGATTCGTTGCAAGCACATTGGGGTTTTTCGGCTCTGCAGAAAAAGTGTGAGTGGGTGAAGTTAGTGTGCCCAATTCGAAGACGGGTAAGGACTTGCCTTTCCCTACTATTGAGGCGGTCATCCCAAGGGAGAGTGGAATTTTTAATTTTATGAAGATGAGTGGGACGGCTATTTATCCAACCTATGTCCCAGCTTTCACGGACTTGCTGTTTTACCCAGCGGACAATGTCAGATGGAGGACAGGGCATGTCTGGGGGGGGGGGGGGGTTCTATTTTGCTGCCCTTGCCGGCCAGTATGTCGGCGGCTGTGTTTCCGCGGATTCCTGAGTGACCAGGAACCCAGCAGAAGGAGATGTTATTATTTGAAGCAGCCTCTTCTGGTTGCTTAATCCATGGGTGTTTGTTGTTTCCACTCAGAAGATCGTGGAGACAGCTAGCTGAGTCGGAGAATATTGTGGTAGGAAGGAAATCATGGGTGCATTCTTGGGTAGCTATTAAAAGGGCGAAAGCTTCCGCACTGAAGATGGAGCATTGCGGAGGAAGAGAAAAGCTACCAGTGTATCTACTCTCAAAGATTCCACATCCAACTCCATCGGCACTTACTGAACCATCTGTGTATACCTGGTGATTAATTTGAAAATTGGATGCAACGAGGTTATTGAAGCAGGCTTTGACTTTTGGAGAAGGGTCTCCCGCCCGAACTGCCTTGAGAAGTTCAAGGTTAATGTTCGGCGGTTTGACGTTCCAATTTCTTCCCGTCGCAGATGAACGTTCACATATATCGGGAAGATCTTTGTTCGTGAGATTTTTGAACCATGTTTTAGCCCTATATATTAATGGGACATTGTGGTCGCTTTCAGGGAGTGACAAGTGACGGATGGCTTTATTAGTGATGGCTTTTGTTACCAGGTGGGTGAAGGGAAGTTGCCCACTTTCTGCCATTACAGCAAGAGTAGGACTGGTGGGAAAAGCGCCAATTGCGAGCCTAATTGCTTTATTGTAAATTGGTTGAATGGTGTTTAACACCCTGTCCCCTCCACGGCTGAAGGTGCCTATTCCGTAAAGGATTTGTGGGACCAACCAAACATTTACAACATTTAGCAGCGTCTTTCTATGACCAGAGGCTAGGTTGCCTGCGATAGCCTTGATGATGTTCAATTTCTTTCTGGTGGCTATTTTGGTCTTTTGGGAATGTGATAGGAAGTTGAGTTTCTTGTCGAAAGTAACCCCTAGTATTTTCAATGTCCTCATTGTAGGGATCGGGATTTTGTTGAGCTGAAGATAGGTTCTCCTTCTGAGAGCTTTTCCGATATGTATGTGTTTGGATTTCTCCGGGGAAAATTTGAAACCTGTTTTTAGAGCCCAGTTTTGGATGGAGTCTAAGGTTTTTTGAAGCCTCTTTCTCTGAATTAAGCCGAAGCAGCTCGTAGAGATAAGAGTGATGTCATCTGCATAGACTATGATCTTTATATGGTCCGGGATAATCTCGAATAGAGATTGCATGGCAATGTTGAAGAGGGTTGGTGAAAGTGCTGAGCCTTGTGGGAAGCCGTTTTCGGGGATTTTTAGAGAAGATTGGTGGTTGTTAATAACGGTTTTGAAAGACCGGTTTTCTAGAAAACTTTTAATGAAGAGACCTAATCTCCCACGAATCCCCTAGTCGAAAAGGCTTTTCAGCACTGGGTACCTCCATGCCCGATCGAAGGCCTTGGATAAATCCAGGGAAACAATATCAATGTGGTGTAATTTTTCAGTTGCGTCGTCTAGGATTTTTTCGATTGCTACAAGGGACGATTGCTGTACCTTTTCCCGCACGGAAGGCGAATTGTCTGGGATCAATCAGCTTATTTGACTCTAGAAAAGTCGTTAAGCGTCGATTGATCATTTTTTCCAAGACTTTCCCAACACAACTTAGGAGAGTGATGGGGCGGAAATTGTCAAGAAGATGGTTGTTCATGGCTGGTTTCGGGATACAGATCATTAAACCCTCTTTCCAGCAACTGGGGAGGGTTCCACTGTCCCAGATTTTGTTGAGGAGCTTCAGAAGTGCTTTTTTCCCGAGATGGGGTAGATTCCTAAGCATAGGGTAGCTGATGTCATCAGGTCCTGTGGATCCTTGTTTGACTTTGTTCAGTACCCAATCGAGCTCTTTGAGGGAGAGGTTTTTGTTGAAGTAAAATGCCACATCGGTATGAAAATCGATGGGAATTCTTTCGCATTCCGTTTTGTGGGTTAGAAAGGTTTGGTCGTAGTTTTGATTGGAGGAGGCGGATGCAAATAAATCTCCAAACGCCTCGGCGATGATTTTCCGGTCATTGGTGTATTGACCGTTAATTAGAAGATTATATTCTTTGCTTCTTTTCTTTCCATGAAGCCTGCCAATCTTACTCCATAACTCCTTTGTTGACGCGTTGGGATTAATTTCGCTGAAGAATTTAACCCAACTGTTGTGCTTGGCTGTGTTGATAACAGTCTTAGCTTCTTTGCGAGCCCTTTGGAACTCTGTAAGCAAAGTGGGCCTCAGTGGGCTGTCCGGATGGGCCTTTCTTAATTTGCGTAAGGCCTTACGTCGACCTTTGATCGCTGCCTTCAGCTCAGGCGACCACCATGGGACACATTTCCTGCCAGGGATGCCACTAGTTCTGGGGATGTGCACCATTGCAACTTCTAGGACAACTTTGGAGAATTCCTTGGCTGTCCAATCTCGTTTAGCGGAGAGGCGGTTTTCAATGTCAAACTGATAGCCAGCCCAGTCAGCGTATTCAAATTTCCATCTTGGCCTTGTTGAAAACTCTGGAGAAGTTTGGCCGAAGGAAGTGAAGATTGGAAAATGATCGCTTCCGCAAGTATCATCGTGGATGTTCCAAGAAAGTTTTGAAGAGAGTTTGTCTGATACTATAGTGAGATCGATGGCTGAAGTAGTGCCAGAATAATGGATTCTGGTGTGTTGGCCGTTGTTAAGAAGGAGAAGAGAATGGTCGGATATGAAATCCTCAATGATGGATCCTTTTCGATCGAGGTATGCACCTCCCAAGGCGTATGAGTGGGCGTTGAAATCACCCATAAGCATGATTGGGGCGGGAAGTTGGGCGAACAGATGGTCCAGTTGTCCGCGTAGAGTGTTCGGATCGGAATCATTAGTGATGTAGATGCTAACGACGGTGATTGGAAAGGGGTGTTTAATGCGCACTACCACTGCCTGAAGGTCAGTGGTAATGGGAAGAAGATCATGTGGAGTGCCATCCTTGATTGCGATTGCAACTCCGTGTTTTGAGGGGTTGGGACCCTCTTTGAAATATGTGATGTATTTTGAGATGAAGTTTTTATTGAAAATGTTTGGTGTCATAGTTTCTTGAAGGGCTATGACTGTGGGATTAGAGTTCGAAATAAGCATTTTCAATTCTAGAATATTTTGTCGGATACTTCTGATGTTCCATTGTATCCCGAATTTCTGTGTTGGAGTGAATGTGTTGGTGTTTTTAACTCTAATTCCTAAGTCTTAATTGTGTGTATGTTTGAACTATTCAAAGAGAATTAGTTCGATGGTCCTTTACCCTTGGAAAGAGAAGATTTCTTTGAGGTATTGGTGTTGTTTTTGTTTGGTGTAGAAGTCTTTGGTGTGTTTGTTGTGTTTGTGTTGTTTTTTGTTGAATGTGCGTTGCTGTTGTTGTTATTGTTGTTTTTTGTTGGTGTTGTGTTGTTATTTGTTGGTGGTGTAGTTCTTTGTTCGTTTTTTGTTCTTTTCTTGTCCTTGTTATTTTGGATTTCATCTTCGGATTTTTGATCTGAATCTGAAGATGATCCTTTCGCCATTTTCCTTTTATTTTTATTTTTGTTTGGAACATCAGAAGTGTCCATTGAAATGACTGATTCGTTTTCGGATTCCGTTGTTGAGCTGTCGGTTGTCGACTCTGTCATGGAAGTATCGATTGTAGTGTCAATTGGGGGAGTGCTTTCGCGGCTAGAAGAGGCCGAAGCGGCCGAGGCGCAGTTACATTTGCAGTTGCAGCTGGGTGTTGGCTTTTGCAAGTTGGAGAGTCTGTCTTGCAGAACACTTGCAAAAGTTGGTCCATTATTTTGACCGTTGTATTTTTCTTTCGCCTCTTTGTAGGAGATACCATAATCGATTCTGATTTTTGTGATGTTGTTCTCGGTTTGCCATACGGGGCATTTCCTATTCGAAGAGGAATGGTCCCCTTGGCAATTTAAGCAAAATGCTGAAGCGTTGCAGGTTTTAATTCCAATCTTTTTGTTCTGGATGTTCCTGTCCACAATTTCGGCAAAGCGGGTTCTCGCGTCTGCATCGTTTGCTAGTATGTCCAATTTTATAACACTTAAAACATTGCATTGGGTTGGGATAGGAATTTCTAGACCCAGCCCGAATAAATCCAAAATTAATGAAATCGGGAACAACAGTTCCACGAATCGTCAAAATAAGAGTGGCAGTTGGCACCACAATATTATTCTCCTTCCTGGTGATGCGCTTGACATCGATCACACCTTGATCGGAAAGCTCTGTCACCAGTTCGGATTCTTTGATGTCCATGACATCACGTCAAGTAACAACACATTTACGTTGGTTTAGGGTTGGGTGGTAAATCACTTCAATAGGGGTTTCATCAATTAATTTGTTGATTAAGAGGAGTTTAACAATGATATCTTCGTCCTTGGCCGTAAGGATATACTGCGTCCTCTTCTTGTCGTCTCGTTGCGGTCGCGCTGTGTAGTACTTCTTTCCTACAGCGTTGGCGATCGTCTTACTCACGACGAACGGGTTAGCCGGGATCACGTTCTCTCCTGTGGCACGTAGTAACAGGATCTGTAGGTTGCCGTTCAGTGGGTCGGCCCACCTTGGAGCAGTACGTTGGGTAGGTTTACCCTCGTACAAATTTGTAGAAAACACTGAGAAATTTTGTTGGGTCTTTACACTTGGGGATATGTGTCCAGAAATTCGCACTTTTTTAGCAAGAGCACAAAACCACCAATTATCGCGAATAAACTTTCAAAATTATTTTAAAACTGTTTTTCCTTCTGTCACTTCACTGTCTGTATGCGCGTGTTATTTCTTTTTTTTTTAATTATAATTAGAGATCACTACAATCACTACAAAATAAATTGGCAACACTCCCCGAAAAAAGGAGACGTGGCGTCAGTGACGCCGTAAAAAGCGCGCGCTTTTCCGGTTTGCCGGTAAGCGCCCGCTCTCCACGGTCGAAACGAGCTATTGCCTTTTCCCGCTCTCCTTCTGCTGCAACTTAAAAATAATTAAAATTAACTCCTTCGGAATCGCCAGGGGGAGACGTCCTAGTCCGCTGTCCAAAACGTCAAACTGCCGAGCTGAAAAAGACGACCTTCTCGGTCGGAGGTAAAAATCAGTATGATGTATTTTTCTTTCTTTCTTTGTTTTTAAGAGGCTTTAAACTTTGCAGTTCATTCGCCTCTAGCCCAGTGACGGGCCACAATAAAACCAGTCCAGAGGGGACTGGCGAAAGGGAAACCAAAAAAATCACTCATCAGATCTGTCCGCTCGACTCTCGGTTAAAGAAGAAGGTAGGAAGGGATCCTATGCTTCATAAGATATTTAATATATGCTGTAAAGAAAAGTAAATATTTACTGATCCGAGGACCGAAACAGTGACGAAGCACAACTGACCTAGACTCCAAGTGCAGGGCGTGCTCCAAAAACAAAAAAAAACACAAAAAAAGGCCCTTCTCAGGAGGATGGGAAGGAAAGGAGTGGAAAGGATTTGGGTGGGATTAGAGGAGTGGAAGGGGGTTGATGTATTTTTTTTGCCATCGCTCCCTTTTAACGCTCATTCGTTCGTCTCGTTGGACTCGCCCCTCTGGCTGAGTCTGTCGATTTGTCTCTATCCTGTGAGTGTGTACCGCTAGAGTATAAAACACGCGGACCCCAAAAAAATATGTTATTTTTTTTCAAACCGTAAACCTGTGTGGTTGTACGGCATTGGCATCGTGGACGTAACAAAGGAGGACAAGTTAAGGGAAAGGCAAAGTCCCACTCAAACCATGCAGGTGTGCAGTTTCCCGTAGGTGTATCCGCCAATTGCTCAGCAAGGGTAGCTAGGCCGAGCGCGTTAGTACCAGTGCACCAGTCCACCTAGCCGGCGTTGTATAGTTTCGGCCGCCGAAGTGATCGAGTTGGCTGGTAAAGCTGCTCGCGACGATAAGAAAAACCGCATTCAGAACAGAACATATCAAGACAACAACAGGCAGTTGCAGCGAGTGGCGAGTGGCAAACGCAATCGCAAAACGACATCAGGTAGCAGAAGAAAAAACAGGAAGTGGGTTATATCTATGGTATAACCGCAAGGGTGACGTAGGACTATCGTTGATTTAGAGATCATTTGTTTGAAGTTGAATCTAAATCCATTCTGAATGAATCAATAAATGAATATTTGGGGGACTTCGAAAACGAGAGCGTTACGTTGGAGGCACAAGGTTTTATGCATCCAATATAGGATACGAAAAACCTTGTTCTGAAGAATAATCTTCAGAAGCTAACCTGCTAACTGTACTTGATTGACAAATCACAAACCCAAATGGATATTTCATGGATAGAAAACATTAAAATAAACTCTTTCGCTTGAATGTAATTTTCAATTCCAAGGGGAACTGGCAGATTATTTTCCAGCAACGATTAGATATTTCCACATTTTCCTCGATACTGGAAGCCCACCAGTGGTTAATGCTAATTCAATAACCACCTGTTAATAGCACTTGATTGAAACATATTTGGTCACAGTGTTACATGGATAGAAAACATTCAAATAAACCCTTTCACATGAATGTATTTTTAAATTCCCAGAGGAACTGATCGATTATTTTCCGGATCTTTCTCGATGCTGAATGGCATCCAAACGGAAAGAATTTCGTGCGTGTATGTGTGTGTGTAGCGGCTGCTTCGATGGTCATCTTCTCTTCTCCTGAAGGATCGGCTTCTCTGTGCTCCCTCACAGTTTCAAACAAACTGCGTTTCAGGGCAGATCTCGATCCTTCGCTGTCCAGCACCCTCAGCAACAATGTTGTCTTGTCGATGTCCTCACGAAAAATGAATGCGTCTCACCACCAGAATATCGCTTAAGTATGCTTTTTGTGCGTGATTGAATCGAGAGAAGGCGTGGTTTACGATGGCAATTTGGAAGGCAAACTAGAGGGGAATGAACTCTCTGAGCTCGGAACTTTCGGCGACTGAGCAATAATCGATTGCGGGCGCATACAATATTGGATACGGAAATATCCTACTGATGGGGAAAAATAATCTTCAGAAGCTATCCTGTTAATTGCGATTGATTGAAAAATCACAAAACCAAATGTATTTGGTCACAGTGTTACATGGATAGACAACATTAAAATAAACTCTTTCACATGAATGTATTTTTAAATTCCCAGAGAAACTGGCAGATTATTTTCAGTAACGATTAGATATTTCCACATTTTCCTCGATACTGGAAGCCCACCAGTAGTTAATGCTAACTCGATAACCATCTGTTAATAGCACTTGATTGAAACATATTTGGTCACAGTGTTACATGGATAGAAAACATTCAAATAACCTCTTTCATATGAATGTATTTTTAAATTCCCAGAGGAAATGGTAGATTATTTTCCAGCAATGATTAGATCTTTCCGGAACTTTCTCGATGCTGAATGGCATCCAAACGGAAAGAATTCTGCGCGTGTATGTGTGTGTAGCGATGTCTTCCCGGGGAACCGTTTGTGGCATCACTCTCCTCCTGATGGATTCCCTTCTGGCCTAGGGTGCACAAACAGGCTCTTGGTGACACCGTTCATCCGCGCTTTCATGATAAACGAAGAGCTTCACCACATGCTCCAATCGCTGTTCAATTAGAACTGAGTGGATTTCCGAGTGGCGCTCGTTTATATACCGATTGGTGATTTCAATAGCCTGTTTTGAAAGTAATTTTAAGACTATTGAAACAAGTTTTTTGATCAAAAAGTAACAAGTATAGAACGCGTAGACATTTTATCTTTCGAATGAAGTGTTTATCATACCATTTCGTTCAGTTGTTTAGGAGCTATTAACGCTCAAAATCTCGGTCTCCGGCGTAACGCTTTCGTTTTCGAAACTTTGATTTTACACCCCGGTATAGAAATGAAAGACGTAGTCCTACGTCAAAAAGTTTGTTCTTTATACAAACTGCTTTGGTGGCAAATCCAGAACAAGGCGGCATCAAGGGCGTTCGAAATGGTTTTTTCAAAACCACGAGTACTAAGTTTTCTAAATTGGAACCATTCCATAAAACAAGGCGCTTTTCAGGGCCATTAAACCTTCCAAAAAAGAGTTTAGGAAATACAGTTCAATGCTTTCTAAAACAATATCCAGAATAATAATAAAACACAAATTAATTTTTTCATAATTTGTTTGCCAGGATATGATGAGTATGTGAATTTGGCAGTTGTTCTGAGCTTATTGATTTTCACCAATTCTTAAATTGCTTCTAGATTGAAAGTACAGTTATTTACACTTATCTCGACATTTAGCTAATTGTACGGACATGTAATGCGACATATTTAGTTGGACATTTTTGTAAACATAGAGTTCGGGGTCCAAATTATGACCCCACATTGAAAGTCGACACTGTACCACTGTCATCGCAAATGTTCAATTACAGGTTAAAATTACCTCCAATCCGATACTGAGTGGTGGTAATGCGACGTGTCATTGAATCTAATTTACTGTAAAATATGTCACAAGCTGGATGGGAAGAAATTTTCCAACTGTGAAAGCTGTGGCGAGTGGCAAATAAACAGAAAGGTTTAGCCGAACTAGATGGGGATATCGAGTGATAACAAAACAATAAACTCTTTAGATTGAAGATAATTTTGTGATCCTGAAAAGGACCCTTTTTAGCCTGCATGTGAATCCAACGAGCGAACAAATCGTGATGAATGTATTTTTTTGCCATCGCTCCCTTTTAACGCTCATTCGTTCGTCTCGTTGGACTCGCCCCTCTGGCTGAGTCTGTCGATTTGTCTCTATCCTGTGAGTGTGTACCGCTAGAGTATAAAACACGCGGACCCCAAAAAAATATGTTATTTTTTTTCAAACCGTAAACCCGTGTGGTTGTACGGCATCGGCATCGTGGACGTAACAAAGGAGGACAAGTTAAGGGAAAGGCAAAGTCTCACTCGAACCGTGCAGGTCTCCAGTTCCCTGTTGGTCGCATTCACTGATTGCTCCGCAAGGGTAACTAGGCCGAACGGATTGGTGCCGTAGCACCAGTATACCTAACAGCGATTATAGAGTTTCGGCCGTCGGAGTGCTCGAGTTGGCTTGCAAAGCTGCCCACGACAATCAGAAAACCCGTATCAAGAACAGAGCAGCTTCGGTTCGGCGCTCATCAAGGCAACAATTAGTTTCAGTGAGTGGCAAAGTGTTTCTCCGGCACGTCGCATTAAATGTAATTTACTGAACAACATGTAACAAGCTGGATGGGAAGAAATTTTCCAACTGTGAAAGCTGTGGCGAGTGGCAAACGCAATAGCTAAACAGGAAGGTTTAACCGAACAAGATGGGAATATCGAGTGATAACAAAAACACAACACCAAAGGTTCTTTTCAGAACCATCAACATATTCATAAAGAGTAAACAGTAAACTAATCCATTTTTCAGGTAGATAAGTAGGTATTCACGTAGGAGAAGAAAATAAAACAATATATTTAAAATATATATTTAACAAAAGCTGTCCCCTTTGTATAGTCCTACGTCACTCCGGTTATGTCCCCGACATTACCCACCCGTCTTTTTTTCCAAGCAGTTAACATTGTTTGTTTTCCGTCATCACAAGGGCTTCGTTGGTGCCTTTGGAAATGAATGCCTTGGTGGAAATGAAATAAATTTCGACATACGATCAGCTAGTGTTTTGTTTTGCGAGGGCAAGAATGAAGGATCAATCAATTGTCGTCAACTGATTCTACAATGAAAAAACCATTTCAGAGATTATTCTACTAAGCAGTTGTTTCTAAAATTTCACAGCATTATAGAATAATCTCCGGAGGTATAAACAAGAGACTTATACAAAATAACAGCGTAGTTCTACGTCAACAATGCGGTGGTATCTTGGACACAACCTCCTATAATTTTTTGACGTAGAACTACGTCTTTCATTAAGGGTGCCAAATCAGAAAACAGGTCACGTTTTTATGAAATAAAGTTAACGTTAATAACTATTTCTGCCACGGATTTTAGATTTTAGCATACTAAACGAATCGGAAATTCCATAAGATTTGTTTAATATGCTATACATCAGAATCCCCTGGTTTGTAAATGGTTAAAATTCATGAAAACTTTGGGCGTTTCCATTTTCCCATACATTTGTTCTGTCCATTTGTGTGCATTCCCGAACAGAGCTGTCAATAACGAGCAACTTATCGACGACCAACGAAGGGGAAATCGTAGGATTTTAAGTCGCCATGAACAAAGGAAAAGTAGAAGAATGAAGGGGAATATTTGCCTTGAGTATAAACAGTGGATCTCGCTGAGGCAAACTTTCATTCGGCATCGGACTGTTGAGCAATCCAGTTCACTTTGCTTTCGCTGCGCTTCGATCTAAGATTGGACCCCATCAGTGGTAATCCAACTTGGATATCGTCGTTTGCTTTTTCTGTTCGTTTTTCGCGTTATTCGTATCGTGTGTTTTTCTTTCCGCGTCATAAATTGGACGCTTCACGTAGTGTGTGATGAGCAAGAAGATGAGGAAGACAGGCTCGAGCCCTGCAAAAAACGAACGCATTGCCAGGGGCAATAAAATTTCGAGGCAAGCGTCATCTAATGATGCACGCGATGTTGGTGGAGTAAAAAGCGCTCGCACTGAACCAAGCCTTCGCTAGTGTGACACCGCAACGAAAAACAGCAAAATAGGCGATTTCGGCGCGTCGGTAGAAAATGTAAACGGCTTCTTTGGTGCTTTTGAAAATGCATCAATGCATTAAACTGACGTTATGGCGAAGCAGGCGTTAAGGTTATGCTCCAAAAAATATTTGAGGAATACCAAGCATCTTGAATGTATTACTGGAATGTTATAAGTTATTTAGGTTTAGGTCAACTAGGATTTGCGCTAATATTGATCATAATGAAGCATTGCTACTGTTTTCGGGGTTGTTGATATTAACAAAAAGAGTTTATTTCGCTTGTTTAGTCATCAAGAAAGTGAATGTCGTTCTGGAGTGTTGTATGTGATTAGGTTTCGCTTATCATTAGCAAAATTTCCTCCACTAAGGGTGACAGTTGCGCTTCTCTCGATCATGAGAAAGTAACGCAACTTTTTTTGAGGCCAGTAATATTAACAAATGCGTTTCTTTTGAGAATAGCGCAAAATGATGAGAAGTATTTGTATTCCTATTAGCTTCAAGCCACCAATGTATGGTTCTGTATGCATGCTATGGCGAACGCTTGATTTCTTTGAGGCAATACTAAATAACATGTAGAATGATATTTGATACTTGCAAGTGTTGTCATTGTTGTTGTTTCCATTCGGTGCCAAAGATATATTGATGTAGTTATGATATGTGGAATAATGGTGCTGGTGTAACACGTATATAATCGACTGTAGCCGAGTCTATGTCAATTGCGAAAAAGGCCACCGGAATAGCGTTCGAGGTAAATTTTCAATGCATTGACATGAAATAAATTGCGACATACGATCAGCTAGTGTATTGTTTTGCAAGGGCAAGAATGAATCATCCATCAATTATTGTCAACTGATTCTACAATGAAAAATCATTTCAAAGATTATTCTACTAAGCAGTTGTTTCGAAAATTTCACAGCATTATAGAATAATATCCAAAGGAATTTCACAGCATTATAGAATAATCTCCGGAGGTATAAACAAGCGACTTATATAAATTAACAGCATAGTTCTACGTCAACAATGCGGTCGTATCTTGGACACAACCTCCTTTAATTTATTGATTTATGTGGAAGTATAATATAGTGTTGCATGCCAATCGTCGATCGTTTATACATATTATGTCAAAAGTGTTGCTTGAATAAATAATGCATCAAAAATAAGGTTTCTTGTGTTGGGAATATTTTCTAGAATTTACACGTTATTTTTGATTGAAGCCGTTCGACTGACCAAAGATCGTTTATGCGTGCTTCTGTGTTGATAAGTTTTCTCTTCCTCCGAAAGTGCAGAGTCTAGTGATAAATAAAAATATGCCACATTGTGGTATTAGCATATCGGCCAGTATTTGATGCAAATATTTACTTAGATAACTTCAAACTGCATTCTTCTCTGGCATATATAGTGATAACTCAGATATAAAAGGTTTAGGCAAAAGTAGTATGTGTACGTATAACTAATCCTCAGTTGTAGTGTTGTGTTGTTTGCTTATTCGATGCGTTCGATAATACGATTTTAGTGCAAGGGTTGTGGTCGAAAAACAAACGATGATTAGGTGTGTATACTTTATGCTAGCCTCTGTTTGCCATATGCTAAATGCATAAAATCAATTCTTGATAGAAATTCAAACAAAACCTGTATTTCTCTCTACAGATGTTTGCTTCCAAATGTTGAATTTTAAACCGCTCAAACGGCGTTCGAACCCCCCTTATCTTGCTGCTCAATGTTTGAATGGAATTTTTTGAATGAAAATTAAATGGGATTCCACTCATTTTCATACCAGCATAACTTTTGATGCGATTGGTAAATTATCAGTGTTGGCCGATACATTAATGGTCTGGTGATAAATATCCGCGGATATTTCGAAATGACTCAGTATCAAAGGCGTGTTGAACAGACTAAATTTCAGCGCAGAAAATAGAATTCTTCAATAGCTCTAACTAGACTACGACCTTTCAACTAAGTTGAAACAGAGCGCAGCAAATGATTTTTTTTTGCCAAACGTCGATAATGGTAAGAGCTCTCGCGATTGCCGAGACTCTCAACGCCACTGCGTTTCACGAAGCGTTAACGAAGAAGGTGATTATTGCAATCGTCACCTCACATGACATAAACACACATAAGTGTCATCATCACAATCGTTAAAATACAAACCAACAGAGAAGTAAATTTTTCGCACAGACAATTAGTCTTTGTTGCGAAGCATTGACATTCATGGAATTCAAGCGGATGTATTATAGACGACGAATGTGCCGAATGAGACATCTGAGGGATCAAGTATAAAGTATAAAGCAAGAAATGGGTTAAACGGACTGGAATCAACTTCGCTCCATGCCCGCCATGGGTGACAGCAAAAGGCAAATATAAGAATAACATAAGACTTGTGTTGACGACGGATGAAACGTCGTGTTTGTAAGTGGTATTTGGATCTAAACGAAATATCGTACGATTTGAAAGCTAATAAAAATTATGTCGCCTTGCGGAATGGAGTTAAATATTTTGCGAGTAATTTCACTTGCGTGTGTAATCTGATTATATGGCGTCAAAGAGGAATGACACAAATTTATATGTATCGTTAAGCACGGGAGATACCGACCTTTGGAGTAAGATATAAAACTTTAGTTACAGGAGAAGGGTGAAAATGAAGCAAACGTACATAACCTTGAACAGATTTCAAATCGAAGTGCTTATTTGATATTCTACCATGTGTATGCATATGGAAACAGAATTCATAAATTGAAAATTACGCATACCTATGTAAAAGGTTAAAAGTAGAGATGAATATTTGCTATCCGTCCGGATACCAGAAGGTGACCCATTATCCGGCCGGATACTAAATACTAGAGGAAAATAATTTCTCATTAACACAAGATAAATCATAACACAATAGCTTATTAACATCATTCATACATACCTGAGCGCGAGCGAGGCTGATCGTTGGAGGGATTTCAGAGCCTGAACGATCCCCTCTGCGGAATCCAAAGGATGATCACAGTTGATGTTTTCGCCTACGATTCTTCGAAATTCAACCCGGTTGGCACGGTCACCGTATCAGCAGAAACTCCCAGTTCCAACACCACTGGATAATGATCGGATGAAAGCTCCTCGAAAACGACCGGATCCTCGGAGATGCCCGTATTGCTCAAGAAGAAATCCATAATGGAGTGAATGGAGTCCGGCGCCAGGATATCGTAATAATCGGTCTCCAAGTCCTCCGCAAGGATAATTCCGTTCCGGTCTCGTCTTCGATTTCTCCACAATGAATGCTGAACGTTCAAGTCACCTGCGACGATGTATTTCGCCCTCCGTCAAGTAATTTCGTAGTAGAGCAGCCGAACCGACCCTAATGCTGACTTGCTTTATCAATGAGGAAATCGAGTAGCTTAACATGCTTACTTCTCAATGAGCAAGCGTTCCAATTTACTATTCCGACAGCTTCACGGAACATGCTTGTTGATCATTCAGCTGTTCTGTGTTTGTTTTGTACGTACGTACGACCAGGCTGGTGGGATGTTGATTTTTTCTGTCGGATGACGATAAACTTGACTTGTCGCTTAGGACAAGGTCCATTGGATGAGCGGTGTTCGCCTTCACAGTTAGCACACCTTAATGAGTTGTCATCAATTAGGCCACAGGATACAGTGCGATGATACCCAGCACATTTACCACAGCGCGGCTACATATAGCAATTTCTAGTATCATGCCCGAACCTTTGGCAGTTCGTGCACAGCGTGACGTCTCGGTGCTGAGCGCGTTACAGCTCACACGACACAATAACTCGCAACGAGTCTCCACTTCTTCTTAGTGCATTGATGTTGGTTGTACCCTTTACTAAGTGCACCAAAAACAGCTAATCTCTGAAGATATTGTTGTCATTGCTTGACCTGCAAGTCATCGCATAAATATTCTCTGGCTTTAGTCCAATCTTAGACAGCTCAGCTTCCACAACTTCCGTGCTCAAGGACGGCAGACCACGTAAAACAACCTTTAGGGGTTTCGCTGATGGCATAAACTGACTGAGTGGATTTCCAAGGGGGCACCCGCTTATATACAGATGTGTGTGATTTCAGTAGCCTGTTTTGAAAGAAATTTTAAAGCTATTGAAACAAGTTTTTGGATCAATGAGTAACAAGTATATAACGCGTAGACATTTTATTTTTGGAATGAAGTGTTTATCATACCATTTCGTTCAGATGTTTAAAAGGTATTAACGCTCAAAATCTTGTTGCACCGGCGTAATGCTTTTCGAAACTTTGAACATACTGACGTGAAAAATGAAAGACGTAGTCCTACGTCAAAATTAAACTATTGATACAGAAAACACAGAATTCCAGATGAAATGTCGGTATGCCAAAAAAACCGTTCTTCGAAGACCGTTACTGCCGCCTATTTCGCTTTGCAATGTATTTTTGTCCTAAGAAAATGTTTATGTTTATCATATTCAGTTTATTTTTTGCGTTTCAACTCAAAATGTGTTATTCGCTGATAAGTCCTCTCGGCATGGGAAATTCACCGAAACTTGATAATCCTAGCCACCGCAATTTCTGCATCCCTGAAGCTTTAACTGAGCCAGTTGCTGACGAGATGGATAAATAAATATACACTCACTACGGAGGGGAAAAAGGGTCAAATCGTCCTACCCTTCGGTGGTTTGCCTGTTTTTTTTTCTCAGACAATTATAACTACAATGATGGTTTCTTGAAATTTTTGACATTGCTTTTTCAAGTGGAAACTCTCATTTTTTGTTAGGTTTGTATATCTTTTCAAGATATTGATTCATAAAACGGGGGTAGTTTTGTTTCCTAAATCGAATATCGTATCGAATAAATTGTTGAAGTGGAATAATATCACCTCGAATGCATTATCTGCTGATAGTGCGAACCATCGGCCGAAGTCATTCCGCCAAACCACCCATTACACCACAAGTGCGGTTCGGTGAAACAGAACTGATTAAAAACAAACGATGTAAAGGAACAATCGCTGCGCATACCACAGGCATTATGTTTGCGGTTCTCCGAATACCATAAATATGGCGACGATTAGCGCTCGTTCTCATCTACTGTGGACTGGTAAACTTTTAATATTGTTTTATTGCGAACACCGGAATAACTTCATTTCAGCGCTGCAAAAACCGGTAACTCTGGGGTAAAAATATATTGAAGCATGCCCGCCGGAACAAAGAAAACAAAACCAGCAATAATATTCTTTGTCATTTTTGTCTCCTTTATCGGATTTATTTTCCGCTTCGAATTGCGCGACAAAAGTTTGGCGAGAAAAAAAATTCCGCCTTACTTTCACGTTTTATTTGAATAGCAAACTGCGAGCAGGTGTTTTGAGCGAACATTCGCAAAATATTGAATTAAATTGCTTCCAACCAGTGCCAAAGCCAGCCACTAGCCAGGTAAGAAGAATTGGAATGAGGCATCAGGAGTAAGACCACTGTTGGGAAACTCGTCTAAGCTGCATGAACAAAAAAAATTCTTTGGCAAAAACAAATTTGTTCTTGTTAAAAATTAAACTGGCTGAATTTCTATTCGTGCCTGAGGGTCTTGTGTTTGTTCGGGTTGCTTCTATATCGTAATTATGGAAAGAAAATGTGCTCAGAATAGTTCATACATTTTCTTTTTTATATAACATTTTATGAAGTTGGCCATCAACTTCATCATTAACGGGTGCCGAAGCTTACACATGATCTGAGGATATATTATTCACAACCCTAGCGAACCGACGGCGTGATTATATATTCCAGACATAAAATATCGTCACGTGGAAACCAAGAGTTCAAACTTGTTATTTCCTCTCCAGCGACACCGTTGTTAAGCGGTTTAAATAATTAATTAAATTCTCCTTCGGGGTTTGTGCTGTTTACGTACAGTTCGCATCATGAAAGTGATTTCCAGTTCGGAGTATTGCTCAAGGCTGGGAGAACTACGAAAAATAATCAAATACTTACGTGATGGCTGCTGGCACGTGGAACGGAGGCAATTACCCTGCATAGCCAATCATCAGATTTCGGATAGCAAGCAAGTGTCTTGGGGGTGGAATTCAATCCGAAAAACAACACCTACTACAAAAACGCACGCTGAATAACAATTCGTTATTTACCCTTCGGCAGCGGGCAAATATGGGAACATCCTAAAAGGCTGTATGTGAGTTCCCAATAAAGGCATGTATGGATCAGTGTTATTGTGTGAGCCTCCACAACTCGCGCGGAAAGCATGCGGGGGAGGGCATCGGGGGGAAACGGACCGTAATCATAATTCGAAATACAAGCAATATACATAGTGAAACACATTATACGGTTCAATAACTAAAATACTCCCTCGAATTTTCAGTTTGATTAGTATCAGTCCCCTTTGGTGGGTAATATCGTGATCATTTATGCTTCGGTAATTTGCCGTGATTCAATTAACATATCAATCTAGCAGGTGTGAAATTGGAGCAAGTAAACAGGCGTTGATTAATGCCGGGTAACATAAATTTGATTGGTCATCAGAGAACAGAACACCGTAAATGTGGCAAATAAAAGGTATTGCCTTCATCTCGATCCGGGACAGCATGTGGAATAGGGTTCGACCGGGGTTTTCATTTAAAATGCTGAAGGGAATACATGTTTCGTTTTATACATCACAGGCAAATAAAAATGTTTACCTTTCTGAGTAGTCTCGTTCCAAATTATATGTGAGTAGTAAAGTGCGACTCGGCAGAACTGCTAGTGGATTTGAAATTAAATTCTGTTAAGCAGCTTTTGGGGTTGGAACTTAATTAGGTGATTCAACTATTAGCTTATTGAAGCTCGCAATTGTGGGCTTGTGATTTCCATTAATGATCCTGTGTTGATGGAATCGTATTATCATTACTAGGTTATGCCAGGGTGAGAATGATTCCTTGTTTTATTTAGAATCATTGTAGCTGGCTCTCAGAAAGCCAGCTCAGAAAGTAAAAATTATAAAAGATAATATCAAATATCAAATATGTTTTCTCTATATTAAAGTAACATGTTTTCACTGATAAGAAAAATTGATAATTGTGATCAGTATTGGTAAATATCTTAAATTGCATTGGTGAGTTTTTTTGACGTAGGATTACGTCTTTCGGGAACATATTGGGGTACAAATTGAAAATCGAGAATCGAGCACATCGTGAAAATTGTCCAATTTCAAACGCTTATTGCTCAGTCATTTCATGACGGATTGATGAAATTTTTGCGTCAATCGGCACTCCATAACAATTTTTTATATTGAATAAAATAATATATATCATTAAACTAACTATCAAACAATTGAAAAATCTCAACCCCTATCCTAACGGAAATACCCACTTCTGATTGGTCGAAATTGACGACACATGCGGCGGTTCCCTAACAGAGACATCAAAACCAAGTTTCCTAGGGGAAATCAGCATTGCAAATACATGAAAGTAGGGGGAGCTTTTGTAGTACTATCCGGTACTACAGCCGTCTCGATTGTTCATCTCTTATGGTCAGGCGTTATCCGCATGCTGGTCGGTCCTCCACTTCCGCTGTAGCTCGGACATGATATGTACGATTGCACTTTTTACTGCGTTCCAGGTGCCCTCGTCACGACACATTTCCTCCACGATGTTCCCAGCATAAAGGGTAGGCAGCCCCTCGCGCACTGTGGTGAATCTGGGACATTCGAATACGATGTGTTCCGGTGTTTCCTCCACATTTCCACACTCCGGACAAAGAGGCGATCTTGCGTGTCCGAACCGGTGCAGATACTGCCTGAAGCAACCATGACCAGACAAAAACTGCGTTAGATGGAAATTTACCTCTCCGTGTTTCCTGTTCACCCAGCCCATTAGTGTCGGTATGAGCCTGTGCGTCCACCTGCCGTTTTGCGCCGCACTCCACTCTTGCTGCCACCTAGCCATCGACTCCGCCCTCATTAGCTTCCGGATTCCTCTGGTTCCCCTCCTCCTATAGCACTCGCTGTCCTCCGCCAAGATGATGTCTATGGGGACCAACCTGGCTATGACGTAGACCGCTTCTGTTGACACGGTTCTGTACGCATTCGCGACTCGCATCGCCATGAGCCGGTACGTACTATTCAGCCTCTTCGTGTTCCGCTGAGTTTCTAACGCCGCGATCCAGGCTGGACCACCGTAACGTAGTATCGATGAGGAGACACTAGCCAAGAGGTGCCTCTTGCTGCTGCTTGGGCCAAAGTTGTTGGGCATGATTCGTGTCAGTGCATTGATTGCCTTCGTTGCTTTTTTACAAGCGTAGTCGACGTGACTGTTGAAGTTCAGTCGATCGTCGATCTGCACCCCCAGGTATTTTAGGTCTCGCTTTGAGGTTATCGAGTGCTCTCCAATTGTGATTTCTGCACGTTGCACCGCCCTGCGGTTGCTGACAATCAACATTTCCGTCTTGTGGTGGGCTATCTGCAGTTTCACACTTTGCATCCACCTTCCGATCATGTCTATCGACTCGGTCGCGAGCATTTCGACCCGTTCCAAAGATTCCCCTGTCGCGAGAATAACGATGTCATCCGCGAAGCCAATGATCTCCACACCTCTGGGCAGATTCAGTTTTAGTACACCATCGTACATACTGTTCCAGAGCGACGGGCCCAGGATAGAGCCCTGCGGAACTCCCGCCGTAGTTTTAATCTGCGCCTGGCCCGTGTTTGTCTCGTACACCAGCACACGGTTCTCGAAGTAGCTTCTCAGTATTCTACACAGGTAGTCTGGGACTTCGTGTGGAGCGCAGTCGCGATGGCCTCCCAGCTGGCACTATTGAACGCAATCTTAACGTCGATCGTTATCACTGCGCAGTATCGATTTCCTCTGAGCTTCTGTTTGGATGCTCTGTTGGCTCTTTCGACCACTATGCGAATGGCATCTACCGTGGATCTCCTTTTCCGAAATCCGAATTGATTATCGGACAGTCCACGAACTCCCTCCGTGCATTCCGTCAGCCTATTAAGGATGATTCTCTCCAAAAGTTTCCCAAGAGTGTCCAACAGGCATATGGGTCTATACGATGCTGGACCACCCGGCGTCTTTCCTGGCTTGGGCAGTAGTACTAGCTGTTGTACCTTCCATCGATCCGGAAAGTAGCATTCGTCTAGACACTTCTGCATGGCTGTCCTGAACATATCAGGGAATGCTAGGACTGCCGCTTTCAAAGCTACGTTGGGGATTCCATCTGGGCCAGGCGCTTTCTTCGTTTTTAGGCGTTTGATAGCTGCAACTAGCTCATCGTTCGTCACATCTCTGCGTTCGATGCTATCCTCATCCTCTCCATATGGCGTGGGTGGCCAGGTCGTTGGGTCGTGCTGCGGAAATAACCCTTCCACGATAGTTTTTAATTTTTCGGGACACATTTCGGAAGGTGTCGTTGGGCCCCTGAGCTTCGCCATCACCATTCGGTAAGCATTGCCCCATGGATTGACGTCCACGTCCCGACATAACTCCCTGAAGCAATTAGATTTGCTCCGCTTAATCGCCCGTTTCAGAGTGGATCTAGCCTCTCTGAATTCCACTCTCCGCTCTTCTCTGGTGTCTATGCTTGAACGTTGGAAACGTCTTCTGGCGCTAAGGCAGTTGGCCCGAAGCACGCCAAGTGCCTCGCTCCACCAATAGGCTGGAGGTCGCTTATACCTGGGTTCCCTTTTTCTTGGCATTGTTATATCACATGCTGTTGCTAGCGTTTCCGTCAGTTCATCCGCGTTCATGTTCCAGACGTCGCTTTCCAAGCGTAGTGCTTCGATGAAAAGGTCCTTGTCAAAGGTTTTTGTCTTCCACCTGCGCGGGCATGTCCTATTTATCCGTACTGCCACGGAGTTTCGTTGGCCAATGGTATAACGGATGGCTTGATGATCACTGTGGGTGTATCCTTCACATACCCTCCACCTCATTTTCGTCATTAACGACGGACTGCAGAAAGTCAAGTCGATGATGAACTCTCGACCCTCTCGGCGGAAGGTACTAGTGGTGCCCTCGTTGCACAGGGTAACATCCAACTTGGCTAGAGCTTCTAGTAAACTAGTCCCTCTCGCGTTGGTGCATCTGCTTCCCCACTCTACTGCCCAAGCATTGAAATCCCCTCCTATAACGACTGGTTTTCGTTCGGCGAGCTCCTCGGTGAGGACATCCAGCATATAGTGGAACTGGTCCATCGTCCATCTGGGAGGTGCGTAGCAACTGCAGATATAAATTCCGTTGATCTTTGTGATCACGAAACCTTCGCGAGATCTCGAGACTACCTCCTGAATGGGATATCGGCCCATGACCTGGATGGCGGCCATTCGCACTTTATCCGTCACCCAATTGCCGTTACCGGGGGGAACGCGATACGGCTCCGCGATAATTGCGACATCACATTTTGTTTCTGTTGTTGACTGCCACAACAGTTGCTGTGCGATGTCACAATGGTTGAGATTAATTTGGGTTATCTCCATCACTGTTGGAGCACAAGGGTAGGTGTAAAATTGTATACGATTGTTAACCGTTGTGTTAACCCTTTCCCGTACAACATAGAGTCTCACTACATATAGTACATATAGTATTAGGTGTACATATAGTATTAGGTATTGTTAGTCCAATTAAAATTCGCATTGGGTTGAATAAACAATCAGAAAGTAAAAATTATAAAAGAAAATTACCTTTCCCATTTCAAATATATTTTCGCTATATTAAAGTAACATGTTTTTACTGATAAGAAAAATTGATAATTGTGTTCGGTATTAATAATTATCTTATATTACATTGGTGAATTTGTTTTCTTTATTTCTTCAATACATATCACAAGAGGCATCTCGTCTAGGATCATAATATCTCGTTCCTTTTCGGTATCCTTTATCTGATACGCACCATCCAACGACTATTTATCATCCTTCTGTTATCATCACCCGTTAAACACTGGTGGAATGAACAAACAATACCCAACAACCAAACAAAAAGGCCTTTTTCAGGTCCACCTAAGCATTATCAAAGAGTTTAACGATGTAATTATCCAAAATCAACAGATAACCTAACGGAATCCTACGTCAATTATGCGGTCGTGTCTCGGACACAACCCTCCTGTGACTTTTTTCTTTATTTCATCCATACATATCACAGGAGGCATCTCGTCTAGGATCACAGAGGACGGTTTCCATCATATCTCGTTCCTTCAGTTCCTTCAGTTCTTAATCAAAATTTTGTAGCTCTTACAGTTTTTAAACGAAAACTCTTCGGAAAAAAAATGAAAAAACTACTCGTAATTTCAGAAAAATTCTCACTCAAAAACTACAAGACCCACTTAGTTCTGATCAGAGATTGAAATGTAGGAAATTTTTGGTGCTTTCATAAAAAATATCAAACAATTTAAAAAAAATGTTGACATTGAAAAAAATTAAGATTAGTTGTAATAATATCAGTCATTTTATGGGCTACTAGCTGACCCGGCAAACTTCGTCCCGCCCAAAATTTATTTTTCGTTATCACATCCATGGGTCCAATCGCAGAACTGTTCATTTATTGACCTTCTAACCTACCCTTTAAAATTACCTTTTACTATAAAATTCCTAGTACTTCTACCAAAACTTGTATTAAAAATTAGATTATTTTCAGACACAATTCTCGTTCAAGATTTTTCAACCACTTGCAAATAACATGTTTCTCCGGTACATGGAATAAATGTTTGATACATAAAATATGATAGAAGAAAGACAGCCCTAAATCGGACAATTCCTTTCTCGAGTTTTGCTTTTATCAACACATTCGGTGATCCATTTTTATTTATATAGATAGAAGACGATATAGGAGTGCGTTTTATCACATAAAAATATATTTCCCCTTTCGAACGAAGATCAATTTCGTTAGCACAAACATCAAATGGACTAGCAACGCTTGTCAATATGTGATTGTAGAACATATGCAACTTGAATTTTTCAAATATTCACATTTTCTTTCAGAGATTTTTGAAAATTTTCAATTGTCATGTTTCATTGGAATATGTTTGCTTGAAATATGTGTATTATTTTTATACGACCCCCTCTCCATTCTAGAGGAGGGAGGGGTGTCAACCATCATAAAAACATTTCTCGTACCCAAAAACCCTCACATCCTAAATTTGGCTCCATTTTCTTGACTAGTTCTCGAGTTATGCAGAAGTTTGTGTTTCATTTGTGTTTTCAGATGGGGTAGGTGTATCGAACCACCACATAAACATGTATTGCTCCCTAAAACCTGCATACGCAAATAAGCAAATTTTGGTTCAATGTGCTTGATTAGTTCTCGAGTGATGCTAGACCACCCTCCGTCCCTTTGAAACTTCCACATGCACAATTTTGGTTCCATTTGCCTGATTGATTCTTGAGTAATGCAGCTACCCCTTAGGCAGGAGTGTCAAACCACCATAGAAACATTTATTGCCTTCTAAAACCTCCATATACCAAATTTGGTTCCTGTTGCTTGATAAGTTCTTGAGTTATGCAGAAATTTGTATTTCATGTGAGGGGGAGGAGTGTCGAATCACCATAGAAACGTTCATCGATCCCTAAAACCTATACATACCAAATTTGATTCCCTTTGCTTGATTAGTTTTCGAGTAATACAGACCCGCCCCCACCTTGTAGAGAGGAGGAGGAGTTTCTTGCCTCCTAAAACCTCCACATGCCAAATTTAGTTTTGTTTGATTGATTAGTTTTCGAGTTATGCAAAATTTGAGTTTCATTTGTATAGTAGACCCGCCCCCCCTAAAACCTACAAATGCCACATTTGGTTTCGTTTGCTTGATTAATTCTCGAGTAATGCAGAAATTTTTGTTTCATTTGTATGGCAGCCCCCTCTTAGAGAGGGGGAGGGGTCTCGAACTATGATAAGAACCTTCCCCGACCTCAAAAACCCCTACATACCAATTTTCATGTCGATTGATTCAGTAGTTTCCGAGTCCATAAGAATCAGAGAGACAGACAGACAGAAATACATTTTTATATACTGTTCTGAATCACATTTGGGACAACATCATATTACGGACACTTTGTTCTAATATCTTGAAATGATTAACGCACTGATGACATAACTATACAATTGATATCACAATTGCTTCTTTAGAGTAATCCCTTAGTTTCACTATCATTTTTATGAGAACTACATTTGAATTATAACATAATCGGCAATAATCTTACAACACTACTCATTATCGTTTGTGTTTGACGTTTGCTTCGCGTGAGCACGTAGAATTTACCCGTTCATAAATATTTAAATTTCTCCCGTGTTTCATCAGTTTTCATCGTCGTTAACAGTTCACTGTGATTGCATGGTAAGTGTTTCGCAGTTGATTATAAAATATAATCAAGTGTTATGTAATTCTCGTCCAAAAAATTACAAAATAAAGTGTCCGAAATTTGAATTCAATCTGTCCGAAATTTGATTTAGTGTTCGAAGTTTGATTTTTATTCGCTTCACTTGAATTTTTTTTTTCGTTACGGTGATCATTTCTGATTTAGGATAACTTTTTAATTTTTTTTCCCAAAACGACTTTTTTCAAGAATTCATAACTTTTGAACCACTGAACAGATTTAGATGATCGATATATTAAAAAATATTGAACTTGCAAAAAAAATTGGCTTCATTTTGGTAATTATTGATTGTAGTCGTTTTTTATTGTTTTCATGGTTTTGGACTAGAGGGCACCATTTTTTTCTTGAGAGCTGAGAATTTTTTACATAACATATCCAAAAATCGGAGAGGCGTTTTTTTGGTTTTTGATTTATGATTTTTCAATGTTAACCGATGGTTCGAAAAATAATGGTTTCCCCTTTTATCCATAAATGATTTTTTTCAAAAATTCCTAAAGCTCAAAATTGATTTTTTGGACCACCCTAAAATGGAAATGGTCAAAAAATTAAAAATACGGATCTAATATTTGGTGATAAGGAACAAAACTGCCAATCAGTGTTGCCACCTTTAAATGTGTACCAGAGGGGTTAAAAATCTTTCTCATTTGTACTTTTTCTTCCAAAAATCTGTACCAAAAATCTGTACTATCTAAAATATTCGTTGTAGAAAAAAATCTATTTTATTAGAATGAAAAAAATCTTATTTATTTACTACAGATACTACATTTACGTTTGCAAGTCATTTGGGTGTTTGAGGATGCTTATACATAGTTTTTCTGATCTAGATTGTATATTATCATTTATCATTTTTTCATAGTTTTCGAGCGGCCGCAACGATGTTTAATTAAATCTTTTGATCTCAAAATAGCGTTCATCGTATCATTGCTGAGCCGATTTCGAAGCTTATTTTAGTTCTGATTATCTGGCAGTTGCCGATAAGTGAGACATAGTGAGAATGTTACAACGAAAGCATGAAAGCGCCGAAAATACTGGCGAATCGTCAATTCTTTTGAGATATGTAAATGCTCGTTTTCTGAAACTGTGATATCCTTACGGAGTAATTTTATCTTTAGGGTACGGAATTCATTCTTCAGATCTTGTATATTCCCATCGTAGAACCCTGGAAACGCCTTTAACACAACGAATTTCGTCCTTATGAAACTGATCAATGATTGCATTGTAATTTTTTTATCATCAGCAGTACCAAGCGATACTGCGGCGTAAAAGTCGTCATGTACCTTAATGTTGCTTCGTTCAAATGTAAGAAATGTCACATGCGGAAAAAATCTGTACCAATTTGTACTTTTTGAATCTGTACCCTGTACCGTACTGAATCTGTACCAAAAATAACGAAAAAAATCTGTACCTTTCCAGATAAGTCTGCACGTGTGGCAACACTGCTGCCAATTATAACAAAAATCTGAGAACCACTATATCGGTTTGGCATGGAATGGCTGTATATATTTTGAATGTGCAACTTAATTCGTTCCGTTTCCACAAAATGGTTCAAGGTGCAATGAATAGCCGACGGCGACAGCTGTTTTTTCTGAATCATGATGTTTCGTCATTTGTTAACCGGATGTTGTTCGAAAGTCTTTGAGTTTTGCAAAACAAGTTTAATTTTTACTGCGTTGAAAATATCGAGTTTCGTTGCGAGAAAGTTTGCTATTAGATGTTTTAATTTCATTGGAAGGAAAGTGCGGCTGAGGCGTATCGAACGCTTGTGGTAGTTTACGGTGATTTTGCACCATCGGACAGATTTTGTAGGGAATGGTTTGGGCATTCTAAAAGTTGTGATGCCAAACGCAAACATATCTTGCTGAATCATGGGGAGCTATTTCTACAAGACTTAAAATACATCCAAAAGCAAGGAAATTATACTCAATACGAATTGAAAGCGAGAGATGTCGAACGACGATTTTACATGTCCGAAATGTTGTATGGAAAGCACAAAAGGAATTGTTTTTAGCATAGAATCGTTACCGGGAACGGAAAATAGATTCACTACGACAACCCAAATCGCTAAAGATCGTATGTAAAGCACGATGTACCAAGAACATCAACACCCAAGATATGCACGGTACCAAAATAAACATCATATTCGGTGAGATCAAAAGGATGTGATCCACTATGCGCTGCTAAAACCTGGTTAAACATTCAATGGAGACTTCTACTGACAACAATTGGTTCGTTTAAAGCAAACTATTGCCGAAAATTATGCGTCCAGACACGAGTCGATAATCCATCATGACAACGCTCGGTGTCATGTTGCTGTTGGAGTTAAAAACTATTTGGGAAATTTTGGATGGAAAATTCTGGCTCACCCGCTCTATAACCCAGACCTCCCAGCTACCGTTTGGTTCAATCGATGCAGAACGCTTTGAATAGAATACGCTTCACTTCAGAACAGGGTTTCAAAAATTGGTTGGATTCATTGTTGGCCTCAAAAATATGAACGTTTCTTTCGCGACAGAATCCGTAAATTTCCAGAAATATGGGAAAAAGTAGTGCTTGGCGATGGCCAATAGTTTGAATGGTGTATTAACTAATTTTATTATTTAAATAAATCTGTTTTCGTGCGTAAAAACGGAACGAATTATGTTGCACAACCAATATAAAAAGAAAAACAATAAACAATTCATGCAAATAAAAAAATATATTTTCAAATTAATATTTATTTTATTCAAAAGTCACTGAAACCATTGATAATAAAGAAAAAAAAATATTGTTAGACGTTGCTAAACGTTGAAACAGGAACTCAAACTGGATTGGGCTACCTATTGAATAAGATTCCTAGAAAAGAAACTTTTATCAATTCGTTCGTCGCTCTTAACATACATTATTATACTCAAAAATTCAATTGCATCATCCGGTATGACAAACGCTGTTTATAACCTTATGCTAACGACACTTCCATTCCATACAACAGCAATTTCTGAGAGGAAATTGCAAATCTTCAATTTTAGAATAAGTGAAATTAGTGCTTACCATACTTTTGCCAACACTCATTTGGCAAACACCGACGCTGATAACTTTGCAGGGCGTAACGCAAAAATTCAACAAAACACAACAAGTATAATCTGTCAGAAGTTTTGCCAGTATTCAAACTGGTGTGGCCTTCTCCTCGCACTACTGGCTCGATTCTACTGCAGCACTTAATACATTTTCCGATATTAAATGGCGTCGACTTTCGATGTCATCATCCCGTCTTTGTGAGAAGGGATATTTTCCAAGCCCTGCTCCGGCTCCAGAACCGGCCCGGATGTCGCAACTTTTCTTCCGTAACCGTATACTGTCCATCGAGCAAAGTTTCCACCCAAAAGCTGTTTGCTCAGCAAACTTAAACAATTACTAACAAAATATCTCTCTATCTGAGCCGAGCTAAGATTCAGTTATATATGCGACCATGATTTCTGGGTAACTTTCCGGGGAAATGAATTTTAGCGGCAACAGTAATGGGAGGGATTATGGGTGAACAAATAGATGCTCACCCTTTCTTTCAATTGAGTGGATGTGTGTGCTTCCAGGATATAACATTTCCCGATAAGGTTAGCTTTTGAAAGCTAAGTACTTTAGACAGTGTCCGTTATAAATGTGGCTTCGAAATAGATGATACGATAGTTTAAGGCATCTCGATAGAATACTTCTGGAACGTATCATTTCATTGGATATAAAACTGTACACAAAATAACAGTTGAATTACATTTCTTATTAAATTCAATGTATAACGTTCAAAGTTCTCTAAACTGTTAATCCTTTCAAAACTTTCTGGAGTAAGTAACGAACCAATACATGCCAAATGAAAATTGGGTGCATATATAAACAAATGAGATTTAACTCAAATGCATGTGGTTGTACTTGCTCCTTCTCTCACTGCTACCGTCATCGTAGTTCTATTTCATTTTATACAGAGTTCACTTTTCCCTGGTTTCAATGTTTAATTAAAAAATCCTTCCGGAAATGGCCAACTAAAATTTATCTTTTCACGCGTTGGGGTGAGTATCTGATCCCTCATAGCATCCGTGCGTGTTTAAAATGTGTAAACAAATCATTGCTACTACAAGCACTGCACTTTTACTACAAATTCTACTTTTTGCTAGTTGTGAAACGGAAAAAAACGTGTCATGTCATTTTAATATTCTAACTAATCATTCTCATTACAATCACATAACTTATAATTACTAATCATTGTAAAGGTGGCCGTATACTGTTTGTCCGGAGGTCATTTGACATATTTGACACTTTTTGACAGATAAAATATGGATTAAATTTGTCCAAACTATGTTTTGTTTGCCACTCTTCAATTATCAACAGTGGTAAACAATGGCAAACATTGAACATGGAAAAAAAATCGACTGAAGTGTTTAAGGTAACCTAACCATGTATCGAAAAGATTGCAAAAAGAAACAAACCGGATAATAATTTTATGCATTCAATATTTGAAGATTGGATTGGATTGGTATTCTTTATCGATTTATAACAAAAAAAGTAAATTGTCAATTTTGGCGCTTGCGTCACTTTGCGAGATCACGGCAGTACTGCCCAAGTATATTCGACACAAAACACGACATTCTTTATCGTTGTCGTGTTTTGTGTCGAATATACTTGGGCAGTACTGCCGTGATCTCGCAAAGTGACGCAAGCGCCAAAATTGACAATTTACTTTTTTTGTTATAAATCGATAAAGAATACCAAATCCTTTCAAACAACTGCGAAGTTTTATAGAAATGTGGAAAAATGACCCCGTAAAAGCTTGAAAACGGAATGGCGTAAGCGCCATTTCCACTGTGATGTGGCGCAAGCGCCACTTCCCTTATAATGTGACGTGATTTGGAATCTGATGCGATATGATTATTAATCCGTCCTGATGGCATAGAATGAACGAGAAGGGACAACAAATTTCAAATAACAACATCAATCAAGGGACAAAGCATCTTGACGATGTTCACTTACCTCACTTGCTCAATGTCTTTTTCGGATGAATTGAAACTGAGAGTTGAGAGAGTTGGGTAATGTCTAAAATCTCCATCGAAACGCATCTTATAACAAAACTCAGAACATCCTCGCGTAAACTGTATTTTCTTTACATCGGATAATGTCGTACGGAATTATCTTATTCAACACGGATGTTTTCAATTGCATTTTGGATTGGAATAGAAGATGCTGTCCATAGTTGTTACAATCGGGCTCTCAACTACGTTGGCCCGCTCGACACACGCTACAAAGACGGAAAATGTGTAGAACTCTTCTATCTGATGCTACCTCATGCTCCACTCAACGGTGGCATGTTGTAGAAAATATTTGAAAACAGATTCTCCCATACTTTGATGGATGAACGCCAATCGATTGTATAAACAGCGATTAAAATTTGCTGTTTTCACAACAAATTGGCGTTGGTAACATAGCTTAAATAAAACTGCATTTCTTCAAAAATCGAGCAGATGGCAATGTTTTTCCATCAATTGTACACAATTTGTACAGATCAGATTTTCGTAATGTACGCGTGTGCTGATTATAGATGCAATTTTGCGAAAAGTCTCGTACTGAAAATTTCACCCTCTGGCGCTTGCGTCACTTCGCGAGATTACGGCAGAGTACATGTTGATCAAATTTTAACTGTCAGAAATAATCGAATATTTGGCTTCGGCCAAACAGTGTATGATCACCCTTACGAACTCAAAATCATATGGAAAACATTGTACAGTGATTTGCTTATAATTGGACGTACCGAGGCGCCACCCTGTATCGCATTGGACGCGATTGTGACCTGTAGTTGGACATATCAACAAACTTAGTACAATGTGAAAAAGAAGTTTAAACAGGAAAGTCATTGAAAATTTGACAAATAACCATTAGAAAATTGTACAAAATACATAATCTAGTAAAATGGTTGAAACGTTCCACAAAGGATGTTTAAAAAAAATATTCGAACAGAGAATCGAATGTCAAATTGTTCGTATCGTATTACAGGTCAGTCCCATTAGCTAGATGTCCAATTAGATGTAAATCACTGTATTAGGTGTACAAGTATTGCTTTACTGATCTATGATATTTGACGTATGACTGTTCACATTATGTTCAAGTTGGCAACACATGTATATGAAAATATAAACTTCAGCTTCAGAGCGTAGGACAGTTTATTTGATCCAAGCGTAACCAACCAACAATTTTTATCACATTGAACATGTCGAATTTTTCATAAAAAAAACGCGATTTGTCCATAGAACTGTCATTACATTTTTTTTTCTAAAAAATGTGCATCTAATAGTAATCGTTTGTATGTTGAAATAAACAATGAACGATTCAGAAGCAATGATTTTGATTTGGATGATAAAGAACATTGAAAGTCACCAAAAAATGCCAACACTTGGAAGCATCTACCGTCTGAAGGTATCACTGATGAACGGTAACGACTACAACTCACACGTTGAAACACAACTCTGGAGGAAAACGACCGAAAAAAGAGAATGGATAAAACAGGATAATTTTACAGCAAGGTAACGACCAAATGTTCTACCTTAACCACCATATTCTCTGGGCATTGCTCCCTCAGATTACTATTTGTTCCGGTCCGTGATGTCAGTCTATTCAGAAGAACGATTCCGATTTCATGAAGAAATAAAAAAATACTTGAAAAAGTCACAGGAGGGTTGTGTCCGAGACACGACCGCATAATTGACGTAGGATTCCGTTAGGTTATCTGTTGATTTTGGATAATTACATCGTTAAACTCTTTGATAATGATTAGGTGGACCTGAAAAAGGTCTTTTTGTTTGGTTGTTGGGTATTGTTTGTTCATTCCACCAGTGTTTAACGGGTGATGATAACAGAAGGATGATAAATAGTCGTTGGATGATGCGTATCAGATAAAGGATACCGAAAAGGAACGAGATATTATGATCCTAGACGAGATGCCTCTTGTGATATGTATTGATGAAATAAAGAAAACAAATTCACCAATGTAATATAAGATAATTATTAATACCGAACACAATTATCAATTTTTCTTATCAGTAAAAACATGTTACTTTAATATAGCGAAAATATATTTGAAATGGGAAAGGTAATTTTCTTTTATAATTTTTACTTTCTGATTGTTTATTCAACCCAATGCGAATTTTAATTGGACTAACAATACCTAATACTATATGTACACCTAATACTATATGTACTATATGTAGTGAGACTCTATGTTGTACGGGAAAGGGTTAACACAACGGTTAACAATCGTATACAATTTTACACCTACCCTTGTGCTCCAACAGTGATGGAGATAACCCAAATTAATCTCAACCATTGTGACATCGCACAGCAACTGTTGTGGCAGTCAACAACAGAAACAAAATGTGATGTCGCAATTATCGCGGAGCCGTATCGCGTTCCCCCCGGTAACGGCAATTGGGTGACGGATAAAGTGCGAATGGCCGCCATCCAGGTCATGGGCCGATATCCCATTCAGGAGGTAGTCTCGAGATCTCGCGAAGGTTTCGTGATCACAAAGATCAACGGAATTTATATCTGCAGTTGCTACGCACCTCCCAGATGGACGATGGACCAGTTCCACTATATGCTGGATGTCCTCACCGAGGAGCTCGCCGAACGAAAACCAGTCGTTATAGGAGGGGATTTCAATGCTTGGGCAGTAGAGTGGGGAAGCAGATGCACCAACGCGAGAGGGACTAGTTTACTAGAAGCTCTAGCCAAGTTGGATGTTACCCTGTGCAACGAGGGCACCACTAGTACCTTCCGCCGAGAGGGTCGAGAGTTCATCATCGACTTGACTTTCTGCAGTCCGTCGTTAATGACGAAAATGAGGTGGAGGGTATGTGAAGGATACACCCACAGTGATCATCAAGCCATCCGTTATACCATTGGCCAACGAAACTCCGTGGCAGTACGGATAAATAGGACATGCCCGCGCAGGTGGAAGACAAAAACCTTTGACAAGGACCTTTTCATCGAAGCACTACGCTTGGAAAGCGACGTCTTGAACATGAACGCGGATGAACTGACGGAAACGCTAGCAACAGCATGTGATATAACAATGCCAAGAAAAAGGGAACCCAGGTATAAGCGACCTCCAGCCTATTGGTGGAGCGAGGCACTTGGCGTGCTTCGGGCCAACTGCCTTAGCGCCAGAAGACGTTTCCAACGTTCAAGCATAGACACCAGAGAAGAGCGGAGAGTGGAATTCAGAGAGGCTAGATCCACTCTGAAACGGGCGATTAAGCGGAGCAAATCTAATTGCTTCAGGGAGTTATGTCGGGACGTGGACGTCAATCCATGGGGCAATGCTTACCGAATGGTGATGGCGAAGCTCAGGGGCCCAACGACACCTTCCGAAATGTGTCCCGAAAAATTAAAAACTATCGTGGAAGGGTTATTTCCGCAGCACGACCCAACGACCTGGCCACCCACGCCATATGGAGAGGATGAGGATAGCATCGAACGCAGAGATGTGACGAACGATGAGCTAGTTGCAGCTATCAAACGCCTAAAAACGAAGAAAGCGCCTGGCCCAGATGGAATCCCCAACGTAGCTTTGAAAGCGGCAGTCCTAGCATTCCCTGATATGTTCAGGACAGCCATGCAGAAGTGTCTAGACGAATGCTACTTTCCGGATCGATGGAAGGTACAACAGCTAGTACTACTGCCCAAGCCAGGAAAGACGCCGGGTGGTCCAGCATCGTATAGACCCATATGCCTGTTGGACACTCTTGGGAAACTTTTGGAGAGAATCATCCTTAATAGGCTGACGGAATGCACGGAGGGAGTTCGTGGACTGTCCGATAATCAATTCGGATTTCGGAAAAGGAGATCCACGGTAGATGCCATTCGCATAGTGGTCGAAAGAGCCAACAGAGCATCCAAACAGAAGCTCAGAGGAAATCGATACTGCGCAGTGATAACGATCGACGTTAAGAATGCGTTCAATAGTGCCAGCTGGGAGGCCATCGCGACTGCGCTCCACACGAAGTCCCAGACTACCTGTGTAGAATACTGAGAAGCTACTTCGAGAACCGTGTGCTGGTGTACGAGACAAACACGGGCCAGGCGCAGATTAAAACTACGGCGGGAGTTCCGCAGGGCTCTATCCTGGGCCCATCGCTCTGGAACAGTGTGTACGATGGTGTACTAAAACTGAATCTGCCCAGAGGTGTGGAGATCATTGGCTTCGCGGATGACATCGTTATTCTCGCGACAGGGGAATCTTTGGAACGGGTCGAAATGCTCGCGACCGAGTCGATAGACATGACCGGCTCATGGCGATGCGAGTCGCGAGTGCGTACAGAACCGTGTCAACAGAAGCGGTCTACGTCATAGCCAGGTTGGTCCCCATAGACATCATCTTGGCGGAGGACAGCGAGTGCTATAGGAGGAGGGGAACCAGAGGAATCCGGAAGCTAATGAGGGCGGAGTCGATGGCTAGGTGGCAGCAAGAGTGGAGTGCGGCGCAAAACGGCAGGTGGACGCACAGGCTCATACCGACACTAATGGGCTGGGTGAACAGGAAACACGGAGAGGTAAATTTCCATCTAACGCAGTTTTTGTCTGGTCATGGCTGCTTCAGGCAGTATCTGCACCGGTTCGGACACGCAAGATCGCCTCTTTGTCCGGAGTGTGGAAATGTGGAGGAAACACCGGAACACATCGTATTCGAATGTCCCAGATTCACCACAGTGCGCGAGGGGCTGCCTACCCTTTATGCTGGGAACATCGTGGAGGAAATGTGTCGTGACGAGGGCACCTGGAACGCAGTAAACAGTGCAATCGTACATATCATGTCCGAGCTACAGCGGAAGTGGAGGACCGACCAGCATGCGGATAACGCCTGACCATAAGAGATGAAAACTCGAAGAGTGCATGAGCACAGCCGCCCCCTGAAGTAGTCGACTAGATGTGGTCCCAGGGGGAATAAGGCAACGAGTAGAGGGCTTGGTTTTTGTGGGTGCGATCCCCACTCGACGTCTGGGTTAACCCTTCCCAGATAAGGCTGGTAGAGCGTTCCTCACCTCTATAAAAAAAAAAAACCTACCCTTGTGCTAAATTTTTCACAATACACGATCGGACATTGATATTGAGTTCCAAATTTAAATTTTATTTGCTAGAATTATTCGTATCACTCTTCTTATTTGAAATATAAAAATGCCCCCGACTTTCATGTATTTGCAGTGCCGATTTCCATCAGGCAGCTTGGTTTTGATGTCTCTGTTTGGGAACACAACTCGGCGGGAGCAAAAGCTCCCCCTACTTTCATGTATTTGCAATGCTGATTTCCCCTAGGCAACTTGGTTTTGATGTCTCTGTTAGGTAACCGCCGCATGTGTCGTCAATTTCGACCAATCAGAAGTGGGTATTTCCGTTAGGATAGGGGTTGAGATTTTTCAATTGTTTGATAGTTAGTTTAATGATATATATTATTTTATTCAATATAAAAAATTGTTATGGAGTGCCGAAATCGATTGACGCAAAAATTTCATCAATCCGTCATGAAATGACTGAGCAATAAGCGTTTGAAATTGGACAATTTTCACGATGTGCTCGATTCTCGATTTTCAATTTGTACCCCAATATGTTCCCGAAAGACGTAATCCTACGTCAAAAATAACTCGAGAATCCATAGAGTGACACTCAATACTAGAATGGATTTGTAATCTAACTGCTAGACTGAAACAAATATTTCGAACATTCTATTGTATCGACTTCAAAATACGAGTATCATAATTTTACAAATAATAAATCTAACTGAGGTTATATCCATAATGCTCATTTATTCTTTTGATATCTGGAGGCAAAAAAGGGATCTATCTCGTAACCATGTAACCATGATTACTCAAAATGAAGGAATGAATGATGAAGTTATTCTGATTTGGTTTTGATAAAACTTTCACTTTTCTTCGAATTTCACTCATCATATTTTAGACACCCTGTGGCTAACGTGAGTGACCATTTCCTTCAACTATCTCTTTATCTCTGTCGCATCCCAAGTCATCATACCATAAGTCTTCTGTTTGACAACTGTCCAATATCTCTCAATTGGGCGGAATTATGGGCAATTGGGTGGATTGATGTCCTTTTCGAAGAAATCTGGTCATTCATCGGAAAAAATGAGTTTAAACTTGTTAGGGACGTCACCTCGACCATTGGCTTTATAGAACAACTTCTGAACACGTCTTTTGGCTACTGGATTCGGTTTCAGTGTCCAGTTTGGTTGCTTACTAGCCCAAAAAGAACGAAATCCTTCTCGCAGACGAATCCTACGGTATTTTGGCTGGCATCGAATTTCTTAGCGATATCATATTCCGACAGAGATGAGTTTGCCCCTATAGTTTTTACCAGCTTCAAATTCAGCTTTCTATCCTTAGTTCTACTACAAAGGATGGAAATTATGCGATCATGAATCGATCCATGATTAATTGCAAACTGCACAGATCGCGATCTGTACAAGTTGCGATCAACTATTACTCCTCTCCCTTCCCAACAGAATGATGTTCTCTTGGTTACTCTGAGTTTATTAATAGATCGCATCAACGGATCTAGATAGAAAAAACGAAAGACTCTTTCCACTCGGTTTGTGTGCAAATCGCAGCAGTAATTTGCTTCTCAGTATCTCGCCTCTCCGCTCAGTTTAGCTTACCACAACCCGAATGCTACCGAATGTAAAATTGACTCTCCGAGTGCGTCTTTGCAGGCGAGACGGGAGACGGGTGTGAAGCAAAACCGCACTCGTCATCAGCCACTCGTTTCGGCAACTGAAAATCAGAGCGATGTAATGCTCAGATCATAAATGTTCGTCAGTAGTAAACAGTCCGAACAATATCTAACCCTCCTGTACTCGCGTGCAAAATCAGAACACGTATACTCGCGCACGGTGTCACAGACTGAAAGTTGAACTTCTCTGTAATGTTGCTATTGTGTATTTTTAAGGTTTTATGAGCATTTATTTGAAGAAGAGGGAATAACTGAATGAAAAAACTCCAGAAAAAATGTTTACCTCGTCTGTATTCAGTTTTAATAGTCATCTGATTCTGCCTCCCCAAAACAGAGTAATTTTTGATACTCCAACACAAATAACGAAATTCGATTTTTTTCCTGTTATTAATTAAAAGTAAGCAACTGAATATAATTCGTGAAAGTATAAAGAGCCATAAAATAACATAAAAACGTATTAATCGATTGTGGTTTCATTGGTGTAAGAATCAGAACATACCATAACTGCATGCTCGAGACAAACATATTTCTTACATTTCATGCAGTTGTAGCGTGATTTTCGGTTCTTCGAAGAAAAGAATGTATAACGACCTTTTAGATAGTTACCAGATTACAAAGGTTCTGGAATATAGAGTTTGCATATTTATAATATTCTTTAACTCTGTGTTCTTGGTAAACTAAGAACTAATGCCTTTTTGATGGGTCATTAAAAGATGATATAAAAGGACTGCGACTTGTTTTCTAGTCGATATTATCCAGCCCATATATTTAAAAAAAAATATATCCCCGAAACTGTAAATGTAATACATAACCATAAGCCACCGAATAGTTTATATAGTTTATATAGTATATAGTTAGCAGTATATAGTATAGTAGTATATAGTAGTATATAGTTTGCAGTTTACAATTCATCCACAAGTGCAATTCTTTCACAACTGTGTGTATATGTTACCATTGTATTTAGCGAATAACTATACGAAAGTCAAACATTTGTATTTCGCTTTTGCACGTATGAATCCAACGACGAATAATATATGAATCCGTTCAATCCGATGGCAAAAAGAATCAAAATCAAAGAAGAATATTCCGATAATAATCTTATGCATTATATTCAATCAATATTCCACGCCACTTACAATAATTAATTCATTTCATAGAACACTATTCTAAAATAGGAAAAAAGTCACTTGTCCAAAAAAGTTACTCCTATACTCGCGTCGGTGTTTCAGACCGAAAGTGTTAAAAAAGTGCGCTCTTATTGAAAAACCCGATATTTGCAATGCGGATTCTCCCAGGCGTCTTCGTTTTGAAATCCATCTTAGAGAAACACATTTCGGTGGGAACAAAAACACCCCCGACCTGCATGTATTGGCAAATCGGATTCCCCCAGGCGCATTGATTTTGAAGTCCGTGTTAGGGAAACACATCTCGGTGGGAACAAAAATAACATCCTACTTGCATGTATATTTGCAAAGCGGATTCCCACAGGTAAATTGATTTTGAAGTATGTGTTGGGGAAACCGTAAATCGGGCCACTCAAAATTTGACAGTTAGGGCGTTTATATGACGCCTGACATTTTACAGCTATTGAAATAAACAGTTAAACATTTAAACATGAAAAATAACATTTATAGACGCATTGAAATATTTCCTATCAATTGATGCAAACATCTTCACGATCTATTACGAAATGTCCGAGTTATAAGAGTTAGCACAACAGCAGTCAGCCACTCGCAATAAACAAAATGCGAGTCATCAGAATATCAATCTGCAAAACATGAACATTCACACGCTGCATCAACAATCACGCCATCCGGACGGTTCCCGAGAAAATAAACATAAACATCAGGCCACCCAGAGCGTTCCCACCAAATATGCTGAATTAGGATAAGTTCAAATATTGTAAACTATTTCATCCAATATAAAAGACAGGGATAATCTTTGTGAAGTCAGTTCTAGTTCTCAGTTCAGTTCAGATCAGTGTTTAGTTCAGTTCTAAGTTACAATTCAAATAATGAATAAAGGTGCTTCACTCCAAAATTATATTTTTTTTTAATAATTGTGGTCCGATAAATATTAACTGGCGCCCGAATAGGGACCAGCGCGAGTGATAAGTGAGTAATAGTAAGATTCGCCACGTAAGAGTGACGCGAACTAAAACTATCCGAAAAAATCCGAAATTCCGACCGCCATTGAGCAGCCGTGTGGAAAGGATCCACGAGTAGCAATCAGCAAAAGGGAACTAGCCGCCACACCGGAAAGATTTTGGACACCGCCTGGTCTCAACCCTAGAAGATTCCAACTGATAGAAGTTACGGAACAAAATCAAAGACGAGGACCATCACCGGAAGAGGTTCGAAAACTTGCACTTCCACTGAAAGAAGTCGGAAGTTAGAATGAATAGGATCTTCATGTAAGTATAAAAAACAAATAAGAATATCACAAAAAAGTGAGAAAAATCAAGTGAAATAATTATTTTTAGAGAAAAGCGAAGGTAATTAATGAAAATAAATAATAAATAATAAATAATTAATTTCAGAGGAAAGAAAGATAATTTACAAAATATGTTTTTTAAATTATATATATTTGAAATAATAAATTCATATAATAAATATTATATAATAGAATATAATACTAAATAATTTTTTTCAGGTAAGGTTAAATTTTTATTCAACATCATATAAATCTTTTTGAACAATATTCAACAAATTTTTCTGTGAATTGTTTTAAAAAAATAAACATTTATCAATATTTTTTATATTCTAAACTATATACAATTTTTTGTAAACTATAATAAATAATTTTTCTCAAACATTTATTTTATCAATATTCTTGACATTTTCTATATTTCTGAAAACTGTATAATTTATTAGAGGTATTTAATCAATTAAAGTTAAATAACATGGAACAAAACGCTTTCGACCAAATTCTCAACAGGCTTGCCGCTTTAGAAGCCGCTGCCTCCCCAAAAATTATTCCTGATTATAGGGATCCCCCGTTGTATTTCACAAAACCAGATGGAGTTAAGAGTTAAGGAGTTAATTCTGAATCATTTGAGAAAATTCCGGATCTCATAAAAGATTTACCGATTTTTACCCAGCGAATTAAACAACTGGATCAACGATGTTGACAGTTTGGTTAAATTATACCAAACAAATGAACGAAATTCAATTGAACAGCAGAACAAATATCATATGGTCTGCAAAACAATTAGGCGAAAAATTAGAGGCGAAGCCAACGATGCTTTGGTAGCCTCAAATATTGGAATAAATTGGACTTCGATTAAAAAGACTCTCATTACCTACTATGGTGAAAAGAGATATTTAGAGACACTAGATTATCAATTGATGAGTGTCCAGCAACGTGGTAAATCACTTGAAATCTACTATGATGAAGTAAATAGACTTCTTTCATTGATCGCTAACCAGATTAATACGGATGAAAGGTTTGTACGCCCCGAAGCCTCAAAGGCACTTATTGAAACTCATAACAAGAAAGCCATAGACGCTTTCATTAGAGGATTGGACAGTGACGTATATAAGTTTATAAGAAATTATGAACCGACATCATTGGCAGGAGCTTATAGTTACTGTATTCATATTTATATTTCTTCTCAAAATATTGAATGCAGAAAAATGTTAACAAGACCAAAGCTTCCAGAACTACCAGCAGCACCTAATTTCCTAATTTCAATACCACCCAGAATTCCTCCAAGAATAATCCGACAACCAATCCAAAGGAAACCTTTCCCATACAGAGCACCACCATACAATAATCAAAGACCACCACCACCATTTGGATATAATAATCAAAGATTAAATCAACCATTACCACAACATTCCTTCCAAAAACCACAATTACCTCCCAGAAATTCTTTCAAACAACCTCCACCAGAACCAATGGAAGTAGATCATTCCATTAGAAGCAGAATTGTGAATTATGGAAATAGACCACAAAATTCAAACCAAAATAGACCCCCCAAACGCCAACGCATGTTTAATATTTCTACAAATAATCCCCAAAATTCTCAAAATTCCCAAAATATAGAAGAACCAGAAGAACCAATTGAAGAACATATTGAACAAACAGAAGAAAATCATAATGAACAACTCTAACAGGATCAATACTTTGAAAGATATATGAAACAATTAGAAATTCAAGATGACAATGAAGATAATGAAGACTTGAAAAATGCAGAATTCAATTTTTTAGGATGAAATCTTCGTTGCCATACTTCTTATATTATGGCAACGAAAGAAAAGCAATAAAAGTTTTAGTGGACCGGTTCTAATAAAAATTTCATACATCCAAAATTTACAAAGATATCACATAATGTAATAAAACCATTTACAGTTTCTTCAGTAGGAGAAAACATAAGCATCAGCAAATATTCACAAGGAAAATTCTTCAAACCATACTCTGACAAAATAATAAAATTTTACCACATGCCCGAATTAAAAACATTCGACGCTGTCGTATGTCATGATACTTTAAAAGAACTCGAAGCATTTATAGACGTTTCTGGAGAAAAATTATAATGCCTAATAATAATATTATTCCACTTTTACAGCATAATTTTCAGCAAATCAATAAAATTCATATCAGGAACGAGCATCTAAATACCGAAGAAAAACATAAACTTACATCATTATTAACTTCATTTCAGGATCTTTTTCAGCCACCAGACCAAAAATTACCATTTACCGCCAGAGTTGAAGCAAAGATAAGAACAACTGACGATAATCCTGTATATTGTAAATCCTATCCCTATCCTCAATCTCTAAAAACAGAAGTCATAAAACAAATCAACAAACTTCTTAATGATAGTATAATAAAACCTTCGCGTTCTCCATATAACCATACCAAAAAAAAACAATGCAAGCAACGAATTAAAATACAGATTAGTAATTGATTATCGTAAACTAAATGCAAAAAACTATAAATGATAGATATCCTACACCGGATACACCAGCAGTTTTAGCAAACCTTGGAAATAACAAATATTTCACAACGCTCGACCTTGCGTCAGGATTTCATCAAGTACCCATGTCAAAATCTGACATTGAAAAAACAGCTTTTCCTATAAATAACAGTAAATACGAATTCGTTCGAATGCCGTTCGGTTTAAAAAATGCACCATCCATTTTTCAAAGAGTAATGGATGATATTCTTCAAAAACATATCGGTAAAATATGTCACGTTTATATTGATGATATTATCATATTCGGAAAAACACTAAATGAACACTTGAATAATTTGAAAACTGTACTAGAAACACTCAGAAAAGCGAATTTCAAAATCCAACCTGACAAATCAGAATTTTTGAAAAATGAAGTAGAATGTTTAGGATTTATTGTTTCAGAACACGGCTTAAAACCAAACCCAAAAAAGGTTGAAAGCATTGAAAAATACCCAGAACCAACTAATTTGAAAGAATTAAGAGCATTTCTTGGACTATCTGGTTACTACAGACGTTTTATCAAAGATTATGCAGCAACTGCAAAATCTTTGACAAAACTTTTAAGAGGGGAAGATGGTCATCACCAAATTCCGAAAAATCAATCTAAAGCATTTTCAATCAAATTAGATGCAGAAGCACGAGACGTTTTTCAAACTTTAAAAAGTATTTTATCCTCAAACGATGTTCTAGCTTACCCAGATTTTGAAAAACCCTTCATCCTCACCACAGATGCATCAGAGAAAGCCTTAGGAATTGTGCTTTCTCAACAATTTCCCAACGGAGAAAGACCGATAACCTTCATTTCCAGAACTCTTTCCAGAACAGAAGAAAACTACGTAACAAACGAGAAGGAGATGCTTGCAGTCGTCTGGGCATCACAAACTCTACGAAATTTATTTTACGGAGCTAAATTAAAAATTTACACTGATCATCTACCACTAAAATTCACACTATCACTAAAAAACAACAACGCTAAACTAAAACGCTGGAAATCATTTTTGGAAGAGCATGATTATGAAATGCATTACAAACCTGGAAAATCCAACGTAGTAGCAGACACGTTATCATGCATCCAAATTAACTCACTAACCCCAACCATTCATTCAGCAGAAAATGATGACACTTCATACATCCCATCAACTGAAGCACCTATCAATGTTTTGACGTAGGATTACGTCTTTCGGGAACATATTGGGGTACAAATTGAAAATCGAGAATCGAGCACATCGTGGAAATTGTCCAATTTCAAACGCTTATTGCTCAGTCATTTCATGACGGATTGATGAAATTTTTGCGTCAATCGATTTCGGCACTCCATAACAATTTTTTATATTGAATAAAATAATATATATCATTAAACTAACTATCAAATAACTGAAAAATCTCAACCCCTATCCTAACGGAAATACCCACTTCTGATTGGTCGAAATTGACGACACATGCGGCGGTTCCCTAACAGAGACATCAAAACCAAGTTGCCTAGGGGAAATCAGCATTGCAAATACATGAAAGTAGGGGGAGCTTTTGCTCCCGCCGAGTTGTGTTCCCAAACAGAGACATCAAAACCAAGCTGCCTGATGGAAATCGGCACTGCAAATACATGAAAGTCGGGGGCATTTTTATATTGCAAATAAGAAGAGTGATACGAATAATTCGTGTATTGTGAAAAATTTAGCACAAGGGTAGGTGTAAAATTGTATACGATTGTTAACCGTTGTGTTAACCCTTTCCCGTACAACATAGAGTCTCACTACATATAGTACATATAGTATTAGGTGTACATATAGTATTAGGTATTGTTAGTCCAATTAAAATTCGCATTGGGTTGAATAAACAATCAGAAAGTAAAAATTATAAAAGAAAATTACCTTTCCCATTTCAAATATATTTTCGCTATATTAAAGTAACATGTTTTTACTGATAAGAAAAATTGATAATTGTGTTCGGTATTAATAATTATCTTATATTACATTGGTGAATTTGTTTTCTTTTTTTCATCAATACATATCACAAGAGGCATCTCGTCTAGGATCATCATATCTCGTTCCTTTTCGGTATCCTTTATCTGATACGCACCATCCAACGACTGTTTATCATCCTTCTGTTATCATCACCCGTTAAACACTGGTGGAATGAACAAACAATACCCAACAACCAAACAAAAAGGCCTTTTTCAGGTCCACCTAATCATTATCAAAGAGTTTAACGATGTAATTATCCAAAATCAACAGATAACCTAACGGAATCCTACGTCAATTATGCGGTCGTGTCTCGGACACAACCCTTCTGTGACTTTTTCGGAATCAATTAATTTTTCAAATCGGACAAACCTCATCGCATGAATTAATCGTCCCTTTTGAAAAATTCAGTAGACACATATTTGTCGAACCAAATTTTACCCCACAATTTCTAAGAGATACACTTAAACAATTCTTAAATCCAGGAGTTGTAAATGGAATTTTAACAAATGAAAACATAATGGGTCAATACAAGAAATATACAAAGAACAATTTAATTCTAAAATTGTCAAAGCTAGATTTTCACAAACACAAGTAACAGATCTGAACAATGAAGAACAACAATTAGAGGTAATCAAAAACATACATAATTTTGCTCATAGAAATGCTAAAGAAAATTCCCAACAAATAATAAAAAAGTTTTTCTTCCCAGGAATGCACAAATTGATACAAAAAGTTGTAAAAAATTGCGAAATATGTAAGACAGAAAAATATGAGTGAAAACCACAACAATTTATACCTGTAAAAATACCAATACCACAATTATAAAAGTAAAAATTATCCACATTGATATTTTTGTATGCAACTCCAATTTTCTTTTTATATCCTCTATAGACAAATTTTCCAAATATTTAAAAATTCGACCCATCAAATCAAAATCAATTACTGACATAAAAGATGTACTACTACAATTATTATTCGATTGAGATTTACCAGCTCGAATAGTCATTGACATTGAAAGTTCATTCGTTTCCAAAATTATAGAACAACAAATATTAAATCTAGGCGTACAAATTTTCAAAACACCTGTTAACAGATCAGAAACCAATGGTCAGATTGAAAGATGTCATTCAACTCTAAGAGAGATTGCTAGATGAATAAAAGCATTAAATCCAGATATGACAATGAATTGTTTAATTCAACAGGCAGCACATAGATACAACAATACAATATATTCCTTTATAAAAAACATACCCAAAAATATCTACATAGATGAAAATAGAGAAAATCTATCATTTAGCGAAATTGCAAGAATAAGAGATCAAAACAATGACAAAATTATCAATCTATACAAAGACAAAGAAGAAAAGATCATTCCAAAAACTTATCAACATTATGAACCAAATTCTTATGCGTACGAAAAAAACGAATTCTCACAATAAACGAAAAAGTCGATATAATATTATAAAAATTAAAGAAGACCATGATACATATGTCATAGACTCAAACAACAGAAAAATAAATAAAGTCAATTTGAGGAAAAACATTACAGATTAAAATTATTCTCTATCTTTACAGACTCATCATTTGTGCGTACATAGTACACTCTAAAATACACATACACGATCTAATTAACAACCCATTAGCCATCATTCCTTTAGGAAAAGCCAAAATAAAAATAGGACACATACACATTATACATCCTATTGACTTAATTCAAATCGGAAACACAATTTCTAATGTTAATAATGACATCCAAAATAATCCTTCAAACAATCCAGATCAAGAATTATAAATTATATGAAACTTTTATGAAAATCAAACCATTTGTAAACAGAAGAAAAAGATGGGATACAATCGGAACAGTTTGGAAATGGATAGCAGGCAGCAAAAGGATGCAAAAGATCTTCGAGTCATCAATCATTCCATGAACGCACTAATAACCATGAACAACATACAGTTACTCATCAACGAAGTCATCGACAGACGAATACACGAAATAACGGACATAACCAATCAAGTCCTACACATCGAGAATGAAAGAACTAAAAAACTTCCCTCGAAATCAATCAATTGATAATTCTCTCCAACATAGACTCATTACATAATCAGGTAGAAACTTTAGAAGAAGCAATTCTTATGGCCATACACGGAATCCCCAGTAGCAAACTGCTATCAATAAAGGATTTCACAACAATTGCAACCTTTCTACAAAATCACGATGTTCACATCACTTCTTTTGAAGAATTATTAACACAAGCTAAAGCCCAGGTAATACTGAATAATACCCACATAATATATGTTGAAAATTCCACAAGTATCAATTGAAACATTCGAATATGACTACATTGACTCAATAATCAAGTCAATGGAACGCATTTCACTGAACAAAAACTACATCATTAGAAATCAAACAAAAGTGACAATTCCCAACTGGAACATGTAAATGAATGCATACATAAACTTACTACGGGAAAACATTCAAATATTCAGCACTTTCGAGAAAGTATACTCAAAAGCACTCGTGAAGCGAATCAACGATGCATCAATTTTGATCAATGACGCTGTCGCAGAAGTCTTATCAAATTGTACCAATTCCACTCAACCCTGGTATGGATCATTTTTATTACAATTCAGCCAATGCAATATTCATATCAACGGCGAACAATTCCTGCGAAAACATATGACCCCACCAATGGACTCCGAGTCAATGAAATCCATATCATAGACGCACCACCTGTGGAATACCTTCAGAATTTAACCCTCGATCATTGTGAAAAATTAGAACTATTAAATCTGCAAAATCATTCCTTGAATTGGAAACTGAATATCTTCGGATCATTTGGACTATCAACAATAATCCTAATCGCTAGTTCATTAGCAGTTCTTCGATTCCTTTCCAGTCGTGAACAAAAGGCCAACATAACCGTCCACTTCGACAAAAACAAAAACGAGACCATCATAATAGATGAACCACCAAGAGCAACGGAAAATAAACCAGACATCAACAATTCAGAGGAATTATCAGATGAGAGGAAAAAAGTCACAGAAGGGTTGTGTCCGAGACACGACCGCATAATTGACGTAGGATTCCGTTAGGTTATCTGTTGATTTTGGATAATTACATCGTTAAACTCTTTGATAATGATTAGGTGGACCTGAAAAAGGCCTTTTTGTTTGGTTGTTGGGTATTGTTTGTTCATCCCACCAGTGTTTAACGGGTGATGATAACAGAAGGATGATAAACAGTCGTTGGATGGTGCGTATCAGATAAAGGATACCGAAAAGGAACGAGATATGATGATCCTAGACAAGATGCCTCTTGTGATATGTATTGATGAAATAAAGAAAACAAATTCACCAATGTAATATAAGATAATTATTAATACCGAACACAATTATCAATTTTTCTTATCAGTAAAAACATGTTACTTTAATATAGCGAAAATATATTTGAAATGGGAAAGGTAATTTTCTTTTATAATTTTTACTTTCTGATTGTTTATTCAACCCAATGCGAATTTTAATTGGACTAACAATACCTAATACTATATGTACACCTAATACTATATGTACTATATGTAGTGAGACTCTATGTTGTACAGGAAAGGGTTAACACAACGGTTAACAATCGTATACAATTTTACACCTACCCTTGTGCTAAATTTTTCACAATACACGATCGGACATTGATATTGAGTTTCACGAAGCAACCAACATTAAAGTTCCAAATTTAAATTTTATTTGCTAGAATTATTCGTATCACTCTTCTTATTTGCAATATCAAAATGCCCTCGACTTTCATGTATTTGCAGTGCCGATTTCCATCAGGCAGCTTGGTTTTGATGTCTCTGTTTGGGAACACAACTCGGCGGGAGCAAAAGCTCCCCCTACTTTCATGTATTTGCAATGCTGATTTCCCCTAGGCAACTTGGTTTTGATGTCTCTGTTAGGGAACCGCCGCATGTGTCGTCAATTTCGACCAATCAGAAGTGGGTATTTCCGTTAGGATAGGGGTTGAGATTTTTCAGTTGTTTGATAATTAGTTTAATGATATATATTATTTTATTCAATATAAAAAATTGTTATGGAGTGCCGAAATCGATTGACGCAAAAATTTCATCAATCCGTCATGAAATGACTGAGCAATAAGCGTTTGAAATTGGACAATTTCCACGATGTGCTCGATTCTCGATTTTCAATTTGTACCCCAATATGTTCCCGTAATCGTAATCCTACGTCAAAACAACTTCAAGCATTTCTCGATACACCAACTCCATTTTGAACAATCCAACTTTGAGCACAAAGTCACTTAAGAGGGGAGGAGTTAGCACAACAGCAGTCAGCCACTCGCAATAAACAAAATGCGAGTCATCAGAATATCAATCTGCAAAACATAAACATTCACACGCTGCATCAACGAGAATATGAACATAAACATCAGGCCACCCAGAGAGTTCCCACCAAATATGCTGATTTAGGATAAGTTCAAATATTGTAAACTATTTTATCCAATATAAAAGTCAGGGATAATCTCTGTGAAGTCAGTTCTCGTTCTCAGTTCAGTTCAGTTCAGATCAGTGTTTAGTTCAGTTCTAAGTTACAATTCAAATAGTGAATAAAGGAGCTTCACTCCAAAATTATATTTTTTTTTATAATTTAAGTCCGAAAAGTATTAACTTAAGCATTCGAAATCTTTCTTTCTTTCCTGTGTGTTTTGTGTATAGGATTTCATTTCACCCCCATATACTCCGGTTAGACGTAGTCCCACGTCAAAAATTTTTTTAAGTTAAACGGTTTCATTGTGATTAAACAGAATAATAATTCAGATAATGTACCAAAAGCTAAAAAATAATTAGGCAAGTAACAGTTAGCAGTTATCACACCCCTTCCTCTATTAATCTAGGACATCGATGAGACTAAAATAAAATCGTGGGGCATATGATGGTACAGTCTACCCAAGCTTGAGCTTGGGTAGACTGTACAATTCGTAGTTGCTCTCCGTGATTGACCTGAACCAACCAAATTGCACAAAGAACACACAGAATGACACTTGGGACTAGCAAATCATTCTCGTTGTGCAATTCTCGGTGATTCGAGCTTTAAATGGTCAATAACGACGCCGGCCACGTCCTTACAGTCACCAGGGGAAGGGAAGGAATGCTAGTATGATATTCGCCGCCCGAAGGCCAGAAGGGTCGCCTCTATAGCGTGGTTCCCTAGCGTTTATCATGGAAGAGATAGTTTGTTATTGGGAAGGGGTAATAATCAGGATTCACTGTGTAACTGAGCCTGTAAAAATGAACGATTTAAATAAAAAAAAACCGTGTTCTAATAGTCAAGCCCATTAATTTGATACCCATATTGAGGGGGGTTTTGAAAAAAAATCTTATCCGCCATTTTGTAGCAGCCGCCATCTTAGATTTTCGAGATGTTGAAATACGCAGTTTTATAATAACTGCAGAGATAAAGGTGTGTTCCAAATTTCAGATCAATCGGTCAACAGGAGGGGATGCTAATTTCAATATTACAAATGTAGAGCGTGGTATTCTATAGTCGACCATATTATTGACGTACGAGAGCGAATAACCTTTAGACTATTTCTGTGCGGTTACGTCTTCGTCTATAAAGACAAATCAGGAACGATTGGATGGCTTCACATGGACTACATATTTGCTTGAAATTATTTCCTAAAAATAAATGACAGACTTAAATTCATCGGTTCAAATAAAAATGTTATACACTTTTTGCCATTTTTGTGTGTTTTATTTCGAAAGAAAACTGAACCTGTTAAAATCACCACTTATTTTCTCTTTAAATAGCATATTACATAAGCACTCATTTTTTGCATATTCGATAAGCAGTCATTTTTTTTCAATTCCTTTGTAAGTGTCGAATCAAATAGATTGATTGTGGTATGAGGTGTGTGGTATGCTAATGACCGACTTAACCATCAGGAAATGGAGAGCGAAAACGACGGTATTTTTGTTCGTTGGATTTGTTTTGTTAAAATGAATGCCTTTAATACCCCACCGCAAAACATTCCGAGAAAAAGTGAAATGAGTTCATCAAAATGGAAACACGCTTCAAAAATTGTAATTTGATGCCATATTGCGTTGACATTAAGTAGAACGCTCTGCAAAATAAAAAGCTCCAATTAGGAGGTTTTAGCCGCAATACTTCTTGGAACTTTGCTACCATAACATTCTGCTATTCAACGTGCCATCGTGATTTTTTTTAATGTGTCGTGCATTTTGTTATTCTCGATGTTCCTCAGAAATGTATCTGGAAACGTTGTGGATAATTAACTTGTCAAATTGTGTTATATATTGCCACTGGTTGAACGTAGGAAAAACGTTGTCGAAATTATTCTGTGGCTTTTTTTCGCGTTTTTATTCATTCCATTTTTGGATAGCCAGACCGTTTCGACAGACGTGTATAATAAGATTTCAGTTAGCGATAATCGAACTTCGGCAGAAACCCGTTGCCTAAGATATGTGTTTGGCCAGACCATTTCTTGTACTTAAGATCCAGCAACGCTTAATACGTTCTCCCTCAAAACACTACATATCCTTCTACGCTCTGGACATCTCGGACAATACACGTTCATGTATAATGTCCTTAATGGAAACATCAAGATTAGCCAATAAGTTACACAATTTTGCCACTCTACCATGAACATCACCAACCGTTACTGTGAATCTGGTAGGTTGAGAGAGTGAGAAAAACAGATCAGGTGATTTGGGTGTACTCATTGACGCCATTATCGAATCACCTTTGTAAACATCCCTCTGTTTCCAAACCCCGCATCCGAACACTGTGGTATCAATGTTTTCACAACATATTAGCAGACCGATGCTATCGTACAATGAAAATGGAATCGTTGTACGAAAATTCTTGACACACGCTGCCATATATGCAGAATCCATTTCCTTTTTCTCTTTGAACTAATCCATATGAACGACCCAAACCGGAAGCTCCAGCTTCCTCCACTACGCAATTTTTCCAACTCAACGAGTCTCGAAATAGCCAGCGCTAACCATTCCTCCACTATCATTTTGTCGAGTAAAGGGACCGATGCTGCGAACGCATTACAGCCAACTTGTAGCATAGCTGAACCATTAGCAAAAGTTGTCTTGTTCCGAGGTGTATACAGGCGCTTTGTTTTCAGTGCTTCGGGAAAGCTACGGCACTCCTCGGATTGCATTCCCTGTGATGTGGGAGTTCACATAGGAGCGAAGGAACAACAGCAACACCCAAAACAAAAAATGAATTCGACGAACGATGGTTTTGGATCGAATGCTTAAATTCGCTGTCGGGACCTTTGGCGCGAGCTGCAACGCCATCGATGTTACTGACTTGCTTAGCAATTTTCAGTTCGATTGTGCTCTGACCGGCTATGATGTTGATGTATGTTCGGATTCGAGGGCCATTTTTAACACAATCTTTTTTCTCTCCTCCACGTCAAAGCCCTTCAGATGTATGCAGCACCGAAACGGGTAGAAAAGTGGAACATTATAATGTCGATTGCGTAGCTTGGCCAAGCATGAAATCTCCGTGAGCCCCCCTGCGGATGTTACTGCTACACTCACCTGAACGATTACGTGCGCATGATAGTCACAGCATATTTGTATCTTCATCAGCGTCACCTCCAGTGGCATAACCACTGTCATCACCCTCCCTAGATCACAGCGGGGGTGGTGAAGACTCTTGTTAGGGCGGGAAAGAAGAGACATTTAATTTTTCAGCTGTCTGCATCTCTAGAGGGACAGGTCTCAAAAAAGTGTGGTTACATTTTGATTATTGGGAATTCAGGCAAACATAGTATCGTCGAATATGTTTAGTGTATTACAAGTTTTATATAGTAGAAAGTCTACACATTTTAACCACAAGTCCCACATTTTACTGTTTTAAATTACTCGTGATTTATAAAGAAGTCAAAGGTCTCGTATGAATTAAAAACCATAACTTACAGGCTTCAAAGTTCCAATTATCAAACTACCTGTGAAACCAATCAACTGGCAGTGCAATTATATCCCCTTAGCAGTTTCGATAATCTAATCTGGAATTTGCGTCGGTACTGTACTAACCACTAATGATGATTCAGAGTCTGTTCAAGACGCAATCAGCTGTTTAGATTGAAGGGTTAGAATATGCTGGTTTTATACTGTGAAAGTGAGTACAGACAAACCTTTTGACGTAGGATTACGTCTTTCGGGAACATATTGGGGTACAAATTGAAAATTGAAAATCGAGCACATCGTGAAAATTGTCCAATTTCAAATGCTTATTACTCAGTCATTTCATGATTGATTGATGAAATTGTTGCGTCAATGGATTTCGGCACTCCATAAAAAAATTTTATATTGAAGAAAATAATATATGTCATGAAACTAACTATCGAACAATTGAAAAATCTCAACCCCTATCCTAACGGAAATACCCACTTCTAATTGGTCGAAGTTGACGACACATGCGGCGGTTCCCTAACAGAGACATCAAAACCAAGCTGCCTGGGGGAATTCGGCATTGCGAATACATAAAAGTAGGAGGAGCTTTTGATCCCACCGAAATGTGTTCCCCAAACAGAGACATCAAAATCAAGCTGCCTGGGGGAAATCGACATTGCAAATACATGAAAGTAGGGGGAACTTTTGTTTCTTCTGAAATGTATTCCCTAACAGAGACATCAAAACCAAGCTGCCTGGGGGAAATCAACATTGCAAATACATGAATACATTTCGGTAGGAACTTTTGTTCCTACCGAAATGTATTCCGTAACAGAAACATCAAAACCAAGGTTCCCGGAGGAAATCGGCATTGCAAATATATGAAAGTTGGGGGAATTTTTATATTGCAAGTAAGGTGAATGATAATAATCAAGGTGTGTTCCCGCTCGAGAACGGGTCGTTTGGTTTAAGCTGTCTGTTTTGTTGTGTTCATTTTCACCAAAGGAAAGTTTATACGGTGAGAAAAATTGGAAAGGTGAAGAAATATTAGAAAAAGAGATTGCTCTACATATAGTAATAGGTGTTGTTAGTCCAATTAAAATTCGCATTGGGTTGAATAAACACTTAGAAAGTAAAAATTATAAAAGAAAATTACCTTTTCCATTTGAATATGTTTTCTCTATATTAAAGAAACATGTTTTTACTGATGAGAAAAATTGATAATTGTGGTTGGTATTGGTAATTATCTTATATTACATTGGTGAGTTTATTTCATCCATAAATAACACAGGAGGCATCATAGTGGAGTGAACAAACAATACCCAACAACCAAACAAAACAGCCCTTCCCAGGAGGCCACCAAATCATTATCAAAGAGTTTAACGATGTAATTCTTCAAATATATCCAAAACCAACAGATAGCCTAACGGAATCCTACGTCAACTATGCGGTCGTGTCTCGGACACAACCCTCCTGTGACTTTTTGAAAAGAGGGAAACCGTCGTTGATAATGGGATGATACTTTACAATTAGATTTCCGTTCAGGAAGAATGACGACGATTCCGAAAATGGTTACCTCTTTTGAATGAAATCAATGTTCGTTGATGTGGCGTAGCATCAGAACACACTGTTTCTCAAATGAGCCCGATAGCGCTTACGGAATTGAGGTGATGGAAACAGTATTAACACAAAATATATTCTTCTGTACCAATTCGACCTGCGTGTTACAATAGATCAAAGTATAATATTTGTGGCAAAAATTTAAACATGTCCAGGAAAACGAAACTACGTGTCCAGTGTATCTAATCTATAGAACTTGATTTCACGAAGAGTACCTTCAGATGTCATCCAAACCTGCGGGGAGTTCGTCCAATCCCATTCATTACGTGTATTGGAAGGAAATCCCGTCTGCCAAGAAGATTTCAGTACCTTTTTGGCCCAGGTAGATTTATAATGATACAAAAAAAAATCATTTTACAATGTTTTGCTTGTTGAAGTAATACTTGAGGACACAGAGAATTACTTAATACAGTTAATTTTGTCGTCTTCTAATCTGAATCGGATCTCATTAACAAAGTTTCCAGAAGAGGAAAACGCCTGTTCAGAGTCCAATTATGTTGGGCGTATAGTACGAAGAGTATCAAATACCGTTGTCATGTATTTGCCTCGGATACCCTCTGTACGAAAACTCTTGTCCGAGGGTTTTCATCAATCCGTTTATAGACGTTGAGCTTGGGCTGGATGCTGATACCTTTGATTGTTGCAATGGTCGTTCAAGTTTTCCTTGATGCTCAACTGTTTGGCAGGTTTCGAATCGTCCAGTAGATGTTTTTCCTCCTGTTGTTCAGTTATTGAATCAATATCATCACTTGCCACAATTATCAAGTTGACCCTAGAATAATTTGCTATAATTATATTTAGTAACTCGCGTAATGCAAAGCGGATAAGAGTAGTAATAGGAGATAGGATTCTCTCGCGAGATATTGAGATGAAACACGCAGCCTCGATAACCAATATCATTTTTATCGAGTTGAGCAGTCCAATAAAAACCATAGAACTAGTCAGTTTTATTTTCCACTCGCTACGAAATAAAAACTTAAAGTGTACCACCTGATACTACGCGCGCTTTTATTACGGGGATCTTTCACCATCCAAAGGATCTGATTCCACCGTGGAAGGATCACCAATCCGGAGAACCAGAACTCCTACAGTCAAATTTGATCAAGTCAGGAACAATTTCAAATGCCTGCTTGATCAATACAGTCCGTGACGTTTGATAGAAGACGCCAAAGATTAATTGTCATCATTAATAGTGTCACGTCCACGAGCAGAATGATTATTCATATACGTTTTTCGAACAATATTGTAGCTCAACTTGTTGTTGTTCACAATAGCAAGCAATTTTTATTATGAAAATTGAAAATAGTAGGAGAAAGGGGGGCAGTTTCGGACAACGCTTGTAAAAATTAAGTGGTACAATTTTCAACCAAATTAAAAATATAAGTAAGTTAATAGCCCTTCCACCAACAGCTGTCTTATGGTTTGACATCTCCTGGTCGTTTATTACTTACGAAAACAACACAGTGCCCTTTTTCGTACACGTCTGGAAACTTTGGAGCTTGAAGTTGTAAGTGTTTCCCTAATTCCTTTGTGAACGATTTAGAAATTTAAATACACCACCTCAGTTAGTAACTAATATGAAATAAAAAAAAGTTCATACAACGGGGAAATAAAGGTCTATTTATTAGATAAAATTATGATTTGTCTTCGGATGGTGGTGGGGTACATTCGGACATCGTTCACGGGGCACATTCGGACACTGTTTAATACCTAATATTATTTGTGTCTGATTGTCGTTCACTAACAAACATCAATTTAGTCTGATTCTCAGACCTAATGATGGTTCGAAACTACATAAAGAAAACCGATAGAACCAGCATCAACGAAGATGAAATGGAAAGAGCTATCAAACTAGTTTAGAATAGAACGTTTTCATGATTCTAGCTCACAGGTGGTCCAGCTGGGTCCATTGTCGTTGCTTATTTCCCAACTAACGGTTCCATAACGAGAAAACTGTTTTCCAATGATCTGGAACATTTGAAAAGGCAGCAAAAAGTAACGTAAACGAGTCAATTTCGAAAATAAAAAAATTAATCGAAAAGTCATTGCACTATGGAAACATTCAAATATTGCCAAGAAAATTGTACAATTCATGTATCTTTTCCATCTTATGTCACAAATCGCTTACAAACACTGGATGTTTCATTCATGGGCCCTTTCATGCAAAAGCTCTCAGTTTCCCAGAACGATTGGCTACTCATTCATCCTGGAAAACTATTTCTGTACACGATCTTTTAGGTATAGTTGCATCGGCTTATAATGCTTCTTTCAATCTGAGTAATATCCTAGCTGGATTCAAAGTGACAGGTTGCTATCAATTCCAAGAAAGGTTTTTTCGGACAAGGATTTTGAATGCTTAAATGATTTCACCTACTGGAGCGGAGGTAGCAACTGAATCATCGGGTAATACAACAATGCTGGAAAACATTGCGTCTACAGAACAGATAGATTTTACTTTGGCAACTTTGTTCCCGGAAAATGTTGAACCTTTTCCAAAAACTTTACCGCGGAAAACCACCACTCGAAAACGGAAGAAAGCAAAATCACGATTTTTTACTGACTCTCATACCAAGCAGTTTCCTTTCAGACAAATACTGATAAACAGAAAAATGCAGAATATGCTGGAAGTAATTGGAAACGGAAGCAATTGTTGATAAACATAATTTTTTTTTTCGTTGTCCGAAACTGCCCCAGGACTGTCCGAAACTGCCCTGCCCCAAGACTGTCCACAACTGCCCCACACATGGGGCACATTCGGATAAAAAGACAATTTACTAAAATTCGAATAAACCATTCGTAATCGCATCAAAGCACACCTCTAACACGCTCATATGATACATTGATGTCAAAATAACAACCAGGATGAATTTAGGATTTTTTTTATTTTACAAAAAATATTAAAAATCATGAAAAAAAGTGTCCGAATGTGCCCATCTCTCCCCTACATTTTTCATTATATAGAAAAGTTGAAAAATCGAACTTTTGTTTTAGTGAGGAGGTAAAGTGGTCACCTGTGGGGGGCAAAGTGGTCACTCGCCCATATCATTCTAGAAGGAATAGATTTATACGTGTTTTCTTGTCCAAAGTTGTTGAAATCAATATTGAAATAGTTGGTACATGTATGGAATAAGCTAAGCCTATTCACCTAAAGTCGTAACTAAAATTTTCTCATACGCACAAAACGTAGTAAAAAACACACAACGTTTTTCATAATGAGACTTGGTTTTGATTGGGATGGCATATTTTTCCTGGGTCAAAACCACAAAAAGGACCCCTTTAGGAGCAGAACGTGATCAGGTATATCAGGTATTGAAAACAGAACATTGTCAGTATCAATCCTCAACATTGTCCCCAAACAACAAGGTGATTTCTATGAGGAATAATCGCTGAAATTGAACAAAATAACTATTCACCTCTCCTAGAATACGTGAACAGTCGTCCAAACTGTTCATTTGTCGAAAATATCAGGTCAAATAAACTAAATTTCACTAGACATTCCTTAAATCCGAAACGCACTAAATTACGGCCGAATGGCTACCGAGGGAGGAATTTTTGTTCTTATTCATATTTTAACATGTGACAGCTTCTTGGAAGTACAGGGTGACTAAAAAGTCATGAATTTCTTCAAACATAAGGTGACTATCAATACGGTTACAATAGTCAATAGTTATACTACCAAATAAGCTTTTTGCAATCCTTCCAATCAGGGCTTCAAGCAGCTGCTTCGAACTTTCTGATGGTTGCTCCGATAGCTGTTCTAGCATAAATTGCAATCTCCCATATAGCCCTTCTTCCGCAATAGCAGCAGGGTTGACATAAAAAAATCAAAAACACAGATTTTTTCAAAAAATCTTTTTATCTGTGTTTTCTCCCAGAAAATCTGTATCGAAGTCTGTATTAACCCTTTACGGTGGTTTGTCTACTTCCAGCCACCACAGCAAAAGGTATATCAATATTATAATTTATTCAACAATTCATCAGTTCAAACTTTTTCTAAACAAAGTTTAATGTCTTGTGAACCTATTTACGAACCAAAACGGTGCTAGGAATAATGGATAACGATACTCAGTATAAATAAAAATTGCCATCAGTGTTTAAGGAAAGGATTAATGGAAAACTCCATGTCTGTCGGCAATGTGTAGATGTATAGAGCACTGTTCTGTATGTTCAAACCAAGGCGCCTCTATATATACCAGGTGAAACAATCATATGAAATGCACTTTCAGCCATATTGGAATTGCTGTCGGTATTGTTTACAAACAGCATCAGAACGCTGCCGGCGGCTCTCTACAAATTGCTGCGACGCTTATTCGAACGATGCCTACTTTGTTCGGCTTTCGCGAATTTATGTGAAAAAGACGGGATGATTTTGTAGAATTTCATTCTCATCCAGTTCATCCACTACTCTCGCATGTGAAAATGCAAAAATGGCGTATCTTAGCAATAACAAAACAAACAACCCCCGCTCCACAAACCGTTATCCCCTTCTCATTGAAGTGATGATGTTCCTTCACCTGTTATACATTTATACAAGCGCCTTGGTTCAAACCAGCTGTATGACACCCGCCATGTTTTTGATGCTAACATGTCAAATGTCAAAAGCATTTATTTTCTTCAAAACAGCGATCCGCGTTGGCGGCATTGTGCTTCGTTTACTAGTTTAGGGGAGCGTCAACGAATAGCTGATTTGCAGTCGAAATGAACGTTTTCAAAACTAGAATTATGAATGAAAATTAGCTTTTCCGTATGAAATTAGTATTCTATTTGAATTAAAAACATTTTTGTTTGCAGTTGGTGAAAAAGTCTCATGCGAAAATTGTTTATGAAGACAATTTTATATTATAATGAAAAAATTCAACAACAATTTTGGAATTGTATAGCCATATGGTTGAATGAAAGTCAGAAATACGTGTTTCAAGTAATTAAATAACATGATGTGAAAATTTTCATTCAAATTTTAAAACTTAAAAACCGGCTTCGTGTCTACTAATCTGATAGAGATTACACTAACGAGTTTGGGACACAAATTATGGCCCTAATTTGAAGTCGCCACCAGACGTCGACACCATCGCGAATTACCAATTTACCACCATTTGACATATCGTGATGTCGATGATGAACTTTTACAGCAGAGGGATAGTGAGATATGCGATGACGGTAGGTAGAGTGAAATAGAGATAATCGTGCCATACACCTGGTTCAAACAGAAAGATAAAAAGCGAATGATGCCAAATTAATTTTTTGTGTTACATACGAAAGATATCACACGAAAAAGAATTATAGCAAATATTTTTTAAGCATAAACATAAAAACATTTTTTAAGTAAATACTTATCAGAAGTTTCCATCCTGTTCATACTTCTTAACTTACATCACAGCTTCTTCGTGTAAAAATAATTGCGACCAGTACGACACACATGTCAAAATTCAATACGACCGCAAAGGATTAAATTCATAAGTTCAATCATGAAGCATAATCTTATCATTAGATTATAGTTATTATGAAGTTGACGATGTTGATGGTATCCACGTAAAAATTCGTATTCACTGTGCTTTAGTAGGACCCTTTGTTATTTATTTATTCAGAGGCTAGCCGATGACGCAGATTTGTACATCTTTTCGCCTTAGATTGATCATGAGAAAGCAGTACTAGACGCTGCATATGAATGATATAATGGCTCTCATTCTGACTGATTCGAATGATATGTGAATAAAACTGGTGAGTAAGAAAGATTATATTTGTGATCAAGCCATAACTAATATTGGATAGTTATCTAGAAAAATCTGTAAATCGGTATGAAAACCAAAAAAAATCTGTAATCTGTATCTACAGATTCTTGGTTTCAAAAACTCTGAGAAATCTGTATAAATACAGATTATTCTGTAGATATGATAACCCTGAATAGCAATTCAACAGCGACCACAACTGGTAAGAGGGTATCAACCAATTCCTTTATCGCTATCAGTTTTTCATCGCTGCAGCTTATCTTGTGTTTCGTTTTCAGATCGAGCAGCGATTTTTGAACTGAAATTCGGAACTTGTAGAATCTGCGCAACACTGCCAGTTGTGTTTTTTTGATTATTTGATTCTCGAGAAATATTTCAAAGCGGCATAAATGTAAATATTATTTATAGTGTAAAAATTAAAATTACCTAAATTACCGGTTATTGATTGTAAAATTACCGATAATTCGGTAATGGAAAATGACCCGGTATTACCGGTAAAACTGGTTCGCAACCCCTAACGGTGACTCACTTCAAAGCATTCCGGATCCTTAGTGTAAAGGCAATCGCAGGAGAATCGTTGACGCACTGAGTTTTTATCCCAGTTCCAGGTCAAGATAAAATAAAATATGGGTGGGTAATGTCAGGAACATAACTTAAGAGACGTAGGACTACACCATGGGCTATCACTTTAAATATTATATTAGGTTGGGAAAAAAGTAATCCATTATTTTTCGGGTGAAATTCAAAACTATTTTTTTCTATGCTTCGGATTGTCCAATTTTGGTCAAATATACACCGTTTTGTTGTAAAATTATTGCCATTCTAATGGAAGCTTTATAATGTCTGAATCATATAAGTATTAGTACTGATTGGCGAACAACTCTAGCAATAGATTTTTACAATCTTCTCTTGATCCCAATTTCTTATCAATCTGAAAATTTCGCAATGCGAGAAAAAGGTGCTTTGTGCCAGATCCGGAATATATGGTGAATACGTTTAAACATCCCAATCAAGCTCTCGGAATCGTGTGGCCTTGCGTTGTCCGGATGGAACACCACTCCTCGTCTGTCGGCCAATTCCGGACGTTTCTGGTCAATCGCTAGCTTCAAACGGTCCATTTGTTGATAGTAGAGAACTGAATTTAGTGAATTGCACTTGTTCGGATAACTAAATATTTCGCAGCATCACTTTTGGAGTGGCTTCGTGGGCATATTCTTTTGTTTGATATTCTTCGATCTGCTTTCGAACGTTTCGATACAATTCCGGCGACCTTTCCAGCTTTCTCTCCAACTGCTTGAGCCGCTTCAGCGCCATAGGGTAGCTGTCCGGGAAGCTCACGTCGTCCTTGATCCAGAGGAGCCCCGTCTCGAAGTGGTCCCCTACGCGTTTCGTAGTCTGCTCTAGGATCGACCGAGCCCTCTTGTCTTCAGCCGATGCCTGGTGCACTTGTACCACGGATTCTTCGAGTGCGTAATGGTTCTTGAGGAGATCGTGAAGATCTTCGTTGGATACCTGTTGGTGGTAGCCTAGATAGTTGCCCTGCGATTCAGGAGATGCTCGTCGGGGCCCGTACACCGTCCAGCCGAGTTGACACCGTACTGCGATTGGCTCGCTCGTAGTGCCTATCTTCGCTTCAAGGGGAGCAAAGGCGTGAATGTTGCTTAACCCAATTAGAATTCCTGGTCGACCATTATAAGAGCTGATCGGCAATCCCCACATGTGGTCGTACTGCGCCGATAGTTCATCAGCCTTGAGCGTCTGGTGCGGTAGTCTTAGCTTGTCGACCGTATACACCGATCTCAGCAAAGTTTTCTCCGGATTCTCCTCATCAACAGCGGAAGTCCACAGATTCATTCGCCTGGAATTCTTCGCGGCTCGATAAACGTCCGCAGTCCAGTTGAGAACTAGCTTTTCTTTCACTCCGTTTAGCCCCAGACGATCAGTCAACTCGGTCTATATCAACGTTATGGAAGCTCCTTCATCTAGGAATGCAAGCACAGCCAGCGATTTTTCTCCGCAGTGAACCATAACTGGAATCATCCGGAACATCATTGGCTGGGCTTGATGTGCGCGTGCATTCCAACTGCCATTGTGGCAGGATGGATCAGCGGATTGTGCAATTCTCTGCAATCATCTACGTCGCACCGAATCTTGAAACGACATTGCCCACTGTGCTCGTTCAGGCAAACCGTGCAAAGTTTCCATTTGGTGACTATCTTCATTCTGTCTGCAAAGGATAAGTTTTTGAAGTCCTGACAGAATCTTAGCCGATGGTCGTCTCGTTGGCACGCTCTACACGGCTTCTGCTTCTTCCGATCGTTTCGTCCATTAGATCCGCTCACCTCACTGTGGCTGTACAGAGCTGCTTTCTCCTACTGCTTAAGCTTTCCGCTCGTCCCAGCTGTTGCTTTAGTGTCTGGCTTGTATTCGTAGTTGACGTTCACCTCACATGCGTCGAACAAGATCTTCGAGATAAAATCCGTGAACGTTCGCAGAGTCCGCCTCCTTCTTCTTCCGTTTGTAGTGCAACCACTGTCGCTTTTCTCGGTCCGGAAGTTTGGATTCACGAGGTGAAGAGTGAGCTCGGCAGCTTCTAAATGCTCGCAGAGCTGTTCCACCGCATTTCCGAAAGGTATGAAACTGGCCAACCGGTCGGCTTTCAGGGCATCCAGCTTCCGAACCCTCTCGAGATGGCTTTGCAGCAGCTGCTCGGGTCGACCATAAAGTTGTCGAAGCTTCGTGATGACCCTAGGAACCGATTTGGGAAGGAGAAGTTGCCCACGAACTGACTCAAGCGCCGCACTTTTAAGGCTTTCTTGCAGACGCACCAAGTTCTCTACGTCTGAATAGCCGCACGCTTCATTAGAAGTTTGGTAGGCTCCAAAGAACAGAGGCCACTCTTCTGGTTTCCCGTAAAAACGGGAAGTTTCCGCGTGAGCCCATTCCTGACACTTAACTGGGCTTTACTTGGCCCGACACGCTGGTGCCCCTGTCCGTTTTGGAAGCTAATGTGGCTTTTCTGGTCGTCGTCGTTAACTCCGTCGACCGTTTTTCAGTCGTCGCTGGTATCGGCGCCATCATCGGAGCTTCTTCCCGAGGCGATCGAGATTCTTCTTCGTCAGCTGAACCGGTTTTTGTTCTTTCGGAGACTGCTTAGAAGTATTCGGTTGGACGTCCTGGGATTCGGATTTTTTCTTATTCTTCGTTGGCTTTATCCTTGACGTCTATCATCGCCATCTGCTTCTCCAGTTTGGACATCTTCTCGCGTTGCTCAGCTTCCATCATCTTCATTTGCTCGAAGTGCTCCTGTTTTTCCCGCAATTCCGTTTCAAACATGGTCCGTTTTTCATCCATTTCCTTCTTGCGCAACTCCCTGGCAGCTTTTAGCTGCTGTTCGCGTAGGTTCCGCTCTAGACGCATTTGCTTTTCCTTCAGAGCATTACTGATTTCAAACTCTTTCTGTTTGATCAACCACTCGGCTTCCATTTCCTCCTCCTTACGTTTTCTTTCCGCTTCCATAGCTTTCAGCTTTTCGGCGACGTTTGGAGGGACGGACGTAGGATTCTTCTTATCACGGTTCTTCTTATCACAGCTTCTCCTGGTAAACCGTTTGACACGAATCATCCGGACAGAACCACTTCTTGTCCTTTTACGGCACTGTAGTTAAGCCCACACATCGTATGTGAAACCAACTATCGCAGTTGTCACAGACAATCATAACTTCATTCTCCTGCGAGACCTGCTTACATCGCTCGCAGGGGGTGGTAGTCAGGTCCAGGGATTTGCTACTCATCGTGGTTGAGGCCTCCGAAATCTCGTTATTTTTATTTTGAGAATGCAGCGAAATATTTAGTTATCCGAACAGCATTTTAGAAAATTTAGGAAATCAAAAAAAATATTATAATTAAATGTGATTTTTCCTAAATAATTAATTTATTTTCCAACTTTGTCATATTTGATGATTTTGATCAATGATTTTGAATACGCTATGGAATAATACGCTAATATTTTCCTTATATCGTGGGTGTACACTACCTTCCTTCCTTGTTAGTATTAAAATTGTTTCAAACTAAAAATTGTATTTGTTTCTAGCCATGTTAAACGTCGCCATGTTAAACGTCGTTGATCAAGCTAAGCTGATGTACTCCATACCTTGGTTGCTAGAAATATATGGGTAAATTATAAATTAAAGATAATATCGAGGATATAATGGAAAAAGCTCTTGGTCCAGATATAAATTTAAAAAATCAGTGATAAACTGGTTGGCAGATAAATTTTAATATGTTGAAATAGTGGTGTATAAAACCTTTTCTTTTCAACTATTAACAGAGAAAATGATATAATATAGATTTTAATCTTACCAAAGACCACCTAAAGGTTTTATAAACGTAATGCGAACATTTGGATCGCTTCGAAGGTTGTCGAATGGCAGTTGATCTAGGAGAAGCAGTTGTGGAAGTTTGGTCATTACAAAATATGTGATAACAAGTTAGATTTACAACATCACATACACAAGGCTCACAGTGAAAATGGGTACGAAATTAGTACGAAATTCCTGCCTTTCGTCATGGTTAGTTTTGACAAAATTCCAGGCTGCATTAAATAAAAGCGACAGTGTAATGCTGGGCGCGCTATAGTTCTTTGGTTATTTGGGATTCGATCAAAACCGATAACCGATAGCTCGAGAATACATCATCCAGATAGTGACATCAGATCCAACCAAAGTTTTCTTGTTTTTTCAAAGTTTTTTGACGTAGGACTACGTCTAACCGGAAGATATAGGGTGTGAAATGAAAATCAAGGCACTGAACAAGTAGGAAAAAATGCAAGATTTGGAACGCTTATAACTCGAGCATTTCTCAATAGATCGCAAAGGTTTTTGCATCAATTGATAGGAAATATATCTACGCATCTATCATAACGAATAACATTTCATTTTTCTTGAGATAAATAATTGAATAATTGTGAAATATCAAGAATTGTTCAAATGCAGTATGTGCCCATTTTTGATTGGTCCATTTTGTGCTCCTCAAATCGTACCGACCAAAACGGGCAACCAGAGCAGCAGCGAAATAGAATGAAGCACGATTGGAAAGGAAAAAGAAAAAAATGAACGAAACATTGGTCGCAGTCTCACACATGTGTAATTCTCGAGCCAGCCAGTCAGCTTAAAAATCTCCGCTCCGCTGCCGTAACGATCATTCTTTGTGTGGACACCGACTGGACAACATCGTTGCTGGACGAGCTGGACGGCGAGGGATCGAGTGCCTTTCTCAAGGCAAGAGGGTGGAGGTGGTAGCGCTGGAGTAAATAGAGTAGAGTTTTCAAAGGGCCTTTCTCAAGGCTAGAGACGAATGAACTGCAAAAGTTTAAAGTCTCTATAATACAAGACCTTCCTTCCTTCCGTAACGATCATTCTCATCCAAACCGTACACCACATCGTTTCGCATCACATCACATCAACAAAACAACACAAGCAGCCATGTCTGGACATGGCAAAGGAGGAAAAGTGAAGGGAAAGGCAAAATCCCGCTCGAACAGTGTTGGTCTCCAGTTCCCCGTATGTGCATCCGCCAATTGGCCGAGCGCGTTAGTACCAGTGCACCAGTCCACCTAGCCGGCGTTATATAGTTTCGGCCGCCGAAGTGATCGAGTTGGCTGGCAAAGCTGCTTGCGACGATAAGAAAACCCGCATTAGGAACAGACCACATTCAGTTCGGTGGACATCAAGACAACAGGCAGTTGCAGCGAGTGGCGAGTGGCAAACGCAATCGCAAAACGGCATCAAAGGGCGTTCGAAATGGTTTTTTTTTTTCAAAACCACGAGTACTAAGTTTTCTAAATTGGAACCATTTCATAAAACACGGCGCTTATCAGGGCCATTAAGTCTTTCAAAAAAGAGTTTACGAAATACTGTTCAATGCATTCTAAAATGTTATCCAAAATAATAATAAAACACAAATTGATTTTTTCACAATTTGTTTGCCAGAATATGATGAGTTTGAGAATTTGGCAGTTGTACTGAGCGTATTGATGGTTGGAGACTTTCTCGATTATTCAATTCTTAAATTGCTTCCAGATTGAAAGTACATTAATTTACATTTAGTTCGACATTTAGCTAATTGGACGGACCTGTAATGCGACATATTTAGTTGGACATTTTTGTAAACATGGAGTTCGGGGTCCAAGTTATGACCCAACATGTCCCAAGCTGGATGGGATAAAATTTTCCAACTGTGAAAGCTGTACCACTGTCATCGCAAATGTTTAATTACAGGTTAAAATTGCCTTCAATGCGACACTGAGTGGTGCTTCGGCATATCGCATTAAATGTAATTTACAGTACAATATGTCCCAAGCTGGATGGGAAGAAATTTTCCAACTGTGAATCCTGTGGCGAGTGGCAAACGCAATCGCTAAACAGGAAGGTTTAGCCGAACAAGATGGGTATATCGAGTGATAACAAAACAATAAACTCTTTAGATTAAAGATGATTTTGTGGTCCTGAAAAGGACCCTTTTTAGTGTTTGCTTTCGAATCAGCAGTCGGAAAACGCTCTTTATTTGGAGCTGGTATACTTCTTCACCGTTTTGGTACCTTCGGAAACCGCATGCAAGTTCACCGGGCAGCAACAGACTGATTGCGATCTGAATTTCCCTCGCCGTAATGGTTGTCCACTTATTGTAGTGGGTCAGACGCGGGGCTTCCGCTACGATACGCTCAAAGATGCATTGACGAAGCCCATGACGCTCATCGCCTTCGATGAGAAACCGGTATCGGGATGATTCGGATGCAGCACCTTATGATGTAGATAGCATATGATTCCTTCTCCTCCTTCTTGTCGGTTTCCGAGATATTCTTCTGCGCCGTGTCGAACTTTTTGGCGGCTTTTCCATTATTCCACTAGTCTTCGGTACCTTCGTGTTTGTTAGAAACAACTGCATGTGAATCCAACGAGCGAACAAATCGTAATGAATGATTTTTTTTGCCACCGCTGCCTTTTAACGCTCATTCGTTCGTCTCGTTGGACTCGCCCCTTTGGCTGAGTCTGCTGATTTATCTCTATCCTGTGAGCGTGTACCGCCAAAGTACAAAACGCGCGGACCCGCAGAAAAATATATCATTCTCTTTCAAACCGTAAATCAGTTCGATTGTATGGCATCGTTTCACATCACATCGCATCAACGGATTGGTGCCGGAGCACCAGTATACCTAATAGCGGTTATAGAATTTCGCCCGCAGGAGTGCTCGAGTTGGCTTTCAAAGCTGCTCACGACAATAAGAAAACCCGCCTACAGAACAGAGCACATTCGGTTCGGTGGCAACAACTAGTTTCAGCGAGTGGCAAACGCAGTCGCAAAAAAGCAGCAGGTAGAAGGAAAAAGTTTGTTTATACAGACTGCTTTGGTGGCAAAACCAGCCACCGTAAAACACGGCCTTTTTCAGGGCCATTAAACCTTTCAAAGAAGAGTTATTAAAAGTTTTTCACAATATATTTCACAATGCATTCTAAAGTGACATAATATGACATATAATATAAACCGATTTATTTTGTTTATGCTTGTTCTTGAGCTTATTGGTGGCTGAGGTCTTTTAAATTGATCATTCAGTTTTCACAAACCCATACATGGTTTCCGAATTAAAAGTGGCTTCAAATTACAACACATTGTATGCAGGATGGCATTAACGAAATTTCTCGGTAGCAAGAACTGCTTTCTTTGGTTGATAACTGATGTTGAAAATTGACGGACGTTACATCTGCATTGTATAGAAAAATAACTAAGGAGCAACATGATGAGCTATGTATTTCCTGCTGCTCTGTTCTTATTTTAAAGGACTTTAATCCGAAGGTCATCCGTCCCTGTATTTACTGTTGGTTTTTCAGAACGCTTCTAGCTCGTTTATTTCTCGACAGATCGTAGAGTTCGTCTCCAAAACCTCAGTTCTGTTTCATTTTTAATTATTTTGTTTTCGGAGACTACAAATCTTACAATTCATCGTCTCCGAAACCACAGTTTAAGGGACGATAATATGCTCAATAGTGAAATATATGATAGTGAATGAGCTGATGACCACCTATGCATTCCCTATCACAGCCATCATTTTGATTGTACGATATGTGCATACGCCGAAAGATGCCCGGCTTTGAACATTTAATAAGTACAAAGCCTTCAGAAAAAAATCAAGAATCAAGTTTGTAAAAAAAAACGCTAAAACACAACACCAAGAGTTCTTTTCAGAACTCCCAACATGCTCATAAAGAGTAAACAGTAAACTAATCCATTTTTCAGGTAGATAGGTAGGTATTCACGAAGGAGAAGAAAATAAAACAATATATTTGAAATATATATTTAGCAAAAGTTGTCCCCTTTGTATAGTCCTACGTCACTCCGGTTATGTCCCCGACATTACCCACCCGTCTTTTTTTTCTCAAAAATCTTGTTTATAGTTTGTTGAATAATTTATAATGGAATTTTGGAGAGAAATTATGGGAATACTAGTTTCTTGGTACTTAACTGATACGGTTTTTTTTCTTTCGAATTTGGTTATTTTGTTTACTATACTACTCCACTGAAAAATGATTCACTAATAGCGAGTAACACACACCAAACCGAGAAAAAAAAGTAACCCGAGAGCACCGAGAGTGTTCATCACTAGATTACCCAAGCAAGTCATTTTGACTGCTTTTCAATTTCAATTAGAAAAATAATTATGACACATTATGACATCTTTCTGTGACTTTGTGTACAACTTATTGATAAACGAATTGATAAGGTGTACAAAATGTCACAACTTGTTAAGAAATTGTGTCATAATGTGTCATGATTATTTTTCTAATTGAAATTGAAAAGCAGTCAAAATGACTTGCTTGGGTAATCTAGTGTTAACAAACATTATTCATTCAAGATTATATAGGACAATATAAAAAAAACGATACTTATTCTTCACACTCCTCGATTGGTTCAATGATACCATTTTTCTCGAACGCACTGTATACTTCGAAGAAAGTATCATAATATACCTGAGCATGATTTCCCAAGAAAGCCGATATCACGCTTCTCTTTTGCTGCTCTTCCGTGTTGCATTATCAGTGTGTACCGCACTTCCCGTTCCGTGGAGCTTCCGGTGAATTGAATAAATCCCTCCATAAGATATACTTGTTTATCCATGTCGACCATCTCTCAAAAAACGTGATTTTTGCCGTAAATAAGTAAATATTAATAAAAACGTCAATTAGCACTTCGTTATTTATTCCTAATAATCCCTCATACCGGGGAGAGAGAGAGACTGCGTATATTTAATTTTTGTTTTGATTTTGAACGCTGCCTGATGTAACATCCTGGAAGGCTATTATCGGCGGATTATCGACATTACCGAACGGATCAGTAAATTCCGTCTGCGACCCATTATCGTGCATCGCTTCTTTTTTGTACGCCCGTCGTCTTCTCTGGAAAGTTTTCTTTAATATTTGATTCCTTGGTGGCAGTCAGTTCACCCACTATCTCTACCAGGGTGACTCATGCTTCAGGCAATCTGAGCGAAAATTAAAGAGAAAACTTTGCAAGCGGATTGTTCATATTCTGACAGAAAAACAAATAACAGTTTTACCGTTTGTTTAACAGGATGGTGATTTTGAAAGTTGTACAACGGTTACAAATGAATCTTTATTCGATTTGACAGTCTTTATACCCGATTATGAATTATCAGTATTAGATTTGATACGTAAATTCTGTGAAACTGCAGTAGAACGCTGTTAAACGAAACTCACTTTAAATAAGTTCATCTTCATGCGGAGTAATTTAGTAATTTATTGTTGTACTTCTACTTGAAACTCATTTTATACATTAATAAATATTGGAGCACAATTTGGAAACGTTACGCGTGGATTGACTGGGGAATCCGCGAGCTTAAATTAACGTTAGTCGCCAAACCGCGTTTAATTGTAAACATTTCGCGTTCAATATACACAGGATTTAGCGTGGGTTTTGGGGTTCATCTCGGGTGCTTTCCATATTGGTAGAGTGCGAATAAAAGCAATAATCAATATTTTCTCGCTGTTTACACTGAACAGCATCGCATCGCTTTTTATTTCTCTCGATAAACAACATCGTGCGCAATTCGCCAAGCATAACTGGATTCCTAGGGAGTATAAAAAAAATTCTTATTATATTCATTTTAAAAATATCGGATTAAAAATTCTAAGAATGTGTCTAAGTGTGTCATATTTCCCTTATTGGATCTTTTTCTAGTTGTCACTTTCGTTATTTAAAAAAAAAATAGAATCCCCCCCGGGGCCTTGAAAACTATGTTTTATAACACAATGGGTCAATTACTTTCCCTTTTCGATTGCCCTTATCATAAACCGACAGGTTAATTCCTCTTCGATGATCTCAAAGCCGCTCGCAGTCACCGGGCTCAAACCAATATAATTCCAGCATCTTTTAGGCCTACATGTGCATGTTTTCCGCCGTCCCCGGAGGATATCAGTGAAAGAAAATAGCTTCAGGAATCTCACCGGTTTGACAAGGTGGAAAATCGATTCACCGGCCAACCAATCAATGAATGTGGATTTGACAAATGGTATTATTGGTTCCTATTTAGGAACGGAATCAAATAACCTGCTATACTTTTTTATTAAACAGGCAAACGGGATGCTGTTTTGTGCTAGCCACTGGGAAGAGCAAAGAATGAAGGACAAAAGGTCTGCAAAAGTGGCAATTTTGGCAAATACCATCTTAGCGGAAGTCAACGGAAGAAGAAGAACCAGCGAGCGAAAGAAATCGATTGGTTTACGCAGCATCTTTTAGAGTACAGATCCCCTGCCGCAAACACGACTGCTGCTTTCGTTTTTTTTCTCCTTAAGGGGATGAGATGGGCAATTTGGAAAAAATAAAAATAAGAGAAAGGATGGACGCTTTGAGGTGTCGAAGATGAGGGAATGGAAGGTTTGATTTTCTAAAAAGGATCAAAATGTTTCCGACCAAACTGACGCGAGGGTGAATAGAATTGAAAAACTGTTTCCTTTCTCATGCGATGAAACCATCGTCTAGGTTATATGGAGTATAAATTTCAGTTTTATTCGTAATAGAGCTCATTTTTATGTCTTCTTGAATATCTTCTCCCACGACTTCCATACACTGTGCCCTCATGAATCGTGAAGTTTGTTCCACCTAGGAAGTGACTGAATTAAACAACTTGCAGTGGATTTCCATCAAATGGAGTTTTATTTCTTCTTCTGGGCAGAGACAGAACGGAGTATTTGGAAAACGAATTGGTTGTTAATTTTGGAAGTTTAACGCATGTCTGCTAAATTTTAGTACAGTTACATAATTTGCGATGATTACGGACATAATTGGGAATTTATGTATTTTTTTTTATTTAATTTGACTATAACGAGATAATTTCATTATTCGACGTCGATCTTCGACGTCAATAGGATGTGGAAATATTGGGAAATAGGGATCTGGTTGTTTGAAATATGATAACTGGCCTTTGGCAAACATTACATAAACTTAATCAAGGAAGAAGTATGAATAATTCTTGAAATTTTCACATTTGAACAACAACGAATTATAAAAATTAAAAAAAAGTAAAATGTTTGTTCTGACCTTTTAAATGTCATTAAATATGACTAGAATTTATCGAAAAAACGAATCATGACAAAATGTATACAATTCTGAAACGACTGCATCGAAGCTATAAAGAGAAAGCGGTACACTTCCTGGAGGATCTTGCGGAAGAAGACTTCCATCACTGTTTCTGTGAATTGATGGTTTGCATGGAGTGATGATAAGTAAATATAAAAGGCAATTATAACGTTTGCATTAGAAAAATAGGCTTCTTTCGGATGGTGATAAAATGATGATAAAATTTGATGAATTTCCCAATGGAAGGTAATCATATTAGCTTTCTTGCAAAAAAATCTGCGCCCTTGCGAGCGGCCTTCCGGCAGTTAACCGGAACATTCGCCATGGTGGACGGAAACATGCTTTTAGGCATGTTTTTGAGTTCTTTCTTCGTTTTATTTATCAACTAGCTGACCCGGCAAACTTCGTCCCGCCCAAAATTTATTTTTCGTTATCATTGATTGATTTTCTAATCTACCCTTTGAAATTACCTTTTACTATTAAATTCTCAGTATTTCTACTAAAACTCGTCATTATAATATCAGATTACTTTCAGACACAATTCTCGTTCAAATTTTGTTTAACCACTTGCAAACAACATGTTTCTCCGTTACATGGAATAAATATTTGGTCCAGAAAATATGATAGAATTAAAACAGCCCTAAATCGGACAATTCCTTCATCGAGTTTTGCTCTTATTAACATCTGATCTATTTTCATTTATAAAGAACAAAAATCAATTTCGTTAGCGCAAACATCAAATGAGCAACCATAAAAACATTTATTGCTCCCTAAAACCTCCATATGCCAAATTTGGTTCAATTTGCTTGATTAGTCCTCGAGTTATGCAGAAATTTGTGTTTTATTTCTATGGTAACCCCCGCTTAGAGAGATGGGATGAGTGTTGAACCACCTTAGAAATGTTTCTTGCCCCTTAAAACCTCCACATGCCAAATTTGGTTCCGTTAGCTTGATTAGTTCTTGAATAATGCAAAAATGTATGCTTCATTTGTATGGCAGTACCACCGTCCCACCCCTTCCCTCAGAGAGATGGAAGGAGTGTCTATTCACTATAGAAACGTTTCGTATCCCCTAAAACATTCGCATGCCAAATTTGGCTCCTTTTTGGTTGATTTGTTTTCGAGTTATGCAGAAATTTGTCATGGCAGTCAATAAACGTTGGGGGACATGGCAGTCAATAAACGTTGGGGGACGTTGGTCGGGTTCTCCGACTTGAGTACCACATCGATATTCAGCCTCTCCATCTCCTCTAACGATCACTTCGAGTAGTGGGCCAACGCCAGTTCCGGCCAGAACACCGCGTCTTCGCCCTTATGGTTTGATGAAAGACTCAACTTTCGGTAGGCACGTTGTACTATAAATTTCACCGTTTACGGCCAGTCCGGAGCTGAAGAAGAGCGACTTTGACATCCCCTTCTCGCTGATTGTCAGCCACAGCAGCAGGGGTGGAAAATTGAAATTTTATTTTCGATACCAAATGACTTAAAAATGCATAAAAACGTCGAGATCTGGTGTCATCTCGAAAAAAAAAAATTGGCCGAAAATCGACCTTTTGGGACTTAGCCTGTAAGGCAATGAAGGTTCCGTCGATTAGAGTTAATTAAGATGAATTAAAATTTGAATTAATGAACTCTAACATTTTCCATAAAATTTGCCATAATGAAAACGCAATTGAATGACAGTCGGAGTGACAGTCAGCAGGAAATATATCGCCTTCTGCGATTCTTTATTCACCATTCACTTTATTGTAGAAAGCTATATGATCTAACCCTATGTATCTGATATCATCCATTCTCAATACAAGTGTCGAAGAAGCAACAGTCTTTTTTCCAAAGTGCATCCGAAATAAGTCGGTCGAATTATTTGGTTGGTGCTAGTTGGCAGTCAGTCGTGGAGTTAGGACAGCAATACCAGTCCCTCGTTCTTTGGAAGGTCTTCGCTCGCAACATTCTGGTGCCGAAACCCGGGAGGAAATCCCGTTGTCGACGTCTCGTGGATCAAAGGATCCTGATACCACGTGCTCCGGAAGATTTATAAGTGGTATCCCGTTACACCATCCTGTCGTCGGTGGCTCCAGTGGCCACATCACTAATATCTGCCGAGGGAACCACGAAGGAGACTTCCGGCGTATCGAAGCAGTAATCAAGAGGACCGTTCCGACAATCCCGACCCTCGAGGCTGCCGAATACCTTTCCAGTACTTGGGAGTGAGGTTATGAAGAACACGTGGTCGAGGAGGAGTAAGTTTAGTGCTCTTAACCTGAAAACACTTTTACGTCGGAGAGAATATGTTATTGCTTCGGCTGAGCTGATAAAAACGTTCGATGAAAATTTCGAGGTTTCGCAAATAAATCGCTACCTGATTTATTTGCGAAACCTCGAAATTTTCTTTTTTTTCGAAACTTTTACGTCGGAGAGAATATGTTATTGCTTCGGCTGAGCTGATAAAAACGTTCGAAGAAAATTTCGAGGTTTCGCTAATAAATCAGGTAGCGCTACGGATCGAACGGCTCGATGAGCTATTCAGGAAATTTGAGAGTGTGCAGGATGAAATAGAATTGATCGAGGATAGGGAAGAAGAGTTTCTTGATGATCGTGAGCAGTTCCAAGATAAATATTTTGAGTTGAAGGCGTCTTTGATGGGTAAACTTCCGCAAACAGCCCCCGTTCTTCGGTCTGCGCCTCTAGTTCAGACTCCGCCCGTGCATGTGAACCCTACTATGTCCGTTAAGCTTCCGGAGCTACGGATTCCAGAGTTCAGCGGAAAACCGGAGCAATGGATAGAATTTCGGGATCTCTTTAAAGCGGTTATCCATTCGAACACCCAGCTGTCAGCGGTTCAAAAACTACATTACCTTCGAAGCTCGCCTTCGAAGCGAGTGATGCGTCACGTTTAATCTCGTCTACCGCCGTTACAGCGGATAACTATCCTATAGCCTGGAAGATCATCACCGACCGATATGAGAATAAAAATTACCTATTCAAGCAACATCTCTTTTCAAAACCCCTCCTGTCAAGAAGGGGTCTGGTGCAGCCTTGGACAAGCTGGCAAATGAATTCAACCGACACGTTAGAATACTCGACAAACTTGAAGACGTAAACGACCACTGGAATTCATTCCTAGTGGAACGTTTAAGTAGCTTGCTTGATGGAAAATCCCTTCTGGAATGGGAGACTCAGTGCAAGGAGCAAGAAACTCCGAAATACGATGACTTACTTGACTTTATGCACAAAATGTCCCGTACTTTACAGAAGTGCTCTGCATTTGTCAATGTCGAAGTGTCCGGGATGTAAAAACTCCTCTAACACAGTGCGAAACGTTCGAGAAGCTGACTCCAAATAACCGTTTCGATTTCGCGAAAAGTCATCGCCTGTGCATCAATTGTTTAAGGGGTGGCCATATGGATAGCGGTCTTTGTATAATCTGCGGCAAAAGGCACCACAGCCTACTTCATTTACCAACAGTAACGTCGATTCCCGTAGCTGTTAGCATGAGCGATGAAGAATCCGCTGCAGGCACATCACATACACGCATAGCAGTCTTCGCCACACCAGCCACCACTTCTAAATCAGAAGTTCCGTATTCGGGCGCGATGGTACCATGCGCAAAAATTGAGTCTAAAACGTTCGCAAATCAATCTTCCCATCAACGGAATCGGCCAAGCAACAGTAAGCGTTCATTTTAAAGACGATGTTATGATCGCTTCTCGGTTTGGAAACTTCGAGCATCTACTCGACTGTTTGGTGCTACGTAGACTAACGGTTTGCTTGCCTAGTCGCCATGTGGATATTTCCCAATGGAACATGCCTCGTAATCTGCAGCTAGCCGATCCAAAATTTAACATAAGTCAAAGAGTCGATCTAATTATCGGAGCGGAATTATTCTACACTCTTCTCGAATCTCATCAAATCACAATCGCTGATAATTACCCTCTATTACCGAAAACACTATTAGGCTACGTTGTCTCTGGGAAGGCTCACACTCCCACACTTGGTTTGGTGTCGTGCCACGTAGTAACTGACCAAGATCTAAATGACCAGCTAGCTCGAATGTGAGAAGTTGATGACTTCGGTGTTGGGAAAAGGGAAGTGGAACACCACTTCACAAGAAACGTCGCAAGGAGCGAGTACATCAGTTTTATGGACGAGTACGTCAATTTGGGACATATGGAAGTGGTCATACGCGTCGCAGTTATTCTTGCCGCAACATGCCATCCATCGTCCGGAAAGCAGCACCACTGAGACCCGTATCGTTTTCGACGCCAGCAGCAAAGCAACTTGTCATCTATCACTAAACGAAGTGTTGCAGACTGGCCCCATTGTACAGCCACCACTGATCTCGACGGTGATCTATTTCCGGATGCCTAAGTTTGTTTTCACGGCTGACGCGGAGAAAATGTTCCGCCAAGTCTGGATACATCCGGAAGATCGGAAGTTTCAGCAGATCCTCTGGCACCGAGAAGAGTTATCTGACGAAGACAGCAATTACCCATTCTCGCGAAGCTCACAGTGCCCCGGTGTGTGCTTCCCAATCAACAACACGAATATCAACTTCATTATTTCTGTGATGCGTCTCAGCGAGGGTATGGTTCCTGTGTCTATGTTGTAGGACAAAACGCCAGTGGAGAAATTGAAAGACACCTTTTGATCGCCAAGTCGCGTGTCGCTCCGTTACGTGGCTTATCAATACCGCGCCTAGAGTTATGTGCTGCGATTCTCGGAAGTCAGCTGGTACAGAAATTGCGGACCACCGAATTCGTCGCCGCTAGTGCTACATTTTGGACAGACTCAACTGGAATCGCTGGATTCGCTCGGTGTCTACAAAATTCGCGCGGTGTCTACAAAATGGAAGGTGTTCGTCTCCGACAGAATTGCTGAGGTTCAGGGTCTCACCAGAGGCTCTCAATGGAGACACTTTCCTACACATCAAAATCCAGCGGATCGTATTTCACGTGGCGTCCGCCCAACACAAATACAGGAAGACACATTGTGGTGGCATGGTCCAAACTTTCTCGCTGGACCGAAGGAGAACTGGCCTGAAATCTTGCCAAACTCATCAGTCATCGATGTTGTCCGGGAACGGCGCCAAATCATCGCTTTGACTTCCATCGTCGTGGATAATTCCATTTTTAATCGTTACGCCGAGCTGAGAATATCTGCATGGTGCATCCGGTTTGCCGCAAACTGTCGTCGCCAGAAGGATGAACGTAACTTTGAAAGGCTTACACCAAACGAGATAGATAGCGCGTCGACGGTCCTCGTTCGTAAGGCACAGGTAACAGGAACATGATAATAAATCCCCCCTGAAAAATGTAAATGTCTTCCTCGACGGCAATAGTTTACTACGCCACGATGGACGTTTGCGGAATGCGTCAATCCCCTACGATTCGAAATATCCGATGATTCTCCCAGCAGACCATCGCTTGAGCCTCCTCCTCGCTCGATTACTGCATTTGCGAACAGCTCACTCTGGACCTTCGTTGCTGTAAGCAATCATGCGCCAACGGTTTTGGCTTTTGCGTGGTCGGCAGCTGGTGCGTAAGATCGTGCGCAATTGTATTACCTGCTCCAAGTGTCGCCCACCTAATATGCACCAGTAAATGGCACCGTTACCTGCAGTTAGAGTTGTTTCGTCCCGAGTGTGTTCAAAGGCTGGCCTCGATTACTGCGGGCCATTTCTAATTCGTCCGTTATATGGGAGGGGGGCAAACGTGAAAATGTATATCGCGGTTTTCGTTTGCCTGGCGGTAAAGGCGGTGCATTTCGAAATCGTCCCCGACCTTACGTCCGCTGCCTGTCGTCTCGCGATACGACCGATTACTTGAGCTCCATTGTGATAATGCGACAGCTTTGGTCGGGGCTGATCGCGAGTTGAGAGCATCACGCGCGCGTTATCTGCAGCAGTTCCAAACGAACGAATGGGAAAACTACTGCCTGGAATCAGGAATTGAGTTCCACTTCATCCCGGCTCGCTCACCACACTTTGGGGGGTTGTGGGAGGCCGGAGTGAAATCCTTCAAATACCACTTCCGCCGGATCGGGTACAGGTTCTATACACTGGACGAGTTCTCTACTGCTGCTGCCCACATCGGATGCATCTTAAACTCTCGGCCTCTTACTCCCCTAACAGATCTTCCAGATGACTTTGACGTATTGGCCACTTTTTGATCGGGGAGCCAATGTTCTCGATACCTCAAACCGATGCTTCAAACGTAAATTTGACGCGTCTCTCTCAATTACAGGAAATGCAGAGATTGAAGCAAGATTTCTGGAACAAATGGTCCAGGGATTATGTCAGCCAACTTCACCAGCGCTCGAAATGGAAAACAGCTGCTACCAACGTCCAAAAGGGAGCACTGGTCTTGCTTAAGCAGGATGGACTACCACCGTTCATGTGGCATCTCGGCCGGGTGGTAGAGACGTACGTCGGTTCCGATGGGTTGGTTCGGGTGGTACTTGTACGAACTGGTCAAGGAACGTACAAGCGAGCCATCATCGAAGTTCGAGTCCTACCGCTGGAAGGCGAAGGAAGCGTTGAGCATCGGGTGTTGGGGGAGAATAGTGGAGTATCCCAACCACCCCAATAAACGTTGAAACGAACGGTTTCAACGGGGCCCGGTGTGTCGTTGATTAGATTTGATTAAGTTGAACTAAAATTTGAATTAATGAACTCTAACATTTTCCATCAAATTTGCCATAATGAAAACGCAATGAAAACGCAATTGAATGACAATCGGAGTGACAGTCAGCAGGACATAGAACTTTCAAAATTTATGAACTGCTGGACCGATTTGGATGATCGAAATATCATTATCAAGTCTATGACCTAGTTTTTTAAATATTGCAATAATTAAGTAATTTTTGGAAAAGATGGGAGAAAACGATTTTTCGGACCATCGGATAACTTTGAAATATCATAACTCGGGAACGAAAAAAAACCTGCTCTCAGATTTTTAGATAAGCTATGCAACCTCAGCTTTCAAGAAAAAATTTAAAAAATATGCCCTTGGTCCCTAGACCAATTCAATGTTTTCCCACATGTATTATTTTTTTTCAAAGAAGACTAACTCATTGGCTTCAATTTGATATGCCGATCATCTGAATTTGTCCAGTGATTAAAAAAATTATCAGTTTTTGAAAAAAACTCATTCCTAAAGAGTAAACAAAGTCAATTTAGATTTCTATGCAAGGGAAATGTGAATAAAACAAAATAGAAATAGTTGTGTACCAGCGATTGCAGGTGTTTTTTTTTTGACGTAGGATTACGTCTTTCGGGAACATATTGGGGTACAAATTGAAAATTGAAAATCGAGCACATCGTGAAAATTGTCCAATTTCAAATGCTTATTACTCAGTCATTTCATGATTGATTGATGAAATTGTTGCGTCAATGGATTTCGGCACTCCATAAAAAATTTTTATATTGAAGAAAATAATATATGTCATGAAACTAACTATCGAACAATTGACAAATCTCAACCCCTATCCTAACGGAAATACCCACTTCTAATTGGTCGAAGTTGACGACACATGCGGCGGTTCCCTAACAGAGACATCAAAACCAAGCTGCCTGGGGGAATTCGGCATTGCGAATACATAAAAGTAGGAGGAGCTTTTGATCCCACCGAAATGTGTTCCCCAAACAGAGACATCAAAACCAAGCTGCCTGGGGGAAATCGACATTGCAAATACATGAAAGTAGGGGGAACTTTTGTTTCTTCTGAAATGTATTCCCTAACAGAGACATCAAAACCAAGCTGCCTGGGGGAAATCAACATTGCAAATACATGAATACATTTCGGTAGGAACTTTTGTTCCCACCGAAATGTATTCCGTAACAGAAACATCAAAACCAAGGTTCCCGGAGGAAATCGGCATTGCAAATATATGAAAGTTGGGGGAATTTTTATATTGCAAGTAAGGTGAATGATAATAATCAAGGTGTGTTCCCGCTCGAGAACGGGTCGTTTGGTTTAAGCTGTCTGTTTTGTTGTGTTCATTTTCACCAAAGGAAAGTTTATACGGTGAGAAAAATTGGAAAGGTGAAGAAATATTAGAAAAAGAGATTGCTCTACATATAGTAATAGGTGTTGTTAGTCCAATTAAAATTCGCATTGGGTTGAATAAACACTTAAAAAGTAAAAATTATAAAAGAAAATTACCTTTTCCATTTGAATATGTTTTCTCTATATTAAAGAAACATGTTTTTACTGATGAGAAAAATTGATAATTGTGGTTGGTATTGGTAATTATCTTATATTACATTGGTGAGTTTATTTCATCCATAAATAACACAGGAGGCATCATAGTGGAGTGAACAAACAATACCCAACAACCAAACAAAACAGCCCTTCCCAGGAGGCCACCAAATCATTATCAAAGAGTTTAACGATGTAATTCTTCAAATATATCCAAAACCAACAGATAGCCTAACGGAATCCTACGTCAACTATGCGGTCGTGTCTCGGACACAACTCTCCTGTGACTTTTTTTCAGATATCTGTACTCAGCCTGAAAAAATGATTCCATTTGTCTCCATATTGAACAAACTTTTTTTTAATCTAAGTGCTTTTTTAAAGCATGTTTGATAAATCATAATAATAATAATAATAATAATATTATTATTATTATTATTATGATTTATTATGATTATTATTATTATTATGATTATGAAGGTCCCATTGCGACCTTCAGCCTCTGCCCAGGAACTCCGATCCCTACCTTCACGAGGTACTAGCTGAGATGCGAGCAACCCTTGGAAAGATCGGGTAACCAACCCCGGTGGGACCTTGGGTCGTATGCAAACAGGGAAGGGGGACTAGTGTAGCGTCTGTTCTCCATGTTAGGAGCGGCCCACAACAGCGTCTGTATTCCAGGTTAGGAACGGCTGAGATACCGTCCTTCAGGCAGGTTGAGGACTCTAAGAAGCAACCTGTGTCAACCCGTGTTTTCCCGGGAAAAGGAAAACTACCAATAATGCAATTGAGAAATCGGAGAATTATAGTAATGCGATCGCCTGAGGAGGGCCCCCGGACTGGAGCTGGTCCTGGAACGGGCGTACATGCGAGTTGCCAGCGGCTAGAGGAATTGGTGCAAGAGCGGACCCCTAGTCATCGGGCTCAGCCCGTAAACCGAACGCTAAACAGAACCCGCAGCACAAGAAATCACAATGGCAATGCTGCACCTGCAAATGATGCTGCGATTGGACGACGTCAGTCGCTCACATTGACAGGCCGCCAACGGCAACGAATCATGTGGACGAGAGAGATGATTCGTTGCTATTATGTCGGACATGTCCGGCAGACCAAGAATGCTGGAAATGTTCAACGAGCAGTTCCCACGATTTGCCGGCCAACTAGATCGGAATAAGCTCTACACACGGAGACGAGCGATTTTGTCACACAACATGCTGTCCCCGGCTGAAATAGAGGTCATCAAGTTGGAAGTGCAACGAGAACTGCGTAGAGAGAGTGGAAGATCGAGCGATATGTCGAGAAGGAGCTCTGCTAGGCTGAGTGCATCGTTCGCTAGTGAAAGGCGCGAATCTATTGCACCACCACCGGATCCAGTGGATGAGCCTAGAGGACAAGAGCCTGCAGAGGATCAACAACGAGGTCAATTAAAGAACGAATTGGCTTTCCACATGGATGCAGCAGTGACCCAGTTTTACGGAACGGACCCCTTAACCCGACACAAGATTCCGAAGTTGCAGTATTCCCACCGACTAACGAGTGCCGTCCAAGTACTCGACCAGGAAGTACTACCTGTGTACCTGGAAGTGGTAGAGAATCTAGAGGAGCTGCAATTTATCGTTTATTGTGGAACTGTAGCTGTTGTACGGACGTTAGGAATGCGCACCTTTCACCAAGACGATAGACAGAACCGCGTACTCTCCAAAAACCCGAAACCTGCTTGGATGAGACGCCTGGAAGGTCGTATCCAAACGCTCCGAGTAAAAATCGGTCGACTAACGCAGTACAAGAGGGGAAGTCGATCGCGAAAGCTGATTCGTGGAGTTGCTGAATTTGTGAAGCCGGCAGAGCTCTCTGATCTTAATGAAAACCGCATCATTGAGATCCTCGACACCCATGTACAACGGTTGAGTGCTCTATCAAAAAGGTTAAGACGTTATACGGAATGTACGAAAAGGCATGCGGATAATCGTATGTTCAGTATGAACGAAAGGGAGTTCTACAGCCGCATCAAAAAGAAACGCAATAATTACGATGGTGGTCTTCCTGAGATTGACGAAGTTACCCAGTTTTGGTCAGGCTTATGGGAGAACCCTATTCAACACCGAAGTAACAGGATGTGGCTGGCAGAAGAAGAGGAATATGGAAACGGACTTATTTTATTTATTTATTTAATTTGTATTATGTAACTTGAGACTTCGGTCTCATTTAAATGCTACAATGATTTGTATACAGAACAGTGCGTCACTAATATAACTTTTATGATTTCAATTTGACTAATTCTACTAATTTAACGGTTAAAGTGCTCTAAACATTTCTTCTTAAATGCAAATTTCGAATTCATTAGAGTAAGATTATTGGGTAATGAGTTCCAATGTGAAACACCTCTCACGAAGAATGAATTGCCGTATTTGGAAGTGGAGTGTCGAGGGATAACATATTTCCTTGCGCGCGCGGTTCTCAAAATATTTAATTTTTCGTGTAAATAGCCAGGATGGCTTGTTCTCGCAAGATCAAATAAGAATAAGCAACATCTCATAGGCGCAAACTTTATAAATGGGCAATTAAGCAGACGATACTGTAAATGAGAAACCCTGGAAAATCTATTCAAGTTGAATACATATCGTACACATGCATTCAATGCTATTTGTAATCTCGATTGAGCGTACATTGATGATTCGGAAAGCAGGAAATCACAAGCGATGAAATGAGGTAATACAAGACTTTTGAAAAGCTTGAGTTTCATATCCGCACTGAGGAAAGATGTAGTAGCATACAATGTACGAAGACCAGCATACACTTTCCCACATTGTTTGAATATATATTTATCAAAACTAAAGTTGGATTGGATAGTGATGCCAAGGCTGACACCATCTTCAACAAATTCTATTGTTGAGTTGTTAAACTGCAACGTCGGTTTTAGTATGATGTTGTTTTGAGAGTTGTTTATGAATAAAGCATTGGTTTTATTAAAATTCAACACAAGCTTATTCATGTTCGACCATGCATATATTCTGGCTAGATCATCGTTGATTTTCTTTGAAACCATTGTTGCCGAATTATCCTGACAATCATAGTAAATTTGCACATCGTCCGCAAAGATGTGAATTTTGCAAAATTTCAACACTTGAGGAAGATCGTTAATATATAAGGAGAACAATATTGGTCCTAGAATTGAGCCCTGAGGTACTCCAGAGCATATAGGAAGGAATCTAGAAAAATCTCCATTACATAAAACTGTCTGGGTTCGATCTGTTAAATATGATTGAATAAGTGTGGTTGAATGGTTAGAAAAATTGAAGTTTTGAGCCAATTTTTTGCAAAGCATTTCGTGGGAAATTGTATCGAAGGCTTTAGAAAAATCCAGAAGTAATAGAACAACTGGTCGTCCCTTATCCAAGACCATCCCAATGTCATCAAATACCTTCAGCATAGCAGTTTTTGTACTGTGTTTAGAACTTAACAGATTATTTTGATTTATATAAGTGCAGATTTGGTTTTTGACAATCCGTTCGAATACCTTAGATAACGCACAAAGTATACTTATTGGACGTAGGTTCTGAATACTGTCCAAATTAGCTTTCTTTTTGATCGGAATTATTTTCGACTTCTTCCAACCCTCGGGAAAAATGCTTGTTGTTATGATGCAGTTGAATAAGTGGGTTATGGGTTTAATCACAAGTGGATTGATTGCCTTCAGAAATTTGATTGGAAGAGAATCAAGACCTGTTGCATTAGATTTCATGTGGAATAGTTCAATTACGACATCAATTTCGCTTATTAAATTGAAATAAAATGAATTTCGTGCAATAAAAGCTTGATTGTTGTCATTTTGAACAAAACTTGATCTTTCAGAAAAATTGCTAACGAAAACTTCATTTATTTCATTTGAATCAAATGACACAGGAGGTGATTTCTTAGATTCACCTAGCCCTAAGATTTTCAATCTCTTCCATAATTGTTTAGAAGGAACATTGGTGTCAATCCGGCTACCATAAAACGTTTCCTTCGCCTGACGAATAAGCAGAGTCACTTTGTTCCGAAGTGTTTTGAATACTTTATGATCATTAGGATTTTTGCTATTTTTCCATTTTTTGTAAGCCAGATCACGATCAATGATGGATCTACAGATGCGATCATTAAACCAAGGGTTTTTAGCTTGATCCGGTATGAGTGTTCGAATAGGTACAAAATTATCGTGCAAGTATTTTATATTTGAGTTGAAAAACTTAAGCAATACATTAGGATCATTTGATCGATAAAAACTTAACCAATCAAAAGATTGAAAGACTTGAAAAATACCATCTACATCCATTGAATAATAGTCTCGATATTCAACTTGTCTTGGAGTTGGTAATATTTCAAAATCAAGTGATGCGAAAATTAAGTCGTGATTTGAGAAAACAGGCACGTCGATTTGATTGAAGCGAAGCAAACGGGAATAACAGTTAGCCAACATAAGATCCAATTGGGAGGCGCCATTTTTATGGAAAAATGTTGGTTCGCAACCTAAACTCAACATCTTGTGGATAGACAGGATAGATTTGAATCTAGATGTCTTGGTTGAATTGTGGTCAAGAAGATTCGTGTTGAAATCACCTACTAAGAGTACGTTTTCGAATTTTGTTCCATAGTTACACAACAACTTATCAATTGTGTCAGCACAATCTACTTCTGGTGGATTATAGAATGCAGAGAGAAAAATTTTCTCGTTGCCCAACGTTATCTCGACTGCTACATACTCAGAGCACGGAATACCAGGTTGATAAATAGAAACATCTATAACTTTATACCTCAGTCCAGCTTTCATATACATCATGATTCCGCCACCTAGACGTCCTTTCCTGTCATGCCTGATCATATTATAACCCTCAATTCCTAAAACAGAATCATCAATGCGTTCATTGAGCCAGGTCTCATTAACACAGACGATATCGACTGAAGCAAGGTGAAGTATTTGTCTCAGTTCATCTAACTTACAAAGCTTGCGAGCACAAAGACTCTGACTATTGACACTACACACAGATAATTTTCCACGATGAAGAGCACACTTCATAACAGTCCCCGGCAAACACAGGTTCGTGGAGGCATTGGCATTGGACCGACTAGCCATTAGGATTGGATAAAGCAATGGCAAATAAGAAGAAATAAATAAAAAGCACTAGTATGTTAATTAGAGATTTCAACATGATCACTATCGACATTTCATTCATATTCAGTTCATTCATTACAACAACCTTCGCGACGCGAACTCGAATTCAAATAACAAATCACATCAGATATGAGCAGCAAATATTGCTGTGATTTCCAGCATCGATCTCCAACAGCAGCATCAGCAACAACAGCAACAACGGGAACAGCATCAACAGCAGCAGAAACGTAGTTTTACTTTTAGGAGGGGAGTCATGGGAGTAGAGGATATGGATATGAGGAATAAACAAAAACGAAAATAGGAAAGGTTATAGCAATTTTTGTAGATTGTTGTCCGAAAAAATGGGTATCTCTTGACTATCAGCATTCTTCCTCACGTAAACAATCCCAAATTTCGTGTAGACACCGATCAGTTGGCCTCGCTTTTTCATCTGCAGAGCTTTTGACCGCAATTCCCTCTCTGCCACTCCTAGGTTTTCGTTTACAAAAATGCGCTTACTCGTTGTAAACCCAATGTCCGTGAGCGAAAGCTTGCGAGAGCGTAAATAGCGAGAATAAAATTCATTTCGCTGCACATTCAAAGCAAACTGAAGTAAAATCAGATATGCGGTGCCATTGACAGGAGTCCCTTTGGCAAGTCTTCTGACATCAACAAGTGGTATGTTATTATCAGAATATCCCAGAGAACGACTCCAAGCGACGAAGTAGTTCATCAGATTTTCTCCTGAGCTGAAAGGGACTCCGCTGACGACGAGATCATTAGCACGCATACTTCTGTCAACAGCCGCAAGACACTCAGCTTTGTTATCTCCGATGGAATTGACGAGTTGAGTGGTGATTTTGTTGTTTTCCTCCCGAATTTGTTCGACGTCACTCGCGATGTCAGATCTCAGTTTCTCCATCCGAGTTTGAAGAGAGTCCTCTAGCCGTCTGATTTCATCCACTGTATTTCTCTGGTACGTAGCGAACTGAGATTTCATCATATTCGCTAGCTGCGCAACGGTCATATCGGAATCAATGGTCATGCCGGACCCCTTCGTAGTTGAGTTACTACGGAGACAGCGAAGAGCTTCATCCGTCATTATGATGATGATTTCTCACCGAACAAACTGAGAACTGCTCGAATGTGATCTCTTTGTTTCTCGGTGTGACTTTCGATACAGAGAAATTGCGAATTATTATTTACGATTTTTGGCAAGCACTGGTTGCAAACTTGGCAAAAAATCACTCTCCAAACGTTGAGGACACGTACTGGATTCACAGTCCACGACAGTTGTAGATTTGTTTTTGGATAATACAAGAGATATTAGCAATTCGCGTCGGCACAATGAAGCTTACGTGCACACCATTCTAATTCAAGCAACGGACTTGAAGCAATGCCTGCCGTTTTGGTAACCGCCCATGATATCAACGAAGCCATTCGATATTCCAGGAATTGGGCTGCGCCAGGACCAGATTTCGTGCACAGTTTCTGGTACAAAAAGTTTTCTTCAACTCATGGGCGAATGGCAGAGTGCTTCAATAAGGTATTAGAAAATCCCCAAACAACACCGGAGTTCGTGACCAGGGGAATTACTCATCTGATGCCAAAGGATCAAGACACAGCGAATGCGGCGAAGTACAGGCCAATAACATGTCTAACGAGCCTGTACAAGCTACTTACGTCGGTGATTAATAAAAAGATACAAAACCATTGCGAAGTTAACGAAATATTAACAGAAGAACAGAAAGGCTGTAAACAGAACACGCAGGGCTGCAAAGATCAAGTCGTTATCGATGCAGTCATCGTCGGACAAGCAAGCCGAAACAGAAGGAACCTGAGTATGGCGTACATTGACTATAAAAAAGCATACGACTCAGTACCGCATACGTACCTGATAAAGGTACTAAAAATGTACAAGATACATGATGGCGTCATCAGGTTTATGGAACACGCAATGGTAAACTGGAGCACCTCGCTTAGTATCACCGACGGAACAACTATGTTGAGATCCAGAACTCTCAATATTCGCAGGGGAATATTCCAAGGTGACACATTCAGTCCTTTGTGGTTTTGCCTTGCGATGAACCCCTTGAGCAGAGCACTCAACCGAAGCAGCCATGGCTACCATATCAACAGAACAACGACAATAAACCATACCTTCTATATGGACGACTTGAAACTGTTTGCGGAATCAACAGAAGCGCTACATAGTCTTCTACAGTGTGTTAGCGACTTTAGTTCCGATGTGCGGATGGAACTCGGAATCGAAAAGTGTAAGGCAGTACAGCTCCACCGTGGACGATTGGTGGAGACTGAAGGATTCCGCATTAACGAGAGTGAAGTGATTCAAGATTTGGTGGAAGGCGAATCCTATAAGTACCTGGGATTTCTGCAATTGAAAGGGATTTGTCACACAAAAATCAAGAAGGAACTCCAGGAACAATTCTTGGTCAGAATCAACCAGGTTTTGAAAACAAACCTCTGCGGCGGCAAAAAAATCAAAGCCGTCAATACGTTTGCCGTTCCTTCACTCACGTACAGTTTCGGGGTGCTGAAGTGGACGAAAACCGATTTAGAAACAATAGAAAGAGCAATGAGAGTGACGTTCACAAAGCACCGTATGCACCATCCAAAGTCGTCCATAGAAAGATTCACCTTGCCACGTGTTGAAGGAGGAAGAGGTGTCACTGACATTAGAGCGCTTTGCAGTTCCCAGATCCAGCAGTTGCGGAGTTACTTCGTGGAAAGTCAGACCCGTCACGATATCTATCGCGCTGTCTGTGAAGCGGACCGTGGATTCAGTGCCCTGCATCTGGCGCAGGAGCAGTACGAACTTAGCTGCAATTTGCAGACCATAGAAGAAAAAACAACATCATGGAAGCAAAAGGAACTTCATGGGACACACCCCCATCGTTTAGAGCAAGCGCATATCGACAAAGTATTATCGAACACGTGGCTGGTGCGAGGTGAACTCTTTTCTGAAACAGAAGGGTTTATGGTAGCCATCCAGGACCGGATAATAGCGACCAAAAACTACCGGAAGTACATCTTGCACGAAAACGTTGTTGACTGTTGCAGAAAGTGCAATAAAGTAGGAGAGACGATAGAACACGTCATAGCCGGCTGTGGAGCGCTAGCCGAATCAGCTTATCTCAATCGTCACAACTCGGTTGCCAAGATTGTTCATCAACAGCTAGCATCAAAACGCAACTTGGTAGATCAGTTGGTACCCTACTACAAGTATATTCCGGATCCGGTTTTGGAAAATAGCTGCTACAAGTTGTACTGGGATCGCGAGATTATTACGGATGTCCGAATACCAGCTAATCGCCCTGATATTGTGGTCTACGATAAAAATAAGAAAGAAGTGCTGATAATAGACATTGCAGTACCGTTAGACCACAATCTACAATCTACGTTTGCTGCCAAGATAACCAAGTATCACGACTTGGCAGAAGAACTAAAACAAATGTGGCATTTGAAAGGCATCCGTATTATACCAGTAGTGATCTCTGCTACTGGTTTAGTTCCACACTCTCTCACGCAGTCATTGGAGGAGCTGCAAGTAACAGAGCAGCTTGCGGTTATGCAGAAAGCGGTGATTCTTGGAACGTGTAACATAGTGCGACGGTTCCTGAATCACCATAATTAGAACACGATGATTGTGCAGACACTATTATAAAGAGAAAAAAAAGAAAAAAAAAAGATACCACAGAGCCTAATCCCCCTTTGGCATTTAAGAAGCCCGGGGGTAGGTGAATATTCCAGCTCAATGCTGAGAAGTGCCATAACTCTATATAATAAGTATAATAATATATATATTATTTGACGGCGCCAGTGGTTGTATGGTTAGCGTAACAGCCTCACAATCCGATCGGCCTGGGTTCAATCCCAGCTGGCGTCGTTGGGATTTTCTGAGGCGAAAAATCTCTGGTTACGTCTTCCTTCGGAGCGGAAGTAAAAGAAGTTGGCCCGGCTCATGAGTTGTTGAGTCTGATAGGTAGGAACAGGTGGAGTCGCCTCCCTGATGTCGGTGATTGGCACTAAAGTGGCGGAAATAGGCCGACGAAAAATAAGCGAAGATAAAAAAAAATAAATATATATTATTTAATAGTATATAATAATTTTTTTTATTTCTTTCGCGTTTGCTGATTTTAAGACACGTTAGTGTGCATTGCAATCAGCAAGAAAAAAGACGAATTTTTGAATTTTAATTCCTTCACACGAATTGGATAGCACCCCAAGAGCGAGGATACGTAATGACTGAGTAGCGAGTACTAAGTGGTAAAGAAAAGGCTTGAGTATTGAATGCTATGTATTCGGATGATATAAGCACACATGCTTTGTCAACATTTTCAAAGTACAATTTCATTATTTCAATATATGGAGCGCATTTTCAAATTAAAAGAAAACATTTTGACGTCTCAACTCCTCTCCCGAACAGGACTTTTTTTCAGTGGAACAAACTCGAATATCTTCACTGGCTCTGCCGTAGAAGACGCTTTCATCTTCCGATACTTGTTCAACCAACAGAATGATGCAATTGAGGGATGATTTTAGGATACAAAAGAGTTTATTTCTATCGGTGGATTTCCGATGCAGCGCTGAGGTGCATCTCGGCTGCACAGAAGCACAACCACTCGAATTGTCAACAATCAATAGTATGCAGCAACTCTATCGTTTTGCATGGAAATGCTTTCGGAGCACTTGCACAGCTTCCCTTTTTGTTGCAGCGCATGCAGAATGTGAGAAAATGTCATTCAGAACGTATGATTCGCTGCTTCCGAACAAATACAAGATATGGTACCTTTTCTGGTGCTTCTGCACAATATACTCTTACCATATACAAGCGATTATCTCAAGCACCCTGATTCCACACAAGCCATACGGACCAACCCAAGTTATCCAGAAGCTATTTCGTTTTAGAGCAGATTTAATTATTGTTCCAGTTGAAATATCACTCAGAGCGCTTATGCTATTACCGAACATATTATCTGTACAAGTTGGGCTTCTGAACAAATAAACATGTAGCCGACTAAATTTTCCTTCTCGGATCAAGATATCCCGTGCTTATATGTCGAACACAGCTATTCACCTGATCCGCAGCTATCCATAAGAGTGCTTTCCACAATGGGCTGATGTCGGTATCGAACTCGTTGAGAACCTTATCGTCCAGTCAATCTCCGGCATCCCTTCTGGCGTATAATAATAACCGTAAACAATAGACCATTCACAGTTTCAATTTAAATGTAAATCTGGGTTCTTCCGCCTATTAGTATCAACTGCGGCCCCCCCAAACGTGTGTATGTGTTTTTCTGAGCTGGAGTCCGCCCAGCACACATAAAGTCTTATCTAAATTCCATTTTAAAATTGATTCTCGTTATTGTTATTAAGTGGTCTTACATATACGATTAAATGGGAGAATATGTTGGCAAGCGTATGTGTAGAGAAACGAACGTCGATTGGATTAAAATAACAAGTCAGCCGAAATACTTTGCCGCTACAAGCTGTAGGCTTTGTGTAGTACTGCTGCCTAGAAGGATGTAATAAATACTCCAGCGAAATAAAATTCAACTCTATACAAGATACAAGCAGAGTATATTTAGTATTGATAAAAATGATAGGGGATAAAAAAATTATAGGAGGTTGTGTCCAAGATACAACCGCATTGTTGACGTAGAACTACGCTGTTATTTTATATAAGTCGCTTGTTTATACCTTCGGATATTATTCTATAATGCTGTGAAATTTTAGAAACAACTGCTTAGTAGAATAATCTCTGAAATGATTTTTTCATTGTAGAATCAGTTGACGATAATTGATTGATGATTCATTCTTGCCCTCGCAAAACAATCGTATGTCGCAATTTATTTCATGTTAATGCATTGAAAATTTACCTCGAAGGCTATTCCGGTGGCCTTTTTCGAAATTGACATAGACTCGGCTGCAGTCGATTATATACATGTTGCACCAGCACCATTATTCCATATCTCATAACTACATCAATATATCTTTGGCACCGCATGTAAACAACAACAATGACAACACTTGCAAGTATCAAATATCATGCTACATGTTATTTAGTATTGCCTCAAAGGAATCGCACCTCTAGATATCGTTCGTACAAACTAAGCGTAAACCAAGCGCCAAACAAGCGTTCACCATAGCATGCATACAGAGTGGCTTGAAACTACTAGCAATATAAACATTTCTCATCATTTTGCGCTATTCTCAAAAGAAACGCTTCTGTTAATATTACTGGCCTCGAAAAGAGTTGCATTACTTTCTCACGCTCGAGATAAGCGCAGCTGTCTCCCTTAGTGGAGGAAGTTTTGCTACTGGCAAGCAAAACCTAATCACATACAAAATTCCAGAACATTTACTTTCTTGATGACTAAACTATTTTTGTTAATAACAACCTCGAAAACAGTAGCAATGCTTCATTATGATCAATATTAGCGCAAATGCAATCCTAGTTGAAGGCAGTTTTGCGACTGGCACGCGAACGCAAATAACTTATAACATTCCAGTAAGATATACAAGATGCTTAGTATTCCCAAATAATTTTTTGGTGCACAACCTTAACGTCTGCTTCGCCATAACGTCAGTTTAATGCATTGATGCATTCTCATAGGCACAAACGAAGCCGTTATGAAGACGGAAAATAAACAATGTTAGCTGCTTTTTTTTTCCAAAATATATATTTTTATAAAGGCTCATATGGCGTTAGCCTCACGGGGCCGGGAGTTCGTGAATGTTAGCTGCTTGGAAAAAGACCGAATTATGCCACACAGCTTGTACTCTGCTGTAACACCCATCGATGCGAATTCGCTGATGAGTTTGTCAAGAGCGACCGCCTTCACCACCAGCGGGGGGAGCTTGATTTTGGATGCTGCCTGGGCGTTTACATTTTCGACCGACGCGCCAAATCTCCTACTTCGCTGTTGTTCGGTGCGGTGTCACATTCGCGAAGGCTCGATTCAATGCGAGCGCTTTTCACTGCACCAACACCGTGTGCATCATTAGATGACTCTTACCTCGAAATTTTATTGCCCCTGGCAATGCGTTCGTTTTTTGCAGGGCTCGAGCCTGCCTTCCTCTTCTTCTTGATCATCGCACACTACGCGAAGCGTCCAATTTATGACGCGGAAAGAAGAACACACGATACGAATAACGCGAAAAACGAACAGAAAAATCAAACGACGATTTCCAAGTTGGATTACCACTGGTGGGGTCCAATCTTAGATCGAAGCGCAGCGAAAGCAAAGTGAACTGGATTGCTCAACAGTCCGATGCCGAATGAAAGTTTGCCTTTTTTTTTTTTAACTAAATATATATTTATTCCACCTTTACATTTTGTTTGATACAATATTCGTTACATTTCAAGTGACCAACCATTGTTTTGCATCTTTGTTTCAATAATATGAGCATTATAGAATGCAGGATTCATGTGTTCATTTTACTAATCTACTTTTTTTTTTTCGAAATGTTCATCATTTGAATTGTTTTGAAAATTATTATAATAATAAACCTAACTACCTAACCTAAACCTTAACCCTAATCATAATATACTATTTACAGATTGCGTACTATTTCGTGCATTGAAGTGGAGCACCTCTCTCCAAATTTTTGAATGAAATTTTCAAACTTCTCATCTAGGGTATCTAGGCAGGCTCTCTCGTGAACCTCCGTAGTTCTCGTCCAGGGGGGCAGATTCAGGATGATTCTGAGGAACTTATTCTGAACGCGTTGGAGTCTCAGTTTGTGTGTCCGAGCACAGGTATTCCAGACAGGGACCGCGTATTCTATGGCTGGGTAAATGATCTGTTTATAGACAGCCATCTGATTCTTCAAGCAAAGTTTTGAGTTTTTGCCAATTAATGGATACAATGACCGGAGTAAGATGATACATTTGGTTACAATTTTATCAACATGAGATCTGAAGATCAGATGGCTGTCTAAGGTTAGTCCTAAATAAACGACTTCCTTGGACCATTCGATAAGAGAGTCACCGAACCGAATTCTGACGTTGGCAGCCGGAACAAGTTTAGGAGATCTCGAATGTGGGAAAAGGATGGCCTGGGTTTTCGCCGCATTGATCACAATTTTCCAACTGGTGTAATATTCTGTTAGAGCATCGAGGCCTCTCTGCAACTTGCGGGTCAGAGCACTAATAACACGACCATTGAACATAATCGCGGTGTCATCGGCAAATTGAGATAATATTCCGTCACCGGGAAGCGGTGGGATGTCTGCAGTGTATATATTATATAGGATAGGCCCAAGGATGCTTCCTTGGGGTACACCTGCATTTATGTTAAATTGCTCTGAGCACACATTAAGCAGGGAAACCCTGAATGCTCTATCAGAGAGATAACTTTTTATTATTTTTATCAAATATGTTGGAAAATTGAATCGATGCAGTTTGTAAACCAGGCCATCATGCCACACATTGTCGAACGCCTTTTCAATATCCAAGAGCGCCATTGCTGTCGTCTTGGATACCGACTTGCTCCGCTGAATGATATTTACAACTCTAGTGAGTTGATGAACGGTGGATCTACCCTTACGGAACCCAAACTGTTCCTCAGGGATGACATCATATTCATCTGCGAACGACAGAATTCGGTCCTGAATGCACTTCTCGAACAGCTTAGAAAGGGCTGAGAGTAAGCTGATGGGTCGATAGCTCCGGGGAACAGAAGGATCCTTCCCCGGCTTCAACACTGGGATGACTTTAGCTAACTTCCACACTGAAGGGAAGTAGCTAAGCTCCCAGCATCGGTTAAAAATTCTCGCTACAAAAGCAAATGAGCCGTGGCTCATTTGCTTGAGCTCAATATTGAAAGTGTTATCGAAACCAGGGGCCTTCATATTCTTTGATCTTCTGATGAGACCTATCAACTCATCAGCAGTGACTCGCGACCCCTCTGGAATTAGGCTGTCCGATTGGTCAACCTCGGTCACTCCCTCATCGACGATCTGTTCATAAGGGCTGATAATGTTCTGTCCAAGGTTGTGCGACGACACAAACTGTTGCCCCAACGCGTTTGTTTTTTCTATGGGTGTTAACAACAAGCTACCTTCACGTGAACCCTCAGACGAGAAGAGCGGAGGCACAGGTTTCGGTCTCTTTTTAAGAATTTTAGTCATGGACCAGAATGGCCTCGAATGAGGATGAATTTGACGGAGTTTATCTTGAAATTCTCCATTTCGGAGTTCTTGAATTCTATTCTGGATTACCCTAGTGAGATTATTCATTGATGTGTTCTTGTTCCGGTCGCCAGTACGCTGGTATTGACGCCGAAAAATATTCCGTAGGCGGATAAGTTGTTTGGTAGTGCTATCAATCTGGAGAGAGGCACTCACCTGATATTGTTGGACCGGAACCGCAGAGTCTCGAGCGACGGCAATCGCTTGCTGCAGGGAATGCACCGCCACATCGATATCATCCGGAGAATTCAATGGCTGGTTGTGGTTAATGTTGTTATCGATGACACGTTGGAACTCGACCCAGTTGGCACGATGATAATTTCGCCGTAATCGGTTAGCCACCGTATCGACAGCTGCGCCTAGCTTCAGTACCACTGGATAGTGATCAGAAGATAATTCTTCGAAGACTAGCAGATCCTCGGAGATGGCCATATTGGTGAGAAAAATGTCCAGAATCGAATGAACCCCTGATCTTGAAATTCTGGTGGGACTATCAGGCGCAAGAATGTTGTAATGGCCATTCTCCAAGTCCTCTGCTAGGATGATCCCATTCCGATTCCGTCTTCGGTTGCCCCAAATCTCATGTCGAGCATTCAGGTCTCCTGCGATGATATACTTCGCCCGTCGCCGAGTTAACTTGGCCAAGTCGTTTCGTAGCAAAGCGGCGGAACCATCCCTAGTAAAAACTTGCTTAGGACAGTACGCCGCAATGATTATGATTGGTCCAAGCGATGTACGAACTTCGATACCGATGGCTTCGATTATTTTCAGCTGTATGTTCGGTAACAGGCGGCAGTCGACGTTCCGCCTCACAGCAATGGCCACTCCCCCACCATGTGCTCTGGTCCTGTCGAGTCTTAGAAGCCGGAACTCCGGTAGATAAATATTAATTTCCGGTTTGAGGTGCGTTTCAGTAATGATGGCAACATCGATATTCTTGATGTTGAGGAAATCGAGTAACTCAATGTGCTTACTTCTTAGTGAGCAAGCATTCCAGTTTGCAATGCTGACTGCTTCACGAGACATATTTATTGATCAGTGACAGTGCAGCTTGTAGCTGTTCTTCTTTCGTTTTGCAAGTGCGCATAATGGTAATAACTTCTGACACTAAAATGAGGAACTCTTGTGTAGTGAACGCAGAACTGTCGGAGGTTATGCCAGATGCAACATCGGCGTACGACAAACCAGGGGCGGGGGAGTAACCCTGATTGGGCTGAGCAGCAGCAGCTGCAAGGCGGGGCTGAGCTGATCGTCGGTTAGAGACCGCTTGGTTGTTTGAAAATGCAGGAGCAGGTGTACTGGTGGTGCAATGGTTGTTGAGAGGAAGCGGAGGTAGGTTCGGAACCTGTCGACGATGTTGTAGAGCGGGATACTCAGCATCTGAATTGGTCGGAGGGGGGCGAACGTTGCGCCTGCGTCCGGGTTGGTTCGATGTTGTCGCTGATTGTCGGATGGTGATAAACTCAGCCCGCTTAGGACAGTTTCGATCGGAGGCGCGATGTTCACCATCGCAGTTAGCACACTTGAGAATGATGTCATCACTTTGGCCACAGGACGCAGTTCGATGATCCCCAGCACATTTACCGCAGCGAGGCTTCATATAGCAGTTTTTAGTGCCATGCCCGAACCTTTGACAGTTCGAGCACAGCGTAACGTCACGGTGCTGAGGACGATACAACTCCCACGACACGATGAGTCGGAACAGGTCTGGAATTTTCTTCAGTGCACTGATACTAGTGGAGCCCTTGGCGAAGTGCACCAAAAATAGCTGATCTCTAAATGACCTGTTGTCATTTGGACGACGAGACATCATAAACACATTCACCGGCTTATAACCAAGGTTGGAAAGCTCCGTTTTAATGTCCTCCGTGCTGACGGGTGGTAGTCCACGTAGAACCACCTTCAGTGGCTTCGCTGAAGGCATATCATGTGTGTAAAATTGCACATCTTTAGACTTCAGATATGCTCCGACCTGCTGATACTCCTGTACACTGGAGCATACAATTTTAATACCCACGCTGCAGAGCTTGAATCGCGGGCGGAGGTTTTGCTGTGAGAGATCGGATTCGAGTTTTACTATGTCTTTAATGGACGTGAACAGCGGGGGAACACGTTCCTTCTTGGTGACAGCATCGCCACTTCCACTGTCCTCAGGAAGAACCGAATATTGGTTGCTTTGAAGGAGCTGATTTGCTTCAGCTTCTCCAACGGAGTTAGTTCGAACATTTTTAGAAGGACCGTCTGTGGTTGAATTACTGGAACGCTGGCGTCCCATGTTTTTCTTCTTGGCGATATCCACCAAGCACGCTAAAGCGTGTGATGTCGAATCCACTTCCAACGCGCGGTAAAACAAGCGAATGAAAACAAACTAACTGTAAGAGTATCGATATTGACAATAGCGAGAGCGGGAAAAAAAACACGTGTTGTCGATGTGAATGACACACAGAATGAGAAAGTTTGCCTCAGCGAGATCCACTGTTTATACTCTAGGCAAGTATTCCCTTTCATTATTCTTCTTTTCCTTTGTTCACGGAGACTTTAAATCCTACGATTTCCCCTCCGTTGGTCGTCGATAAGTTGCTCGTTATTGATAGCTCTGTTCGGGAAAGCACTCAAATGGACAGAACAAATGTATGGGAAAATAGAAACACTTAAAGTTTTCATGAATTTTAATTATTTACTAACAAGGGGATCCTAATGTATGGCATATTAAACAAATCTTACGGAATTTCCGATTCGTTTAGTATGTAAATCGCCAAAATCCGTTCGCGGCAAAAATAGTTATTAACGTTAACTTTATTTCATAAAAACGTGACTTGTTTTCTGATTTGACACCCTTAATGAAACACGTAGTTCTACGTCAAAAGAAATTTAAATAATTTGGCGTAAAATAGATCGATTCGAATATAACACAGCAGAATAGATTGTTAGCGGCAATTCCTGAAGAAGTGGAAATCAATGAGCTGTTGATATGAGTTAGATGGTGGAGATAAAAATTTTTATAGTGCATTCACAATTACGTTCAAGACATGCTGTTTACCCTAGAGAAATGCCTGATCTTCTGTTGGCCATAGTCATAGACTTTACCAATAAGTCAATTATTCGATATGTATCAAAAATTAATTAAGGATTTAGGAATAAATGCAAAGGGTTTGGATTTGTTTAAAATTAGGCTTAACTCAACAATAACAATCCGTGTTACATGGAACATATGTCGTAGAATAGCATCGCTAATTTTAAAATATGATCACCTTCTTGGGCATTCTACTGTTTTTTAATTTTAGTTGAATTTCTGGAACAGTCAGAGTAAATCAAGTAAAACTTTCGATTTTCTTGTTAAAATAAATATCTGAGACAAACGGCTTAGTATACGAATATACATCAGGATGCCAATGAAAATGGTCATCTCGAATTTCAAAAAGCAACCCCATAAAAATGTTCACCAACTCGAAAAAACACCCTATGCAAAATATCAGCTCAATCGGACTTAAGGCAGAGTGGCGCAAAGCGGTCAAAGTTTGAGTTTTTTGAAAATCAAAAAATCACTCAGTAAAGGAATTCGGAGTTCCCAAGAAAAAAAACGTTATGCCAAATGTCTTAAAATTGCATGAAACGTCGAGATTTACTGTCATCTCGAAAATTTTTTTTCTGAACCTAGTTTTTTTTCGGAACACTGAATTTTCAAGAAACTCTAATTTAAACGTCTGCGACACCAGTAAATAAAGTCCGATAGAGCTAATACTTTGCATTGGGTATATTATCGTGCAAATCAAGATTTTGCAGTAAAATCCGAATGAAAATCGAGATAACTACTTTTATTGGCACTCAAAACCAAACGTTTTGCCTCGTTGTTCCGAACCAGATTTTTGACAATTTGTTTTTCCGAGATGACAGTAGATCACGATGTATTAAGCAATTTTAAGACATTTGGCATCAACTTTTTTTTTAAATTGGCACCCTAATGTAAATAAATATAATATAAAAAAATACATAGCTTTCAAAAAAAAACCCAAATCGATTCATCCCAATTATAACAATACTTTAACTTCTCATCATTTCATATTACTCACCCCACAAAGAGATATTCCACCTTTTTATGAGATTTACGGTTAATCTAAATCAGTGAAAAACTATTTGAAATTCATTTTAATACATCAAACTTATTAGCTTCCATTCCAAAGATGAAGGAAGAATCCTAAGAATAACAAAAGCCTGTAAAATCACTGTCAAAAGCCTGCGAAATCACTGTCAATAATCCAATAATCGTCGAGTATGTCTTCTGATAATTTGAGCATGCAAATGGTCGTTTGCTCAAATTGATGGTTACTACTGGTCCATCCATCTATCTCTGTGGCTTTTTGATAGTTTGCCTGAGCAGTCTAATTTAGTTTGTTAGATTTGAGATGGTTTTCAATATCCAGTAGTTTTAACAACTGCATTCATGTTTGTTCAAATCTTTGTGAATATCTTAATGAGACCTTTTTATGACTACAGTATAGCTCCGATTATCCACGGAAGGTCACCCCGTATAACGCAATAAAGGGCTCAAATGGAGGTGCAAATACGAAAAAAAAGTATTTCTGCATGAAACTAAGTATTATCTATATATTATATATAAACATGGATTTCTGTCTGTCTGTCTGTCTGTCTGATTCTTATGTACTCGGAAACTACTGTACCGATCGACATGAAAATTGGTATGTAGTTTGTATGTAGTTTTCGGGGCCGGGGAAGGTTTTCAAGATAGTTTGAGGCCCCTCCCCCTCTCTAAGGGGGGCTACCATACAAATGAAACACAAATTTCTGCATTACTCGAGAATTAATCAAGCAAATGAAGCCAAATTAGGCATATGGAGGTTTTAGGGTGCAATAAATGTTTCTATGGTGGTTAGACATTCCACCCCCCTCTCTTAGGGGGGTGGGGGGGGCCTGGCATACAAATGAAACACAAATTTCTGCATTACTCGAGAATTAATCAAGCAAATGAAACCAAATTAGGCATATGGAGGTTTTAGGGTGCAATAAATGTTTCTATGGTGGTTAGATACTCCTCCCCTTTCTCTTAGGGGGGGGGGGTGTGGTGCTGCCATATAAATGAAAAACAAATTTCTGAATAATTCGAAAACTAATCAAGCAAAAGGAGCCAAATTTGGCATGTGAAGATTTTAGGGGGCACGAAATGTTTCTATGGTGGATGGACACTCCTCCCCCTCTTTAAGGGGTGAAGAGAGGAGGGGTCTGTCTTTATTCTATCATATTCTCTGTATCAAACATTTATTCCATGTAACGGAGAAACATGTTATTTGCAAGTGGTTGAAAAATCTTGAACGAGAATTGTGTCCGAAAATAATCTGATATTATAATGATGAGTTTTGGTAGAAGTACTAGGATTTTTTTAGTAAAAGGTAAATTCAATGAGGTCGATTAGAAGATCAATCAATGAACAGTTCTGCGATTTGACTCATGAACTTGCGCTTAGTAAGAAAACGTGAATGTTTGAAGGTATTGAATCGGAAAATTCGGAAAATTGAATTCCCATATGTTCTACAATTAGCTAAGCGTTGTTAGTCCATTTGATGTTGGCGCTAACGAAATTGATTTTTGTTCGAAAGTGGAAAAGGATTTTCAGACGGCATGATGCAAGGCCAAATGTGTTGTTGTGCCCTAAACCCGAGGAAGGAATGGTCCGATTTGAGCTGTCTTTTTTTCGTAATATTCTCTGTATCAAACATGTATTCCATGCAACGGAGAAATATGTTATTTCCAAATGCTTGAAGAATCTTGAACGAGAATTGTGGTTGAAAATAATTTTATATTATAAGGACGAATTTTTGTAGAAGTACTATACAAATTATAGTAAAAGGGAATTGTAAAGGGTCAAAGGGTAATCAATCAATGAAGAGTTCAGAGTTCAATGAAGAGTTCACTAACGTTCACTTAGTAAGAAAACGTAAATGTTTGAAAGTATTCAAATCAAAAAATCTATTTTGAGCGGGACGAAGTTCGTCGGGTCAGCTAGTTAATACATAAATCGTGAACACTAGTAGTCATATAATGTGAAAGCCATGACCAAACAAAACCCTATTGCTCATTGTCAAGTTAGGCTTATATAATTGATATGAAACTCGCGTTTGGGAAAAATCCGCACTATTGATCGTTCGCTCGTGACTATGCTTATTTGAAGAGTATTAAAACTCTACCAAAACATTAATAAATAAATAAATAATTATCAGAATGCTTATAACTCCACTCCAGACTCGTTGCTCGTCACATTATTGGATATTTTTAGAAACTAATCCCACCGTCGAGAGGTTCCTTTGAAGCATTATACCCTGTCAGTTGGACGTTAAGGCGAAACGATCATGACCACAAGATAAGATATCCAAGACGGCTTCCACGAAAATGTGTTGTTTGGATGTTTTGGACACAGATAGTCTCGAGATCTACGCCGATGCACACAAGGCGTTGGCGTTGCTATCCGAGTTGTCGGAAATATAAGCAGGAATATCGGCATACAGTTCGGCTTAAGGGGGTATTCTAGTGTAGAGACACGAATTTAGGACGTTTTTCCGGGCTCCGTAAAAATAAAACAAAGAATATTTTTACTATCCATTATATAATTATTTGTTCATCTATCTTTTAACAATAAAACAAAAATTGAACGGTGAAAAAATATTCGTAACTAGAATAGTTATGAGCTGATGAAGTGAGAGGGTTCGAAACAAAAGTTGTGCCATGGCGTACACGATTCCAGCATCGAACAGATTCTGAATTAGTAAAGATGCCGCTATCGAATGAACATCGGACAAGTCAAAAACATCTTTTTTGACAAAATGGCGGCCGTTTGAAAAACAAAATGCGGGTTAAAACGTGTTTTCTAACGTTTCCCGATTTTTTTAAAATAGTAAAATTTAAACAATAATATTTTTTAGAGGTTCATGCGATAGAGAGATGCCTGCAGATTGTATCCATATAAATTCGACATGAATCGGTTCAGTAGAACATGAGATATCGTGTACGCCAGTTTGAAAAAACTAGTTTCGAGAAAAACGCGTTTGAAGTTCATTGTTATGGCCGTACCAGGTTAGATACCGTATCACTGAAATGACTCTAACTCGGTAAATAATAGGATTTTAGATAAGTCCTTTCTAGGGTATATTCTTGAATGCCTAAACTACAGGAAAATGAAGGAATTTTTTTTTTCAAATTTCTAGACTAGAATACTGCTTTAAACAAGTGCTTAATTCAAATGCTGAAAGGAAAACTAACTTTCCTCGGCCTTACAGATATATCCAGTGCCTTGTTCGATCTAGTGGTAGCCCTCAATTAGCCCTCCCGACACTGATCATTTAGCATTGGAGGTTGACGTCAATCTACCGTCTTCAATTGAGCTTGGAGATAAACCTGACCTGAGTTCCTTCAACTTCCGAGGTTCCTAACGAGTTTACCCAGTATATACATGCTTTAGGGCTACCTTCGGCCGTGTTGATTACAAAATCCCACTAGCAATGCTGAAAAAACTTGGTGTTTTCTCCAGATTTACGAGCTAGTTTTACTCGTATAAGACTGATCGTCGTATGTGTGTCAAAATTGGATTGGAAGTCACAGACTGCACGACTTTTTCCAATCCTTCGGGAACGCATCAAGAAAGCAATCTAGGTCCATTGCTGTTCGCACTATTCATCGACGGAGTGATTTTGTTACTTACACTTGGATACCGTTTATTCTACGCGGATGACGTGAATATTTAGATAATGATCAGGAACGCTCTAGATTGCCTTGAGGTACAGAACCTGGTCGACTGTTCTAATGAATGGTGCTCGAGAAATATGATGTCGTTCAGCATCTCGAAGAGCAATACTATTTTGTTCCATCGGAAGTTAAAGTCAATTGTGTTTGCAATGTTCTGTCGTAAGTGACCAATATGAATGACACTTAATAGCGTCTGACAACACTACAGCGAAATAATCCCTAAAGCCAACCGACATTAAGGATTCAATTTCAAAATAGCAAATGAATTCTGTGATCCACGCAGTCTCCGATCTGTATACTGTTCGCTAACTCAATCTATACTACTAGCGCAGTAGTTTAGTGCCTGTTCCAAGTAAAATGGATTCTTAGGATTGAGTCTATCCATTGGAAATTCATACGCAATGATCTCCGGAACCTTCCGTGGGGTAAAGTGCCACCGTATACAGCCTGTTGTCAAATGTTCAGACTGGAGACGATGGAAAGAAGACATTTCAACGCTCAAACTATAGTTGTTACCAAACTATTGAATAATTAAATCATTCAAATTTTAAAATTATTAAAATTAAATTAAAATTAAATAATATAATTATTTTACTATGTTTTTAATCCATTTATATTCCGGGTGATCTCATGATGTGACATCTGTATTAGCATGTGTTCTGTGTTGTCAATTCCAGCAACGTGTGATTTCAGATTTAAAAAACAGATATTCCCAACTTATAGATGTGTAAAATTGTTCACATTAAATAATCTATTCGTAAGTTGAATGCGGAAGTCTTCGACTAGACCAACATGCTTCCTTTTGCTAATATCTCATCTAGACACTCTTTCGCAGAGCCGGATTCCTGAATTCATCATAAAAAATAGAGGATCGACTAATTTTTGCACACGTATGGTGAAAAATAGTTGTTTTCCGCTTATTTCTCTGATTACCTTCTAGCGTACCGACGTCAAAAACTATGGGGTCACCTCAAAGGAAGTAGTATTGCTGTAAGGATCTTTAAACGGATTTTTGACGTAGAACTACGTCTTTCATTAAGGTTGCCAAATCAGAAAACAGGTCACGTTTTTATCAAATAAAGTTAACGTTAATAACTATTTTTGCCGCGAACAGATTTTGGCGATTCACATACTAAACGAATCGGAAATTCCGTAAGATTTGTTTAATATGCTATACATTAGAATCCCCTGGTTTGTAAATGGTTAAAATTCATGAAAACTTGAGGCGTTTCCATTTTCCCATACATTTATTCTGTCCATTTGTGTGCTTTTTCGAACAGACCTGTCAATAACGAGCAACTTATCGACGACGAACGGAGGGGAAATCGTAGGATTCAAAGTCCCCATGAACAAAGGAAAAGTAGAAGAATGAAGGGGAATACTTGCCTAGAGTATTCGCGTCATCGAAGGTACGGTGTCGCCACCTATGAAAGTCTCGCGTGTGAGTGAAAAATATGTAAACAAACCGTTGCATATTTTCTCTGTAATTAATATACTGATTTCTCGAAAACTTGTACCGTGTTTATCTTACAATTAGTGGAAATTGTTGAAAAATAGTTTTTCTTAGCTGTTTCGATGCTCCGAGCCAAAATTTATTGTCATTTAGTAGTGAAAAAAAGCCGTTGAAGTACACCCTCTGTCAATCTACCTGCGAGAGAGGTAAGCCGAATTAATGAAATTTAATATAAAAATATCCGCTTAGTGTTCATAAAATACCTAAAATACAAAGATCTCGCTTCTATTCAATCAGTGCTCTAATATTTTTCAAAATATTTTCCTTAGAACGTGTGAAATATGGACGTCAAAAGCTGCGCAAATTGCCCGGAGAACATGCAAGTCGGACGAAATTTGCTTGAAGCTGACTCCGAACAATCTGCAAAATTCAAAAGCCGTATTGTTTGTGTCGTCCCCGGATGTAGGCAGAGATATCGCCCCGGAATTTCTTTTCATGCCTTCCCTCCGAAAACGGACAAATCGCAGTATCTAGACTGGATCCAATGACTACGGCTAAAGATAGAACCTACAAAAACCTCCCGTATTTGTAGCCTCCATTTCACCGTGTCGAACTTCTACTCTCCAAGTATGAAGTGTAATACACGCCTTGAAGCAATTTTTTTTTATTATTATTTTACTTTTTATAGCAACAAGCCGTGCCACTGATCGCTTAATTCTTAGGCCATCAGCAGTTCCCGACTTGAATTTGCCACAACCTCCCATCAGCGAAGCCAGGAAAAGACTTATTGAGGGCCGTACTGAACGTGCTGCAAACCGTGCCAAAGTTGGGGCAGCGATGGACCAGAGACATGATACACCAAACCTTTCAGATCTTGCCATCGATGCTGAATGTGCAGATCATCCCGAAGTCTGTGTTCCTACAGTAGAGAGTTCAGGTAGACACTACGGATTTGGATAAACTTGACGGATTTGGATGACGATCTTGTATCATGGACTGGACTTAAATCAAGAGAAATGCTCGAATCTATTGTCAAAGCAGTGACTCTTGTGAAGCAGTATCGTCAAAAGCCTAAATCTACAGTGAAGCTAGAAGAGGAAATACCGGATTCCTGCACAATAGACATGTTAAGAATATTTTTTTTAAAATAAATAGGCCTTTACTAAAGTGTTTCTTCCCTGAAACTACCTTTTTTAAACAAGTCGTTTATTAGTAGCCTCTTGATGAGTTCAAAGTAATTCCTTAAGCACAGAGGCGAATTAATTACTTATGATTCAAAACACGTTATTGTGCATTTTGCACCAAGTTGGACTGTTTCGGCCTTTTCCATAAGTGCGAAAATACGAATAAAAGTGCGCCTAACATCGAATCATGTTGGTGTCTTCAGACTTATTCTTCGATTGATAACGAATAAGTGCGCTGAAGACAGCAAATCGATTTGATGCAAGGTCGCACTTTTATTCACATTTTCGCACTTTTGAAAAAGTGTGAAACAGTCCAACTTGGTGCAAAATGTGTAATAATAAAGAAATAAAATAAAACATACTTAAGTAAATGATACAAAACAGCCATGACGTGTTTGCACTTCCCTTTGCCAGCTTTACAGGAACACGAAAACAACCATTTGGAGAAGGAGATTTTCGTACGAATTTTTATTGTATGGAGTTCCGAGCTTGGAGATGATGACTGGAGGCAGGACGAGAAAATACTGAAGTCTTCATCGTGAACTTCTTCAACACCAACTATTAAAAGATGTTCAGCTTTGAATACTCTTTCGCCTTCGACGACTAAACGGCTTCCACCCGCAGCGTAATCGAACACATCCGCAAACTCCACAGCCACGTAACAGGTTTCATTTTCTCCGACTGATGGCTCCTGATAATGCATGAAACAAGGTCACAGAAAAACACTTATAAGTTAAATTCACCTTAAGCTACGGCAAAGTTTTTTTCACTGCATAAGGAAAACTCATTTTCCAACCGTTTGGAAGATAAATTTTGCACACAATTATTAATTTTTATTAAAATTTAGTATCCTGAAAGTTTGTTTACTTTTTCACAAGTAAAGACAGTGTCCTTTGGATGCGGTAAGAAAGCGTTTTCCCCTGCAGTAAATTTATGTGATTTAACTAAATTAGCATCCTAGAGGATAGTTCTTTCGATACATACTCACCATTACGAAAATTTCTGCAAAAAACGTTAAAAACGGTGCGTTTAAAAATCACATTCTTTTTGCAATTCTTTGTAGACATTCGCTTCACGCACACAAGCTGTCAAATTCATCTTCGTAGTCGCGAATAAACAGTGGATCTCGCCGAGGTAAACTTTCATTCGGCATCCAGTTCACTTTGCTTTCGCTGCGCTTCGATCTAAGATTGGACCCCACCAGTGGTAATCCAACTTGGATATCGTCGTTTGGTTTTTCTGTTCGTTTTTCGCGTTATTCATATCGTGTGTTCTTCTTTCCGCGTCATAAATTGAACGCTTCGCGTAGTGTATGATGAGCAAGAAGAAGAGGAAGGCAGGCTCGAGCCCTGCAAAAAACGAACGCATTGCCAGGGGCAATAATATTTCGAGGCAAGCGTCATTCAATGATGCACGCGATGTTGGTGCAGTGAAAAGCGCTCGCACTGAACCGAGCCTTCGCGAGTGTGACACCGCATCGAACAACAGCGAAGTAGGCGATTTCGGCGCGTCGGTCGAAAATGTAAACGCCGTTACCCAGGCAGCAACTAAAATCAAGCTCCCCCCGCTGGTGGTAAAGGCGGTCGCTCTTGACAAACTCATCAGCGAATTCGATGGGTGTTACAGCAGAGTACAAGCTGTGTGGCATAATTCAGTCTTTTTCAGTTAACATTGTTTGTTTTCCGTCATCATAAGGTTGTGCGTCAAAAAATATTTGGGGAATACCAAGCATCTTGAATGTCTTACTGGAATGTTATAAGTTATTTGGGTTCGCTTGCCAGTTGCAAAACTGCCTTCAGCTAGGATTGCATTAGCGCTATGAAGCATTGCTACTGTTTTCGGATTGTTATTAACAAAACGAGTTTATTTCGCTTAGCGAACGCTTGTTTGGCGCTTGGTTTACGTTGTACGAACGATGCCTAGCGGTGCGATTCTTTTAAGGCAATACTAAATAACATGTAGCATGATATTTGATACTTGCAAGTGTTGTCATTGTTATTGTTTCCATGCGGTGCCAAAGATATATTGATGTAGTTATGAGATGTGGAATAATGGTGCTGGTGCAACGTGTATATAATCGAGTCTAGCCGAGTCTATGTCAATTGCGAAAAAGGCAAAAAAAAAGAAAAGCGTTCGAGGTAAATTTTTATTGCATTGACATGAAATAAATTGCGACTTACGATCAGCTAGTGTATTGTTTTGCGATGGCAAGAATGAATCATCAATTAATTATCGTCAACAAATTCTACAATGAAAAAAGATGTAATGAGTTGTATCTAGGACACGACCGCAGTTTTCGACGTAGAACTTCTGAATTATATTATTCAATCCACTTGTTTATTACTTCAGATATTATTTTAGAATGAAAAAAAAATTGTAATATCTTTTTAGCTATGTAATTTTTTATTACTTCAGTAGACTCGAAAGAGTCGAGTAGAGTCGAAAGGTATCAGCGCTTCTCGTTTATTTGGTTCAACTCACATCAGACTTATTCCTTCTTACTCAGATATCGATCACAAACTATGAACCCTTTTGCTCACCTATGACGCTTGAGATGTGATCAAACCCCACAACATGCAACAATAAGGTTACCCTGCTGGAATTTGAAAGCATACTTTCATGAAATATACATTTATATAAATAAATGCAGTGTATATCTATATTCCAAAATTCTCGTTGTGTTATGCTATCTCACTCGCATATGTGTTTTCATTCTATTCTATTTTTGGTTTCCGCCTCTAGCCCTGAGCAGGGCCCTTGTGGAAAGAAACTCTATTCCATACTCCTCCTTCACCCGGCAAGAAAACAACCCTCTCCCGCTCGACGCTCTGCGGCAACCATGTTGCTTCGATGACCACCAAACGAGAAGTGGTATGGCTTCAATTCTTCTTCTTCTTCTTTGTTTTTAAGAGGCTTTAAACTTTGCAGTTCATTCGCCTTTAAACGGCTTCAATTCGCGGATGGCTGATTTATATCAATAGGTTGAAAACGGGCAAAAACGAATGTATCGGTTGCTCGTTATTGACAGCTTTATTCGGGAATGCACACAAATCGGCAGAACAAATGTATGGGAAAATGAGAATGCTTCCAGTTTTCATTAAATTAAACTGTGTAGGCATTAGTGGATTGTACTGTATAGTATATCAAACGAATCTTAAAGAATTTCCGATTCCATTGGCGTGCAAAGTATCAGAATTTGTTCGCTGTGAAAATTGTTATTACCGTTAAATTTATTTCACAAAAACGTGATCTGTTTTCTGATTTGTCACCCTTCCTGAAAGACGTAATTCTACGTCAAAAACCATTTCAGAGATTATTCTACTAAGCAGTTGTTTCTAAAATTTCACAGCATTTTAGAATAATATCCGAAGGTATGAATAAGCGACTTATATAGAATAACAGCGTAGTTCTACGTCAAAAATGCGGTCGTATCTTGGACACAACCTCCTATAATTTTTTTGCAGGGCTCGAGCCTGCCTTCCTCTTCTTCTTGCTCATCATACACTACGCGAAGCGTCCAATTTATGACGCGGAAAGAAAAACACACCATATGAATAACGCGAAAAACGAACAGAAAAACCAAACGACGATATCCAAGTTGGATTACCACTGGTGGGGTCCAATCTTAGATCGAAGCGCAGCGAAAGCAAAGTGAACTGGATTGCTCAACAGTCCGATGCCGAACGAAAGTTTGCCTTCTTCTTCATTCTTTGTTTTTAAGAGGCTTTAAACTTTGAAGTTCATTCGCCTCTAAAGTTTGCCTCGGCGAGATCCACTGTTTATACTCTAGGCAAGTATTCCCCTTCATTCTTCTACTTTTCCTTTGTTCATGGGGACTTTGAATCCTACGATTTCCCCTCCGTTGGTCGTTGATAAGTTGCTCGTTATTGACAGGTCTGTTCGGGAAAGCACACAAATGGACAGAACAAATGTATGGGAAAATGGAAACGCCTCAAGTTTTCATGAATTTTAACCATTTACAAACCAGGGGATTCTAATGTGTAGCAAATTAAACAAATCTTACGGAATTTCCGATTCGTTTAGTATGTGAATCGCCAAAATCCGTTCGCGGCAAAAAAAGTTATTAACGTTAACTTTATTTCATAAAAACGTGACCTGTTTTCTGATTTGGCACCCTTAATGAAAGACGTAGTTCTACGTCAAACATTACTCAACCGACCCGTTTTGGACCCTTTTACCTACTTTGTATATGATACACTCCAACATCACGCTTCAGATTCACATGTTCTAATTCCACGAACACAAGTGATCGCATAACTTCCACTATGTATACGGAAACACAGAAAAAAAGTGTGGCGAAAGTAATTTGAAATGCAAACAAACCATGTAGTAGCCACCGTGGAAACTGAGAGAGTCTCTATGTGTTACTGCTGCTGTAATGCCGCATCCATATGATATACGTACGGACGATCCAGAACGCAAAAGATGAGGAAACCAGAATAGAAACACCTGCTTCCACTTTTTGCGGAGCATGTGTGCATCCAAATTGTTCGTGTATAGATTGTAAGCTTCTTTTTCTTTTTCTTCTTCTGAAACCGGTAGTATTGTAAGTGGTTCACCACTACGTGAAACATTTTTCTTCGACCACGACAATTGGGCGAAACACTGCACCATTCGCTCCGAAGCGATATAAACGATTGTCTAACTGCACTAGTTTTCCCATTGCCATTTGTGATTCATCAAATCGTATGATTGTACTTCAAGTGTTACGTGACTGATCGTCTTTTGGCTGTTCTTTTCACTGATGAATACTTTCATCCCTGGCAATTTGAAGGATCTGGACAAAATATCGAAATGTACTTTTTGCTGACTGCCACATCAATTCCATTTCAGCATCATAGCTTGACATTTTTGAAAGTTTACGCCGTCTTTTCCGTGTGTCCATCAGAGCCATCATTTAGGTGAACTCTTGTTGTATGCTATTCGTTTTGCTCTCACACTAAGTTTGTGGGAGAATTCCCTTGAAAAAAAGTTTCCAGAATCACCAACGGGGACGCCCACACGATGGTTATTCTGTGAAAGGTGCGATTGAAGTGGGATAGCAATTATCCCGGGAATAAGAATGAAGCGTCAATCTTCGTGCTGCCGGTTTTTGGGTTACTACTGTTTTGGACTTGTTAATTTGCAATCGTTCTATTGCTACACCGACTAGCGGACAAAAAATAGAAGCTGTGCTGGCAGCCATTATTAGAACAATAACTTTATTTCATTCGAGGTTCTCGTACAGCTATACTCAACATGCGACTCATCGGGCCAGTGTTGTAAACGGTCGACAGTTTTGGCAACCATCATAAACTTCCCTTGCGCGAGAGTTACAGTTCAATACGTACTGTGAATATGACCAAGAATGCATTGCTTGGTTCCAACAGTCACATCAGAAACAAATGTTTGTTGAAAAGCCCCAAGTCTCTAGTCGCTAATAAATACTACCATAAGGTCATACAAATGAAACACAAATTTCTGCATTACTCGAGAATTAATCAAGCAAATAAACTAAATTAGGCATATGGAAGTTTTGGGTAGTAATAAATGTATCTATAATGGTTAGACACTCCACCCCCTCTCTAAAGGGGGACTGTCATACAAATGTAACACAAATTTCTGTATTACTCGAGAATTAAACAAGCAAATGAAATGAAATTTGGCATGTGGAAGTTTTAGGGTACAATAAATGATTCTATGGTGATAAGATACTCCACCCCCTCTCTAAGGGGGAGCTGTCATACAAATGAAACACATGAGTCTGCATGACTCGAAAACTAATCAAGCAAATGGAAAATAAAGCACATATTTCAACCAAACATATTCCAACCAAGCATGACAATTGAAAATTTTGGGAAAACTCTGAAGGAAAATGGGAAAACTCGAAAAATTCAATTCGCATGTGTTCTACAATTACATATTGACAAGCGTTCTTAGTTCATTTGATGTTTGCGGTAACGAAATTGATCTTCGTTCGAAAGTGGAAATGAATTTTAATGTGATAAAACGCACTCCTATATCGACTTCTATCGATATAAATGAAAATGAATCGCCGAATGTGTTGATAAGAGCATAACTCGAGAAAGGAATTGTCCGATTTAGAGTCGTCTTCATTCTATCATATTTTCTGTATCAAACATTTATTCCATGTAACGGAGAAACATGTTATTTGCAAGTAGATGAAAAATCTTGAACGAGAATTATGTCTGAAAATTATCTGATATTATAATGTCGAGTTTTGGTATAAGTACTGAAATTTTATAGTAAAAAATATTTTAAAGGGTAGATTAGAAGATCAATGAATTAACAGTTCTGCGATTGGACCCATGAACATGAACTTAGTAAGATAACGTGGATGTGATAACGAGAAATAAATTTTGGGCGGGACGAAGTTTGCCGGGTCAGCTAGTACCATATAAAAAACAGAAAGTGGGTTATATATATGGTATAACCGCAATGGTGACGTAGGACTATCGTTGATTCAGTGATCCTTTGTTTGAAGTTGAATCTGAATCCATTCTGAATGAATGAATAAATGAATATTTGGGGGACTTCGAAAACGAGAGCGTTACGTTGGAGGTACAAGGTTTTATGCATCCAATATTGGAAACGAAAATATCCTACTGATGGGGAAGAATAATCTTCAGAAGCTATCCTGTTAATTGCGATTGATTGAAAAATCACAAAACCAAATGTATTTGGTCACAGAATTACATGGATAGAAAACATTCAAATGAACTCTCTCACATGAATATATTTTTAAATTCCCAGAGGAACTGGCAGATTATTTTCAGTAACGATTAGATATTTCCACATTTTCCTCGATACTGGAAGCCCACCAGTGGTTAATGCTAATTCGATAACCACCTGTTAATTGCACTTGATTGAAAAATATTTGGTCACAGTGTTACATGGATAGAAAACATTCAAATAAACTCTTTCACATGAATGTAATTTTAAATTCCCAGAGGAACTGGCAGATTATTTTCAGTAACGATTAGATATTTGCACATTTTCCTCGATACTGGAAGCCCACCAGTGGTTAATGCTAACTCGATAAACATCTGTTAATAGCACTTGATTGAAACATATTTGATCACAGTGTTACATGGATAGAAAACATCAAAATAAACTCTTTCACATGAATGTAATTTTAAATTCCCAGAGGAACTGGCAGATTATTTTCCGGATCTTTCTCGATGCTGAATGGCATCCAAATGGAAAGAATTCCGTGCGTGTATGTGTGTGTGTAGCGGCTGCTTCGATGGTCACCTTCTCTTCTCCTGAAGGATCGGCTTCTCTGTGCTCCCTCAAAGTTTCAAACAAACTGCTTGCGTTTCAGGGCAGATCTCGATCCTTCGCCGTCCAGCATCCTCAGCAACGATGTTGTCTTGTCAAAAAAATGAATGTGTCTCAGGTAAGGTAAGGTATTGTATTATAGAGACTTTAAACTGTAGCAGTTCATTCGTCTCTAGCCTTGAGAAAGGCCCTTTGAAAACTCCAATCTACTCCAGCGCTACAACCTCCACCCTCTTGCCTTGAGAAAGGCACTCGATCCCTCGCCGTCCAGCTCGTCCAGCAACGATGTTGTCCAGTCGGTGTCCACACAAAGAAATGAATGCGTCTCACCTCCAGAATATCGCTTAAGTATGCTTTTTGTGCGTGATTGAATCGAGAGAGGGCGTGGTTTACGATGGCAATTTGGAAGGCAAACTAGAGGGGAATGAAGAGAGTTCATTCCCCTCTAGTTTGCCAGCTCGGAACTTTCGGCGACTGAGCAATAATCAATTGCGGGCGCATACAATATTGGATACGGAAATATCCTACTGATGGGGAAGAATAATCTTCAGAAGCTATCCTGTTAATTGCATTTGATTGAAAAATCACAAAACCAAATGTATTTGATCACAGTGTTACATGGATAGAAAACATTAAAATAAACTCTTTCACATGAATGTATTTTTAAATTCCCAGAGGAACTGGCAGATTATCTTCAGTAACGATTAGATATTTCCACATTTACCTCGATACTGGAAGCCCACCAGTGGTTTATGCTAACTCAATAACCACCTGTTAATAGCACTTGATTGAAACATATTTGGTCACAGTGTTACATGGATAGAAAACATTCAAATAAACTCTTTCACATGAATGGTTTTTTAAATTTCCAGAGGAACTGGCAGATTATCTTCAGTAACGATTAGATATTTCCACATTTACCTCGATACTGGAAGCCCACCAGTGGTTAATGCTAACTCGATAACCACCTGTTAATAGCACTTGATTGAAACATATTTGGTCACAGTGTTACATGGATAGAAAACATTCAAATAAACTCTTTCACATGAATGGTTTTTTAAATTTCCAGAGGAACTGGCAGATTATTTTCAGTAACGATTAGATATTTCCACATTTACCTCGATACTGGAAGCCCACCAGTGGTTTATGCTAACTCGATAACCACCTGTTAATAGCACTTGATTGAAACATATTTGGTCACAGTGTTACATGGATAGAAAACATTCAAATAAACTCTTTCACATGAATGTATTTTTTAAATTCCCAGAGGAACTGGCAGATTATTTTCCGGATCTTTCTCGATGCTGAATGGCATCCAAACGGAAAGAATTCTGCGCGTGTATGTGTGTGTGTGTGTAGCGGTTGCTTCGAGATCTTCCCGGGGAACCGTTTGTGGCATCACTCTCCTCCTGATGGATTCATGTCTAGCCAAAGGTGCACAAACAGGCTCTTGGTGACACCGTTCATCAGCGCTTTCATGATAAACGAAGAGCTTCACCACAACAGCGACAACATGCTCCAATCGCTGTTCAATTAGAACTGAGTGGATTTACGAGCGGCGCTCGCTTATATACCGATTGGTGATTTCAATAGCCTGTTTTGAAAGCAATTTTAAGACTATTGAAACAAGTTTTTGGATCAAAAAGTAACAAGTATAGAACGCGTAGACATTTTATCTTTCGAATGAAGTGTTTATCATACCATTTCGTTCAGTTGTTTAGGAGCTATTAACGCTCAATATCTCGGTCTCCGGCGTAACGCTTTCGTTTTCGAAACTTTGATTTTACACCCCGGTATAGAAATGAAAGACGTAGTCCTACGTCAAAACAGGTCACGGTTTTCTACGAAGCATTTCTACTCATTGAGTATTAACAAGCCATTCGCAATTTCAAATTACAGTATTCACAATTCATCAGTCATCTAGCTAGCGACCAAACGGCTGCGAGGCTTTCGAAATTACCTCTCTCAAGGCCGAGTGTTCAATTTAGTTGATCTTGTTTCCGCGGTGGGATTTGAACGGTTTGCGCACTTAAAAAGTCGGACAGGAACTACGATAGAACTAAACCTATTTTCACCACTGTTTAACCCACACGATACGATTTATACTTCCGAAAACTTTTGATTTGATTGACTACGAATATATTTAAACTTTTGAGATAACTTTGATACAGATACGTTTCAAGCGTTCCTCCTTGGCCTATTCGCTACTTGTTTCCGTATTTATCGATATGGGAATTAAGTGCAAATAGAGATTCATCTCAATTGATTCCTGTCTCTCTATCGAGATCAATTTCTCTCCTATCTGAAGCTTAATTATAGCAGATGCAAGCTGATTCTAGTGAGATGGGTTTTTGGTCATGAAAGTTTCATTGCGAAAACTCTTAATATTCTAGGGTTGCTCCAACAGATCTTTTTCAAGGCTAGAGGTGAATGAACTGATGGATGTAAATCCTCTGCAATTCAAAACATTATCATCATCATCATTCAAGTCGTCTTGCTCCAACTATCAGACAACAGTCTTTCTCAATGCTGATGTCACACACAGCGGTTTGCTAGCTTTTAACCTTCCTATACTCGCGCATAGGTCTGACAGACCGAGAATGAATGAGGTGGCTGAATTATATAACTATTAAAACTGAATAAAGTTAACGAAAAAATTTTTTGGGATTTTTTTCATTCAATTACATCTTTTTCCAATAACCAATAACGCCTAAAAATATACAACAGAAATATTACAGAGACGCACACAGTCTGTCAGTTACGATTTTTCGCGCGAGTATAGGAGTGTTAAGGGAGAATGAAATATATATATATAAGTTAATTAAATTACTTCACATTTATTTAAAAAAAGTATTTTTTATTATTCACTTTTCCCTACTACACAGTTTGAACTTAGAATTATAACTAACTGATGAACCGCTGCTCCCTGGTTTTATATTGTCAATTTGGAATGCGCCAGTTGGTTTCCCCGAAACGCAAGTGGCGCGCGTTGTCGCTCGTCGGTAGTGTTTTGTGTTTAATTTCTCCGGTATTGGCAGGTGTTTCTGGAACTGGTGCTGCATGTTTTGGCTGGCATCGCTGGGTGCATCGGTGGATTTTCTAGAATTAGATGTTGCGGCTGGAACTGGTGCTAGCTCTTATTAACTCTTCCCCCTTCTAAATTCTTTGTCCTCAAAGATTGATTTTTCTCTCTGAAGTTACCATACTGAAGTAGTTATTTAATTCTTCCAATCTTTTGTCGGGAATATCTGGATATGATTTTTTTTCTGCATTGGTAGGATTTTCTTCTGGTGCTGAAGGTTTTTGTTGATTTGGTATGATGATCTGCATTTTTAATCTGAATATCGTTGATGTAACTAAATACATCGCTCCTATGATTATTATGATACATATCATGCCAATGCTTAGGGAACCAAACAGATTCAATCTCCATTTGAAGGATTCATTTTGTAAGTATACATGTTGTAACATATTTCTGTGTTTTAATGTTAAATTCGTTAGATATTCTGGTGACGGTACTTCGATGATATTCTTTTCTTGAACTGATAATCCAGTCGTTGGTCGATAAGAATCCTTATCAATTTCAATGATGAAGTTTGCGTAGATATTATGGTCCAGATGTATTTCACAGTGCTCGAATTGTATTAGGAAAGATCCATTAAGGTTTTGTGTATGATTGCTGCAATTAGATTGTAGTTTTGTATCGACGTTATTAAGTAGAATAGTAGCATCATTAATTCGTTTGATTATTCCGGTTGTATGAACTATTTCATAGTTGCAGTCTGCGTGTTGAATATGAACCAAATTGTTGATACATTGGTTAGGTAATTGTAATACATCAGTATCACATATGAACATATTGGATTCTGCAGAACATTTCTTTGAAGTCTCGTATATATGAGAATCATTTTTAATAATATAGTTATTTTTCACTGATACTCTCTTTTTGTTCTGAATAAGGGGCTCCGTGTATTCATAATCATATTGTTCATTTGATAATTGCGGTATTTTCAACATATACATTATGTGTGTTTTGTTCATAATGATATGTACGATTGATTTTGATAATAAGTCTTCATATGAATCAACATAGATATTTGCTTGTTCCAAAAATGTCTTTGTTTTTAAATAGTCTTTGATGGATAAAATTCGACTGCTCGGAATTCCATGTTTGGCTAACAAAATGGCATCTTCTAGTATTTCAATTTGATGTTGGATGATATCAATATTCAGTATTATTGTCAAAAGATTCAATTCTATTACATGTTGTTGTTGAGATTTGTAGTCCAATTGCAGAAGATCATTAGTTATTTTACTGATGTGTTGTATTCTTCCATTAATAGCATGATTGATGAGTAAATAATAAATCATCATTTCATGCTATCATCAATGATCATTATTATTTGTAATCAAATCATTCATAGTTTTGTTAATCATTCGGAGGTCGCTCGCATCAGGGTTCCCTGCTATCCATTTCCAAAACGTTCCTATTTTGTCCCATCGTTTAGTGCGTTGTTTTTCTGGATTGATCTTCGAAAATGTTTGTTGTAACAATAGGTTTTTATTTCTAAGGAGTGCATACAATTGATTGTTATAAACTTTTTGGTTTACTAGTTTATCAAAGTTATCTATTATATCTTGGAATTGAAATAATTCAATGGGTTGTATTACTCTTACATATCCTAATTTCCTAAACTAATAATTGCGATTGGATTATTATTTAAATCATGAATTTGAATATTTCCATACACGAAGGATAAACTAACATATCTGTAAAAAAAAACAAAAAAAAATATATTGTTATTCATTGTTATTAATTTCTATATATTTTTCTTAAATTCGATTTATGAACTTTTCTTCCCTGTTCATCTATAATATATGTTTTATGATTTTCTAAAACTTTTATTAACTTGTAACGTGGTTCTCTATTCGATATAGAATTGGTTTTTTCATACACATAGCTTGATATAGGAAAATCTATATAAATTGGATCATTGATTTTATCTTTGTTCTCATATGATTTTATTATTCGATCTATATTCTTTTGTTTTTGTTTTGCGAAGTCTTGCATTGATAAATTCTCTATATTAACTCCTGTATATACATTTTTAGGAGTATCATTAATGAATGAATGAACTGTATTATTATATTTATGAACGGCTATTTGAACTAAATCATTAATAGGTAATTCATTAATTGTACTTGTGTTTCTGATACATCTTATTATTTCTCTAATTGTAGAATGAACTCGTTCGACCTGACCATTCGTTTCTGTATGATTTACTGGAGTTTTGAATATTTGTATCCCTAGATTTCGTATTTGTTGTTCTATAATTTCAGATGTAAATGTTTTTTCATTATCTATTACAATAGTTGCTGGAACATCCCAGTCATATATTAAATCCATTAAAGGTTCTTGGACATCTAATATTGATCGTGATTTTATTGGTTTAACTTTAACAAATTTGGACAGTTTGTCTATTGATGTTAAAAATATAATATTTTGATTAAAAACAAAAATATCTATGTGTACTATCTCGGCTGGATAGGAAGGAATTGGTGTTTTCACTGGTAAATTTCTTTGAGGTTTCCTATCGTATTTTTCTATCTTACATATTTCACATGTATTGACAAATTGTTTTGTTTTTTTGTTCATTTTAGGGAAATAACATATTTAAATAATTTTCTTTAGCATTTCGATGAGCGAATTCATGTATATTTTTGATTTTTACAATTTGTTCATTTTCATCAGTAATATTTTCTACCTGTTTTTGTGAAAATCTAATTTTCATTCTTTGTGGATTATATGTATCTTTATAAATTTCTTGAATTAAACCCATTATTGGTTCTGTAGTCATTATTCCATTTAATATACTTGGTAAAAGAAATTCTTTTAATTTTATTTCTAAATATTGCCTTGAAAAGTGTGGTTCAATAAAAGTATGTCTTTTATGGTTTCCAAAATATGTTGTGAAATTATAGTTTGATTGAGATCCAATTTTGAATACAAGTTGATTTTTAAATACATTAATTGGAGATTCTGTAGATGGAATATAGCAATTATCATCGTTATCGGATGAGTGTAGTGTTGGAGTGAGTGAGTTTATTTGTGTAGAATGAATTAATACATTGTTTTCTGTAATTTTGTTATCAATTTTGACCCTTGATAAAGCATCAGCAACCACATTTGCTTTACCTTTTTTATAGAAAATTTCATGGTCGTGCTCTTCAATATAAGCTTTCCATCTTTTTAATTTGGCATTAACATTTCTAGGAGAAATAGCAAAAGTTAAAGGCATGTGATCTGTGTAGATAAGAATTTTTGCGCCATATATAAAATTTCGAAGTGAGTTCAAAGCCCATACTATAGCTAACATCTCTTTTTCATTGGTTGCATAATTTTCTTCGGTTTTAGATAGTGTTCGTGAAATGAATGAAATGGGTCTATCTCCATTATCTGTTTTTTGAGATAAAACTGCTCCAATTGCTTTATTTGAAGCATCAGTTGTTAATATAAATGGTTCTTTGAAATTTGGGAAAATTAATACATCATTTGAAGATAAGATATTTTTCAATGTTTCAAAAGCTTTAACTGCTTCTTCATTAAATGAAATAGGAAAATTTCTAGATTCATGTTTCGAAATTTTTCGATGACCATCTTCGCCTCTTAGAAGAATTGTTAATGGTTTTGCCAATTTTGCATAATCTTTAACAAAACGTCTATAATAGCCAGATAATCCTAAAAACATTCTTAACTCTTTCAAATTTGTTGGTTGGGGATATTTTTTTATTGCTTCAACTTTTTTGGGATTTGGCATTAAACCATTTTCTGAAACGATAAATCCTAAAAATTCTACTTTAGTTTTAAGAAATTCTGATTTATCAGGTTGTATGCCAAAATTTGCTTTTTTCAATGTTTCAAATATGGTTTCTAAATTTTTTAAATGTTCCTCAAAAGTTTTGCTGAAAATAATTATGTCATCAATATAGACATGACATATTTTACCAATATGTTCCCTAAGAACATCATCCATAACTCTTTGAAAAATGCTAGGTGCATTTTTTAAGCCAAATGGCATACGAACGAACTCGTATTTACCATTATTAATTCAAAAAGCGGTTTTTTCTATATCTTTTTCACTCATGGGAATTTGATGAAAACCTGAAGCAAGGTCTAAAGTGGTGAAGTATTTATTTCTTCCTAAATTTGCAAGAACTGTTGATGTATCAGGTATAGGATACCGATCACTAATTGTTTTTGAATTAATTTTTCTATAATCAACTACTAAACGGTATTTTTTTTGTATTAGAAGCATCGGATTTTTTTGGAACAATCCATATTGGTGAATTATAGGGAGATTTTGAAGGCCTTATAATTCCATCACTTAATAATTTTTCAATTTGTTTTTCCACTTCACCTCTAGGTGCTTGTGGATATGGATATGATTTTGAATAAATAGGATTGTCATCATTCATTCTTATTTCTGCTTTTATTCCTGTAATAAAAGACAACTTACCATCCTCATTCGCTATCCAACTCTTGACGAGTAAAGTTCAGTGTCGTTATTGTGCGTTGCCACTTTTACTATTGTGCGATTGGTATAGTGTACGAGTGAAGGTCATTGCTGTCCGCTTTCGAATTGACCTTTTGTGAAGTGGAACAAAGGAAGCAGCGCTCTTGCAGCTTGCAGCCCTTGGCGGCTGTTGAACATTGGCATAACGGGATCGCCATCGTGTGGCTGTCGTTAACGGGAATTACCATCACGTGACCGTGTGAGCTATTCTTGCGCTATTGTGTTGATCCATAGCGCGTAGCCTCTGTCTCTCCCTGGTTAGGGCAGTAGAGCGCAGTATCGGAACAACTTTTATATTAAGGTACACATATTTAATATTAATATTATTGTTCAACTCATATGTTCATTGCTTAATATTATCATCATAATTTTTTGTTTGTTTGTTTTGTTATTTTTTTTTTTTGAGATTATTGTTAAAATCAATAATAGATTAGAAATAAGACAAAATTTTTTGTAAAATGGAGAATAGTGGAGGATCTCCAGAGATGGAGATCTCCGATAATGAATCCCATTCAAGATCTGGGAAAAAACATAAACGAGTCCCTCAAAAAGAAGATAATTCTTCTGGGGACGAATCTGCTCATCCTTCCAAGCCCCCCTCTAAGAAAATAGCAAGCCTCCCTTCTGAACCCACTGTTACTTCCACTCCCCCTCTCCCATCATCGATTTCGCTTCCCCCTTCTGATGTTTCCGATCCAACCCAATCCTCGTCCTCGTCCTCGTCCTCGTCTTCTCCCTCTGTTGTCTCCGCTCCACGTGTCAGAGTTTATCCGGAAGATGCACCTGGAACTGGCCCGTGGGTTGTTTTCCTCCGGCCAAAACCAAAAGGAAAAAGCCTTAACGTGATTCAGATCATGAAAGATCTGGCCAGATACACTTCTGTATCTGAAATTCGCAGGGTTAGACCGAACAAATTGCGGGTTGTCGTGAATGAACGGAAACACGCAAACGAGATTGTTGCTGACCAACACTTCACTCTCGAATATAGAACATTTATACCCTCCCATAACGTAGAAATTGAGGGGGTGATAACTGAAACGGGTCTGACGAGCGAACAAATAAAAAAAGAAGGAAAAGGCAAGTTCAAGAAGCTTCCCTCAATGGAAGTAAAGATCTTGGACTGTCGCCAACTCGGGAAACTCTCCCATGATGGGGACCAAACTAAATTTACGCCGTCAGACTCGTTTCGAGTCACCTTTGCTGGTGCCGCCCTCCCTGACTACGTTATGGTGGACAAATTGAGACTACCTGTGCGACTCTTCGTGCCAAAGCCCATGACTTGCAACAAATGCAAGTCTGTTGGTCACACTTCAGATTATTGTGCCAACAAGAAGCGCTGTGCCACTTGCGGAGAGCAACATGAGGGGAAATCCTGCAGTGCGACTGAGCATAAGTGTCCATATTGCGGAGGATCCCCACACGCGCTCTCAGCTTGTGAAACTTACAAGAGTCGCTGGGAGAAACAGAAGCGCTCTTTAAAGGAACGCTCGAAGCGCACTTTTGCGGAAATTTTAAAGGGCGCTTCTCCACTGGCCCAACAACAACAACAACCAATCTCAACACACAATATCTTTTCCACGTTGCCAGTTGATGAAATGGAAGCGGACACAGCTAGCGGGGGCACACCGTTTATTTTCAAAGGGAATCCCCGGCGCAAAAATGTGACCACTCCCAAAGTTCAAGAACAAGTCCCCCCGGTGATACCCCCAGTTAGCTTGCCTAAAAAATCGAGTGCAGCGGACAAGCAAAATCAGGTTCCTCCTGGCTTCCGTGGGAATAGTTCACCTTCGAACGACCCAGCACTCGAGGGGACATCAAAAACCCCAACTGTCCCTGTTTTTCCGTCCAGCTCAACTTCCCAATCGGGATTTATAAAGTTGTCTGACCTTTTGGATCAAATCTTCAAGTGTTTTAATGTTTCCGACTCCGTCAGAATCATTGTCATCTCAATGCTTCCAGTATTAAAGACAATTTTGCAACAATTGATGCAAACATGGCCCCTCCTTGCAATGATTATCTCTCTTGATGTCTAATTCAAATAGAGAGGTCGGAGATATCACTGTTTTACAGTGGAATTGTCGTAGTCTTATCCCTAAATTGGATATATTCAAATTTTTAATTCATAAGTTCAATTGTGATGTTTTTGCTCTGTCCGAAACTTGGCTTTCTTCGCGAGATGATCTCTCTTTCCATGATTTCAATATTATACGCTTGGACCGTGATGACAGATACGGAGGGGTGTTATTGGGGATCAATAAGTGCCACTCATTTTTTCGAATTGACCTTCCACCTATTGGAGGGATTGAAGCTGTTGCTTGTCATGCAAACATCAGAGGCAAAGACCTCTGTATTGTCAGCTTGTATTGGCCTCCGAGAGCTGCGGTTAGCCGCAAGCAACTTGTTGACATGTGCTCACTTCTTCCTGAGCCACGATTGATCTTGGGAGACTTCAACTCTCACGGAACTGTCTGGGGGGAACAGTACGACGACAATCGTTCATCGTTGATATATGACCTTTGTAACAGCTTCAATATGACCGTTTTGAATACTGGGGAAACAACACGTGTTCCTAAACCTCCTGCTAAACCAAGTGCTCTTGACCTCTCGCTTTGCTCGAATTCACTATCGTTAGATTGCAAGTGGAATGTAATCCAGGACCCCAACGGTAGTGATCACTTGCCAATCAAAATTTCCATCACCATTGGGTCAAATTCTTCTGAATCTATAAACATGGCATATGACCTCACAAGACACATTGACTGGAAAAAATATACGGACGCGATTGCTCTAGCCATCAATTCCAGAGATGGTTTACCTCCATTGGAGGAGTATAACTTCCTTTCTCGTTTGATCTATGACAGCGCGGTTCGCGCTCAAACGAAACCCATCCCAGGTTCCACTATTCGTCGAAGGCCTCCCAATCTATGGTGGGATAGCATATGTTCCAAGCTTTATGTAGAAAAATCGAATGCATTTAAAGCTTTTCGGAAACGTGGAACCCCTGAAAATTTTCAGACGTATTTGGACCTTGAAAATCAATTTAAAAACTTGATCAAAAGGAAAAACCGTGCTTATTGGCGAAATTTCGTGGGAGGTTTGTCACGAGAAACGTCAATGAAAAAATTATGGAAAGTGGCTCGAAACATGAGAAATCGCTCTTCAACGAATGAAAGCGAAGAATATTCACATCGATGGATTTTGAATTTTGCACGGAAGGTTTGTCCTGATTCCGCTCCTGTGCAAAAAATTGTTCGAGATATACCACAAGATAGGTGCGATCTTGATTCCGGGTTTTCGATGGTAGAATTCTCTCTTGCTCTCCTTTCTTGTAACAATTCTGCTCCGGGATCGGATAGAATTAAGTTCAACTTGCTGAAAAATCTCCCTGATGTGGCGAAACATCGCTTGTTGAACTTATTCAATCGGTTTCTGGAGCATAATATTGTTCCAGATGATTGGAGACAAGTACGAGTTATAGCTATTCAAAAACCCGGAAAACCCGCGTCCGACTTCAATTCGTACCGCCCAATAGCAATGCTGTCTTGTATACGGAAATTGTTGGAGAAAATGATCTTGTTTCGCCTTGATCGATGGGTTGAAACGAATGGCCTACTCTCAGATACACAATATGGGTTCCGCAGGGGCAAGGGGACGAATGATTGTCTTGCGTTGCTTTCTTCAGAAATTCAAATGGCTTACGACGAAAAAAAACAAATGGCTTCAGTATTCTTGGACATAAAGGGGGCCTTTGATTCTGTTTCAATAGAGGTTTTGTCAGACAAATTACACTCTCGGGGTCTGCCGCCTCTATTGAATAATATGTTATATAACTTGCTTTGTGAGAAACAATTGAACTTTTCTCACGGAGATTCGGCAGTAAGTCGGGTCTCTTACATGGGACTCCCCCAGGGCTCATGTTTAAGCCCCCTTTTGTACAACTTCTATGTAAGCGACATCGACAATTGCCTTACACAAAATTGCAGCCTAAGACAACTTGCAGATGATGGAGTGGTGTCTGTCGTAGGATCAAACGAATCCGACCTGCAAGGACCCTTACAAGATACTTTGAACAATTTTTCAACCTGGGCCATTGGGCTAGGGATCGAATTCTCCACGGAGAAAACAGAGATGGTGGTTTTTTCTAGGAAGCATAGACCAGCAAAACCAAAGCTTCAACTTTTGGGTAAACCGATCACTCATGCTATGTCATTCAAGTATCTTGGGGTCTGGTTCGACTCCAAATGTACTTGGGGGGCCCATATTAGGTATCTGAGTAAAAAATGCCAACAAAGAATAAACTTTCTCCGTACAATTACCGGCACCTGGTGGGGAGCCCATCCAGAAGATCTTATAATGTTGTATCGAACAACTATTCTCTCAGTGATGGAGTATGGCAGTTTCTGTTTTCAATCAGCTGCCAAAACACACCTCATTAAACTCGAGCGAATTCAGTATCTTTGTCTCCGTATTGCGTTGGGATGTATGCCCTCAACGCATACCATGAGTCTCGAGGTTTTGGCAGGCGTACTCCCACTAAAAGATCGCTTCAATTTATTATCTCTTCGGTTCCTCATCCGGTGTAAGGTTATGAATCCATTGGTGATCGGAAATTTTGAGCAATTGATCGAGCTAAATTTTCATTCTGGATTCATGAATTCATATCATGAATTCACCTCTATGCAGGTTGTTCCTTCTTCGTATATTCCCAACCGTGTTTGTTTTCCTGACTACATCAATTCCTCTGTACATTTCGATCTGTTCATGAAGGAGAAAATCCATGAAAATCCAGATTATCTTAGATTGGGGTTCGTTCCTACAATCTTCAATGCAAAGTATGGGCGTATCAATTGTGATAATATATACTTTACTGATGGGTCCTCTATGAATGAGTCCACAGGATTTGGAGTGTTCAACGTATTTTTAAGCACCTCACACATTCTTCAGAATCCTTGCTCGGTATATATTGCTGAATTGGCAGCGATATACTGGGCGCTGGACAGCGTCGCCTCACGACCTGTTGAACACTATTACATTGTAACGGATAGTCTTAGCTCTGTCGAAGCTATCCGTTCAGTGAGGCCGGAAAAGCACTCACCGTACTTCCTTGAGAGAATACGAGAAATTTTGAGTGCTTTATCCAGACGCTGTTATGTCATTACCTTTGTCTGGGTCCCTTCACATTGCTCAATTCCGGGTAATGAGAGGGCTGACTCATTGGCAAAGGTAGGTGCAATTGAAGGCGATATTTATCAGCGTCAAATATCCTTCAATGAATTTTATTCTTTAGTTCGCAAAAATACCATCGTTAACTGGCAACGCAAGTGGAATGAAGATGAATTGGGCCGGTGGTTTCACTCGATTATCCCTAAGGTTAGCCTCAAACCGTGGTTCAAAAGTCTAGACTTGAGTCGGGACTTTATCCGCACCTTCTCCCGACTCATGTCCAATCACTGTTCGTTAGATGCACTACTCTTCCGTTTCAATCTTGCCAGCAGCAATCTCTGCGTTTGTGGCCAAGGTTATCACGACATCGAGCACGTTGTTTGGTCATGCGAGGTGTATCTGGTCGCCAGATCGAATTTAGAAAACTCCCTTCGGGCCCGAGGAAGACAGCCCAATGTGCCGGTGAGAGATGTGTTGGCTCGGTTAGACCTTGATTACATGTCCCATATATATGTTTTCCTTAAAGCTATAGATCTTCGTGTGTGATTGTCCCTACATCCTTATACCCTCCTTTCCTTCCTTTGCGGGTAATTCGTCCCCTTGCTATAAATAGTAGAATAAGTTGAAATGTAAATAAACTATAGATATACGAATAGATTTAAGAATTGAGTGCTCATCAACATTGTTACAATTTCCTTATATCCCATCCTTCTCCTAAAAATATGTCACCCTTCTAAACTCGAGTACACCGCGAGTAATCGGTTTTCCACCTTACTAACCATAGATGTAAGAAAATTGTTTCTATATATATAGTTTTAAAAATATATTTAAGAATTCGGCTCCTTTAAACTTAAGTAACTGAGCCTGTAAAAATAAACGAATTAAAAAAAAAAAAAACTTACCATCCGGTTGTTGAAAAAGATCCTGAAATTTAAGTATTAGATTATTAATTTGACGTTTTTCTATCTCCGACAAGTGTTCATTTTTAATAAGCTGATTTACTTCCTGAATCCTGTGCTGTAATAAAGGAATAGTATATTTATTATTTATCAATAATTTTTCATTGGATATGTCAATTATGGCCTTTAGATCTTTCATAGTATCATGACCAATAATAGCATCAAAAGTTTTTAGGTTATTCATATGAAACAATTCTACCATTTTATCGGAATAAGGTTGAAATAATCGAGCTTGAGAATATTTTTCAATTTTAATATTTCCTCCCAAAAACTTGTTTCAATAGTTCCAAACCACTTCGAAAGCAAAATCTTGAAATCACAAAATTCTATAAATATGAGTACTGGCCTGAAAGTCCATCTTAGTCACGATTTGTCGATGCATGTCGTTGGCTGCCAGCGAAAGTTTTCTAAATATTGTGCTCGTCCTGTTTTTTATTTTGCTACTGTGTTGAACAATTTGTCTCCGCCACACAATGTATCTTAAGAACATGCAAGAAACAAGCATAGAGGAGAGTAGGATCAAATCAGAAGACAGATATTAAAAAGGACATACGTCGTTGGTTTTCATACCATGGAGATTATACGAATTGTTAATTTTAAGCATTATCAAATAGATAACGGTAATAAGGGACAAACATATAATCGCGTGGAGCCGCAATGTGCGTAATACGAGAAGATTGTCGCCATGCATACTGAGTGGATTACGTGTATTGTTTTGAGTGCGTGTATTTCTTTCGCATTCTCGAACAAGAATGAATTACGAATCAATCATCTTCAGCTGCGTCTACAATACAAAGCAAACCCATCGGTCCTTTTCAGGGCCACTAAAACTTTCGATTAAAGAATTATTTTAAGAATTTCGATGGATTATAAAAATGTATTTTATATTTATTTTTGGCTGAAGGGAGTTTCTGTGAATTCAGGTGTGATTTATTGGTGTAATAATGTTGTTTTGAATTATGGAGGCTCTAGCCTTAAAAAAGACCATTTTTTAAAACTAAACTGAGCAACTTTGCATTGAGAAATATCATTTGGAAAGCCTTACTGTCGTTCGGTCGCCAGCTGGATGGGTGATAAATCGTGAATGTCTTATTTTTAGATTTTTTTTTATGAGTTTTGACGTAGGACTACGACTTTGATTTCTATATAGGGGAGTCACTGAAAATGAGCCATGTAATGATTCATTAAGGGTTTCCAAACGCATATTACTCAAAATCGTTATTGCGACATACAATATGTTATGTTGTATTCCATTAGACAGAAAATTTAACCAGCAATTTTTTTTGCTTGAATCGTGAACTGTGTTAAAGTTAACAGTTTGACGATTAAAATGGATATATTATTTCGATTCTACTATTCGTTTTCCCCCACAACGCAACGAAGAATCTTTTTGCTCACAATTCGGGCGTTAGCTCACAATGTGAGTCAATGCGTATTATGAATTATTCTCCATTTGCCGGTAATAGGAATTTATCAACTGGCAGAATGGATTGAATCAGCAGAAAGATTGATGATCTCGGAATGATCGTATCAATTTCATTTTTTATCGTATAGGTCTTGCTACTAAGCGAGCATGTTGTTTGATAATGTTAAAAAATGCAATTAAATAATTTAACTGGCTACTGATTTAGAGGTTTGAAAGGGTGTACTCACACATGTCGGATCATGATAACTTAAGTAGTCGCGATTTAATCTCAGGCACTACCTACCGATTTTTCAGTAGTGTAAAAGGAGATATGTCACAACATTAATTATTTGGTTGTATTGTCGCGTTTTTCCCACTTCTTTCATTCTAATTTTTTAGCACCATCTGTGCTTTCGTTGTTTTAATGGTTTAAAGAAATACCTCCGGAATCCTTGTTGTGTTTTTTCGCTTGAATTGTTGTCTAATTTCTATAAATAAATGTTCAATTATAGTCAGGAATATTATTCATTCACTCAAGGTTTTTTTGTCTCTTATAATTTACAAATTCCTAAGCTATTTCTCATTTCCAAAGCACCATTTCGTTGCTGATGTTCATCCAAAAAATATTATACATTTGTCACAGTGTAACATTCAGTGCATTTCCGTCATCAAAATCCAGCAACTGAAACCACCCATCGCAAGAGTTATCTATTACATCTGCCATCTTTCGTTGGGATAGCTTTAGCACCGCTCATGGCGATTGGAAATGCTGTTGTTTGTATTATCCAGATTCTATTGACAAATTACTCTTCGATAATTAGAAGATGTCCGCTTATTCGAAATATGAAACACGAGAATAGATGTTGCATGAGAATTAATATTACTCAACTCACAAGAGTTATCTCGGGGACCCCAAAATGACAAGAACGTTTTTCATTTTTAAAGAATGGCCGTTAAGGAAACGGCCACGTATATCTGCTACGATACTGCTCATTCTTGCTGATTTTACTGAGCAGCTGAGCCAAGGAACATGAGTTTTATATTGGTCTTGCTGGTGCAACTTGCAGCTGTAGTGAAATTAAGTTCAATTTGTAAGCGTCTTCAATATATAACAATTAGACGTTTGAAAAACTTTATGCGACATGCTGGTAAACAATCTATAATGGATTGCTTACCGTTCTGTTTTCATTGTATAGGTCATGTTTAATATATTATGCACGATATGACTCGTTTCTCCCCCAAAAACTCAGAAAACTGACAGTTTCAAAGTTACGACTGGTGATGTATCTGATTACATGTTGTATAATATTTAATTCATGATTACTCATACCACTTATTCATATGCTTATTATAACTTCTAGGGTTAACCTGAAGTGCAAATATTCTTTTTTTTTTTTAATTCGTTTATTTTTACAGGCTCAGTTACTTAAGTTTAAAGGAGCCGAATTCTTAAATATATTTTTAAAACTATATATATATAGAAACAATTTTCTTACATCTATGGTTAGTAAGGTGGAAAACCGATTACTCGCGGTGTACTCGAGTTTAGAAGGGTGACATATTTTTAGGAGACGGATGGGATATAAGGAAATTGTAACAATGTTGATGAGCACTCAATTCTTAAATCTATTCGTATATCTATAGTTTATTTACATTTCAACTTATTCTACTATTTATAGCAAGGGGACGAATTACCCGCAAAGGAAGGAAAGGATGCAAATATTCTTAATTGAAATCAAATTACATATCTCTATTTCAGGCCGAAGTAATCTGGAAGAAATCTGATGAAATGAAAAAGCGAGAAATGCTGCAAGACAATTGATGAAAAAGTTCTCTTCCACCAATTACCAGTGGCGATAAACAGCACAGATCGATACACTAATTACGCGCAATATTTTCACCCATACTTCTGTGAAACATCCAAAATAACAAACTGCATTGCATATATAAATAGCTATAGAAAGATGAGTTGTCTGAACGTTATGTCAGCCAATTTCCGAGAAGCATTGCGTCTAAAACTTCCTAATTGGAGCTTTATTTGCAGCATTCCTACTTAGTGTCAACGCAATATAGCTTCAAATTACGATTTCTGAAGCGTGTTTCCATTTTGATGAAATCATTTTTCCTTTCCACGAAGTGTTTTGCGGTGTGGTGGGATCAAGAACGCGCTGCCGAGGGCAGAATGTGCTGCCATTTCAGCCACAACATTAAAGACGGTCTCCAATTTCACCCTGCGCTCTGTCACATCACACGTCATATCACGATCAATCAATTTAATTCGACCTCGTCAGGGAACTGAAGTCGAGTTTGATGATGACAATGAGTTCGTTATTCCAAGAAGAGACATAAGTATGTTAATGATTGTTTTGCGATTGTACAAGGTGTGTCGAAGGCGGAAAAATATTTTTCTCGTTTCAACACAAACCTATCATTATTGGGGCACCACCTCCTGTTAACGGCTGCTATACTCGTGAAAGTATATTTTTCACTGTCGTTTTGTCGAAATTTCATGAATAACTGACGGTTAGACGCGGAGCTTCGAATGTCACTTTTTGTATCAAAGCGAGTATCAAAATGTTCAAGCAAAACGAATGACGATCCAATATCGCCTTTTAACATTAATCATTTACGATATTTGCTTAGAAAAATGCATTCACTTCCGCTCCAAATGACGGATCGGCCGGATTTGAGTGGCTCCGATTTGAATGAAACGCTGCACACTTTGGCTTAAAAAACTAAGTATGTTCCCCAGAGGAAAGATTTCTTTTTCGAAAACGTTTTTCACAGGCAGAGTTAATGATAAATTTTATTACAAAATTTTTTTTGGTTCAATTCTATGAATAATAGGATGGGAAACCGATCACGTGCAAACAACTCGAGGTTAGCAGATACTGGATACAGGATTGCCTGGAGAGCGACGGGGCCGGATGGCCGAATATCCGGCAGCCGGAGTTCTGGCCTCTCCTGTATATCCGAGAAAATGTCGCATAAACAGGACACTGTATTCTTTTTTTACACAATTTTTTTTTATTTTGAAATTACGCGATTTACTTGAAATGACGCAATTTTTTACGTGATTACCGTCGCTTCGTTGGGTAGAAAAAGAGAAAAAAAATCGTTTTTGAGTGATTCTACCGAAATTGCTCGTTTTTTACGCAATTTGCTTGAAATAACGCGATTTTTTTGCGCGTAATCATCAGTCACGTAGAAAAAGAAGTCAGTATATTTGGATAAGTACGAAAACACTGAACTTACAAGTTTTCTTTTTTGTACAACGTGTTAAAACATGGTTAATTCTGCTGTATTGCAGATACATGTTAGTATAGTTTGGTTTTACGAAAACGCGGATATGTATGATAGTGAAGTGTGAAATGAAGTTGGGTTCAACTTTCTAATAGTGAAAATGGCAGTGTTTTTTTTAAATTTGTTAGTTGCAGAAAGAACGAATACACTATTACAATAAAAAATTATGAATGAATTTTTTTCCCAAATCTAATTAGTACAATATATTTAAAGAAAATCACTTTTGCTCGCAAATGGTGAAAAAATGTCATACAAAAAATATGTCTAAAGATAATTTTATATTGTGATGGTAAGTTTTGGTGAGAATATTGTGTGGACTCTAGAATGCATATTGACAGCACTGCCAGCTATATCTGTCTCGCCATACTCGTTCATCCCACCTCTATATATACCCCTTTTATAGCAACCCTTGAGCTCGGTCTGACAGCTCATATGAACACGACACACACGGATAATGGGCCCCTTCCTTGTTACAGCCATTGCAGATGTATGGCGTGTTTGTGAGTCCCGGGGCAAAGTAGCATACCCCACGGAGCACGGTGATTCACACAAATATCAAACTTTGGCGTCTTTGCGACAATAGTAAATAAAGTCCAAGAGCTGGGATTACTGGACCAGGAATCGAAATGTCAATTTCAATGGGACAGTGGCCTACAGTTTTTCAAGCAGAAATACAAGCTATTCTAACATGTACAAATATATGTTTGGCTAGAAGATACAGGTATGCCAATATCTATAACCTCTCAGATAGCCAAGCAGCTCTTAATGCAGTAAATGTATACGCATGTCAGTTAAAGCTAGTTTGGGAATGTGTTCTATCCTTAAAACAACTAGCTGCTACTAACGAAGTTAATCTATACTGGGTACCTGGTCACTGCGGTATAGAAGGTAATGAAAAAGCCGATCTCTTAGCAAGATTAGGATCTCAGGATCTTAAGCTCAAAGCCAACTGGAGGGCTCTATCAGCACCAATACAATCCAAATTATTCATTACACCTTGTTACAGAATAACATGCAGCCTACTCAGCCTGAAAAAGGCAAATTTGACTACATTAACCGGTCTATTATAGAAATATTCTCACGGCGGAAAAAGGCGATATGTGTTGTGTATCGATAGAATAAGAATACTCTTACGCTTAAATGACTACTGGGTAACGTATAAAAAAATAAAGGCGAATGAACTACAAAGTTTAAAGCCTCTAAAAAACAAAGAATGGAATGGAATATACAAAATGTGTATCGATAAGATAGGAATACTCTTACGCCAAAAAGGCTACTGTGTAATATACAACATCGGATGAAAATGTACACGAATAAATTCGGCTCTGTTACAGCTGGATTGTTAAATGAGCCTAATAAAAAAACTGGTCTATTGACCGGACCCTGTCCGAGAAGGTATCACCTTGAAAACATCGGAAAGCTGCCAGATGATAACTGTCGTTTCTGCAGTTTCGAAGCTGAAACATCGGAACATTTACTGTGTCAATGTAGTACACTAATTCAGCGAAGACTGCGGATGCTTGGAAAGGGTATTCTTATGCCTAACTAAATTTGGTCTGCTGAACCTAAAAAGGTAAGAAACTTCTTAAAAAAGTCATACATTCGTGGGGGGAAATGCAAAGTCCTAGCACGACTATCACTTGTTCCCTGAGTGACGGAAGGAAGGAAGGTCTTGAATTATAGAGACTTTAAACTTTTGCAGTGCATTCGTCTCTAGCCTTGAGAAAGGCCCTTTGAAAACTCTACTCTATTCTACTCCAGCGCTACCACCTCCGCCCTCTTGCCTTGAGAAAGGCACTCGATCCCTCGCCGTCCAGCCCGTCCAACAACGATGTTGTCCAGTCGGTGTCCACACAAAGAAATGGAGTGACGGAATGAACTGACACTGCATATATAACAAACTGGAGTGCATCACAATAGAAAAAAAAACTAATGGTCGCAGTGATACAATGCTCCTACAGAAGAAGAAATAAAGTGCGATTGAGCTGAAATGTTGTACAGTGTATTTTCATAGAGAATCAACATTTTTCAGGAGGTACCATTCGTGAATTTCGATGGCACATAATGCACATCGTTACTCACGAATTTGTTTTCAAACCGAAATAAATAATAATAATTCTCCAAACAAAAATATGAAGATGCTAATTAGACATCTTTTGAGAATCCAATAAACCAAAGGACTATTCAAGCGGATTCAAAGGTTTATTACCTACAGTAAAACCTCTTTTTGTGCGAATTTTTTTTGTGCGTTTTTTCGTTGTGCGATTTTCTGTTCTTGTGCGGTATGTGAAAAGAAACATATTTGACGAAGTTATCGTCCATTTATTTTTTTTCGATGGTTTATATGCATTTCAGTGCGCAAGAATCATATTTGCGTCTCAATTATCCACTTCTCAAATCATTTCCCTCCTCCCATCAAATGCTCCAAGTTTTTCTAAGTTTTTGCATGACATGATATCCAACAGCATCACGTTTCGGCATGCAACTAAAAGCACAAAAGGGCAAAGGGCAAAGTGTCCCATCGCAAAGCAGGGAAACAACAGGAAATTGAACGGTGAATGGCGTGGATTTGAGTTATTTTCTTGGGGGAAACTTTTTTTATGCGGTCCCTATTTACCGCACAAAACAAGTTTTTTTCAAAATTTGTACCGAGCACGGTTTTTTAAAGCTACTGGTGAAGTTTTGCACGATTTTTTTATGCGATTTTTTTTATGCGGTCCCTATCCCCCGCACAAAAAAAAAGTTTACCTGTATTTTGTATTCTTTGGAACAATTTCAACACTCCTACCCCAAAATTTACTTTTCCTTACTACGTCCATGATTATTCGAATGATCATATTATATATCAGCCATTCCATAACAAACTGATTTTTTTTTTCCCAAAATATATTTTTTATTAAGACACATGTGGCGTTAGCCTGACGGGGCCGGGAGTCCAATATTTTGACAATTTTTGTCTTACAACTATGTTAGTAATATGTAACCGATTACTCGCGGTTGGCTCGAGGTTAGTATTACAAGTGTTCTCATAATTGGTATGTTGCAGTCTTCGATGCTCTGTACGTGTGCCCGATACGGGATACTTCCTATTGGGATGCAGCTGACCATTCATCAGCAACGCCCCCCTAGTCTGTACCCCATATCTAGCGTGGTGCGTCTTTCTCGACTCGAGGAATCCAAGATAGTCACTAGCCGGCGCAATCATCATCTCGTGTAGAGTTGTCATGAGCGGTACAACCTTTGGCTCTTGTTGAATGATCAGTGGACTGCACAACCTTCGGCCCGTGCATCTGTAAAGAGTGTGTGTATGTATTACCGCGACTAAGTAAAAGTTTATCGATCGGATAGGAGGGATATGAAACGGGGACACAACGAAGGAAACATCATTAAACGTTGACATCGGCGTTTCTGAGGAACAGGTATAGATGAAGCAAAAGATCAGGATCCCGGCTACCTAAGATATCCCGGACGGGGATATCCGATTGTCTGCCTTGTGCTCTCAGTGCTCTAGAGAGCTGAGAGCGAGCAGCATAGAACCGGATACACGACCAGACAACATGCTCGATGTCGTGGTAGCCATCGCCACAATCACAAAGATTGTTTGCTGCGAGCCCAATGCGATAGAGATGCGCGTTTAGGTTGTAGTGATTGGACATAAGCCGAGATATCACACGAATGAAATCACGACCTACATTCAATCCCTTGAACCATGCACTCGTCGAGACCTTAGGGATAATCGTGTGTAACCAACGACCGAACTCATCTTCACTCCACATGCGCTGCCAACTAACGAGTGTGTCCTGACGAGGAATGTGAAAAAATTCATTATAGGCAATTTGCCTTTCAAAAAGTGTGCCTTCTGAAGCGCCCACCTTAGCTAGCGAGTCCGCTTTCTCATTCCCCGGAATCGAGCAATGAGAGGGAACCCATGCTAAGGTAATCTTGAATAATTTTTCGACCAAAACACTCAATAGATGTCTTATTCTTGTTAGGAAATAAGATGAGCGTTTATCAACTTTCATTGAGCGGATTGCCTCTATTGAGCTGAGACTGTCTGAAAAAATAAAATAATGGTCGATGGGCAGTGTTTCAATGATCCCTAGAGCATAGTATATCGCACCCATTTAATTGCAAACTGTTGTGTGTTTTTGATGCAAACTGATAAAGTGAATAATTTTGGTTTGTTCAGTCGAAAGTCGAACATTTTTTGAATGCTCTAGTTCAGCGGACCTGTGTCAAAGCAAGTATTCGAATGTTTCAAAACATATAAATAAAATTGTCTTTTTCATGATTTACAGTAGTGTTGTAGTATATTTTTACGGATTCACATGTTTTGAAGGTTTATTAAATCCACCTTGAGGTGAACACTTTTAAAATGCCTAGGAAAAGGAAATATTCTGAAGAAAGCCTAAATTATGAATGGATCAATATGATGACAGTAAACTCAAGCAATAAAAAATGAAACAGTTTTCATTCAAAAATGGTGATTTCTAAAACCGGACAAACCATGATCATAATTTCTCTTTGAGGAAAATCGTTGAAAACCATAAAAACTTGAATTTAGCAACTGGGAACTTGGCACTTTTCAACAAACTCAAACTCGTATTAATTATATGAGATTTTCATGAAGAAAAATCGATTTGCATTTACTAGTTGCTAAATCGGACAAACCAAAATCATTTACCTTACGAGAACAAAATCCAATTTTTTTCGCATGTAATTTTTTTTTTTTCAATTAGATAATTGGCTTTAAATTGATATGTCGATTATTCGAATCGGCTTAGTGGTTAAAATATATAAATTGAATATTTGAATATTTATATATATTTAAAAAAAGTCAAAAAAGGCCCCTAAGTTTCCAGAGATATGTAAGAAGTCGGTTGAACATAAATATATAGTGTAGGATATAATAACTATCTTCATATGAAAGACTGGTCATGTTAACTTTATCGTTGTGTCCAGACGAGAAACATTCAAGAACCAAATGGGAAAACTCTCACTCCTTTACAAAATTTACATCAATTTCACATGAATCTCAATATGTTTCTAATCCGTAGGTCATCTTTAGTTCTCAATCAGTTGGAATAATCCATTCGGAGTGGTTTCGACCAAGCTGCGCCATGTTGTAGTGTGTATCTAATTCTACGCAGAGGATACTGCTCGTTTAAGCTTTTCAAATCACTCATACTACTTGTAAGCTGTATCTACTGTTGGTACGATCACTCCTCATAAGTTCTTGATACGATTTTAATTGGTAAATGAGCTGACCCATCCATAATCTGTAGCTCCTATTTATCAAACCATATCATGAATTTTCGGATTTTACGAATTGAAGCCAAATTACAATTTGGCTTCCGAACACTTAAGCTTTTTTGGTCATTAAACAGTGTCTCATTACTCAAAATGGTACTTTTTCGCGATATTAATGTGGTTTTTGGATACAATAGAGCATTTTCTTTCATTTGGCTACCATAAAATTAATTTACAAATTCAAATTCATGGTGAAAACCTAAACATATGTTTGGTTACATTTGTCTCAAATTCCGAACACCCAAAATGCAATTTTATTTTTAAATCATAACTTTTGAGCTACTAGACCGATTCAGATGATCGATATTTCAAATCAAAGCGAATTAGCTATTCTTCTTTGGAAAAATATTATATAACCCGAAAATTTGGATATTGTGCTTCGAAACTTGATTCAAATTCCGAATTTGCTAACGCAAACATGTTATCGCTGGTTTTGACAGTCAATTTTTTGCAAATGCTTAGTATTTTAAGTTATATGCAGTATCGAAACCTGTGAATGATATTAAAATGAAGCTTACACCACAATGAATGTCAAGGTATTTATTATTCAATTATTGAAAATATTGAAGTTCAGTAAATTTACATTTGAAAATGAAGTGTTCGGTATTTGAGACTGTTCGGAATTTGAGACAAAACGGTACGCAATTATCACGGTGTTTTTGATGCAAAAGCAAAAGTAAATTATTCTGGAGTACTTCATTGTACTTGTGTCTGTGCATTCGTATTGATGAAAAGTTATCTGAACCAGGTATTTTTTTAAATATTTTTTTTTTCAAACCTCACAAATAGTTATTATATTATATTATATACAAATATATATACAAATAGTTATTATACTATATATAGTTATATACAAATATATAGTTATATATAGTTATATACAAATAGTTATTATATTATATTATATACATTATATACTTCAATTCAACCGACTTCTTACATATCGCTGGAAACTCACAAAAATGGTGTGGTTCTATAGTTATGATACGCAGGGTACTATCGCATTTTGTTTAGCTAACTTATTGGGTACATGAGTGATATAAAATTGTGTTCCAACCTTTTCTAATTATGTTTCACATAAATATGTATGTTTGGTTCTCTCTGGTTTATTAATATTAAGTTTGATTTTGAAAAACAATTGTTTAACTTAATTGAGAAATCCTACTTATCCTATTTGAGCTTGAGCTTGAGCTTGGTTATTTCATTTATTTCTTAACCTTACTAAAATTTTAAATCCCTATTGAACGGGTATTCTGAGAGTGTTGCACTCGCCACAAAATTTTCTCCCGATTTATTTATGACGACCAGAGCGAATTTGCACCCTGCGTCTTATTGCAGATCGTTTATCCTTGAATGGATCGGGGCATCTTACCTTTTAGTAACGCCAAGATGGACAACTTCGTTCGACCAGTTGACCAGAAGTCGTTCACATTGATGACAGTTGGTAGCAATTTCCGAGAAACTCGGTGTCGAACTATGATGGCTTTTTTTTCCACATTCTTCCATCTAGTCATGAACGTAAAGAACGATATTACTCCTCGTTAATACTTTGGCTGGTAGTCCTTCGGCATGCGACTACTTGCAGTGATTGCGCTATAGTCTGCCGACAGCAGGGAGTTGTACAGTATAGGTCCCAGAATACTATTTTGTGGTACATCATCGTGGGCCGTTTTGAGCTTCATCTTTCAAGTTCGCAAAATATTCCAGACTATGTTTTACTAATACAAACATTCAACAATCTTTCTGTAATGTAGTGTATACCAATGGTCAGATAATGTGGAAGTCATGACTAAAATAAAAGAACGAAAGCCTATTAGGGTTCGAGGATAATCCACACCGTGGATCTTGCGGTTAATCGAGGTTCTAATGTATATTCAAATTTTATTAAAATCTACTGCGCAGGTAATCGCCTTACATAGCGACTTAGCAACTCGAAGCTGTATACAATCATTGAGCGTGGTGTCCATTGCTAGGTTCAGCTCGGATATGCAATCAACTGGATTCTTTTATTCACTTGGTGCAACAAAAATGAATGCTCTCATTCTGTTCAAGTATCTGAACCGTCCCCTCATTTTCGATTATATATTCGTCATTTTCGTGAATGTTATTCACAGATTTCCAGATTGACGGATTTCCAAACACTGCGAGCAGAGCAACAGGAAACGGTTCCCGTATTCATTATTGAAATTATTGGCTAGTTGGAATCATGAAAATGCTTCGACTTTTTTTTCACCTCTACATCTTTAGGATATTTCGATTTTATTGGTATGCAAATCATCAAAATCTGTTAGTTGCAAAAAAAAGTCATTGCTGTATCTGAAAACGTTAAATGTTTGCGCCCCACAACCCGAGTACTATGTAAAAAATCTATAACCTTTTACAGCACAACTTTTAAAATGAACTGCCCGTCGATATTTCCTCGAAATTGATCCATTCTCCACAGCATAAGACCACAACAGTCTGTTGGAAACATATGCTACCCAATCAATATTTTCCAATCCCGACCAGGAACGTAATCATCTGCCGATTGCGGACGCCATTGGCCGTAACAGTTGCTCAATCATTCCATAGACGTACGGATCGAATTCCAGTCTTCGCTTCCAGTCTGAAAAATCACACCTTCCCTACCTTAACTTTTACTGACGTTTGTGCCTTTTCCGAACGACATGTTATTTTTCCTCACAGCAACAGTCTCGCTTTTGATTTACGCGTCGGTTCACCTGTGAATTGCTTGTAAAATTCCCTCCCCCGGAGGTTTTCGTTATTGCGTTTACTAGATTTTTCACGACGTTGATAAAGATCTTCCACTCAGAAATCCCCCGTGTTGATATATTCTTTGAGTTGGGAAATCCAGTCTAACGTACTGTGTGTTGTGTTGTTTTGTGATATTTGTGCGCTACGCGGTGGATAAACATTCGTTCGCATTAAATAACTCGAACTTTCTCTGATTCTTTATGCGTTTAAGCTCTTGTACCTCAACCATAATCGTCGTAAAAAAATAGTATCATAAGTATACAAATCGTTTAACGAAATTGTGTGTGTGCTGTGTTGATATTTCAGCGCACTTGCAGCACACTTCAACTGAACCATGATTGCGGAAGAAAAGCGGTCCTCGATTGTCGTACCTGTGAAAGCGTAGTTCAACTCTTAGCACATACCATTCTCATATCTCCACCGAACATTCAAAATTTCGATTTAGATAAGAATACCCGCATGCTTGCTACAACGGTATGGGGTACAAGTGTGCCTTTCCCACATTATCGCGTCGTTCAGTGATTTTATTACATTCACATGGAAAATAATTTTCTTCCCCTGCTCTCATCCGTAGACCCCTTCCCATAGCCTGCCGATGTCCACCAGACCCCATCTTGTGATTGGCAAGTGCCTGACAATTGCTCATATTCATTTTGATGCACAAAAGCCAGTTATCGAGATCCGGGAGCAGGAAAATGGATTTCCATTTTGAAACACCCTCCAGAGAAAATTGAATTCTTATCCCACATGCCCTCCTTACAATGGGTAGTGTACGATTTGGGTCGAATGGAAATAAATCATAAAGTATGATGTTAGTTCTGTGATACTGAGGAAAACAAATGAAATTATTAATAGGGCAAATTCAATTTGATTCACTCACCCTGGTATTATAATGCACTGGGAATATCACTAATGCTTTCTCGAGTTTACATCTGTCATCGGGCATTTGTTTACGGAAGTTAACATATGCGATTGAGATTTATTTATTCATGACTAGGTCAATCAGTCATCGAGCCACATTGTGTTATGTGTTGTTTTTGAAGCAAGTTCACGTTTTCGGGAACATATTCAGAGTACAAATTCAAAAACTGAATATTGTTCACGTCACGCTGCATTTTAAGTTGCAGTTTTAATCTCGAACGTCAAGGGAATATAATCATGCGACTGTAGTGGTGATTCTGATGTTTCAGACGATGAACACCAAAAACTACAAAAAAGTAAAAAAAAAAGTAGAATTGTAAAAATTGTTCGCAGAAAATGCAATTTTTTTACGTAGGACTACGTCTAACATGACTATATGGGGGTAAAATGAAAATCTCAACACTGAACATATTGCAGAAAGCGAATAATTTCAAATGTTTATAACTGAAGCATTACTTAATAGATTGCAAGGATGTTTGCATTTATTGATAGGAAATATTTCTACATGTCTATCACTATGAATATTTTTTCATGATGTAAACAATCTAATAATTGTGAAATGTCAAGCAGTATCCAATCGCTATAAGTGCCGCGTTTTGAATGGTCTCCCCAGATGGTACCGACCGAAAGGACCAATCAGAGTATCTGTGGAATATAATTTGAATACAAGCAAAACATTGCATCGTAAGCTCCTCCCCTTGTGATTCTACCGCCAGTCAAATCAAATAAATTTTGCAGTTGCTTTCTGAAGAGATCATTTATTTTCTAACGGCGTAGAAGAACACATACGCTATGATCACCGTTCACACAGTACAACCACGAACATCATCATCTGCAGTGGCCAACGAGTTTTAATTTTCCTGCCATCCAACGGGCAATCGTCACCAATCGCTTTCGTTTAATTGATCCGGAACACAGTGATGATACTGATACAAAATTGCCTATGCTTTCAGTTTGTCCAGAAGAGTGTATTTGCAAAATGAGGTCGCAAATTTCGACTTCGCGAAAACAAGGATATCCATCAATGCTTTTTAGGCCCACCGTACCTTTCACTAAAGAGATATTTAATAACATTCAATGCAACAGTTCGATGCATTCTAAAAAAATATTATATTAGGCAGTCAAAAAAGTCCTGCGGTATTTTTTTTAAATTTTCATTTGTTCATAAAATTAGTTACAATCATCTGTTTTAAGTCAAACATGCGCCGTTTTGTTCGATGACTTGTTCCCAACGAGATGCCAACTTCATAATACCCCTGTTATAGAAGCTCGCTTCCTTATTGGCAAAAAACTCGGATAGCTTATTTTCACAGGCCTCTTTTGTGGCTAGCTTCTGACTACCTAGCTCGTTCGCCATGGACAAAAACAGGTGGTAGTCACTTGGTGCAAGGTCCGGACTACACGGCGGATGCAAAAGAACCTCCCATTCGAGCTCCCGGAGCATCTGGCGCGTCACCAAAGAAGTGTGTGGCCTGACGTTGTCCTGATGGAAGACAATGCGGCCTCTGTTTATCAAAGATGGCCTCTTCTTCATGAGTGCTACCTTCAAGCGGTCCAGTTGTTGGCAGTACAGGTCCGAATTGAGCGTTTGGCCATAGGGAAGCAGCTCATAATAGATTATTTCTTGACAATCCCACCAAACACACAGCAGAACCTTCCTGGCCGTTAATGAGGGCTTGGCCACCGTCTGAGCCGCTTCAGCGGGCTTCGACCACGATCGTTTGCGCTTCACGTTGTCGTAAGTGACCCACTTTTCATCGCCAGTCACCCTCCGCTTCAGAAACGGGTCGATTTTGTTGCGATTCAGCAGCGATTCACATGCGTCGATACGGTCAAAGATGTTTTTTTTGCGTCAACGTGTGTGTCACCCATACATCGAGCTTCTTTGTGAATCCAAGCTTCTTCAAATGGTTAATAACGGTTTGATGACTTATCCCCAGCTCTTGGCCGATGCTACGGCTGCTACTATGCCGGTCTTTATCGGCTAATTCAGCGATTTTGTCGCAATTTTCGACGACAGGCCTTCCGGAGCGTGGCGCATCTTCGACGACCTCTACACCAGAACGAAAACGTTGAAACCATCGTTGTGCGGTGGAAATGGAAACTGTATCGGGTCCATAAACTGCACAAATTTTATTGGCAGCTTGAGATGCATTTTTGCCTTTGTCATAGTAGTACTGTAAAATATGTCGGATTTTCTCTTTATTTTGCTCCATATTTGCGACACTATAACTCACGAACGACTTAACCAAACAAAACACTATCAAGGACTATATTAAAGGACTATAAATACTTTTCCAACAAGCTATAGTATGACTCGATACAATGAATACAACTAGAACTACGCGCTTACAACGACACCTGGCGGAAATACCGCAGGACTTTTTTGACAGCCTAATATATGAAAAAAAAATTATTTTTGTTAGCTTGGGGAGAGTTTGTGCAAATTTAAGAGCATTTCTGAGATTATAAGTGAATGACAACTTTCTCATCAATTATTCAGTTTCCACGAATTGTTACCATTCTGAATCATATTTCGGACACTTAATGTCCAATACTCTGATGATATAACTAAAGGGTTACTCTAAAGAATCGTGATATTAATTTTATAGTTATATCATCAGGGCATTAAGCATTTCAAGTTATTATTACAGAGTGCCCGAAATATGATTCAGAACGGTACATTGTTTCCGAATTAAAAGTGATGTCAAAGCGCAGCACATTACCAGCCGAATAGGAAAAAAAGAATTTCCAAAAGTGAGAGCTGTGTTCATTTCTATGGTTAGCACCAACTCAATCGATTTCGGATTTTTGGTTGCCGTTCTACGGAAGATGCATGGATTTTTTGTTTTGGTATGATGTTTTGGGAGCGTTGGAGACGTAATTTTGCTAATACATATATTCCATATATCAAATTAAAGTCAATGAGCTAGTTTTGTTTGAAAAAAATTACACTTGGAAAAAACCAGATTTTGGTATTCGTAGCTATTGATTGAAATTGTTTTTCATAGCTTACATGGTTTCGGAACTAAGGTCACCATATTTTTTATATATTCTGGAAAGCTGAGTTTTTTTTCACATAACATACACGAATATCAGAGAGGTGTTTTTTTCGTTCACTAGTGATATTGCAAAGTTAACATGTTTTTAGTTTTCGTTCAGTATTCCTATGCTACTGGACAACATCTATGCGACTAGAATCCAATTTTTATGCATTTGTGGTATTTCATGTGGTTTCAAATTGGTATATCGATCATCTGAATCGGCCCGGTGGTATAAAAGTTATGAATTCTGAAAAAAAAGTTTTTTTTTGGAAAAAAGGGAAAAATTATTTTTCGGACCATTGGTTGATTTTGAAAAATCATAACTCAATAACACAAAATAACGCATCTCTGAATTTTGGATATGTTATTTAATAAAAATCTTATCTTTCAAGACAATGTAAACGATAAAAAAATACAATCAATAATTACAAGACCAAAATCCAAAATTTCTGCAAGTATAATATTTTGCCAAAAGAGACTAGCTAATCGGACTTAATTTGATATGACGATCATCTGAATCGGTGCAGTAGTTCAAAAGTTATGAGTTTTTTCAAAAGTAATTTAAAAAAAGATTTTTTGGACCACCCTGGAAATGGTCACCTATTTAATTTGATATGTAGATCATCCGAATCGTTACAGTAGTTCAAAAGTAATAAATTTAAAAAAAGTCGTTTTTGGAAAAAAATGATAAAAAATGATTTTTTGGACTACCCTAAAATGAAAATGATCACCCTAATGATAAAAAATACGGGTCTAATGTTTTGCGATGAAGAACAAAACTACCACTTTTCAGGAAAATCTGAGAACCATTATATCGGTTTGACATGGAATGGCTATATATAAACATTTCCATCGCACTTCTAGGTGGATTGACACTTTTTTCGTGACTACATTGCATTCCTGACTGTGTTGATAAAAAGCTATCTGAACCAGGCCTTTTTGAAAACAAAATCCCTAACCTCTAAATGCATGATGATGTATATGTACATCAGTGTTTTACCTTCTTACATAATTGTGCTCATTATACATTACATTAATGTGTGCTTAAAAGGAAAAATCATGCATTTAAGCATATCGAATCATGAGCAGACTCAATATTCGTGGATTTCCACTAATCTTGAATTACACTGCAAAAACAGAGCCTTACTTCCCAACAATTGGACACGACGATCGATTACAGCATTCGCATACAAATTATTTTATAATTATATTCACTACACCATATCAAACATTTCGCATTCTTCACAGTCTATGGACTGACTATGGATTTGTCAATGGCACCCATCGGTATCGAATTATCATCGATACTGCGATTTTCGCTAAATGTTCCTTTCAGTTCGGTTGCAAAAACGAAATGAAATTGGAACAAAAAAGCACAATGCATAGTCGTGTGAGCATGACCTTCCGCGTCTCACTTCGCAATACTATTGAATGAATTTCCGAGTGTGCGCTAGCTTATATACGGTTTCGTGTGATTTCAATAGCTTGTTTTCGAAGCAATTTTAAAGCTATTGAAACAAGTTTGGACATTTAGTCTTTCGAACGAAATGATTTTCATATCACTCCGTTCAGCCGGCAAAGAGGTAGTAACCCTTTCGCTAAGAGAATCGTCTATGGACGAGATCCGCGCGAGCACACAGTCGTAGTGAAAAGGTTAACGTCCAAAACCTTGCACTCCAAGCGTGACTTTCTCGTTTTCGATACTTTGAACTTACACTGGGTACAGAAATGAAAGACATAGTCCTACGTCTAAAATATGATATGGACCTATGCAGAATTTTGATTATATTTTGGTTGAATATTACCAGGGGTTCCGTCTAGGTCACGACGGCATTTCCGACGTTGGACTACCGAATTATATTATTCAATCCGCTTGTTAATAATTTTCAATGCTAATTCTTTCCCTCGCGTTATTTTTAATAGTTATCGTGGTGGTGCTGGTAATAGATACACAGAAATGATTCCCATCGATTGATGCAAATATTTCTGCGAACTATTAGGAAATGGCGACAATTTAAATGCATTAAAATGTTACAATTTAAGCATTAATAGTAATTTTTTCAACGAAAACATGAAACATTTGTTGTTGGGAAAATTTTGTACCTGTAGCAGTGCCCTTCTTCTGATGTATTGGTGACTTGTAATTGTATGGGCTATTCATATATTTTTTGTTCAGAATTTTCAAAATACATATTTTTGACAAAAAATAATTTTATTTTCAAAATAAGTTTGTTTTAATGATTTTTTTTTTTTAATTTATTATTTCACACGTTGAGTCTCGCGTCGGTCCTTAGGGATTGACGTTGAGCTTTTTGGTAGGAAAGCGCTAACTGACTGGGACTGACAGTTCCAAAATAAGAAAATGAAAATATATACGATCTGTTTTCGGATGTTTTACAAAATGTGACTACTTTCTAGTCGAATTTCTGACTGTTTTTGATTTATATAATGAGTATCTTTGGGAGCTGAGACCGACACGCTTTTGATGCGGGCTGAATGAAAAGCGCAGCAAGAATAATTATTATATTAAATTATTAAAATTTGTTCTTTTTGATTGAAAACTTTGATAATTTCCTACATTTCATTCTTTCCCCAAACAGTTGAAAAGAAAACTCAAAATTTCATAACATTTTTCACTCAAAAGCTTCAAGAACTATAATATATTGGTTGAAGAATTAAATGTAGAAAATTATTTATATTTTCATTAAAAAATATCAAACAATTTAGAACAAAAAAAAACATTGAAAAAATATATTTCAAAATTAAATTCCATTTTTGTGAAAAATGTGAAATTATGAATAAAAAAATAAATGAATAGCCCACACAATTACCAACAAGTCTCCCAAACAATAGAAGAAGTGCACTGCTACAGGAAAAAAGTTATCCTAACAACAGCTATTTCATGTTTTCATTGAAAAATTACTACTAATATTACGAACATTTTATCGTCCAAACGCGATTGACATATTTTGCAAACTTTTTTCTATTTAGCAACAGGTCAATAAGATGTCAAATGCGAGGCTTTAAAAACAAAAGTGTTGCGAGGAGTTTCTCAAGAGTCCCCATACATAAATCCCATATATTCCAGAAACTATAAAAGAAAGAAAATTAACATCTTCGACAAAAGTTCATATTTCAATAAGATCTAAAACTTTTTTGAATACACTATATCACAATAGTGACTTTAAACAAAATTAGTTGTATTTTTTTCAAAGAAAACATGAAAAGTTGTTGTTACCAATACTCTTCCAATGTATGGATGACTTGTTGGAAATTGTAAGGAATATTCATATTATTTTTTCGAGAATTTCAAAAAATACGTATTTAAAAAAAATAGTATGTATTCTATTTTGAAAATATATTTTTTTTGGTTTATTTTTTTAAATTTTTGGTATTTTTCAATGGAAATTTAAACAATTTCCTACATTTCATTTTTGGATCAAAATTTTTTAGGTATTATATATTTTTAATTACTAGCTTTTTGTGAAAAAATAAAAAATAAACCTTTGGCCCTTCTCAAAAAGTAGTTTTTTTTTAAATATTTAAAGTATGCAAAGTTGCTTGAATGACCAATGTCTTTACACCCACAACGTTTCACCGCAATTTGAGATTCGGCATAAAATTCGTCATTTGTTCATTTTGAGAAAAAATTAATGATCCATTATGATATCAGGTTTAATGCTTTAAGCTAAATTCTTCCTTGAAATATAATTCACTCGTTGCAGACAAACCATTTTTATCTACTCTGTAAATCTCTATCTGTTAGACAATACATATCCGTAAGTAGATCTCACATATTTTACCTCTGATCAAACAGTAAAAGCTTGTAAATCACTTTGCTCTACGTTGCTTCGTACATTAAAATCAATTTTAACGACGATCTGCTACGACTAAATCTTAATTTAGAATCGATCCCAACCCGGAACGATTTACCATTGCATCGAAACGACAGTTAAATTATTCTTCCTTTCGAAGAAGTCATAATGATTTTATGTTTGCACAGCAACATAAATATTAGCATTGTGTTCGACTCTTGCATCGAACTCTATCAAGTAAAAAGTAAGTTAGCAGTTGAACCAATTTCCATTGTACGCTTGGAGGCATCCAAAACGTGACTGGTACGAATGCTAGCATCCAAAAACGGGTTGCCCGCGAACCCGTGCATCTGGAGAGATAAAGGCCACTCAGCGTCAAACAGAGAAGCCAGAGCCAGAGAAAGCGAGGCAGCATAAACACTCACTCTCTTGTACTCCCTTGTATGGTGCCAATCCTTGGCCACCACTCAGTGAGTATCGTTCTATGATATCGTCTGCCGCTCTGCCGGATGTGGATAAAGATGGAAGAGGCTGCAAGTTATGCGAGGTTTTCCATTCCGGCTTTTCCGTAAACCAACACATATCTTGGCTCAAGACCACATAAACAGGGGAACCTATTATGCCACGTGTAGAGTTGTGCTTGCTCTTCGGTACATGCATAAGAAATGATTATGTGTGGTGTGTAAATAGATTTATAAATTATTTTCAACAAGAGCGTATAATTTATTTTCACCCATGATAGCAGCGGCGATCGGAACCGTTTGGAGTGTGCAGCAGGATATTGCGTTAATTAAAAATTGAAAATAAATGTTAAAAGCTGGTACCGAAACAAAACCAAATAAAAGGAAATGAGATAAGGATCTGATGAGGGTACTGTGTGGTTATAATGCCTGCTGGACGGTAAGCTTCTACCATCCACAACACTTGGCTGGATCTTGCGTTGCATCTGACATTTTGGAGTGTCTTGTAGGGGATGAGTGCGTTTCAAAGTACAGTTACTTGAATCTCAAAATGGAACGAAATAAAACCGATCCATGGGAGTTTATCGAGGAATACAGTGAACGTAAGCGGTAATAAAATATTCGATGGTTATTATCTTCGTTTTTCTAACCGCATTGGCGAGACTAATAAATCGAATTTTCAGGTTTATCGGTTCATGAATCCATGCTGTCTAATCGACAGAGCAGCACATTACGTAATGAGCCATCTTATCGAGAACCTTACCTAGACAATTCGGTATTGATAGCAGTCGATAGCTTGCAACATTGTGGGTATTGCCGTTTTTGTGAATTGATTGGCGGAATTGATGCAACCGTCCATATATCCGGAAACACACCAATAGATTACGAATTTTTGAGACATAGACATCGGAAGCGACAGCGATGTGGCGCATTGTTTTAACAGTAATGTTGACATGCGATCGGAGACTGTGCTTTTCGATGAATGGGGGTACTGAACCACAATTTACAACTAATTAATTAGGTTTATTTGGGTAATTATTGTTTTGTTTACAAATATATTACAGTATCTAGAGAAATCTTGTAAATAATTTCATTTGTTACTGTTATTTCCATCATTTAAATTATTTTTTAGCACATGTTTTGTCATCTCGATTTGGCACATTAAATGAGCTTAAAAATAACAGAAAATGTAATGATTTTCAAATACTGGTATAGCATTAGTATGATATATTAGGCTGTCAAAAAAGTCCTGCGGTATTTTTTTTGAATTTTCATTTGTTCATAAAATTAGTTACAATCATCTGTTTTAAGTCAAATATGCGCCGTTTTGTTCGATGACTTGTTCCCAACGAGATGCCAACTTCATAATACCCCTGTTATAGAAGCTCGCTTCCTTATTGGCAAAAAACTCGGATAGCTTATTTTCACAGGCCTCTTTTGTGGCTAACTTCTGACTACCTAGCTCGTTCGCCATGGACAAAAACAGGTGGTAGTCACTTGGTGCAAGGTCCGGACTATACGGCGGATGCAAAAGAACCTCCCATCCGAGCTCCCGGAGCTTCTGGCGCGTCACCAAAGAAGTGTGTGGCCTGGCGTTGTCCTGATGGAAGACAATGCGGCCTCTGTTTATCAAAGATGGCCTCTTCTTCATGAGTGCTACCTTCAAGCGGTCCAGTTGTTGGCAGTACAGGTCCGAATTGAGCGTTTGGCCATAGGGAAGCAGCTCATAATAGATTATTTCTTGACAATCCCACCAAACACACAGCAGAACCTTCCTGGCCGTTAATGAGGGCTTGGTCACCGTCTGAGCCGCTTCAGCGGGCTTCGACCACGACCGTTTGCGCTTCACGTTGTCGTAAGTGACCCACTTTTCATCGCCAGTCACCCTCCGCTTCAGAAACGGGTCGATTTTGTTGCGATTCAGCAGCGATTCACATGCGTCGATACGGTCAAAGATGTTTTTTTGCGTCAACGTGTGTGGCACCCATACATCGAGCTTCTTTGTGAATCCAAGCTTCTTCAAATGGTTAATAACGTTTTGATGACTTATCCCCAGCTCTTGGCCGATGCTACGGCTGCTACTATGCCGGTCTTTCTCGGCTAATTCAGCGATTTTGTCGCAATTTTCGACGACAGGCCTTCCGGAGCGTGGCGCATCTTCGACGACCTCTACACCAGAACGAAAACGTTGAAACCATCGTTGTGCGGTGGAAATGGAAACTGTATCGAGTCCATAAACTGCACAAATTTTATTGGCAGCTTGAGATGCATTTTTGCCTTTGTCATAGTAGTACTGTAAAATATGTCGGATTTTCTCTTTATTTTGCTCCATATTTGCGAAACTATAACTCACGAACGACTTAACCAAACAAAACACTGTCAAGGACTATATTATAGCGCGCAAACCTTTCCAACAAGCTATAGTATGACTCGATACAATGAATACAACTATAACTACGCGCTTACAACGACATCTCGCGGAAATACCGCAGGACTTTTTTGACAGCCTAATATAACGTATTGCAATATACGCAATATGAATAAGCGGAGCAAGGGACACATTGCACTTAAGCACGCATTAAAGCTATTCGCATACTTGGCCACATATACGGCTCAGACCGAGATAGATATAGATTCACACTAAGCTCTCCTTTTTAGTCTTAGAAAACCCTTCTAACTTCATTTCAAATCAAAATCACGCATTCATGAAAAACTGCACTAGTAGCTATGTGAAAGCGTGGTCGTATGAAACAGCTCTGCATTCCTGTCGGGCTTGGCTCGATTCCCGTTGACATCGTTTGGACTTTTTTTTGGGTGCAATCACAAAAGAGATGAAATAAGAAAGAGATGTCTGCTTCCATACATACGAACATTTTAAAGCTCTTTTTTATCCCTTTTGTTTATTTTAGGCTCATTAGCATTTTAGCTGTAACAGAGCCGAATTTTGATCGTGTACATGTCAAATGTTTATCATATCTATAATTAGCACATAACTGTGTAATGTTTTTTTTTTGCGTTCCCTTCTATACCATTGCATATGGTACACATTTACACAGCAGCAATTTGGGCGTAAGAGTTTTCCTTCTGTTCTTCCATTATCCAGTTAGACCGGACAGCGGAGACTGTTGATTGATCATTGTTGAGTTATTTATAGAACAGCAGCCCGATATGTCTTGCAGAGCAGAGCAGTTTTATGGATGAATCGATCTTATTTCGACCGCAGATCGATCTCAATCGCTGATGATTGTTGTGTGGACGTAGTTATTCCGTAACAACACAAAATGATCAATGAGGGCCCTGAGTTTTGAACTCACGATCGATCGCTTACTAAGCGAACGCGCAACCAATGTGGCTACGAAGACCCCCATTTTAAAGCTCTTTGAAGAGATGATTTTATTTGCTCATTTGACCCTTCAGGACACGATAAAGCATTTTGCAATTTGGAAAAAAAAATATTGAAAGTGCATCTTACTATGGTGTATAGAGAAATATTAACAAAAAAATGATCAATCAAAAATTAAAATATTAAAACAATCTTAAAATATTGAAATGTTTTTTTTTCGAAGGATTTAGAGATCCAGTACTACTCTAACTTGTATTTAAATGTGATTCTACGCCTTTTCTAGATATGTGTATTTTTTTTTAGAATTTTAACAGTGTTGCGCGACACAAAGAAATATATATTTATGAAATTTTGTTTTTTTTTTAGAATTTTGAGACTGATTACATTTTTAATTTCTATTTAAATATGTGTTTTTTGATATTTGTAATTTTTTTTTCATAAAATTTCGAGAAATGCGCCGTACGAAAATATCCAATATTTTCTTTTAAGTATTTTTTTATTTCTGTTTTTTTTATTTTCCTAAAATCTATAATTCTATTATTTCGAGAAAAGTGCCCCAAAACCTTATCACCAGCGCTATGGGAAATTTTGCATAAGGTATCAAATTTAAAAATTTGGTAATTTTTCTGAATATCTTTATGTTTCACTATAAGAGCTATAGTTAAAAAAAAGTTTTCTTTTTTTTTCACGTCATACTCAATAGGCTTGGAAATGAAAGTTCGGAAAAAAACGCAAAGTGCATTTACTATGGTGCACCGCGACAAATTATAATTTTTGTTTTATAGAAAACTAGCTGACTCGGCAAACTTCGTCCCGTTCAAAATTTGTTTTTTGCTATCAATACCTTCAAACATTCACGTTATTCACGTTTTCTCACTATGAGTAAGTTCATGGGTCCAATCGCAGAACTGTCCATTGATTCATCTTTTAATCGACCCCGTTGAATTTACCTTTTAATATAAAAGTCCTACTATTTCTAACAAAACTCATCATTATAATATCAGATTATTTTCAGACACAATTCTCGTTCAAGATTTTTCAACCACTTGCAAATAACATGTTTCTCCGTTACACGTAATAAATGTTTTATACAGAAAATATGATAGAATAAAGACAGCCCTAAATCGGACAATTCCTTCCTCGAATTCTGCTGTTATCAACACATCTGGCGATCTTTTTTTTTTTTTTGGTATAGATAGAAGAAGATATAGGAGTGCGTGTTATCACATTAAAATCCATTTCCAGTTTCGAACAAAGATCAATTTCGCTAGCGCAAACATCAAATTGACTAACAGCACTTGTCACTATGTAATTCTAGAACATATAAGAATTTTATTTTCCGAATTTTCCCTTTTTCCTTCAGAGTTTTCCGAAAATTTTCAATTTTCATGTTTGGAGGGGTGTAATACCATCATAGAAACATTTCTCATACCCAAAAACTCTCACATCTTAAATTGTGCTTGATTAGTTCTCGAGTTATGCAGAAATTTTGTGTTTCATGTGTATGACAGCCCCCCCTTAGAGAGAGGGGGGGGGGATGGAGACCTTTCCGGGTCCATAAGAATCAGACAGACAGACAGACACACAGACAGAAATCCATTTTTATGTATATAGACTACACACATTATTTCAAACTCGTAAAATGTCTTCTATCGAAACAATCCAGACGTATAAACATTTCGGAGCATTGCGTGCAATGATAAATTGTAATTGGTAGAATAATACAATCAGTGATGCCAAACTATGAGATCGAAGTGTCCTACTATGTATTGAGGCCAATAGAAAACGAAAAACACAATAGATTTAACGTAAAAAATGTCCTGTAGCGCACACGTTTGAAACTTTGGAAGATTTCGCGTGTGCAGCGCTGCACTCATGCTCCCAGCGGAATAATTTTTTATTTCAGTACAGCACTAATGCCCGTCAAAATGTTAATAGAGAAATTTTTATCTCGAAGCTATCGAGAATGACGTACAAAAATTTAAAAGTAGGTTTTTTACCATAGATCCTACGGTAAACCTCATAGGGGTTCAAAAAAACAGTCAAAATTTCTTATTTGGTACCCTATGAAATATGTTCCATAGAGCGGGTGATTCGGCTTTGGGGCACTTTTTACTTCTTTACCCAGCTAGGTCCTTTGTTCGCAAAAACAAATCCACGATACCTGGTCATATAAAATTTCTGACCGGAAGCTGATCGAAGTCCAATTTAATATATGTTCAATCGTCATCAAAATGCATTCGTTCAATTTAGTCAGCACTTGATCATACAACTTTCGACCTCACGTTCTAATTTTTTTCACAGAAACTCAAGAGAAGGACTTTGTAAATACACTGGTCAAGATTCCATAAACTAATCAAAAACCATAAAAAATAGTAAAAAAACTTTTTAAGTTTAACGTTTAAACATAATAATGATACACTAAATGTACTAAAAACTAAAAAAATAGTTAGGCAAGTAGCAGTCAACAGTTACCACACCCTTTCCTTCATTAATCTAGGGCATTGATGAGACTAAAATATAATAGTGGGGCAAATCGGATTCCATTTTCCACTGTTAGTGGATTTTATTTTAGGGTTTTTTGAAATACTATAATGTTTGGATCTCCAAGCGATTCCAACCTCTCTTGTAATCTTTAAACAAGGCAGTATGCAACTTTTGAAGTTATTTCTTAGCCGAATGCGCTGGCAGGAGCGAAACTTTATAACATTACTTAAACGTTCACTTTTTTTTTATTTTTACACCCTGCGTCAAAATATTGACTTTCCGCTACATGAGTTGTCCGTTATTAACTGCACGGATGAGAAGACAAAGATCGTATGGGAAAATGGAAATACTTCGAGTTTTCATCAATTGAAAATAATTACGAACTAATGAATTGCAATATGAACAAATCTTATTGGTATTCAAATCATCATAAATCGTTCGTGGCAGAAAGTTAATAATATTTTGATTTGATTTGATGTATATCATTGTGAACCTTTGCGATGTGACATACTAGCTAGGAACGTTATCCGTTATGATTCACTCGTTCTTATGAAGTGGTGTAACACATTTAATGATTGTATGTGGAGAGTACTTTCAAAACATTTCCAAATAATACCAAGCTGAATGTTTCGTGAGGAATGAAAAGAGAAATACCATCAAACAGCAGTACGAAGCCAGCAGTACTACTTTGACCCGTTTTGCATGAGCTGGCTTTAAATTTGAACAAAAAAATATCTTTAGTAAATCAATATTTCATCACATGGAGGAGTACTACATTTAAGCGAACGTGCCAAATAACACTCCCAATCGAGTGAAACTCCTGTTCATCCTCAATGCGAAGCCTGATATTATTCCCATGTAATTGCATTGAAACATATGTGCAGTTCATGTGGGATGAAATAAATGTACTTTTACACTTTACCGATTGCATATTAACGCGTTCTGTCCTAATCATGTCATAATCCAATATAAAGTTTTACAACCTACAAAGTTTGTCCACGTGCACATTCGTTTGACTATGGCACATCGGCTCTGCCCTGCGGGGCATCGGATAATGAAGTTACTCCTAATACTTTTTCACACTACCAAAATCTGAATCCGGGCAAGTTTTCCGAAAAAAAAAGAGCAGAAACGCGAGCGGAATAAAAGACTCCCTGATCCCACATATGTAAAGTGAAGGTGGAGAATAAAGATACATATCGATTGAAATTCAGCGTGTATTCCGAACAACTTGCAGTGATAAGTTCCAGGTTTGAGCGTGAGGACACAACGTTTCGCATGATAGCGTGCCTCCTCGTTGCTTTTTATTACCAAAACATGGCATAAATTTAACGTTGATGGTGATATAGCATGCTGATAAGGAGCAACATGTCAATGATGCGTGGTGATTAAAGCGCTTTATTTGTATTTTTTTGGAAAGCGTTTTGTTGTTAAATTGGATGCAATACTAATAAAAATTGTAATGTAATCGCACTTTTACAGTGTTCTCAAATGTGCGTTGGAATATTACACCTTAGTTAGGAATGTTCATCTATCATTGATATAATTTGCGAACTTAGTCAACATAATCCAAAACCTTCATTTGGTCATTCTTTCTTTATTCAGCCATTCCATGCCAAACCGATATAGTGGGTCTCAGATTTTTGTTAGAATTTGTAGTTCACTTCTTTAACGCAAAATATTAGACCTATTTTTTTAATTTTATTATTAGAATGCCGAATCCTATTTTAGGATGATCCGAAAAATCATGGGGCAGCAGTTCGTAGCTACTCTTCATAAATCATACGTGCTTCGTCTCCAGACAAACCTACGTAGAAATCCAAGGAGTTTCTGGAATTTTGTCAATTCCAAGCTTGAAACTACAGACATCCAATCTAAAACGTTTTTGGGTGATTCGGAGTCGTCATCTGCGCCGGAAACATTTGATTTGTTCTCTAAACACATTGATTTAGTGTATGTCGCCGATTCAGCCACCTCATCAGAAGCCCGAAGAGCTGCTGCTAACGTTCCGGAGTATCCAATAGTCTTGCGATCATTCGTTGTTACTTCACAGATGGTAGAGAAGTGCGTAAAAAGTTGAAACAACAGTTCCTAGCCCAGATGGAATTCCAGCAATAGTTTTTTGTCGCTGTGCTTCAGCTTTGGCGACACCACTCTCCCATATATACACAGCTTCGATGGATCAAGTAGTCTTTCCGGATGTGTGGAAGCACTCATTGGTGTTTCCCGTCTTCAAAAAAGAAGACAACTATAACGTGAGCAACTATCGCGGGATAACCAGCTTATCTGCCGCCTCTAAGCTATTTGAGATGATTGTGAACGACGTTGTCTTCTTCGAAGTTAAGAGCTATATCTCACCAGTACAACATAGTCCCATGCCAGGGCGCTCGGTAAGCACCAATCTTCTCGAGTTTTCATCATTCTGTGTCAATCGCCTAGAGGAACGTGCTCAGGTTGATGCTAATTACACCGACATAAAAGCCGCTTTCGACCGAATAGACCACCGCATCTTGCTGATAAAGCTATTCCGTCTTGGTGCTTCTGATGGATTCATCAACTGGACGAGGTCATACCATTCTGGAAGAATGCTCCGTGTTAAGCTCCAATCTCACACTTCGTCTCCTGTTCGTTCGGGAGTTCCACAAGGCAGTAATCTAGGGACACTGCAGTTCGCAATATTCTACAATGATTTGTTCCTTATTGTAGCATCCGGCTGTGTGTCGATCTACGCAGGCGATTTGATGATTTATTTGGCTATCAAAACTCTTGAGGATTGCCGTCGACTACAGAGCTTGCTTGACCAGTTCGTCAGTTGGTGCCACTTGAACAAACTATCCATAAGCATCGAAAAATGTGTGATTATTAGCTTTCGTCGAAAAAATAGACAATTATATTCAACTAAACGATCGACGATTTGATTTTGGAGAGAGAGAGTCAGTCAGGTTAACGACTTGGGCGTAGTTATCGACCATAAGCTCACTTTCGTGTCGTGTCTTGGACACCACCATTTTATGTTCGTGTATTCGGAATTTGAGTCAAAATTAAATGTTCGAAATATGAGTCAAGATGGTATTTGTTTTACATCGGAATTAGAGTATTTTGAAGCATTTCTGACAAGTGGAATTGGAATTGCATATTCACTATGTAAAATGAAAGCATTTTAACGGAGACGGAAACCTTATATGCTTCAACAATTTAATTTCTTGTCACTATTTTGAGCATTCTGTACTTCGTTATCTTCCTCAACGAATTTTTCCGTTTCATCAGTGTCCGAGAACGATGCTGATATTGAATGAACAGGAATATTAATATCAATGAATGGCAAAACTAGGGATATTTCCTTTTGCTCACATTCCGTAAACGCAGAGCAGAACGAAAAAGAGAATGAACGAAACTGGATGAATCAACTGTGAGCTGAAAAGATTGGTGTGAAACAAATATTTCAAAGCACTGGTTTGATCTCTTTAAAGTTGAATGTAAAGAGAAAACAAAGTAATACATTTTTGTCGTAAAGTAGTAGAATGAAATAAAGAAAATCAATATTCATATAATTCAAATGCTGTCTCGTTGGAGGAAAATACGCGCTTCTACGTGCTCCATCATATATTTTTGCTATAAAAAGTGCACTGCCATAAAAAAAAATCTGAAAACCTCTGGGCTAGTACAATCGATTAAAAACATAGGTGAGGACGGGGGAAGACGGCCACCCGGGGTAAGATGGCCACTTTCTAGATTATTGAAACAATCAACTTTTGGACAATTATAATACGTTAGTTTGGTGTATTGTATTACACTCAATCATGCATACCCATTTTCGCGTGTGTGTGTGTGTGTGTGTGTGTAGGTGAAACGTCATGATAAACATAAAAAATAAACTTTTCAGATGGCGACTAGCACCGATTTGTTATTTTACATGCAGCAACTTTAGTGTTTCAGTGGTGTATATAGACATGTCCTGTGAAACAAATGTTACAATAGTAACCTGTTAAGTGTGTTTGCATAGAAAACGATATGTTTTCAAAGCATTTCATAGAATTGTTGAGACACTTTTGCTTGACTCATAGCGGGGGCAAGATGGCCACTATTGTAAGAGATGTGTTTTGCCATAAACGCACCTTTGATCGAGCCACTTGAATTGTTGGTTGAATAACTCAAGACGCATTCATGACAATTTTGATGTTTTTTTCAGTTACCAAATATTATAATTTTTAATTATGATAATTTCGCAAGGGTTGCACATTAAGCACGTTCTAGGTAATTCAGGATAAATAACATCTCCCAATTTTGTCACGCTTGATCTAAAATACAACGACCTTGATATGTAGCACAATATTACCGGATACAATCATCCTCTATACGCCTAGATTCACGAGTCATTTCATCTGGCCATCTCACCCTTAGTGGTAGCCAACTTGACCCATCATGATTTTAGTGGCACCTTTTTTAATTTATCATAAAACATTATGAAATAAAAAAAAACTTTTGGAAGTCAACGTGATTGCGGAAAACATCCTAAAGATTGATGCTGACATAATGAAACGCCTCAATTTTGTATGCATAGTGTTTAATTGTACTCTATGCTTAGGGTAGCCGTCTTACCACGTCTTCCTCTACCCATTTTAATCGTCAAATTGTTTAAATGTATTGGCAAGCGCAAAACAAGCGCATAGCGAGGAAGGAATCGTCCGATTTAAAATGTCTCCGTTTTATTCTATTTTATGTGTCAAACTTTTTTTCCATGTGAGGGATAAATATGTCATTTGCAAGTGATATGAAAAATCTTGAAGGAGAATTGGGTTTGAAAACAATTTGATATTATAATGACGAGTTTTGATAGAAGTACTAGGAAATTTATAGTAAAAGGAAATTGTAAATGGTCAATTAGAAGATCAATCAATGAACAGTATTTGGATCCATTGCGATTGGACCCATGAACTTTCGCTTAGTAAGAAAACGTGAATGTTTGAAGATACTGATAGCGAAAAATTAATTTTGAGCGAAGATGAAGTTTACTGGGGCAACTAGTAAATCATAAAAATTAATAGCGACATCGTTTTTGAACCTAGGTTAGTTTTAACCTGACTATGAATTTAAAAAAAATGTTTTCGGGTTCACGAATAGAGTTGTTTGTTGATGTGCGTTATATACTCTGAGTTGTTTATATTTACGAAGACAAATGTACAGTGTCGACGTATGGTGACTATATTCGTGCTTGGGAGCAAATTACTCTCTATCAGATCAGTAGGTCCGAGGGCAGTGTGAAATTATTAAAATTTTAATGAAAATTTCTACTTCATATTGTTCAATTACTTAACACATGTAGTCCTGACACTTACTTAACCATTGGTCTATACATTTTCTGTTTTTTTCCACAAACACTTACCATTATTATATAAAACCAGCTGACCCGGCAAACTTCGTCCCACCCAAAATTCATTTTTCGTTATCACATTTACGTTTTCTTACTAAGCGCACGTTCACGGGTCTAATCGCAGAGTTGTTCATTGATTGATCTTCTAATCTACCCTTTAAAATATTTTTTACCATAAAATTTCAGTACTTCCACCAAAACTCGACATTATAACATCAAATTATTTTCAGACACAATTATTGTGCAAGATTTTTCATTCACTTGCAAAAAACATGTTTCTTCGTTACATGGAATAAATGTTTGATACAGAAAATATGAGAGAATGAAGACAGCCCTAAATCGGACAATTCCTTTCTCGATTTTCGCTCTCATCAACACATACGGCGATTCATTTTTTTATATAGATAGAAGACGATGTAGGAGTGCGTTTTATCACATTAAAATCCATTTCCGCTTTCGAACGAAGATCAATTTCGTTACCGCAAACATCAAATGGACTAACAACGCTCGTCTATATGTAATGTAGAACACATGCGAATTAAATTTTTCGAGTTTTCCCATTTTCCTTCAGAGTTTTTCAAAAATTTTCAATTGTCATGTTTGGTTGGAATATGTGTATTATTTTTATGGAGCTCCCTCTCCATTCCAGAGAAGGGAGGGGTGACATATTATCATAGAAACATTCCTCGTACCCAAAAACCCTCACATCGCAAATTTGGCTCCATTTTCTTTATTAGTTCTCGAGTTAGCATTAGCATTAGCATTAGCATTGAGCAAGTTGCACAATATCGTAGGTGGTACGAATTCAGAATTGTTCAGTTAAAAGCTAGCCTCCATCCGTTGCTGATGATTAGTAATATCTCTTAGATGAAGGTGTGCTTTCTCCAACAGTTAAGAATTGTCTTGGCCACGTCCTTGCAACTGCTAAGGAAAGGGAAGGAATGTTAGTTCGATATTTACTTAAGAGAGATGCAGAGAACTCTACGACCTCTCATAAATATCTCGGGAATTTATGATATGTGTCAGTGGAGAAGGTAAGCCATAGGATACACTCAGCCGGTGTTACTGGCGCAATTAGTTGTTACTAATAATTTAATGGTAATCATATTACTATTCCTATTACTATTACTATTACTATTCTTATTCCTATTATTATTACAATGACTATTACTATTACTATGGCTAATACTATAGCTATTACTATTCTTATTCTTATTATTATTACAATGACTATTACTATTACTATTACTACGATTATAAGATATTAAATCGTAGAATGTAAAAAACACGCTCCGGCATCCCAATAGTCGTCCTAATAAGTAGCTAGAAGGAAATAATTGGGTTATAAAATTTTGATTTGATTTATATTGTTAAAACTGTAAAGCACGTGGAAGTAAGAGTGATTTTGGGTTCTCTTCTGCCAAATGCACAAACTCTCTATTTCTTCAGCTTTATCTCTTCCATAATTTTATGATCAACCTATAAAATATCACGAATGCGCTGCGACCGTTCAATAGTTCCAATAGTTGTCCAAGTGTTTTATCGTATATTGAATAATGATCCAATTGTTCCATTCTTCCCCCGTTGGCCAAAATTTCAATACCTGTATATCTTTATAATCAAAAGCTGAGTAGACATTCAACATATAAGGGAGGTTTACATAAAAAAGGAGAATTTGCGAGATAATATTATTCACTAAAAAAGAAGACATTGTACCTTTCACCATTTCGAAATGTAATCGAATGTGTTGTAGTGCGCCAATGGAGCTTTGGATGTTTATGCGTGTACAAAATCACTCCATCATCGGACAAGCAATGAGTGGTGCTATCATAATGATTACATCTTCCGTTTTCTCCGGGAATCTGGTTATGCTCATGATAATAAATCCAACATATATTGTTGTTTCCTCTAATTGAGTCCCCATTTCGTAGAAAGGAGTCGCTTTGGACTACTGTTATTTGTGTTTCAAAAATTTCTGAAATCGCCACTAAAGTTTCCTCTTCACCCCATAAGTTCCCATTCTCCAACGCGAATAATGCATCATCTATTTTTTTGGCGGTGTCCTCTCCTTGAGCATCATCGTCAACGCAAAAACACGGCAAGAATCGAGCTATGTTCTTTCTAATGTATATCACCACTAATTTTCTGAGCATCTTGATGGCTTCTGATAGTATTGTCCTGATGTGGCAATTTCAAATAATTGATGTAGAAGTGATCCGAATAGACAACCTCCGTCCCCCAAAATTTTTGTTACTTCAAGATTCATGTGAATCTCAGACAGATGAATATGAATTTTATCCGAATCAACCATTTTCGATGCAAAAAATGATGTAAATAAACTTTTTAAAATAGGTATTAGGTGGTGACGGGTGTGTCACAATTAGCGGAACTAAGTTCATGTCGGAGTTCCGGGTTTTTAACCAAACGTGTTTTGATTTCGTCCTGCTACCTATGACTCACCCGAGACAGGGAAAAGGAAAATTAGGGAAATCAATCAGTACTATGGCACCATGCATAAAATTATGTATCGCCAAAAGTACTGATTTTGAAGCAACGTCACCGCCCCCACCCCTATCCGTAACGCAAGTCAAAAACCTCACATAAAAAAGTACCACGACCACGACCTCCCTCCCCCTTGTATACGTTACGGAATTTGTGCACGAAACCTGTTTTATTTTCCTCATCCTGTAATTTGGAATGCCCAGCATCCTGTTGGGATTCTTTATTAGTTCTCGCGTTATGCAGAAATTTGTGTTTCATTTGTATGGCAGCCTCCCCTTAAAGAGGGTGGTGGAGTGTTCAACCACCATAGAAACATTTATTGCACCCTAAAACTTGCACATGTCAAATTTGGTTTCATTTGCTTGATTAATTCTCGAGTTATGCAGAAATTTCTGTTTAATTTGTATAGGAGCCTTCCTTTAGAGAGGGGGAGGAGTGTCGAACTACCATAGAAACGTTTATCGACCCCTGAAATCGCTATATGCTAAGTTTGATTCAATTTGCTTGATAAGTAATGCAGAAATTTGTGTTTTATTTATATGGTTCAAAAAAAAATGTGGTTCAAATGTACAGCCACATATAAGTTTTTCTACAATCACCTTCGCAACTTTCGTTGCCTCTGTGGTCCTGGTACTATTGAGGTCATCAAATGACCATTTGCTCTCGGATTGTCTTTTGCTCCAAGTGCCACCGCAGCGTTGTATGTCTTAGATTTGCCTTCACTTCCGTTGAAAACAACAGCATACCACGTCACCTGCGGTCACCCGTGGCGAACAATCAACCAGAGGTTGGCTTTTATCCGATATCCCTTTCCGCCGCACATTGGGGGTTCCCGCCACTTAGCCCGTGGCAATCGAGCACTCAATCAATCCCCAGCGGCTGACTCTCGATGGAGCAGGAAAAAACGGCGGAAAACGGAGCACACCCACGGTAATCACTGCATGTCAGGTCAAAACCAGCTCTTTTTCTAGCCCAATACGAATTTTTCAGTCAACGCGTGGAAGAATTTTTATCCCTTTTCCGACAGTGATATTTCCTGCTGCCATGTGGTTGCGTGTAAAACATGAATAATTCATTCGAAAAATTGTCCGCACATTATAGCATAGTCAAATTGAATTCAAATAAAAGAAGCTTCAACTTATTATGTAATCTAGCATTAATTTATATGTTTCAGAAAAAATAAATAAATCAAACAATCCACCGCATCCATCCATGTAGATGCAATTCTCAATTTGTTTAGTCGGTGCACCATGTTACAGGAAATATTGTGCAGAAACGTTTCAATGGCAGCCAAAATAATATGAGCAGCTGATGAACACATTTGATACATCACTTTCCACAGTGAAAAATTATTTCTTACGGAACAGCCGTAAGTTTCGCACGTCGGAAATTGTTTCTTCACAACAGTTTCCTACCAGGGACGTGTTCTTGCGTTGCATCCAAAAGTCTGCTAGCATTAATCTTGCCGGGAGATATTCCCCTTTGAGCTGTTTTCTTTCTTGTATATACCACTGCTCTACTTCCCCATAGTGTATTGTATATTTGGTGTAGAAAAGTTTTGATGCATGGGTGAAATTTAAATTTTATGTTTTTACGCGTATCTAGCCGACATTGCCATAAAGAGCCTCTGTATCGTAACCGTACACATCCCTAGGCGAGACCCAGACCCACTGCGAATGGATTGTCTAGATGAGAATGCACTGGTTAAACTTCTGAGCAGACCCTACTCTTGTGTGGCTACCTCGCATCCACATCGTTTAACCTCTGACGAAGCTATATATCTTTATATACTCACAGCTGCATAGATTGCTTGACAGCCACCGTACAAAAATATGTGTAATAAAAGTTGCTCATCTGGGAAAGTCAGCATTCGCACTAACGGACTACGATACATGGCCTCGGCCCAACATTGCTTCCCAGAGCACTTTTGGAAGCATCAACAAAATGATTCAAGCATATTGCGTAAATTCGCTCGAATTGAAAGTGATTACCACGTCTGTGGAAGTGTTATGAAACAAAAAGCCAAAATTCAGGGGAACTACAATTTTAGTTTGATATTCAATATATGATATTCTATCAGTTGCGGCTGTGGTATTAGCTGTAAATGAATGCAATGCTAGTTGCTCAATTTGATTTTCGGTTGGATCGAAAATTTGTATTACATTTAAATGGTTTTACATTGATAAAGTGCGGTTCTACGAACGGATGAGCAAAGCATGGGTGTACCAAAGGTGGTTGGAATCATGGATAATTAGCACAATATTTGGAGCATATGTTTCAGTAAATACTCAATGAAGCGAAATATTTATCCACTAAACTGACCAATTTGGTTTATTGTAATATTTTACCAGAGAATTTATTACCGTTAACTTAGTTTCCGTCCGAAAATGTTGAATGGTGACGTAAAGAGTTCCAGTATGCATAACCAACGTATCTGGTTCCTTTTTCATAGTTTTGATATTCACGACAACATTGAACGCTACAATTTATTTGCCTACACAACTTTTTCGTATTCGTTGTGAGAAATGAAGCGCCATAAAGTAATTTTTCGACATGTGCTTTTGCATTTATATGATACTAGCTGACCGGCAAACTTCGTCCCGCTTAAATTTTTTTTTGTTATCAATACCTTCAAACATTCACGTTTTCTTACTATGAGCAAGTTCATGGGTCCAATCGCAATTGATCTTCTGATCGATCCCGTTGAATTTACCTTTCACTATAAAATTCCTAGTATTTCTTACAAAACTCATCATTCTAATATCAGATTATTTTCAGACACAATTCTCGTTCAAGATTTTTCAACCACTTGCAAATAACATGTTTCTCCGTTACATGGAATAAATGTTTTATACAGAAAATATGATAGAATAAAGTCAGTCCCAAACCGGACAATTCCTTCCTCGAGTTCTGCTCTCATCAACACATTCGGCGATACTTTTTTTATTGGTATAGATAGAAGAAGATATAGTAGTGCGTTTCATCACATTAAATTCCATTTCCAGTTTCGAACAAAGATCAATTTCGCTAGCGCAAACATCAAATGGACTAACAGCACTTGTCACTATGTAATTGTGGAACATATGGGAATTTAATTTTCCGAATTTTCCTTTTTTCCTTCAGAGTTTTCCGAAAATTTTCAATTGTCATGTTTGGTTGGAATATGTGTAATATTTTTATGGGACCCCCTCTCCATTCCAGAGGAGGGAGAGGTGTCATACCATTATAGAAACTTTTCTAATACCCAAAAACCCTCACATCCCAAATTTTGTTTGATTAGTTCTAGAGTTCGGCAGAAGTTTGTGTTTCATTTGTATGGCAGCCCTCTCAGAGAGGGGGAGGAGTGTATTCACTATAACGTTTCGTGCCCCGTAAAACCTTCACATGCCAAATTTGGCTCCATTTGCTTGATTAGTTTTCGAGTTATGCAGAAATTTGTGTTTCATTTGTATGACAGCCCACCCTTAGAAAGGGCGGTGGGGAGTCTAACCATCATAGAAACGTTTATAGCACCCTAAAACCTCCACTTGTCAAATTTGGTTTCGTTTGCCCGATTGATACTCGAGTAATTCAGAAATTTGTGTTTTATTTTTATGGTAACATTTTTCGATCGAAGGCACACAATCTAAAACTAAATTTCAAACTAAATTTTTCAAACAAAACTCACATGACAACAGTTACTATTGGTTTTCAGAGTTATTATTGACTGCTAGTGGTAAAAGTAGTGATAAAGATCGATTCCTTTTGAAACAATTCGCGGAACAATATTCCGATCTTCAACTCCGTTTTTCTCGAGTTAATGTGAATGTTAGGGGAAAAGAGGGGAATTTGGACCACCTAAGCAAATCGCCTAATATTTCCAAACCAATACGGTCTAAATAAAAAATGTCACATTGTATATTAAGCTACACTTGTTTTCTCTCAATAAATAATGTTTAATCATTATATAAAGCTTCAATCTACTAAATATATCATAAAATAAAAGAGATGATTTTTGGACGTTAAAATTTGATGTGGGGTGATTTGGACCGTCTGTGAGGTGATTTGGTCCAGGGTGTGTTTCATCGAAAAAAAACATACTTATGTTTATGAAAAGTATTTTGGGATAATGTTACAACCAGTAACCATGTTTTGGGATCGATACCAGGTGTCTTGGCCAGATTCCAGACCCGAAAAGTTGAATTGAGACCATGTCGAATTCTGCATGAATATTTTCACTGTTGATCGAGCATTTTCAAACACTTTTGATGCTAGGTCAAAGAAAATCCGTTCTCGATGGCCTGCGTTGCTCTTTCCAGCTCCTCTTTCTTCCATCTGGAATCAATTAGACAAAAAAAAAAATCTCAAACCTGTAGGACCAATTTACCCCACAAAAACGTGTCCATGTCACTCCACACAGCATGCAAAAATTAAAATGCAATTAATTTCATTTATTGTTATCAAACTTACAGTTTCGCTGCATCAAATTGTCCTGTTCTGTAGGCGTACAGAACTGTACTGCACAATACACGAAAAGTTTGTTTAATTAGCGGGAAAAACCTTAAAACCACTATCGGAAAACTCACATTTTTTGACGATCAAAGTGCTTGCTGTGTTTATGCTACCGTTTCCCTCTACTTGTGAAGTTTTACCAAAGTTTTTTTTACTTTAGGTACATACGGTTCAACAATAGAAGGAAATGACATTATAAAAAATCCAAGTTGAGCCGTAATTTTTGAGATAAAAGGGTGGTCCAAGTCACCCCGTGTTACCCTACATAGGACCTTTTCAAAAGTTACGCGAGAATTCCCTTTACCCCCTTTTTTCAAACTGGTCGCCATTTTGTCAGAAAAATTGTTTTCAAATTGTTCGAGGTTCATACCATAGCAGTATCTTTACTGATTTAGAATATGATTTTTTTAGCTAACCACAGGGGTTGAACCGGGTACTCCATGACACAACTTTTTGTAGAACACCCTCTCTTTACCAGCTTGTAACTATTTTGATTATAAATATGTTTTCCTTTTAGTTCTTGTTGTATTAAAAAAATGTATCAAAACCTTAATTGAAAATTCTAGTGGTTGTATCCGAGACACGACCGCTAAGGACGTAGGACTACGAATACGTCGAAATTTCATAAATAACTCTTTAGTAAAAACATCGCGAGAATGATCGTTTATGAAAAATCGTTTCTCGACTCTCGGTCAAAACCGCCAACTAAGCTAGGAGCTTGTTACATCAGAATTGAACCGATGCGCACGAGAGCAAATACAACTGGCAACTACAGGAAATGAACAAGTTCTAAGTTTCGCGCAAGGAAAACAAGCAACACACACAAAGCCAAACCAGCCAAACTAACCAGCTGAAGACTAAAAGCGACCTATAAACATTTGCGCTCTTCTCTTTTTTCGCCAGCTTTGCCATGGCTCGGATGGTTGCGATATTTGCAATGCCAGTTGCACTTCAAGTGAAATATTCGCTAGCGTTTACAGCTCGAGAGGAAACATAAAACGAGCAGAATAAGCGACCTTTGTTGTTTCGGGCACAGAAAGATTCTGAGAATTTTCCTCAGAGGAGATGCAATACTTATACGCTAGCGACAACTTACTTACTATGCAAGGGTGGAGTTTACTTCGCGAATATTCTCTTTTCGCTATTCCCCTTCGTTGTTTCTATTCCAGCGGCTGCATAAGTTGCCCGTTATTGACAGCTCTGTTCGGGAAAGCACACAAACGGACAGAACAAATATATGGGGTAAAGGGATCGCTTCCAATTTTCATCAATTTAAACCATATACTCACTATGGGATTGTAATGTATAGCATATCAAACAAATTTTAGAAAATTTCCGATTCGATTGGTATACAAATCATTAAAATCTGTTCGCAGCAAAAATAATTATTAACGTTAACTTTATTTCATAAAAAAACGTGACCTGTTTTCTGATTTGGCACCCCTAATGTAAGACGTAGTCCTACGTCAAAAGCAACCAAAAGGATTTACTACAATGTTATTTTTTATAAGTGCATTTAGGTAATTCATTTAACACTAGAACTACCAACCGGTCAAAATGACCGGTTATATGATTTTTTGCACGATTTTGTATTGAAATTAATTTTTATATTTTTTAGTGATGATATGACTTTTTCTAAATTCATGTATTGATCAATATTATAAATTAGTTTTGTCTCTCACTTCCAATTCTTCTGATATACATATGTGGGATACCTATTTATACCGACCGGTCAACTTTTAACCCGGCACGACCGGTCGTGACTTTTAATATTTCTGATTCCAAAATTGCTTAGAAACAACGTGAATCTGCCACTACGGTGCCGGCCAATCAAAATCTCCGTCCTACGGTGCCGGCCAATCACAATATATTTTTTGTGATGCAATTTTATTATTTTCTCATTGACAGTTGTTGTATACGGTAGAAATAGGTGATGTTGAAATTAGTGCAGTTGAAATACTCACAATATTGTGGACAATTGGGTTGATTTAAAAAAAATACAGTTATAGTTGTTTGCAGTATAAGTAAGTTGTGTATATTTGTATTATATTGACGGGAAGAAATAAAAATTTTCTAAATATATATTTTTGTCTTGTTATAAAACTTATAAAAATAAAAATGCAAAAATGTTTTAGAGGACGTAACAGATTCAAGGGAAGACTTTGCTGATATCGATCAAGATGTTTATTAAATTAAATTCTCAAATTTGACCAGTATCTGAAATATAGATGATCAAATCATAAGAAAAAGTGTTTGTTTCCTCAGAAAGCAATAGTAAAGAGAATCAATTTACGTAGACTAAGAAGAATGTTGATACTGTCGTCAACTTTGAATGAGAATGACCGTCAACATAGCTATAATTTCTCCTGATGGAACTACCTGCACAAAAAGCTGAATGCACTCCAGGAAGGATATAAATAAACAGCATTTTCAAAGCAATAATTGAAGTGGTAGAGTGTGTGTATATGTGAAAATACGTAAGTGTTTGTGTGAATGTCATTACTCCTTACAATCGTCATACCCACAAACGCATGAGAACGGAAGTTACGAATCGTTCATTTGGAGGGTACGCATAGCATTTTGTAGTTTTGGTACAGTGTGCGATGAAGTGTTGCTCTAATTTACTCCAAACTTTGATCGATCGGCAAGAAACAAACTAGGCTAGGTTGAACGTATCAATGTACAAGGATACACTATGCTAAAAATTTACCTGCTTACATTCTTCTGCTTATCTGCTGCAATATTTTCAAAAGTACAGAAGATTTTCTAAAATAGAATAAAAACGTAATTTTGACACTTTTTTAAAATTTCAACTATTTTTGACGTAGAACTACGTCTATCATTAAGGGTGCCAAATCGGAAAACAGGTCACGTTTTTATGAAATAAAGTTAACGTTAATAACTATTTTTGCTGCGAAAGGATTTTTTTTTTTTAATTAAATCGTTTATTTTTACAGGCTCAGTTACATAGGTTTAAAAGAGCCGAACTCCTTACTGTATTGTTACTAGTATATATACATTTTTCCTTAATTCTATTGTTAATAATATAGGAAACCGATTACTCGCGGTCAACTCGAGTTTAGAAGGGTGACATATTTTCTTCAGGAAAAGGAGGGGATATGAGGATATGTTGACAATGATCACACTCACACTCTCAATCACACTCTCAATCACACTCATCACACTCAATTCTTAAACCTATCTTATATCTAATATGTATTTACATTTCATCTTATTCTTAAGAAGGGATCCGATCTCTCACAAAGGAAAAGGAAAAGGAAAAACTAAGGGTATAAGGACAATCACACACGAAGATCGATAGCTTTAAGGAATACATATATTTGGGACATGTAATCAAGGTCTAACCGAGCCAACACGTCTCTCACCGGCATCATGGGCTGCCTTCCTCGGGCCCGAAGGGTGACTACTAAATTCGATCTGGCGACAAGATACAGCTCGCACGACCAAACAACGTGCTCGTGGTAACCTTGGCCACAAACACAAAGATTGTTGTCGGCAAGATTAATACGAAAGAGTAGCGCATCTAACGAACAGTGATTGGACATGAGTCGGGAGAAGGTGCGAATAAAGTCCCGACTCAAGTCCAGACTTTTGAACCATGGTTTGAGGCTAACCTTAGGGATAATCGAGTGGAGCCACCGGCCCAATTCATCTTCGTTCCACTTGCGTTGCCAGTTAACTATGGTATTTTTGCGGACTAAAGAATAAAATTCATTGAAGGCGATTTGACGCTGATAAATATCGCCTTCAATTGCACCTACCCTTGCTAATGAGTCAGCCCTCTCATTACCCAGAATTGAGCAATGAGAAGGGACCCAGACAAAGGTAATGACATAACAGCGTCTGGTTAGAGCACTCAAAATTTCTCGTATTCTCTCAAGGAAGTACGGCGAGTGCTTTTCCGGCCTCACTGAACGGATAGCTTCGACAGAGCTAAGACTATCCGTTACAATGTAATAGTGTTCAACAGGTCGTGAGGCGACGCTGTCCAGCGCCCAGTGTATCGCTGCCAATTCAGCAATATACACTGAGCAAGGATTCTGAAGACTGTGTGAGGTGCTAAAAAATTTGTTGAACACTCCAAATCCTGTGGACTCATTCATAGAGGACCCATCAGTAAAGTACATATTATCACAATTGAAATCCCCATACTTTGCATCGAAGATCGTTGGAACGATCCCCGATCGAAGATAATCTGATGTTCCATGGATATCCTGCTTCATGGACAGATCAAAATGCACAGAGGAATTGATGTAGTCAGGAAAACTAACACGGTTGGGAATATACGAAGAAGGATTAACCTGCATGGAGACGAATTCATGATATGAGCTCATGAATCCAGAATGAAAATTTAGCTCGATCAGCTGCTCAAAATTTCCGATCACCAATGGGTTCATAACCTTACACCGGATGAGGAACCGAAGAGATATAAAATTGAAGCGATCTTTTAGTGGGAGTAGGCCTGCCAAAACCTCGAGACTCATGGTATGCGTTGAGGGCATACATCCCAACGCGATACGGAGACAAAGATACTGAATTCGCTCGAGTTTAATGAGGTGTGTTTTGGCAGCTGATTGAAAACAGAAACTGCCATACTCCATCACTGAGAGAATAGTTGTTCGATACAACATTATAAGATCTTCGGGATGGGCTCCCCACCATGTGCCGGTAATTGTACGGAGAAAGTTTATTCTTTGTTGGCATTTTTTACTCAGATACCTAATATGGGCCCCCCAAGTACATTTGGAGTCGAACCAGACCCCAAGATACTTGAATGACATAGCATGAGTGATCGGTTTACCCAAAAGTTGAAGCTTTGGTTTTGCTGGTCTATGCTTCCTAGAAAAAACCACCATCTCTGTTTTCTCCGTGGAGAATTCGATCCCTAGCCCAATGGCCCAGGTTGAAAAATTGTTCAAAGTATCTTGTAAGGGTCCTTGCAGGTCGGATTCGTTTGATCCTACGACAGACACCACTCCATCATCTGCAAGTTGTCTTAGGCTGCAATTTTGTGTAAGGCAATTGTCAATGTCGCTTACGTAGAAGTTGTACAAAAGGGGGCTTAAACATGAGCCCTGGGGGAGTCCCATGTAAGAGACCCGACTTACTGCCGAATCTCCGTGAGAAAAGTTCAAATGCTTCTCACAAAGCAAGTTATATAACATATTATTCAATAGAGGCGGCAGACCCCGAGAGTGTAATTTGTCTGACAAAACCTCTATTGAAACAGAATCGAAGGCCCCCTTTATGTCCAAGAATACTGAAGCCATTTATTTTTTTTCGGCGTAAGCCATTTGAATTTCTGAAGAAAGCACAATCATTCGTCCCCTTGCCCCTGCGAAACCCATATTGTGTATCTGAGAGTAGGCCATTCGTTTCAACCCATCGATCAAGGCGAAACAAGATAATTTTCTCCAACAATTTCCGTATACAAAACAGCATTGCTATTGGGTGGTACGAATTGAAGTCGGACGCGGGTTTTCCGGGTTTTTGAATAGCTCCAATTATCTGGAACAATATTATGCTCCAGAAACCGATTGAATAAGTTCAACAAGCGATGTTTCGCCACATCAGGGAGATTTTTCAGCAAGTTGAACTTAATTCTATCCGATCCCGGAGCAGAATTGTTACATGAAAGGAGAGCAAGAGAGAATTTTACCATCGAAAACTCGGAATCAAGATCGCACCTATCTTGTGGTATATCTCGAATAATTCTTTGCACTGGAGCGGAATCGGGACAAACCTTTCGTGCAAAATTAAAAATCCATCGATGTGAATATTCCTCGCTTTCATTGGATGAAGAGCGATTTCTCATGTTTCGAGCCACTTTCCATAATTTTTTCATTGACGTTTCTCGTGATAAACCTCCCACGAAATTTCGCCAATAAGCACGTTTTTTCCCTTTGATCAAGTTTTTAAATTGATTTTCAAGGTCCAAATACGTTTGAAAATTCTCAATGGTTCCACGTTTCCGAAAAGCTTTAAATGCATTCGATTTATCTCCATAAAGCTTGGAACACTGGCCATCCCACCATGGATTGGGAGGCCTTCGACGAATAGTGGAGCTTGGGATGGGTTTCGTTTGAGCGCGAACCGCGCTGTCATAGATCAAACGAGAAATTAAGTTATACTCCTCCAATGGAGGCAAACCATCTCTGGAATTGATGGCTAGAACAATCGCGTCCGCATATGGTCACTACCGTTGGGATCCTGGATTACATTCCACTTGCAATCTAACGATAGTGAGTAGCTTGGGATGGGTTTCGTTTGAGCGCGAACCGCGCTGTCATAGATCAAACGAGAAATGAAGTTATACTCCTCCAATGGAGGCAAACCATCTCTGGAATTGATGGCTAGAGCAATCGCGTCCGCATATGGCCACTACCGTTGGGATCCTGGATTACATTCCACTTGCAATCTAACGATAGTGAGCAAAGCGAGAGGTCAAGAGCACTTGGGTTAGCAGGAGGTTTAGGTACACGTGTTGTTTCCCCAGTGTTCAAAACGGTCATATTGAAGCTGTTACAAAGGTCATATATCAACGATGAACGATTATCATCGAACTGTTCCCCCTAGGCAGTTCCGTGAGAGTTGAAGTCTCCCAAGATTAATCGTGGCTCAGGAAGGAGTGAGCACATGTCAACAAGTTTCTTGCGGCTAACCGCAGCTCTCGGAGGCCAATACAAGCTGACTATACAGAGGTCTTTGCCTCTGATGTTTGCATGACAAGCAACAGCTTCGATCCCTCCAATAGGTATCAATTCTGAAAAATGAGTGACACTTATTGATCCCCAATAGTACCCCTCCGTATCTGTCATCGCGGTCCAAGCGTATTATATTAAAATCGTGGAAAGAGAGATCATTTTGAGAAGAGAGCCAGGTTTCGGATAGAGCAAAAACATCACAATTGAGTTTATGAATTAGAAATTTGAATGTATCCAATTTAGGCATAAGACTACGACAATTCCACTGTAAAACAGTGATATCTCCGACCTCTCTATTTAAATTAGACATCAAGAGAGATAATCATTGCAAGGAGGGGCCATGTTTGCATCAATTGCTGCAAAATTGTCTTTAGTACTGGAAGCATTGCGGTGACAATGGTTCTGATGGAGTCGGAAACATTAAAACACGTGAAGATTTGATCCACAAGGTCAGACAACTTTATAAATCCCGATTGGGAAGTTGAACTTGACGGAAAAACAGGGACAGTTGGGGTTTTTGATGTCCCCTCGAGTGCTGGGTCGTTCGAAGGTGAACTATTACCACGGAGGCCAGGAGGGACCTGATTTTGCCTATCCGCTGCACTCGATTTTTTGGGCAAGCTAACAGGGGGTATCACCGGAGGGACTTGTCCTTGAACTTTGGGAGTGGTCACATTTTTGCGCCGGGGATTCCCTTGAGAAATAAACGGCGTGCCCCCGTTAGCTGTATCCGCTTCCATTTCGTCAACTGGCAGCGTAGCGAAGACATTGTGTGTATTGATTGGTTGTTGTTCTTGAGTCAGTGGAGAAGCGCCCTTCAAAATTTCTGCGAAAGTGCGTTTAGAGCGTTCCCTCAAAGAGCGCTTCTGTTTCTCCCAGCGAGCCTTGTATGTTTCACAAGCTGAGAGCACGTGTGGGGATCCCCCGCAATATGGACACTTATGCTCAGTCGCACTGCAGGATTTCCCCTCATGTTGTTCTCCGCAAGTGGCACATCGTTCTTTATTGGCACAATAAGCAGCCGTGTGACCAACTGACTTGCACTTTAGACAAGTCATTGGCTTTGGGATAAAAAGTCGCACGGCTAACCTCAATTTATCTACCATCACGTAGTCAGGGAGAGCTGAACCAGCGAAGGTGACTCGAAACGAGTTGGACGGCGTAAATTTCTTTTCTTCTCCTTCATGGGAGACTGTTCCGAGCTGGCGGCAACCCAAGATCTTAACAGTCGTCGAGGGCAGTTTTTTAAAACGGCCGGTACCTTCACTCGTAATGTATTCGCACGTCAAGCCCGTTTCGGTTATCACACCCTCAATTTCGACTATGTGAGAGGGAATGTAGACCCGATACTCAATTGTAAAATGCTGATCGACAACAATCTTGTTTGCGTCTTTTCGATCATTCACGACAACTCGCAATTTGTTTGGTCTAACCTTCGAAATTTCCGAAACGGAGGTATCCCTTGCCAGATCTTTCGCGATCTGCATGACTCTCAACGCCTTTCCATTTGGCTTAGGCCTGAAGAAAACAACCCAGGGACCAGTTCCGGGCGCATATTCTGGATAGAACTTTACACGGGAGTGGGAATAACAGGGAAGGGGGAAGGCGAGGACGGGGATTGAGAGTGGGAAGGCGAAGGTTGAGAAGGAGCGGGAAGAACAGAGGGAGAAGACGAGGTTGAAGGTAGAGTGGGATCGTTAAGGGCAGATGGGAGATTTGCTAGTTTTTTGGAGGGAGGCTTGGTAGGGTTAGCTGACTCATCCCCAGAAGAAGTATCTTCCGTATTTGGAACACGTTTGAGTGACTTTTTTTTATCCGTTAGGAGGGAACTAGAGTCAGAGACCTCCATATCCGAAGGTCCCCCACTCTCTGCCATTTTAAATTTTCACTTATATTCTAAGTATTTTTTTAAACAATATTTCACAATAAAATAATTCACAAAAACAAAAAAAAACTTATAATTATTAAATATTTTCTCTCAGTATATTTAATGTTATTCACCTATGAACGCACTCCAGTGCGAACGGGAGCGTGCTGAAAGCTCGTTGGTGGTGGGAATGTGCCTACGACACCACTACACACAGTCGTCGGTGAAAGCTTACCCGCACTGTCACTGTTGGCACGATGACTCGGCGAAATCTTCAATGTCGGCGAAGCAGCGACAAAACAAAAACCAATGCTTGGCTTTCCGAGGATGAAAGCCTCTATCCACTTGCAGGCAGGGCACTTCACTCACTATCCAGATAGCGAAATGAACTCTTCAGCGGCAAAAAAAAACAACAATCACGCGGTAACCGATAACGGAACTTGGACGCGACTTTCCTTCGTCTGGTTACTTCGGACAATCGGCGAAGAAAAAAAAATGGGAAAGGATTTTGGCGATTTGCATACTAAACGAATCGGAAATTCCGTAAGATTTGTTTAATATGCTTTACATTAGAATTCCCTGGTTTGTAAATGGTTAAAAATCATGAAAACTTTTAGCGTTTTCATTTTCCCATACATTTGTTTGTACATTTGTGTGCTTTCCCGAACAGAGCAGTCAGTAACGAACAACTTATCGACGACCAACGGAGGGGAAGTCGTAGGATTTCAAGTCTCCGTGAACAAAGAAAAAGTAGAAGAATGAAGGGGAATTTTTGCTTAGAGTATAAACAGTGGATCTCGCTGAGGCGAACTTTCATTCGGCATCGGACTGTTGAGCAATCCAGTTCACTTTGCTTTCGCTGCGCTTCGATCTAAGATTGGACCCCACCAGTGGTAATCCAACTTGGATATCGTCGTGTGGTTTTTGACGTAGAACTATGTCTTTCATTAAGGTTGCCAAATCAGAAAACAGGTCACGTTTTTATGAAATAAAGTTAACGTTAATAACTATTTTTGCCGCGAACGGATTTTGGCGATTCACATACTAAACGAAGCGGAAATTCCGTAAGATTTGTTTAATATGCTATACATTAGAATCCAATGGTTTGTAAATGGTTAAAATTCATGAAAACTTGAGGCGTTTCCATTTTCCCATACATTTGTTCTGTCCATTTGTGTGCTTTCCCGAACAGACCTGTCAATAACGAGCAACTTATCGACGACCAACGGAGGGGAAATCGTAGGATTCAAAGTCCCCATGAACAAAGGAAAAGTAGAAGAATGAAGGGGAATACTTGCCTAGAGTATAAACAGTGGATCTCGCCGAGGCAAACTTTCATTCGGCATCGGACCGTTGAGCAATCCAGTTCACTTTGCTTTCGCTGCGCTTCGATCTAAGATTGGACCCCACCAGTGGTAATTCAACTTGGATATCGTCGTTTGGTTTTTCTGTTCGTTTTTCGCGTTATTCGTATCGTGTGTTCTTCTTTCCGCGTCATAAATTGGACGCTTCGCGTAGTGTATGATAAGCAAGAAGAAGAGGAAGGCAGGCTCGAGCCCTGCAAAAAACGAACGCATTGCCAGGGGCAATAATATTCCGAGGCAAGCGTCATTCAATGATGCACGCGATGTTGGTGCAGTGAAAAGCGCTCGCACTGAACCGAGCCTTCGCGAGTGTGACACCGCATCGAACAACAGCGAAGTAGGCGATTTCGGCGCGTCGGTCGAAAATGTAAACGCCGTTACCCAGGCAGCAACCAAAATCAAGCTCCCCCCGCTGGTGGTAAAGGCGGTCGCTCTTGACAAACTCATCAGCGAAATCGATGGGTGTTACAGCAGAGTACAAGCTGTGTGGCATAATTCAGTCTTTTTCAGTTAACATTGTTTGTTTTCCGTCATCGTAAGGTTGTGTGTCAAAAAATATTTGGGGAATACCAAGCATCTTGAATGTCTTACTGGAATGTTATAAGTTATTTGGGTTCGCTTGCCAGTTGCAAAACTGCCTTCAGCTAAGATTGCATTTTCGCTATGAAGCATTGCTACTGTTTTCGAGGTTGTTATTAACAAAAAGAGTTTATTTCGCTTGTTTAGTCACCGAGAAAGTAAATGTCGTTCTGGAATTTTGTATGTGGTTTCGCTTGCCAGTAGCAAAACTTCCTCCACTAAGGGTGATAGCTGCGCTTCTCTCGAGCATGAGAAAGAAATACAACTTTTTTCGAGGCCAGTAATATTAACTGAAGCATTTCTTTTGAGAATAGCGCAAAATGATAAGAAGTGTTTTATATTCTTAGTAGTTTCAAGCCACCAATGTATGGTTCTGAATGCATGCTATGGCGAACGCTTGTTTGGCGCTTGGTTTACGTTGTACGAACGATGCCTAGCGGTGCGATTCTTTTAAGGCAATACTAAATAACATGTAGCATGATATTTGATTCTTGCAAGTGTTGTCATTGTTATTGTTTCTATGCGGTGCCAAATATATATTGATGTAGTTATGAGATGTGGAATAATGGTGCTGGCGCAACGTGTATATAATCGAGTCTAGCCGAGTCTATGTCAATTGCGAAAAAGGCAAAAAAAAGAAAAGCGTTCGAGGTAAATTTTCATTGCATTGACATGAAATAAATTGCGACATACGATCAGCTAGTGTATTGTTTTGCGATGGCAAGAATGAATCATCAATTAATTATCGTCAACAAATTCTACAATGAAAAAATCATTTCAGAGATTATTCTACTAAGCAGTTGTTTCTAAAATTTCACAGCATTATAGAATAATATCCGAAGGTATGAATAAGCGACTTATATAGAATAACAGCGTAGTTCTACGTCAACAATGCGGTCGTATCTTGGACACAACCTCCTATAATTTTTTCAGTTCGTTTTTGGCGTTATTCGTATCGTGTGTTTTTCTTTCCGCGTCATAAATTGGACACTTCACGTAGTCTGTGATGAGCAAGAAGAAGAGGAAGGCAGGCTCGAGCCCTGCAAAAAAAACGAACGCATTGCCAGGGGCAATGTAAACGCCGTTACCCAGGCAGCAACCAAATCAAGCTCTCCCCGCTGGTGGTGAAGGCGGTCGCTCTTGACAAACTCATCAGCGAATTCGCATCGATGGGTGTTACAGCAGGGTACAAGCTGTGTGGCATAATTCAGTCTTTTTCCAAGCAGTTAACATTGTTTGTTTTCCGTCATCATAAGGGCTTCGTTGGTGCCTTTGAGGATGCATCAATACATTGATGTTATGGCGAAGCAGACGTTAAGATTGTGCGCCAAAGCGTTATAGAATGATGTCCGAAGATATAAAGAAGCGACTTATATAAAATAACAGCGTAGTTCTACGTCAACAATGCGGTCGTATCTTGGACACAACCTCCTGTAATTTTTTTGTCAGAGCAACAATTTAACTTTATATAGAATTAATTGGAGTTTTCAAAACCACCTCTCCGTTTGCGATGCGATAATTATTTATTGAATTATTTATCATCAAAGATTAAGGGATAACTTTTCATTCAAACAAAAAAATCTTTGCATGTACAAGTTCTACATGAATGTTTTAGGACTCAAATGAAAGCTGTTTAATAAGGTTGATTGGATTTGTTATTGAGTTGGTTAGCAAAAAATTGTGTTATCCTATAAAAAGTTTGAAAAAAACAGAAATGATATATAAATGATTTTCCTGATATTTTTGTCCACTACATCTACATACACCCAGATAAATATATGTTCATAACATATTCCAAAACAAGAAGTATGAGCTTCAAAATGATATGCATCCCATCTTCATAAGTTGATTTTTCAAGAAGTTACAGCATTTCAAAAATCACTTTGCACATTACACTCTGTTTCTCTAACTTTTTTGTCTTTTATGTCTAAGTGGAAATACAAATTAAAATACTATATTTTATTCTCTGTAATTTTTTTTAATTTTTTTTTATTTTGACAGCTAAACATCACACCGGTCAAAATGACCGGTTTGGTAGAAATAGGTATATAACAAATTTCGGTAGTTCTAGTGTTAATTCGCACAAGTTGAAGATACCCGAAGACCGTACCAAAATTTGTATAGTGCGCGTTACTTCATTAATACACTGATGTAGAATTGTATAGCAAATGGGCGAGAAAAAATCGATTTGAATGAAAATTCTTTTTGTTATAACAAAAGGCATTACAGAGCCTTTCAAAAGTCCGTTTTTCGATGAATCAGACTTATAAAAAACGTGGGTTTATTCTTTTTCAATGAAATTAATTAAGTTTTATGTTTTTTTCTATAATTCACACTTCTTTTGCATGATATTTCGCTAGAGAGTATCTTCATCGTGATCTCGAATCAAAATCACCTCCTCCCAAAATAGGTGTGTGCAATGTTTTCGCGGGTTCAGGAAAAAATTTGATTCTTGGGAAAGGCAAAAAACAAACTCAACCTGAGTTCATTGCAAATCATTTTCACGCTTCATGCTACGAACCAAAACTCCCAGTCTCGTCGTAACCAACACGCAAATTCCATCGCTCATTCCTGTATTCAAACACTTCTCACTAGTCGAAACATGCTTCACAAAATGTTCCTTCTGAGAATTTTATGAGTTTGGAAAACGGAATGCATGGTCAAAACCGATCGAAAATACCCCTGTGGCGTTCCATCATCGTGGTGGAAAATACAAGAACTGTTTTTCTACTACGAAAAACACTCTCCCACAAATGCCCTACGACATCTATACAGGTTTTTTACACCGAGTGTTATAACCCCAGATCTTCTTGGAAGTGTCATTCTACAAGTTGTGAACTTGTGTAAAGGTCATGCAAATCAATGCATGTTCTTTGACTTGATACGCTTTAAAGATAATGTTAGTCTTGATTCTTACATAGCACTTTCTACAAAAAAAAAAAAAAACTGAAACGATTCGTCCCTGAATATAATTGAATTGGTTACTGTAAATACACTTCATAAAATTAGTTTCCATTCTGCCTAACATAATAATTCAAATAAATACTATCAAACACTTGGGCTCACTATTTCACAGATATAAACATTTCAAATATTTTTATCGAAAATATAGTTGTCATATATATGGAAGTTTGAAATATTCTATTGATTAAGCCAACATATCCTCCAGAAACACTGCTTACACGTTTATCGGTTTAAATAAAATTATCAGTACGAATGAGAATCTCATACTTTTTTAATTTTTTTTTACGAAAAACAGAACTCTTTGAAAATTACTTTTTACGAGAAAACCGAAGTAAAGTTCAAATTATCATTTCCATCGTTAATTTGGATCCTTTTGTAATAACAAAAAATGATTAAATTCAAAAGTTAAAATGATTTCCATGTAAAGCGAAAGTTATCCATTTAACTAGAAACAGACAAAACAATACAAGGCTGGGCTGAGAAAGTTCTCGTCACCCCCTGAAAAACGGCGCGACGTGCAATGCCCCGATCAAACTGCCATCCCGGGGGATAAACTTCGGCAGTTCATCAGTGAGCGACAAAGTTAATTATGTTTCCCCTAACTATGCTTATTAATATTATCAGAAATATCTCGTCATGATTGCATTATTTCCGCTTCGGAGTTTTGCACAACGGCAGCAACCATCATAACTTCGAAGCATCGGATTTGAGGCGACGCATCCGCTTTATATAACATTAAACGCTAATTTGTATTCAATTTGGGTTCTTATCTCCTGCAGCTTGTGTACGTAGAATCTCATTCCAAAAATTTTGGCTATGCGGTGCACGTAAACGATGAAACACAAAAGCGAACCACCCACCCCAACCTAGCCGGGAGCCTGCCGAGGGGAGGGCCCAGAAAGCTCTAAGTCAATAATGTATTTTGCGTATGTTCGTGAGATCGGTTTGAAAGACAAACATCATTTGGTCTAGGAATGAGAAGCTCAGCTGCTCGAATTCCCATCCAAAGATATAGTTAGTTAAAATCATCGACCGCCATATCGACGATGGCTGCTGTCATCGATGCTGTCAGCATGGGTTTACATTTTATACATCTTCGAGATATCTGATTATATGTATCGGAACGAGACTTTTCATCGAGATGAAGTCAAGCATCGAGATTTGATAGTTCCTAATGAATGACAAGTTATTTATGCCTAATTCCGTTATCGCAAAGTTCGCATCAGAAAGCTGAAAATCACCTTTGCTCTACCCTAGAAGCATATGAAGACAACTCTGATAGAAAATTCTGAACTTTTGCAAACAAATGTTTCATGAAAAAAAGCTACTCTCATAACAAAACAATTGATTATGAACATTGGCGAGTGAAACAAATTCAACCCAAATTTACCAGCAATGTGTTGTTATTTTATTGAACAAGTTTCACCACCAGCTCGTTACACTTGTTCGAAAAAATATCAATACATTCATGCTCAATATATTTCGATATTTTTTCATAACCAAAGTGATTGTATCCGAACCAATTTTATAGTAAATTTATATGTGCTGTCCCATTGAGTAGTATTAAAAACAAGTTTCCCTTTCTATCCCGCAGAAAAAGGTATAAACTTCGGGATTAATTTCAACGGCTTCTTATCTCTTAAGAGGGGAAATGCGGTTAGAATGAACAAGGTTGATAAAATGAACCAGTGCTCAAACATCGATAATTCATCAGCGAAGGGAGCAATACATGTTCGTGGATGACTAACGTTTCACATTTTCGAACACACATGCCAGTAGTCAAGTTACCTTCGCATCCGGGCAATCCGCTGAAACACTCATATTTCACATATTTTTTACATGATATACAATTGTTTTAGAAAAATCAATGGGGAAAATAAGAAAAATGACTTCGTAAAATCTTGATATTATTTCGCGAGAAAAATTGCTATCAGTAAATTACACGTTACCTTTCCGCTTGGAAGATTTTCAAATATGCATGGATGAATCAGTTTCGTTTGATAAATTGGTCGATCCAATTTTCCAAATGCATGAACACTCAAACTTCAAAGTAGGTCTCCCCAGAGTAGTTAGGGGAGAGGGAGGCAAGTTGGCGACGTTAAGCTTTGGCGAGCCCTGGATCTTGGAATTATGATTTTTTAAATGTTGATGCTGATTCATATAGCCTGAAGTGTTTTCTATCATATTATCTATTGGATGGACAAAAAACTAAAAAATTTGTCCACCCAAAATCTTTGCGCAAAAAGCGTCGAATTCGCCATCCTGCCTTCACGTGAATGCCTGGAGGCAAGTTGGCGAATATGGTTTGGTCACCTAAAAATCAACAAAATGTAATAACAATTATTTATTTATCCTTGGTTGGAACATAGAAATTTTCATCAACACTGTAAATGTCACACGCAGGAAAACGATACTGAGCTCGTTTATCTCCCAAATTTCGAAAAAATAAGTCACAATTTTCTTTATTGAACGCCATTAATCGAGCCGCTGAGGAGTTCCTTTGAAAGGGTGCTCTGTGCCATTTTTAACCGCAAACGAATAGGCAATTCTTCGAAGCTGGACATGAATGTGGAGTTAAAGCGGCCGCACGGCCGCTCGTTGAATGTGGCTTTAAATTGGCTTTTATTGCACGACGTATCCTGAAATTGATACAGATTTCATATTTCTTGCATGAAGAACATGGAAACGCAAATGCTGAATTGAAAATCTACCCTCCATGTCTGGATATTTTCGTCGATAGCGTCTCAAAGTTGGTTCTGGCACACCGAACTGTTTTGAAGCACCCAGAACAGACAAACCTTCTTCTATAGCTTTCATAACATTCTCCAAACTGGTGTCCGACCAATATTGGTCTCTTTTTCGCTTATAAGTTTTATCCATCTGCAATAAAAAAACAAAAATTAACATAATGTTACAGTTCGCCAACTTGCACCCAAGCGACTTTTTCAATCAAAAAAATTTAACTGAAAAAAAATTCATGATTGAAACTCGCCGGAAACAAATAGATTATGTACGATAGAGTACCTTTATCATGTATAAAATTATTTTGAAATTTTAACTTTTCTCATAAAGTGGATAATGAAATTTTAAAAAACGGAAAAAAATAATAAAATCACGATTTTTCTTATTTTTATTTTTCACTTATTTTTTGTGATAACGTTTTCGGCAGAGTTACCGAGTACAAAGTTTGGCCTTGTTATGATGCAGCTTCAGTAAAAAGTAGGTGGCGCTACCTTCATTACAACGGGTCAAATTACCGATTCGTCATCTTGCCTTCCTTTCCCTACTATTTTTTAAATGAATAAACCATGCGATAAAAATTAAATTGACATATCCTGATATTTTTTCTCTAGCCTGTGAGAGGTCTGCTTCACACTTCGTTCCTCATAAATTGTCTGAGGATCATAACTCAGCAGCATTAAATCCTCTTAAGTATAGAACGCTGCCACTGTTGAATATGATGCTCTCACTATGATCCAGAATGCAAGCATCAAAGCACAGGTTGAAATCGTCTAGAACTCAACCCGATGCAACGCGCCACAATATAGGTACACAAATGTTGGAAAACTGATAGATTGTTTGGTAGTAACACTATTGACTATAGATGCGGTATTGATAGTCACCTTATGTTTGAAGAATTTAATGACTTTTGAGTACTTAATTAGAGCTTTCACATGTCAAAATATAAATAAAAAAAGAAATTGCTCTCTCGATAGCCATTAGGCCGTAGTTCTGTGCGCATGGTATCTATGGAATTTCTCGTGAAATTTAGTTTATTCAATCTGATATATTAGACAAATCATCAATTTGGACGACTGTTCACATATTCTAGGGGAGGTGAGCAGATATTTTGTTTAATCTCAGCTGCTAATTAGCATAGAAATTACTTTGATGTTTGGGGGCAAAGACCGGGAATTGAAGAGATATGTGGACGCTGGAAATGGGCTTACTCCTTAGGGTGACCACTATGCCCCCATTTCCCCTATAGCGCTGAAAGAAGAGTTTGTTGAGGAATAAAGAGAGTTACCTAAAACAGGTGCGTTCTATTGTGATTACAGGAAACTTTTCAGCCCATGTAGTGTATCGTTTCGTCTCGGATGCTCTTAAGAATATGATGATGCGAGTTTGTATTATCGTACCGTTTTTTTCAATAATGTAAATCAGCTATTATCTCTCATTGGAATACATAAATTTAAATCTAAAATATATATATAACTGAATATTCTTCGTTTTCTATCAGATGAATTGTAATGCTGTTTAATATATTTTGCTTCCGAGTATCCTATCCCTCGGAAAGGAAGATGGATGTACGCGAGCTGATGAATAATTCACGGACGCAACGGTAAGGATGCTTGGAGGAGATTAACTCGTCCGAAAAAGGTACCGGGGACGACCGCAGCAGCTCTGACTTTTAAATTCTAATGAATGGTTCTATGATTGAGCGCATGTTGGGGTATCTCAGCTCAATCCAATTTAAGTGATGCTGCAATGTAGCTGCATACACCACATTCCGGGAGCAGACGGAGAAAGATAAAAGTGTGGTATGCTTCGTTCTTGTTATTGCTACCATGGCAGTTCATGGGAACGATCCAATCTTGATAAAGTTAAACAAAGTGTCTTGAATGTCTGATTTTCTTTTTAATTAAAGTATTTTGTTTTTTTTTATTTTCATACTACCGCTGAAGGTTCTGCGAAACGTCCCTGCTTGTTATTGTGGACATGCGGTTAGGGATGATTTTTCAGCTAGATAAAATGCCGAGGCTACGTTGTTTCAGTGGGAATTGACATTGTATAACTGCTGTATAACTTCCGGGTGCGTTTTATTTTTTGGTTAGTAGATTTGGTTAGTAGATTCTGCATCATCGTCCGATTTCGTATGATTTGGAGAAGCTCCAGGACATTGCATCGTTTTTTATTCGGCATCAGCATCCGAGGTCATGAGTTTGCTCTCATTGTTCTCTTCTTCCAATGTGGTTGTCAATCGAAAGTTACACTTTTACATACACATTTATATATTCGAATGATACTTTCCCGTTCATGGAAACGTTTCAGAATGCTATTCTGGGAAAAGGAGTCAAATGAATAATGGGATTAGTATAAGTATAATTGCTCCTCTCGAAATACAAGTATCATTAAAATCAAAATGTTAAATAAAAGCGAACACCTGAAATTGAGATATGATTTTTTGTTGTTCATGTATATATCTTTGCCGTCGCCTGAAAAATAAATGTTGGTAAGTTTGTATATAGTAACACTAGGGTGCCAATGAATGTATGGGAAAACATCGACCCTAAAATTTCAAATAGTTACCCTATACTAAATGTTCACCCCCACGAAAAAACACCCTATGCAAAATTTCAGCTCAATCGGACTTGAGGGAGAGTGGCACAAAACGGTCAAAGTTTGAGTTTATTTAAATTCGTTCGAAAAATCACCCAAATCGGGGTTTTCGAAGATTTTTTTTATTTTTGACATCAATTTTTTTTGAAAACCCTCGATTTTCGATGGTCTTTTGTTTTTCAAAAAAAATAAACTTTAACATCTGCGGCACTGGTAAATGAGGTCCGAACGAACTAATATTTTGCATAGGGTATATTATTGATCAAATCAACATCAGCAAATTCCGAATGAAAAAATTATAGGAGGTTGTGTACAAGATACGACCGCATTGTTGACGTAGAACTACGCTGTTATTTTATATAAGTCGCTTGTTTATACCTTCGGATATTATTCTATAATGCTGTGAAATTTTAGAAACAACTGCTTAGAAGAATTATCTCTGAAATGGTTTTTTCATTGTAGAATCAGTTGACGATAATTGATTGATGACTCATTGTTGCCCTCGCAAAACAACACACTAGCTGATCGTATGTCGGAATTTATTTCATGTCAATGCAATGAAAATTTACCTCGAACACTATTCCGATAGCCTTTTTCGCAATTGACATAGACTCGGCTTCATTCGATTATATACATTATTCCACATCTCATAACTACATCAATATATTTTTGGCACCGCATGGAAACAACAACAATGACAACACTTGCAAGTATCAAATATCATGCTACATGTTATTTAGTATTGCCTCAAAGGAATCGCACCTCTAGGCATCGTTTGTACAACGTAAACCAAGCGTCAAACAAACGTTCGCCATAGCATGCATACAGAGCCATACATTGGTGGCATTGGTGGAAAATACTAGGAATATAAACACTTCTCATCATTTTGCGCTATTCTCAAAAGAAATGCTCCTGTACTTTCTTGGTGACTAAACATACGAAATAAACTCTTTTTGTTAATAACAACCTCGAAAACAGTAGCAATGCTTCATTATGATCAATATTAGCGCAAAAGCAATCCTAGTTGAAGACAGTTTTGCGACTGGCACGCGAACCCAAATAACTCATAACATTCCAGTAAGACATTTTAGGTGCTTGGTATTCCCCAAATATTTTTTTGTCTGACAACCTTAACGCCTGCTTCGCCATAACGTCAGTTTAATGCATTGATGCATTCTCAAAGGCACCAACGAAGCCCTTATGATGACGGGAAACAAACAATGTTAACTGCTTGGAAAAAGACTGAATTATGCCACACAGTTTGTACTCTGCTGTAACACTCATCGATGCGAATTCGCTGATGAGTTTGTCAAGAGCGACTGCCTTCACCACCAGCGGGGGGAGCTTGATTTTGGTTGCTGCATGGGTAACAACGTTTACATTTTCGACCGACGCGCCGAAATCGCCTACTTCGCTGTTGTTCAATGCGGTGTCACACTCGCGAAGGCTCGGTTTAGTGCGAGCGCTTTTCACTGCACCAACACCGCGTGCATCATTAGATGACGCTTACCTCGAAATTTTATTGCCCCTGGCAATGCGTTCGTTTTTTGCAGGGCTCGAGCCTACCTTCCTCTTCTTTTTGCTCATCGCACACTACGCGAAGCGTCTAATTTATGACGCGGAAAGAAGAACACACCATACGAATAACGCGAAAAACGAACAGAAAAATCAAACGACGATATCCAAGTTGAATTACCACTGGTGGGGTCCAATCTTAGATCGAAGTGCAGCGAAAGCAAAGCGATTGATCAACAGTCCGATGCCGAATGAAAGTTTGCCTTTTTCTTTCTTTCTTTGTTTTTAAGAGGCTTTAAACTTTGCAGTTCATTCGCCTCTAAGCAGTTTGCCTCAGCGAGATCCACTGTTTATACTCTAGGCAAGTATTCCCCTTCATTCTTCTGCTTTTCCTTTGTTCACGGAGACTTTTAGTCCTACGATTTCCCCTCCGTTGGTCGTCGATAAGTTGCTCGTTATTGACCGCTCTGTTCGGGAAGGCACACAAATGGACAGAACAAATGTATGGGAAAATGGAAACGCTTAGTTTTCATGAATTTTCACCATTTACAATCCAGGGGATTCTAATGTATAGCATATTAAACAAATCTTACGGAATTTCCGATTCGTTTAGTATGTAAATCGATAAAATCCGCAAAATCCGTATTTGCACCCAAAAGCATCCTTTGCGTCTCGTATTCCGAAAAATAAGGAAGGAAGGAAGGAAGGTCTTGAATTATAGAGACTTTAAACATCTGCAGTTCATTCGTCTCTAGCCTTGAGAAAGGCCCTTTGAAAACTCTACTCTATTCTACTCAGCGCTACCACCTCCGTCCTCTTGCCTTGAGAAAGGCACTCGATCCCTCGCCGTCCAGCCCGTCCAGCAACGATGTTGTCCAGTCGGTGTCTACACAAAGAATGGAAAAATAAGTCCCGGAGTGTCGATTTTTAACAAAAAAAAATGGGTGGGTTATATCTATGATATAACCGCAAGGTTGACGTAGGACTACCTTAGCTTAGTAATCATTTGTATGTATTGATTGAATTTTTGATTGAATAAAACAATTTCCGAATTCAATTGAATTCAATATATTTGCGTTGTGAGTAAAAAGTTTGAACAAATGCCATGTCTCTAGTGTCTGCACGATCTTACCAGGTACCTAAGTTTAGGAGACCGTGTTAGGGAAACGCATTCGAGTCTGCACAAAGGCAAACGGGTATAAAAGTACTCGCAGTTTGCATGTATTTGCAATGCCGATTTCCCCAGACACCTTGGTTTAGAAGTCTTTAAAGGTAATCAGATTTCAGTCGGAACAAAAATACTCCCGACCTGCATGAATTTGCAATCCCAATCTTCCTAGACACCTTGGTTCTGAAGCATGTGTTGGGGAAACATATTTTAGTCAGAACAAATTGCCCTCGACTTGCATGTATTAGCAATGCCAATTTTCCCTCGCTCCATGGATTTGAAGTCTGTGGTAGGGAAACACATTTCAGTCGGAACAAAAATGCCCCCGAATTGCATGTATTTGCAATGCCAACTTCCCCACGCTCCTTGGATTTGAAGTCTGTGTTAGAGAAACGCATTTCGGTGGGAACAAAAGCTGCCCCTACTTTCATGTATTTGCAATGTCGGTTTCGCCAATGCTGCTTGGTTTTGAAGTCTGTGTTAGGGAACATATTTCGGAGAGAACAAAAGTCCCCCTACTTTCATGTATTTTCAATTCCAATTTCCCCAACGCTGCTTGGTTTTGAAGTCTTTGTTGGGGAAACCGTAAATCGGGCCAATCACAACGAGGCAGTTAGGGCGTTTAGATAACGCTTAACATTTTACAGTTATTCAATTATTTATCTAATGAAAAATGACATTTTATTAATTGCGATAGATGCGTAGAAATATTCCCTATCAATTGATGCAAACATCTTTCCGATCCAGTAGATAATGTTCGAGTTATAAGCATTCGAAATCTTGCATTTTTTCCTGCATGTTCAGTGTTTATGTTTTCATTTTACCCCCCATATATTCCGGTTAGACGTAGTCCCACGTCAAAAAAAAAATTCTCGAGATGACACTTGATCTCGACGTTTATGCAATTTTAAGACATTTGGCACCAACAATTTTTTTTTCGCAAACGCCGATGGCTTTGCGTCACTCTCCCTTAAGTCCGATTGAGCTGATATTTCGGTGTTTTTTCGAGGTGATGAACATTTTTATGGGGTATCTTTTTTGAAATACGAGATGACAATTCTCATCGGCACCCTAAGTAACACTCTATTAATAACAAAACACAAGAGGTATACATGAGAATAAGTTTTTCTAACGCCTATAATTCAGGAAATGAATTGAAATTGGAAACGATTAAACGTTTGAAAAACTGTTTTCTTAACATAAAAAACCTATTTAAATTTTCTCAACATATCAGGGTGATAATCTATTAATTCAATTCTCAATTTAAACTCTTACTGCTCTGCTTAATGTATTTCTCCATCGGATGATGCTGTCCTATTTACAGACTAAACTCATTTTCATTCCCTTTCGCCCGCGCGCTTCTGGGGAGACACGAAGATGAGACAGACCAAAGCAAAATCAATGTTGCTGGTGCAAGATTTCTCGAAACCCTGCGGATGTATCACAGCACACTCGCACGAGATGAGATTTTTGGCCACTAATCTCTTTAATCTATCCTGGGGGTTTAGTACTGATTGCCTATTATGCCCTTTCTCTGCTCCCGGTTTCTCCTTCGAATGGCAGTATGCAAAGGATTTTCCAATACGGAACCAGGGAAGTACGTCTCGTGTTTCACCAACCAAACAAACAAACAAGCAGTACAAATGTTGTGAAACGAATCAAATTGTCAAATTTATTGCGTTGTTTCTCTCTATTGCGCCTTTCATTGCTGAAATCTGTTCCTTTGGCAAATTAAACATTCCTATTTGTTTTTTTTAGGATTTCATCTGTAACCAACGTATGGTTTTGAAACTCACTTTAGGTTGAATTTCTTTATCAAAGAGCTATTTTGCCAAATTCATTTGCTTGAAACATTGTATAATAAATTATTTGATTTGGATTTCAAAAGGTTTCTCGAAGCGTTTCCATGAACAAACATTCACCGCTAAGATGCCTGATTTCGTTCTTCCCCATTTTCAATATAATCACAGAAAAACCAATCGCCAGAGGTGATTCTTCTGGCCATGAGAGCCATGCGGTCATTCTATTTCATCCAAGCTGGTGACTATATGAACGTATTTCCAGTCGCTGTTGGCAAACTGTGAATTTAATCAGCAATAATAGGATAATGAAGAGAGATTGCAACTGCTGGGCATCGTTCAGCCGTATTCAACAACAATATAAGGTTTACCCAACTCAAACTCTGTTTATGGACATCTTCACAGTGCTTTGTATTCAATAGATGTGGATGTCGCTTATAGAGCGAAGATACGGTGAGAATAGTTTGATGAAAATGGTTATGGCTTTGTACGATTTCGATTCAACGTATCTTCTTGATCGTTCATAGACGTATTTCATTTCTGTTTCAATTGTCTTAAAAATTGGCCTCGAATGATTTCAACAGCTTAACTTTAATAATTTTAGACGAAGCATAATTATTCTACAGATTTACCGGTATCTCAAAGTCCTATGCTCTCTCGCTTCCGAACCGCAACTATGACAAGTTCTTAGAAAATGTATAAATTAGGAAGCAATACCGGAGTGCGATTAGTGAGGCAACGGATAACCGTCCACCAATGCCCAGAGCGGTAATTATCAATCAAGAAGGGACACTGAATAATCGACCCGACAAAAGGATAGTGCTTGCGTTTAAATATATGTACATATGATTTGTTTCTCATGGAAGCGCATTCTAGTGGTGCCACCTATTGAATGCTGCCTGGGATGATAAACTGACGTTCATGAAAAAGAAATGATTAGTCGTTCAGTTATCGCTTTCTAAGTGACAGTTTTTTTGTTGCGACTATTTTGGGTTCATCTGTATGCTTCTATTCTATGCGATGACGTTTCTTTATTCAGGGTCTTTCAGATTAAACGCTCACGCAACAAATTTTAATAACTTCAAATAACTTCTATATAAGTAAACGATGACGAGAAATGTTGAAATTCTTACCATAAGAGGACAAAGTTTCATTAAGGTTTCGGTTCTAGTAAATTGTACATATTGACACTAAAAACCATCCGATTAGACTGAACGAGTAGCCGAATATTATCGTCCCGAAGTGGGGAATGCAGTGTTACCATCGACGGAACGAAAAGATTTTTTTAAAAGGAGCTATTTGATTTTTGACGTAGGTCTACATCTTTCATTTCTGTACCGGGGTGTAAGTTCAAAGTTTCGAAAATGAGAGAGTGACGCTGGAGTGCAATGTTTTGCACGTTAACACCTCTTTACCGGTTGAATGGAGCGGTATAATAATCACTTCATCCGAAAGATAAAATGTCAACGAGTTATAAGATTGTCACTAATTGGCCAAAAAAATCGTTTCAATAGCTTAAAATTTGCTTGATAGCAAGCTATTGAAATCATCATTGCTCGTTGATGATGATTGGTGATCGCAATGTGTTCCTGAACACGGACGCAAAATCTAGGCACCTGGAGAAACCATCATAGCGAATACATGCAAGCTGCGACTTTTTTTGCTCGCATGCATTAGTGTTTGAGAAACCATAGCGGACACATGCAAGGTTTGAGTACTTTTACTCGCATCAGTTTCTGTTCTGCTTTCGCATGGAACAGCCATGAAAAATTATTTGCGTGTGAATGTGTCCAAGCGAAGGAATATTCGCATTTACGCATTCGACTTGGTGTTCCCGTGATGCAATCCAATTGATGAATTTACGCAAAGCTGATTCAGCTCATGCAACACCTACATTTAAGTTCAGAACCACACAAGTGATGATGTTTGATTTGAGATTCGGTCGTGATTATTCATTTTATTTATATTTCGATTGATTTCAATCATTAAATGTCTGCAGTATATGGTAAGAAAGTTAGAGCTTTGTATATTTACGATGATTTCAACACGCGATTGAACCAAAATCATTGATAATCTTCGAAAATTTTGAGTTTGATAATGCATACAGGTTATGAATACTGTGGATAATAGTGATGAAATCGATATCATATTAAGTTGGATTATATCACTGATAATGTAAGGGTCGATACAAGAAGGATTTGTAGTATTTTTAGCGCAACACAAGCTACTCATCGTTTTTCTAGTTAAAAAAAAAATTACAACACTTATACCGAGCCATTCTTCAAAATATACATACCACATTGTAAAATGGCGATTTTCTAACCTTTTTAGCGTAGAAAGAATACGTGTAACCGAGAAATCTGAAGATAAATTCTGATTTTTCTAAAAAAAAAGAACGACCAAAAAATCAAAACATCATCATTTTACTCGCTGCGCCATCTGGTCGTAAATTCGTCAATAGCATCAGTTTCTGTTCTGCTTTCGCATGGAACGATCATGAAAAATTGCCACATCACGATAAAAACGAAATTAATTTTATGCAAGACTTTATTTCGTTTTCACCGTAAAGTGGCGCCCTCAGTTTCTATTCTGTGATCATGGAAAATCTCGTGTTATTCTCACGAAAACAAAAATAAATCATGTATCAAACATCTTCAGTTGCTTTTACAAGGCCACTCAAATTCCGTCGGTTCGTTTCGGGACCACCAACAAGTTCGGAAGAGTTCAATTTTATGTTAATAATAATTCCATACTTATGTTCATAAAACCACACACTAACAAGAAAAACTTTCAGCAATCTTTCAACATATTCATTCATTCATGCGTTTTTAATTGATTCAGATGCAATTTCAAATAAATGATTACCGAGCTAACGGTAGTCCTACGTCTACCTTGCGGTTATATCACAGATATAACCCACTCCTTGTTTTTTTTTGCGTGAACGTTTAATCTGTTATCGTGGAGGTTATATTTTCATTGAGTTGTATATATGATAATATCGATCCAAATTGACCAAAAAGAATGAAAGATAAGGTACACTAGTCTAAATAAAATGACCTGAAGAGTGAATCGACACTACTTCAAAAAATTGTCGATCTCCTGGATCAAGCAGTGTTGCCACATTTTTATCTGTACAAGAAGGGTAAAAATCTTTTCCATATGTACTTTCTCTTCAAAAATCTATACCATCGAAAATATTCACTGTAGAGAAAAAGCATGAAGTATTAAACAATACCCAACCAGAAAATATTATATTTACATACTAACTTATATCTAGATTTGCTTACTACAAATACTAGTACATACTTAGGTATTAACGCTACCGTGACACAATTTTCATTGTGAATTTATTTTTCCGTAATGAAATTTATTCAGAGGTCAATCACATTATGTGATTAGAGACATAGATAAAGATGATTATGTAGCTTGTATTTTTATTAATCTATCGAAGGCTTTCGACTGTATTTCACATGAAATTCTTCAGCACAAACTGAGTTTCTATGGCTTATCTGTCTCTGCAATTAATCTGATAAAATCATATCCAGCGAATCGACAACAATTTTGCAGTATAGGCGATACTTTAAGTAATTCAGCTGTTATATGCGCTGGTGTTCCTCAAGGATCCATATTTGGACCACTTTAATTTAATATTTTTTCTAAACGATTTATTTAACTTACAATTAGAAGGCCAACTTCAATGTTACGCAGACTATGCCGTGTGGAAATATAAAGCAAAAAGCTTCACTACTCTACAAAATATGATACATAATGATTTACATCTTATTCCAAAATGGTTTGCTGCAAATATGATGCGAATTAATATCGAGAAGTCAAATTTTATTATTTTCTCAGGAGGAAACCAGCTCAGTCTTTTAGTCTGCAAATTAGTGATAGAATATTAAAGCAAGCAAATGTTGTCTATTATTTGGGCCTCAAAATTGATGAAACACTAAAATGGAAACAATATATACAAACAATAGAAAATAAAATAACTCCTATAATATTTGTATTGAAGAAAACCAGAATCTTAATGTTCAATATTGTTGGAATATTTATAATTCATTCATATTTCCACATCTATATGAATTGTATATGGGGATCAGCAGGATCAACTTTTATTAATGACAAAACAGTTAAAATTCAAAACATCAAAAAAAAACTTCCAATGTTGACGCCAACAATAACCTTATATTCTGAAAATTTGCTTTCATTAAATAAGCTTCATAAATATAACGTTATTTTGTTAATTTTTAAAATAAAGAATAATTATATTAAATGCAATATACCACTCGTACAGGTACATACTATTCACTCTTTTAATACTAAGAATAGGGAGAATTTTGTAGTAGAAAAAGCCCGAACCTAATTCGCAGCCAGAAATGTATTTTTTACTGGAATTATAAAATTTAATGCATTACCTCCTGAATTAAAACAAGAAACAAACATTGTAAGATTTAAGAAGAATTTGCGTAGGTTAGTTTATAGTGAACACTCATGAATATCAAATTAGCTTTAAGATAATATATGTATAGTTAGTAGTAAGGTGTTTGCTCACCAGAAGAACTTCAGTAAACTTCACAGCCAAAATTGTAAATAAAGAAAAAGTCACGAAATCAAGAAATAGCGTCTTCAATCCACTACGATAAATATGGCGAGATTTTTATGATTAACCAAGCGTTGGATTATGTTCATCAACTGTTATAGTCAACCTCACTAAATGCAATATGGAAATTGTACTAAATTTAATAGTTCTGTAATTTACCACAATCATGAAAAGCGTTTATTCAATGTTCTAAAGTATAAACTGAGCCATGTACTGTAATTGACTGTTCAGCAGTCAATATTTGTACCACACGATTACATAAGCAATCTGCAATCAACTCTAATGCCGTTTTCCAATGTTCCAAATGCTTTAATCCATTCTAGCTGAAGCTTGTGGCTTAAACGTTAAACAATATTCATTTAAATTAAAATAATCATTCAAATAATTATGGAAAGAACATGTTTGGATATAAAACGAAATTCTCGGTTTCACCATTCGTCCAAGGATTCTCACGCATTCTTCAACACTTCGAAAGTGTGAAAGTGTGGTCCACTCAACCCGTTCTGCATCTATCTAAACAAATGGTAATGAGTAGTTTCTATGTCTAGGTCATGTTTTATATTTTATGTTCAACACTTTTCGTATGTTTTATGCGATGAAGCTTGATTTCCATAATCTTCTTCATGTGATCAATGAACTTCATTGATTTGGTGAAAAGAGTGGCGAGAGAGCAAAAATAGATGTTAATAAAACACTTTGCTTCCCAATAAGTCAAAACAAAATATTAAGTAAAACGCGTGTTATTTCAATGAATGTATCGACGATTCGATCTATTGGAAAGGAATATTATCGGTTTCCTATCATGGTGCTCAAAATTAAGTTTTGACGCCGCAATTGGAAAAACAGATAGAGACTATTAGGTGCAATGAGTCCCAAATACAAAAAAAATTAGGGGAACAGAGTGCGAAGTCCGAATTTTTAAGTGATGTTTGATATGCTGTAACTTCGTGTCAAATCTATCTATACTGCAATGTCATGCCAAACCGATATAGTGGTTCTCCGATTTTCGTGAAAAGAGGTAGTTTTGTTCTTTATCGCGAAATATTAGACCCGCATTTTTTAATTTTTTTTTTTCGTTAGGGTTACCATTTCCGTTCATTTATTTTCATTTTTTTCTAAAAACGACTTTTTTTCAAAAAATCATAACTTTTGAACTACTCGACCGATTCAGATGATCGACATACGACAATTAAAGCAAGTTAGCTGGTCTTTTTTCGAAAAACAAATTTACTTACAAAAAAATTGAATTTTGCTATCGTAATTATTGATTGTATTTGTTTTTATAGTTTTTAAGTTTTCAGGACCAAGTGCGCTGTATTTTTTATATTTTTTCTTGAGAGCTGAGGATTTTTTACATCTTCTTGTCTTCTTGAATGGCGTTAACGTTCCCTGTGGAACCTTTGCCGTCTCAACGTATGCGTCATTTTATTAATACTTAGTTGAGATCTCATGAGCCAAATAACACGCCTTGAATGTATTCCGAGCGGCAAGCACTAGAATACGCGTGACCACAGTGCATGTCGAAGAAAATTTCTCTGACGAAAAATCCCCCGGCCAGAACGGAAATCGAACCCGAACACCCGGCATGATAACGGCATAAAAACATGGTGCACCACTCGGCCGCGGGTGCACCATGTTTTTTACATCACATATCCAAAAAATTTAAATGTGTTCTTTTTCATTTTTGTGTCGATCACCTGTTTCACCTGCATCACCACGGTCAAATCCAAATATTTTTTTTACGTCTTTCGGGAACATATTGAGCTTGAGCTTGGGTAGACTTGACACTTCGTAGCTGCTCTCCGTTATTGACCTGAACCAACCAAATTGCACAAAGAACACACAGAATGACGCTTGGGACTAGCAAATCATTCTTGTTGTGCAATTTTCGGTGATTCGAGCTTTAAATGGTCAATAACGACGCCGGCCGCGTCTTTACAGTCACCAGGAGAAGAGAAGGAATTTTAGTATGATATTCACAGTTCGAAGGCCAGAAGGGTTGTCTTTATAGGGTGGTTCCCTAGCGATTATCAAGAAAGGAAGTGGGGAAGATAAGTATCATGATTCACTGTGGTGAGCAGTGTTGCCACACGTACAGATTTATCTGGAAAGGTACAGTTTTTTTCGTCATTTTTGGTACAGATTCTGTACGGTACAAATTGTCCTCAAAGAGTACAAATTGGTACAGATTTTTTCCGCGTGTGAAATTTCTCTCGAATATTTTTAAATTTAAAAAGACTATGTACAAGCATTATCAAACACACGGGTGCTTGGGGCCGTTTCCTCGTTAGATAGTGACTTCGCCCCCTTTACATTGACCTCAGAATAAATTTGATTACAGATAAATAAAAATTGTCGGCTGCGTTAATACGTAAGTACTAGTATAAATATGCTATTTTTTAGTAAACAAATGAGTATTTTTTTCATATTTCATGACTTTTCTCTACAATGAATAATACTGATTTTTTAAAGAAAAAGTACAGATGAGAAAGATTTTTTCCCTTCTGGTCCAGATTAAAATATGACAACACTGCTCACGCGTTGACTGGCTCTGCCTGAACCGCTGTGATGTTGAAGCAGCTCCCTTCCGATAATAGCGAATTCGTGCGGGGGAAATTCCAACCCAACACGTGGGGTCAAAAGTGCGACGGGATAATGCGGTGCGCTGAGCTCCAACCGGCAATGGTACTTCCGGTCAGCCTAAACCTGCAGATTCCAAATCTGGACAAACAAGCCGTCTGTTCGACGCATTAATCTCATGTCAAAAAAACAAATTTAACTCTGCACAGGAATTATAATTTTCGATTCCGAAGTACTATCAATAAATGAACAAAAAAAAAAACAAAAGATCACTAACTACGTTTGAAAAAAAAAAACATTTAGCAAGCTTACATAATCTAACACACCGCGATTCGACAAACAAAATTTTTTTGAGATATATTTTTTTAATATAAAAATACATTTTTAAGTAAAATTTTTTAACAGTACATTTAAAATGTTATTTTACCTGAATGTTTCGAAGTCCCAAAGTTGAAAATCCAGCCCGTGAGAGGGTTTTTTGTACAAAGTCAATTCAAAAAGTTTATTAAAAAAAGTAACAAATATATTTATAAATTCGTTTTCCGAACATTCTTCTTCTTGTGCTCAAACTAGTTACCTAGTGTGACAACATACCACAGAAGAGATTTCATCCAACACGAAACCTTGAAAACATTTTTTTTTTAGTGTAAACTTTGAACGCGTTTTTCTCGGAAACTTGTTTTTTACCCTAAGCTCCCTTTCTTCCCAGACATATGATAATGTAAAAATGCATTTTTGGGTAGATTCCATAATGTGTACCAAGCTTCAACAAAATCGGAGAGGGTCGCGTCAAAATTTACTGTTTTTCGACCGATTTGGCATGGAACTGCGCAGAAGCAGGTTAATCACTATCGAATTATCAGGCCCGAAGGTCGTTTTGAATTGTTGAAATTTGAATGATTATTTTGACGTAGGACTACGTCTAACCGAAAGATATAGGGGGTGAAATGGAAATCTAGGCACTGAACAAGTAGGAAAAAATGCAAGATTCGGAACGCTTATAACTCGAGCATTTCTCAATAGATCGCAAAGGTTTTTGCATCAATTGATAGGAAATATATCTACGCATCTATCATAATGAATAACATTTCATTTTTCTTGAGATAAATAATTGAATAATTGTGAAATATCAAGCATTGTCAAAATGCACTATGTGCCCATTTTTGATTGGTCCATTTTGTGCTCCTCAAATCGAACCGACCAAAACGGGCAACCAGAGCAGCAGCGAAATAGAATGAACCACGATTGGAAAGGAAAAAGAAAAAAATGAACGAAACATTGGTCGCAGTCTCACACATGCGTAATTCTCGAGCCAGCCAGTCAGCTTAAAAATCCCCGCTCCGCTGCCGTAACGATCATTCTCATTCAAACCGTACACCACATCGGTTCGCATCACAACACATCAACAAACCAACCCAAGCAGCCATGTCTGGACATGGTAAAGGAGGAAAAGTGAAGGGAAAGGCAAAATCCGGCTCGAACCGTGTTGATCTGGAGTTCCCCGCAAGGGTAGCTAGGCCGAGCGCGTTAGTACCAGTGCACCAGTCCACCTAGCCGGCGTTATATAGTTTCGGCCGCCGAAGTGATCGAGTTAGCTGGTAAAGCTGCTTGCGACGATAAGAAAACCCGCATTTGTAACAGAACACATTCGGTTCGGTGGACATCAAGACAACAGGCAGTTGCAGCGAGTGGCGAGTGGCAAACGCAATCGCAAAACGGCATTAGGTAGCAGAATGGTAATGGTAATGGTATTGTATTATAGAGACTTTAAACTTTTTCAGTTCATTCGTCTCTAGCCTTGAGAAAGGCCCTTTGAAAACACTACTCTATTTTACTCCAGCGCTACCACCTCCGCCCTCTTGCCTTGAGAAAGGCACTCGATCCCTCGCCGTCCAGCCCGTCCAGCAACGATGTTGTCCAGTCGGTGTCCACACAAAGAAATGAGGTAGCAGAAGAAAAAAGTTTGTTCTTTTATACACACTGCTTTGGTGGCAAATCCAGATCAAGGCGGCATCGAGGGCGTTCGAAATGGTTTTTTTCAAAACCACGAGTACTAAGTTTTCTAAATTTGAACCATTCCATAAAACAAGGCGTTTTTCAGGGCCATTAAACCTTCCAAAAAAGAGTTTAGGAAATACAGTTCAATGCTTTCTAAAACAATATCCAATTAGTTTAATTAGTTTTATTATTAACACAAATTGATTTTTTCATAATTTGTTTGCCAGGATATGATGAGTATGTGAATTTGGCAGTTGTTCTGAGCTTATTGATTTTCACCAATTCTTAAATTGCTTCTAGATTGAAAGTACAGTAATTTACACTTATCTCGACATTTAGCTAATTGGTCGGACCAGTAATGCGACATATTTAGTTGGACATTTTTGTAAACATAGAGTTCGGGGTCCAAATTATGACCCCACATTGAAGGTCGACACTGTACCACTGTCATCGCAAATGTTCAATTACAGGTTAAAATTACCTCCAATCCGATACTGAGTGGTGGTAATGTGACGTGCCATTGAATGTAATTTACTGTAAAATATGTCACAAGCTGGATGGGAAGAAATTTTCCAACTGTGAAAGCTGTGGCGAGTGGCAAATGCAATCGCTAAACAGCAATGTTTAGCCGAACAAAATGGGGATATCGAGTGATAACAAAACAATAAACTCTTTAGATTGAAGATAATTTTGTGATCCTGAAAAGGACCCTTTTTAGCCTGCATGTGAATCCAACGAGCGAACAAATCGTAATGAATGTATTTTTTTGCCATCGCTCCCTTTTAACGCTCATTCGTTCGTCTCGTTGGACTCGCCCCTCTGGCTGAGTCTGCCGATTTGTCTCTATCCTGTGAGTGTGTACCGCTAGAGTATAAAACACGCGGACCCCAAAAAAATATCTTATTTTCTTTCAAACCGTAAACCCGTGTGGTTGTACGGCATCGGCATCGTGGACGTAACAAAGGAGGACAAGTTAAGGGAAAGGCAAAGTCTCACTCGAACCGTGCAAGTCTCCAGTTCCCTGTTGGTCGCATTCACTGATTGCTCGGCAAGGGTAACTAGGCCGAACGGATTGGTGCCGGAGCACCAGTATACCTAACAGCGATTATAGAGTTTCGGCCGTCGGAGTGCTCGAGTTGGCTTGCAAAGCTGCTCACGACAATCAGAAAACCCGCAGCAAGAACAGAGCAGCTTCGGTTCGGTTGAGTGGCAAAGTGTTTCTCCGGCACGTCGCATCAAATGTAATTTACTGAACAACATGTCACAAGCTGGATGGGAAGAAATTTTCCAACTGTGAAAGCTGTGGCGAGTGGCAAACGCAATAGCTAAACAGGAAGGTTTAACCGAACAAGATGGGAATATCGAGTGATAACAAAAACACAACACCAAAGGTTCTTTTCAGAACCATCAACATATTCATGAAGAGTAAACAGTAAACTAATCCATTTTTAAGGTAGATAGGTAGGTATTCACGTAGGAGAAGAAAATAAAACAATATATTTAAAATATATATTTAACAAAAGCTGTCCCCTTTGTATAGTCCTACGTCACTCCGGTTATGTCCCCGACATTACCCACCCGTCTTTTTTTTTCATATTATTTGATTATTTAAAACTTATAGTACTGAAGTTTACTCGACCATTTTTATATAAATTTCCTAACGTTTCCACCAAAACACATATCACTTTTTTTTTCAGACGAAATTTTCGATTTTTTCCTCACTTGCAAACACATCCGAATCGAGATGAAGAATAGAAGGTGGGAAGATTCACGGGTTTTGGTTGTGTTGAACTTTGATTGTATTAGTAGCCAGGAAGATAGGAAGTTCACATACCAGAAATACCAGTCAGTTACTCAAATGGTACAAAATTGAATGTGTCAACGAAGAACGTTGAAAGAGGATATACAGAAGCTAATTACAGATTTCCAAATCATATTTTTCGCATTATGCAAAAAGCAGAACATAGTATTCTTATGTGTTTGGACTCTAGAGTAACTTCATGGAAGTTTGACTTTTGTCAGAAATTGTAATTACTTTTTTCACAGTTAGGATGCTGAAAACTTCAGTCGTCTGAAACGAAGACGCAAGCGAAAAACTTTTCGTTTCAATCTAAGTCACACGGAGTCAATTAAATTTATTTTTCAAGTTTATTTTATATGAAAAATAATTGCAACCTTTTCTCCCATGCACTGTCAAATGTTTATCCGTAAAAGGAACAAAAGATCGTGTGACTCTGACTTTGTTCGTTTACGTTTTTGGTCGACGTAACGAGAAGTAAAATTGAATTGAAATTAAGTTTAGAACACTTCAAAAATACTGTAATTTCAGTTTCTGTTAAAATGTCGGGCCCTTATAATTTTGAACGCTAGCATTGATTTAGGGAAAAAAAACTAGTTCGTTCATTTCATTTGCTTATTTTTACTTTTATTTACAACACTTTTCATATGTAGTGGACTATTATAAGAAAAGTAACATACATAAACAAAATCTGTGACGTCACAGATTTAAAAAATATTCCCACCTTTCATTTTCCATCTCGCATCCGAATAGTGTTTGGTAAGTGAGATCACAACCTTTAGCGTTATCTCCTTTGTCCCTCACTGATTCTTTAAGCATATTCGAAAAGTGTTCTCTGAGCGGAATCACAGCCTTTAGTGCTGTGTCCTTTGTCCCGCGTATCTCCGAATCTCCGAACCAATAAACAAGAAAACTTTGTTCGATGACTGAGATTACTAACCGATCTGTTATGTTTTCTTTGTTTATATTAAAAATCACAGCGTTACTAGGATAGAAAAAAAACTATACAAAATCTAAGCCTCCTGGTTCTTCATAAAACTTAGTAAAGTAGAGCGCAAAAAAATTGCTTCAATGAAGATGGGGAAGATCTTCTGAAAATTTCCTGCTTCTAACTATTATATAGCGAGTATACTAAACTACCACAAAAGCATGAATAACAAGCTTTGACATATCATGATGGCGCAACTCATTATCTTCACACTTCAGTGAAATCATAGAAAGCATTCGTGTTTTTTATGATTTTTATAATTTCATCATAATTAGTGCATTGAACAGGCCTAACCCAAGCATAGCATAAGCTTATCTACCAAGCACTCCGTTTCACACCATCTTCCTTTCGAACATAATGTTGAAATGGAAAGTTTCCTTTTCACCCCTACCGGTAGCATCGGACCGTGAGGGAGAAGGCAGGGTAAATAATGTGGAGCGGTTTACTTAAAAAGCACCTGCGCCTTTTCGGTAGCCACCAAACAGGTGTATTGTATTAAGAAACAAAATGAAAATGAAAAAATAACTCACCGGTAACCTTCTGCCGACAGCAACTGAGAAATGGAGAGCGGAAATATTTGCATAATGTAATGGTGATAAGCGCGCAGCAAAAAAAAAGAGTTTTTGCCCAACATGAAATCATCTGCTTCCTTCATCTACTTATGGGCGGAAATTTTTCATCACTTGGTGAAAATGGAAAAGGGTGAAATCAGATTTCGGTTGCGGTGAGGACTTTTAATTGAAGAGTAGATTACGAGGAAGCTTTGTGTGGAGGAGGAGGTGGAGGACTTCAGCGTGAGCTTGTGTATTCGTTGATTTATGAGCGGAATTATACATTGCATGACGAAGCTTCCGCGCGAAATTAGCACGGAAGAGATTGAAAATGGTTTAGCGTTCTGCTATCGCTAGCGACAACCGATGATTACTATATTTGGCGTTGTCATGGCAGGTTGACATGAAGCATTATATGAAATTGGAATATTATTTTGAGTGATATTCGATAACTCCGGAATAGACATAAGGATTCAGCAGCGGCAAATATTGATTAGGATATTCATATATCATGTTTCAAACTTCGACCCATTGAGTATAAATATAAGCTGCTCTTTATGCTTTCGCACTGCTATGTTTGTATACATCAATGTGTACTTTTGAGTTACAGTGTAAATATAACTACCGAGCAACAAACAATCTGTTACATTTTGCCAAAAATATGAAAACTAGTAGTCATATTCCGGGTACTGCTGCATCGTGCACAACCAATTGATTGAGAAAAATGGCAAAATTAGTTATTTTGGAAATGAGTTTCTGTTGCCTTTCCCGAGTTACTGTTTCGCTGCGTGATGGATGCCTGTATTCCACAGATAAAGAGAGGTTTTCTAGTTTACTGCTGCAGTTGAACCTTTGCGATATTTTGATGCTTTCGATTACCAAACGGCAGACTTATTATCTAAGTTATTTCACTATTTCATTATTTCACATTGAAATTTATTTATTTTTAGAATTACACTTCCACCTCCAATCAACATCCACACTGTCAATATACTTCTCGATGATCACCAGAAAATGGACGGCCACAAAATTTGCCATAATCCAGAATAATTCGTCTCATGGTGGCAATGATAAAGCATAGAATTTCTACATAAAATCTGAGATCTTGGGTAATAACTTTAAACGCTCGGTCGGGGTAATATGTTGCGATGAATAATAGATTCGACCAGCGTTATTTGTGGCAAAGATTTCGTCTCACATAGCCCACCATCCACGGAAAGTTTCGTCGTTACGCTTCTTCTGTTCAGACGAAAACCATGCGGAATTCGGTCACAGGAAGATTGACGAAAGCTAAATCTCAGCATAAAGGTGTATTTCAAGCGAGGTAAAATTCAAGTGAAACCGCCCTTAGACTCTTGTTAGCACCTGTATTCATTAAGTTTATTCTAGGTCAGCCACAAGCCAGGAGCCTAGCAGAAGCGAAAGCGACCATTATCACATCAAAGAGCTCCTCGAGGGCTAGTGCTTACGATATTATGGCCGTAGAATTTATAAGCTCCTGGGGGGCTTTTCTTCAGGTAGCGAACGAAAGAGTTTTGCGACCGTTTTGCGATGTGGGTGACAGAAAATATTTACACAACAAAAACTGATACGTGATGTTGACACGCGGAAGATAGTTTGAAGTTTCTGATCGATATACCGTTCTGAATCATATTTCGGACAACATCATATTTAGGACACTTTGTTCTAATATCTTGGAATGCTTCACTGATGATATAACTATAAAATTAATATCACAATTCCCTTGGTTTCACTATCATTTCATTTGAGAATTACATTTGAATTATTACATAGTAGGAAAAATGCTCATTATTGTTTGTGTTTGACGTTTGTTCAGCGTGAGAACGTAGAATTTACCCGTTCATAAATATTTAAATTTCTCCCGTGTTTCATCAGTTCTCATCATCGTTAACAGTTTACTGTGATCGCTTGGTAAGTGTTTCGCAGTTGACTAGGTGTAATGTAATCTTCGTCCAAAAAATTACAAAATAAAGTGTTCGAAATTTGAATTCAATCTGTTCGAATTTGATTTAGTGTCCGAAGTTTGATTCTCATTCGCTTCATTTGAAATGCATTTTGTTCGATGATTTTCTTATGTTTTCGATCAATCAGGTATCAAAGTAGAAAGCTTACAATCATGTTGAACTGATTTATTAAAAATATCTACCAAATAATACCTGTACATATAGTTTAGATCTATTTTCTGCATCATATGCCTTAAGCGTCCGAAATATGATTCGGAACGGTAATGGAAGCATGGTGGCTGTAGCTTTTGTGTCCGATCTGATTAACACTCTAAGTGTGCCATACGGGGTAAAGAGTCCGGAATCCTTGCAATGAATTGAAAAAATGTCATCGTGTCATCATACTTCAAAAGTCCTTGTTTTGAATTACATACTACTTTATTCATTAATAATACAAGGAATCATCTTCGCTCAAATTTTGTTGAAAGCGCTATGATTTGGAGCACCAACCTACATGCGATAGACAAAAAAAAATAATGAAACTAGCAAAATTTTGTCACTTTTAAAACATTTCAAATATTTGAATAATATACTCATTTCGATGCATCACGGATGAATTAAACTAGTTTTTCAGCCCGTTTCTAACTAGTTATCGAAACTAGAGATATTTCGGATTTTTTAGGTAATTTTAAAAATTCATTTGCATGCTTTTTCACTCACTTGTGCTTTTTTAGAATTACAATTTACTTTTCTTACCATATCTTGTTCTTTCCCAACGAATCTTCATTCTCCAACCGGCATCAAACTCGTACTTAAATAGATAAGAGGCTATCGAACCCATTTTGCTATGATTCAATGAATACACTATATTGGCAGATTTTATGGAATTGAAAAGTTTCTCAATGAATCTCTATACCCCGGGTAGCACAGAACAATTTTTCATGCTCGAAATGATGCTGTACGAAACAAAAAGAAGTCTTTTTGACGTAGGACTACGTCTTTCGGGGACATATTGGGGTACAAATCGAAAAACGAAAATCGAGCACATCGTGAAAAATACCCAATTACAAACGATTGTTGCTCTGACATTTCATGATGTATTGATTTTTGAGATTTTTGCGTTAATCGATTTCGGCACTCCTCAACTTTTTTATTTACATTGAATAATACATATCATGAAACTAACTATCGAACAATTAAAAAATCTCAACCGGTATCCAAATCTCAACCGTTATCAGAACTGCCAAAATACTTTTTTATGCAACCGCTCGACCCCAATTCTCGTCCAAAGAATGCACTAGGATTCGAACAAGGCGAAGAATCAATATATCCGGGGGACTTGGGCCCTTTAACCGAGACGCAAGTTTCAACTAGTCCGAGCATGGCTTGGGTAAATCGCAAAATTCTGATAAACTATCAAAACGTCGGTGGAATGAACACCTCCATCACCGATTACTATCTAGCCTGCTTTGATTCCTCATACGACATTTTCGCCTTCACTGAAACGTGGCTTAACACTAACACTTTGCCACAACAATTGTTTGGTTTTTCGTATGTTACTTACTTACTGGCGGTGAAGTTCTGCTAACTATTAATTCCAAGTTCATGTCACGTGAACTATTTCCTCCTAATGGCCACACGGTGGAGCAAATTTGGGTGGCCGTGAGGTTCAGCAATCGAAATTCTTATGTCGGCATCTCTTACATACCTCCAGATCGTACAAATGACATGGTAGTAATAGATACACACACCTCTCCGCTTACTTGGATAACAAGTCAAATGGAACTGAATGATAACATCTTACTACTTGGCGGTTTCAATTTACCTGGTATTAGTTGGATTTCGAGCGCGTCAAAATACTTGTACCCTCAATCTCTACGCTCATCGACGAATCGTACGACTGAACGATTATTGAACAATCTTAGTACTGCTGGTCTGTATCAGATGAATGGAATCTTCAACGACAACAAGCGTCTACTGGACCTTTGCTTCACGAACTCAGAGATGGTTCAAAATACGACAGTGACTGCAGCTCCATCTGCTTTAGTAAAATTGTGTCATCATCTTCCGCTTCTGATTTCGTTGCTTGAATCGTCACCACTCATTTTTATAAATACCATCGAATCAATCAATTACAACTATCGTAAAGCAAACTTCACATCAATGAACCGTTTCTTCACAACTATCAACTGGAATGAAATTCTGAATGACAGTGACATCGGAGAAGCCACAATGTCCATGTCTCATGTACTACTCTATGCGACTGATCAGTTTGCCCCTAAGAAAACGATGAAGGATCCTCCTCATCCTCCGTGGACTAATTATCAATTGAAGCGATTGCGAAAAGTGAAAACATTCACTTTGAAAAAAATCTCGAAAAACCGCACTGATTTCTGGAGAGTTCATTACTCTGTTATCAACAAAAACTATAAATGTTTGAACAACGCTTTATTTAGAGTTCACCTGAACCGCGTTCAAAGCAATCTACGACTCTACCCTAAGAATTTCTGGAGCTACGTCGATCCCCAAAGAAAAGAAGTTGGACTTCCTACGATGATGATACGAGAAAACGTGAAGGCATAAAACAAGGAAAGCATTTGTACGCTTTTTCGCGAACAATTCAGTAACGTTTTCGTTAGCGAAAATCTCGACAACGAGGAAATTCGCATCCATTACATTTAAAAAGTGCTCTACCAGTATTTCGTCTGCGCTGTGCCTGCTGTTTAACCGCTCATTATCCTGTGCAAAATTTCCACGTGCTTGGAAAAATTCATATGTTTCCCCAGTCTACCAAAAGGGCAGCAGGAAAGATGACTAAAACTATAGAGGAATCGTCAGTCTTTTTCGGTTTCACAATTATTTAAAATTATAGTTTTAGATTTCAAATCTCATCCCTGCAGAAGTTATATTTCCGAACAACAACACGGTTTCGTTTCCAAACGGGCCATTTCAACAAATTTGGTATTATACACATCATTTATCGCCCGCTCTCCACAATCACGTTTGCAAATTGACGCTGTGTATACGGATTTCTCGGCCGCGTTCTACAAAAAACAAAATCGCGTACAAAATCAACTCGATCTTTTCTCTGAATGTTGCAATATCAACAGAATGGATGGATGAATGGATGAATGAATGGTGCAATATCAACAAAATGGAATCCATCGAAATGCTCAGTCAAATCATTCTCGCGGAAGCGTTCACCTGTTGTCTTTTCGTATAAACTACGCAATGAGCATGTAAATCGCGTTGAGATCGTCAAGGATCTTGGCGTCATCCTTGATTCAAAACTAACATTCAGTGAGTACATCTCGTATATCACCACTAAAGCATCAAAACTCCTGGGTTTCATATTCCGCATCACCAAACACTTCAAGGACATACACTGTATCAAGGCTCTCTACTGTGCACTGGTTCGGCCAATCATTGAGTTTGCTTGTGTTTTATGGTCGCCCTACTACCAGAATGGCGTCCAGCGCATCGAGGCAATTCAGCATAAATTTGTTCGTTTCGCTCTACGTAGTTAACCCTGGAACGTTCCTTCAAATCTTCCTAACTATGAAGATCGTTGTAGGTTGATTGGGCTCGATTGACTGAGTCTACGAAGTGACGTCGCTAAGGAGACCTTCATATCTGACCTAATTCTCTCTAATATAAACTGTAAAACACGAATACATTCAATAGTTTTGGAAACAAAATAAATTTTTTTTTGCAAGTATAATGTTTTTGCAGAGAAGACTAGCATTGGCATCAATTTGATGTGGTCCAGTAGCTCAAAAGATATAAATTTTAGAAAAAAACATTTTAAGAAAAAAGCGGAAGAAATATTTTTCGGACCACCCTGGAATAGTCAAAATAAAAAAAAAACTAATATTTTGTGTTAAACAACAAAATTACCACTTTGCATGAAAATCTGGGAACCATTATATCGGTTTGGTATGGAATAGCTGTATATTAGGGTGCCAATGAATGTATGGGAAAAAAATCAACCCTAAAATTTCAGAAAGTTACCCTATACAAAATGTTCACCACCTCGAAAAAACACCATATGCAGAATTTAAGCTCAATCGGACGTAAGGGAGAGTGACGTAAAGCGGTCAAAGTTTGAGTTTTTTTTTGAAAATCGAAAAATCACCCAAGGGGGGAGAGTAAGGGAAATCGAGGTTTTCGAAAAAAAATTGTCGAGATCTACTGTCATCTCGGAAAACATTTTTCTCAAAAATCGACACTCTGGGACTTTTTTTTCGAAGTACGAGACGAAACGTATGATTTTGGGTGCCAATAAAAATAGTTATCTCGATTTTTCATTCGAAGCTTGCTGCGAAATGTTGATTTGCACTATAATATACCCAAAATATTAGCTCATTCGGACTTCATTTATTAGTGTCACTGACGTTAAAATGTGAGTTTTTTGAAATCCGAAAGATCACCAGAAATCGGAGTACTCCAGTTTACTCCAGTATACTACAGTTACGGAAAATTGAAATTTTGTTTTCGTTATTATTGATTGTATTTGTTTTTTTATGGTTTTCATGGTTCCAGAACCAAGGACGCTTTGTTTTTTTTTCTAGAGAGCTGAGGATTTTTTACTCAAAATCAGAGATGTGTTCTTTTTAGTTTTTAAGTTATGATTTTTCAAATTTAACCGTTGGTTCAAAAAATCATTTTTCACCTTTATCCCAAAAAGTACTTTTATCAAAAACTAGCTGACCCGGCAAACTTCGTGCCGCCCAACATTTGTTTATTGTTATCGATACCTTCAAATATTCACGTTTTCTCACTATGAGCAAGTTCATAGGTCCAATCGCAAAACTGTTCATTGATTGATCTTCTAATCGACCCCGTTGAATTTACCTTTTACTATAAAATTCCTAGTATTTCTAACGAAACTCATCATTATAATATCAGATTATTTTCAGACCCAATACTTGTTCAAGATTTTTCAACCACTTGCAAATAACATGTTTCTCCGTTACATGGAATAAATGTTTTATACAGAAAATATGAGTCGAGTTCTGCTGTCGGTGTCATACAATCATAGAAACAGTAGTAGTAGTTCAAAAGTTATGATTTTATGAGAATAGCATAAAGTTGATATTCCGTACTATAGGTTAACTTTGAAAAATCATTACCTAAAAAAAAAATCCTCAACTTTCTAGAAAAATATAAAAAATATAGCGCCTTTGGTCCCGAGACCTTAAAAACCACAAAAAACAAATACAATCAATAGTAACGGAAACAAAACGAAAATTTTCGGTAACTAAATTATGATTCCTAAAAAGACGAGGTAAGACGAGATTTAATTTAATACGTCGATCATTAGAATCGGTCCAGGAGATCAAAAGTTATAAATTTTTGAAAAAAATAATTTTAGGAAGAAAGTTTAAAAAAAGTGATTTTTCGCGTCACCCTAAAACGGAAATGGTCACCCTAATGAAAAAATTGAAAAATACAGGTTAATTGTTTGCGATAAATAACAAATCTACCAATTTTCACAAGAATCTGAGAACCACTATCAGGGCTCGGCAGAGTCATAGTCAACTGAGGATAGCTAGGTGACTATCTGACTGACTATATCCGTATTCAGTCGGAAATGACTTTTGACTTCTTCACGCAGTTTCTCCGCCAAAACGACTAAACAGTCAGTCGGGCGTTTAGTCGCTATCTCCCTCTACCGACTCGACTATATCATTTCATTCTTCCCAGTCAAATTGTCTTCATAGCTATTTGAAATGACGTGCCCCTAAACGAATTCATTCCTCTCTCTCCCATGTACATCCTGGTTCTTTTTTTTTTACGCGGGGGATACGTACCTCGTAAAAAAACGCGTAAAAAACCGCGTAAAAAACCGCGTTAATTGGAAAATCCGCGTAAAAAAAAAACATATCACTTGATGATAGATATCAAATGGGACTATCCTTACGTTGAACGGAAGTAAAAAGTTGAGTGTTGCTCGCTTCTGAAAACCCGTAGTATTTTACTGCAATTTCCTTACTGGTTACTGGTTACTGGTTACTGAAGAGATATAGTTCGGTTTTCCTCACGAATGAGGTCATCTGCTGTTGCTAGAAGAATCACTTGTGATTTGTAAACCTTACTGCCGATGCACGGGCAGTACCACTGTTGGACCGTCCAGAGCTAAGTGGACAGGGAAAAACATTCACGAATCGCTGCCCGAAAAAACCCCGTCCCGTTGTACCACCCGGGGAGCTCCCCGTTACCCAACACCTAATATCCACGTAAGAATCGTGATAAGGTGCGGCACTAAATTCCTTCATAAGCGCTATGCTCCGTTACAAGCACTAATAACCGTAGTATGTTCTGATGGAGTATAAAAGAGAAATGTGAGCTGAGGAAGAGATGTTATATTTTACTGGTCTTTTTTACGGGGGTATCGCTTAAAAAAAAACGCGGTAATTAGAAAATCCGCGTAAAAAAACCGCGTTAATTGGAATATCTGCGTAAAAAAACCTGGGTGTATAACGTTTGCATGCACCGATGTTTGAGTTCAACGTGGTTTGACAAACGCTACAGGTGAGCTAGATTTTTTTTGTTTCGTACACGAAAATTACTCATACGTATAAAATAGCGTGCAGTGTGTGTGTGTGTGCGCTATTTTGCACGCTATTTACTAATACTAACGCGAGGACCTTTATAGCATACCTGATAACTGTGTAGGTTCGTAGAATTGAGTTCACGATGGGTGGATAATAACCGTCCAATAATGGGTTAACTTCTTTTTTTATCAGAAATAAAGTTTTCGTTCCTCTTTATATGGACGTAAAAAGAATATTGCGTACGCGGATAACAGTTTCGTTCCTAGGGGGGTAGAAATGTGGATTGAAGTCAGTTGACTGAAGAGGCAGATTTGTATTCATTAGTCGCGTCAGTTAGAATAACCACTGACTGGACTAGTTCATCAGTCATCCTCGCTAGTTAACGCTAGTCAATTCATTTTTTTAGTCAATTCATTTTTTGTTGACGGCGACTGTCGAAGCAGTTCTAGTCGAAGCGAAGCTACTGAGAGTAGAGTCGGTCTTCATTTTTCACCTTCGAAGATTTCGGGCCATGCTTACAACACATTTGTTATTTTTTATTCAACACCCAAAATATTCACCAGAAATAATTCATATGGCAGAACAACGTTTGCCGGATCAGCTAGTTATAACAATGAGATTTATATTCCTAAAGGTCTGTAACTCACTGCGATTACACCACTGTGCGATTCACAAGCGATATCACTACCGTATACTACATACCGATGTTACTTGCTACGGCATCAATCATGTTAATTTTTTATGCTATTAAACTGCCATTTTACGCATAGTTTTCACATAGTTACTTTTTGTCAAATTTCACATTTCTTCATAAAACGATATTTTTATGTATAATCTTTCGGAAACAAAGAAATATTGTTTGTCCCAGTATTCAGAAAAACAACATCATGTTTAATTGTCCCATGTTGTTATTCTAAGCATAACTGTCCCACCATGAATTTTTAAACTTGATTGCTTCAGGTGAGGGGAACTTTTCACACAGTAGTTTAATACTTAGAAAAACCCGGTGTATTGCTAACTGAAATGCCTAAAGCTGGAAGACAAATACAGTGACTCAAACTCGTTATTGTACCTCACCATGCAGATCTTTTTCCACTAGTTTTAAAAGTCGAAAATGAGCTTCCGAAATATTCTATTAAGATAATGATATATACATCATTGTAAAGCTTTAACCTTCAACTTTTGGAATATTTCTCGAACATATTGTTATCTTGGTGGGTGTAGATGTAGTGGACAGAAATACAGAGAAGATATAAAAAATCGTTTTTTTTGTGAATTAACACAATTTTTTGTCAACCAAGTCAGTAGCGAATCCATTTAACTTTATCAACCAGCTTTCATTTGGTAACGTGTCTGTAGCATCTTTAAACTCAGATATATTTTTAGTTGAATGAAAAATTTTCTCTTTGTTTTTGATGATGAATAATTTTAATAAACTTTCGTATATGACCCATTCCAGCGTGACGTGACAACGGTTTGACTCACTAAAAACAGTTTTTTTTCTCGCATTTATTTGCACACGATTTCCAAATGGTAAACGATTTTAAAGTGAATTTGAGAAAATTTCCTACAATAATCTTCAGTTAGAGAATATTTTGCAGTTGAATTCGCTTGTTGCCAGCCCAATACTTTTGTGACGTGACAATACCTGTCTTTTTGCGGATTCCGACTTTTGAACATTAATGTTGTATTTTCAGTTCCGTTTCAATACATACTAATAACTTTGTTCTATGATTTGGTAATGAAAGATAAACGAAGATTTCTGTATACTCAGTTTTGCAAAAAACTCGCAAGAACATGCATTTTGACGCCATGCATTTTGTGACGTGACAACGCGCTCTGTGCGAATAAACAGTCTCCACGAAGCGTTGTCACGTCACACAATCAATAAGTTGTATTAACTAAGATTTTCACCGTATTGTAGCAAGCGATATACTATTTTTTATGTTTTTTATTACTCTGAATACTTCTTCTTACTTTCCTCTGAGATTTCCTCTTCCCCTTCCAAAAGTCCATCCTATAGGGGAAAGTGGTCCTAACGCAACCGTGCTTCCTACTGAATTTTCAATGGTGTCATAACAATTTGATAATATGGTGAATTCTCTTCATTCTAGCGTTTTAGCGCCATTTTACGTTTTCATTCCTCCAAAGTCAGAGAAGAAATATATTCGATCTGTGTGCAAAATGAGTTCTATGTTCTTTTAGTTTGTGAAACATTGCGAAACAAGGCATTTTTAATTGTTTATGGTATGTTCATAAAAAAAGCTATATAATTTGAATCTACCTGTTACCTGTAATACACGGTATGTCTTTATTTGGGAAAAGTCGGGGTGGTCCAAAACCGTCCTCCAGTTTTTATATCGTGATTGTTTGACACCTTCACTCTGGCGCTTGCCATCGATGGCTAGCACAATCCTGATTCATCGAGTGGCGTTCACTACAGGGGGAACGCATTTGATTTTGCTATCAGAAACTTTTGATAAACTCACATACCTGTGCAAGGGCGTTTATGTTTGCGTATTGAAGATGACTTTGACTTTGACGTTGACTTCGATCGTTGATCGTTGATCGTTGACCGATGTGACAACTCCGGATTCTCGAAATGAGTGCACAGGATTAATTCACGACGCTCTTTTTCGTTCGACGACATTTTTCCAAATTTACGAAAAATTGACAGTGAAGCATGGCCAACGTGATCTATACACTCTTATCTGATTATAAGCGAAAGCTGAAGATATAATTCCTAAAAATTAAATTTCTACATCGTTTTTTCCGTGATGCAATTTGATGTGACACACCCTTTATATAGACATTGAAATTTGGTTAAGCATGTGCAGAGATATCTCAAGAAACATAAAAATAGTGAAAACCTAAAATATTTTAAATATAATTAAGTAGTTTTCTAAACTCGCCTCTCTCAAAGGTTGGTGCATGAAAATGCTAGAAAACTTTGATTGCGTTTTTCTCAGGTGCTAATTTTGGAACATGGGACAACTATGTGTAGAACGGTAGCATAACTCTGATAAATACCATCAAACGTATTCCATCATAACCATCATAAACAACACGAAAAGTACATACCTTACTGACGATGTTTTCGCTAGATTTCCTTCATTTGAACGTATCCTAATTTGGCTACCGATATATTACTACCCACCACACAACAATTGCTTCTCACAGCAAACTAAAGGATGTGTCACATCAAATTGCATCACGGAAAAAACGCTGTAGGAATTTAATTTTTAGGAATTATATCTTCAGCTTTCGCTTATAATCAGATAAGAGTGTATAGATCACGTTGGCCATGCTTCACTGTCAATTTTTCGTAAATTTGGAAACATGTCGTCGAACGAAAAAGTGCGTCGTGAAATAATCCTGTGCACTCATTTCGAGAATCCGGAGTTGTCACATCGGGACATCGGTGAGATGCTGGGAATCGTCCAATCAACGGTCAGCAGAGTACTAAAACGATACTTCGAGAACCTAACCATCGACCGGAAGGTGAAGAACGGCAAAAATGGATGCTCCGTCAGTGAAAAAGATCAGAAGCGCGTAGTTAAGCAGTTTAGACGTGATCCGAGAAGTTCGGTCCGGGATGTCGCCAATAAGCTGAATTTGTCAAGTTCATTCGTCCAGCGGACCAAGCAGCGGGAGGGGCTGCGTACATACAAGGTTCAGAAGGCTCCTAACCGCGACGAAAGGCAAAACATGGTGGGGAAGACGCGAGCCCGGAAGCTGTACACCGAAATGCTGACGAAGCCGCATTGCCTGGTAATGGACGACGAAACCTACGTCAAAGCGGACTTTCGTCAGCTGCCGGGCCTGTTGTTCTTCTCCGCAGAGGACAAATTCAGCGTTCCGGAGGAGATTCGCAAGCAGAAACTATCCAAGTTTGCCAAAAAGTACATGGTGTGGCAAGCGATCTGCTCTTGCGGAAAGTGGAGCGCCCCCTTCGTGATGACCGGCACGGTAAACGGGCAGGTTTACCTTAAGGAGTGCCTACAGAAGCGCTTACTACCACTATTGAAGCAGCACGAGGGCCCGACCATCTTCTGGCCGGATCTCGCTTTGAGCCACTATTCAAAGGACGTGTTGGAGTGGTACGAAGCCAACGCGGTCACCTTCGTGCCAAAGGAAATGAACCCGCCCAACGCGCCGAAGCTTCGCCCAATAGAGAAATATTGGGCGATTATGAAGCAGGCCCTCCGGAAGAACCCAAAAGTTGTCAAATCGGAGGCGGACTTCAAGAGAAAATGGATTTCTGTTCAAAAAAAACTACAACCTGACGTTGTACAGAACCTTATGGACGGGGTAAAGAGGAAGGTGCGAGCATACGGGCTTGGGCTCGAAGTATGAATAAAAAGAAAATGCCAAAAGTTGTTTAATAGTTTTTATTTTACTGTCTAAAATTTTCAAAAGGATCGGTCTACTGGGCGAATTTCTACAGCGTTTTTCCGTGATGCAATTTGATGTGACACACCCTTTATGCAATCTTTCATTGTCGTCCACAAGTACTTGGGCAAATTGCTTCAAACGCCTCTTCTTCGTACAAGTCTAACAATGGTCCAATGCAAATTTTGCATGTGCAGTAGACGTCATTACGAGCATATCTCCGATAGCACATGTGTTAAAATCATCCAACTGCACAGTGATTTATGTAGACTGTTCCCTTTACTAAACCCTTATGCGGATTTCTACATCCTCGAAAGTATGAGCAGTTTGAGTACTAACAAGACAACAAATAATATAACAGGTTTGAAAAACTATTCCGTAGGTCTGAAGGCTTGCTAGCATTAATTGGATATATTTATGAAGATGTTTTATAAAATGTGATATATTTAACTGAGATTTACAAACAAAGATGTGGCTTATATCGTGATATCAATATCACGCAAAATGATTGAGTGAGTTCACATTGCTACATTTGCTAATAATGTTTCCTAGTTATATAATTCAAAGTTTCGAACCTTCATCAATCTTATGTGGTTCACCATGTTACGATTCCGCTCCCAGCATGAGTTTATTCCGAACGGAATTTTGTTTTCTTCTGCCTCCCCGAGCGGTCTGCCTTCGTTAACCCCTTCGTATGTGGGGGTGGGGGTCCAGAAGCCATAATAAAAGTTTTATTGTTGTTCCAAACATAAGGCCAGAAGTCACTTAACACGTTTGTGAAAATTTACGACCAGCGTGTAGGACCAACTAGTGAGAAACATTTGTGAGTCTTTAACTTTTTCCTGCATTTGGAGAGTTGTTCCAAGTGTAGTTATTGCCAAGCGGAGATGCAAGTATTGTTTCGCTTAGAAAACGATAACCATATGTTTCTATTGCTGTAATTATAAATTAATTAAAGTTAGGAACTCTGGACTTTGGAAGCAAACTGTACCTAGACACATCTTTGGTGACAACCTTCCGTATTGATGCTCGCGAAATGTGACTCTCAAGCATAGGAAAATATCAAAGAAGAATTGTCGGATTTTCTTTATATTTTAAAACGATTACAGTCATCGAAGTTCAGTATTATTTCAACACCAGCAATGATAAGCTTAGTTACATTGTAATTCGTTGTTCCTTTATTGTAAGTCAAATCAGTCCAAATCATTCAAATAAAAACAAAATTTGTCCGTAGATGACTATTTCATAATTGCTCTTAAAAGCCACAATGTTCCGGATAACACCGGATGACGGGACTGTAAGTAATGCTCAAATGTCGAAAACCGTAATATCATTATTTGAAGTGCATGCAACTGGTTACGACCCAACGTCATAGTTGCCATTTACATGGTTCTTATTCCCATTCCAAGAGAAATCACTGAGTGCTATAATCAGCTGATGTGATGGAAGCGCCAGATTCCATTCCCAAAGTTTGCCTTCAAAGGGTAATTTACCATACGATTTGGCTGATTATCATGAGTGGCGCTGGCGCTTATAACGCCCAAAACTTCTCCATTCAGGCGAGAGATTTTTTGCCCTAATAACACTCTCATTTTCCCTAAATGAACTCATGAGGTTAACATCATCGAGGGGGAAACTCTTACGAAGACATTATATCCCGCTTACTCGTAAGCCGTTGCGGATATATAACCGATACTATCGCTGATGGTTTTATGCAGATAGCGCTATTCAAATTGATTAGAATATGCAACAGTGATTGACTTTATGTGATTTCTTCTAACGATTTTTTCAATTTGCATCGGTTCCAACACATTCATCTACCAACCATTTATTACGAAACAACATTATACAAAGCAGTCACCTCACATCGGAATCTCGAAACCATTTTATAGAAATGGATATAATTTTGATAAAAAGTAGAACAAAAATGACCGTAATTACTTTCATTTTATTTGCACTGGAAAATATATATAAATAAACGCACAAACACAATAATTCATAGAGAACAATAACGTCATTAACACTCGAATGCTCACCACCCAGGTTGCGTATATCGCACATTGGCTAGTAGAGCTCATGGGGTAATTATTATTTTAATATCATATTATTAACCCGTGATAAATGCTCGAAATAAAAATTTCGCGCTCTCTTTGCTTCCATCGCAGTAAAAGTGAAATTAATGTTCTGTTTGTGTAGCGTATTGTTCGGCAATGAGTCGCGGGGGTATGACCAAAGGCGAATGAATATGTTTTGCACGATGAACGAGTTTATCGAAATGCGCGAATTCCTCCTGCGGAATCCCACATTAGTCAACTTTATGTGGTCCTGGTTATCGCGCTGTTTTTCTTTCCCTGGAAAACCGGCTTGAATTTTTTTTTGAAATGCTGGTTTCAATTTGATTAAGTGTGTGAAACAACTCGAACTCATTAGAGAGTTATGCTTGTGATTGTGTCGATAGATTACCTCATCCTTCCACTTATCCAGTAGCTGTTCGATATATCAATATATTACGTAGAACTAACGTTACTCACCGACGAGTTTTGGAGCCTTTCGCAGCCATGACAGTTGCGCGTCCACTTATCAAGCGAACGACCGTGAGTTCATTTCCAGGACTCTTCAATGATTGATTCTATAATAGACATTTTCAAGGCTAGAGACGAATTAACGTTATATTCTAGAGCCTTACTAGTGGAAAAAATCAATCAATCAACATAGAGTTCGATACTATTCCAATGATCAGGTGGATTACTTCTCTGCGTGTTGGGCACTTATCTGTTTTGTCACCCATTTATGCATCCTCTGATGATGTTTCTTGCTTTACTGCTAATTACACTACTATTTTTCCCGAGAAAAGCGGCGTATTTCACAGGGTCGTTTTTCCCATTAGGCTGAGTAAAATCTGGATAGCAATCGTTTCAGATGGTACCGTGGTGGCTGAAATCTTACGTTGTTTACGATTTGCGGTTTTAATCGGAGTAATGGGCCAAATCGATTCTAAAGCCACGATAGGTTTTCTCGTCGACGGGAAGTTTCGACCGTCGTTCACAATGAGATCGTTTTTTGTTTTTGTTTGTTGTGGTAATCTCTGGGAGTAACGCTATTGAAGTCTATGGATAATGCTATCTTCAGTTCTAATTTTAACACTTTCTGAGCTAAACAAGACGTTGAGATAATTTAAATGACGTGTTTTGGCCAGCGCTTGTATTCCTATTCTCTTTATCGCTGTTGGTATTATCTAGGCTCGTTAATAATGCTGAAGCTCAGGTCTCTGGTTGAAAGGCCACCAACTAATCACTCTGTATATTCCCATCACAATGAAGGCATATACTTTGATCGAAAGGATCGATTTCGATCCTCTCCAGCATACATCGTGCAGCATTGATATGTCAAACATGTGCTTTCAAAATACACTGAAGTCGTTTTTACGCGGATTTTTATGCGCAGTTCCATTTTGCGCGGGTTTTGGAATTTAAGATTAAGATTTCGGAAATTACGTGGTTTTTTTACGCGGATTTCGAAATTTACGCGACACATATCAACCGCGTAAAAATTCAATATGCTAATTGATGTGACTTTTCACGAAATAAATTTGTATTGTATCACTGATTAGTAGTCAAGAATAAAAGGAGATACAGATATCATGACTGTAGCATGCAAACAAAATCAGTTAATCAATTGTTAGAATGTGGGCTGTTTTTTATACTGATAATTCACTGTGTTAGATTTTTACACGGATTTTGAAAATTGCCCGGTTTAATTTTACGCGGATTTTGGAATTTACGCGGATTTTGAAATTCACGCGGTTCTCTTTTACGCGGCACGTATCCTCCGCGTAAAAATCTACTCCAGTGTAATGCCTGTCCACGTTAAATTTCGGACACCAAGATGATGCTAGTAAAACAAAAATTCACGTAATACAACAAAACCGATTGTTTATTTCAGTAAAATAGACATATCTAGAACAAGGAAAGCTTACTTCGATGTTAATTACGTTGTCTGTAAAATTCACGAACTTTCCTGAGAACATCTGCCATTAGGGGTTCCGTTCAGTATCCTCAGATATGCTGGTGGCGGCGCTTTTCCATCTCCTCTTGAAATCATTAATGCCATTCGCTTTCTTCTTAGTTCCGAATAGTTTTCGCTTAATCAGAACCCAGTACTTTACCACTGGGCGAAGTTCTGGACAGTTAGGTGGATTTGCTTTTTTTGGCAAATATTTGACCTCATGTGTATTATACCATTCCAGGATGGATTTTGCATAGTGACGCTGGAGAGTCGTGGCTTCTTATGAATGGTAGCAACCGCTTCTGGAGACATTCCTTCTCGTAGACATCTTTGTTGATAGTGCCGGTAGAGACGAAAGATTTGGATTTTCGGCCACAACTGCATATGGCCTGCCAAACCAAGTACTTTTTGGGGAATTTATACTGCTTCTTAGTCCGGAAACACTCGGTTACGGCATTCCTTCGCATTGCAGTATAAAAAGCGAGACCCGGAAGCTGTTTGAAGTCTTCGAGAACATAAGTTTCATCGTCCATTATGGTGCATGAACATTTTTGCAAAAACTGGGTGTAGAGAACCTTAGCACGGATTTTTGCAGTGAAATTTTGCTTATCACCACGATTAGGCACCTTTTTCACTTTGTACGCCTTCAGTCCATGCCTCTGCTTCACTTTTTGTACATATGATTTTGATTTTCCAACCTTTCAAGCCACATTTCTAACTGAAAGGTTGAGATGTTTCTCAATAATGACAACCACCTTTCGGTCCATCTGTCGGAAGCATACTTTTCGATTTGTTCCGCTTCCAACCTTCCTATCCACAGTTAAGCGCTGGTCAAACGATTTGCATACACTAAACACGGTACTTTTCGGCAGTTGTAACTTTTTGGCGAGTTCGCGTACCGACAGTGTTGGATTTTGCTGCCGTTCGTGCAAAAAGCGTTTGCGTACTTCCACTTGATTCGACGCTATTTTACCAAACTGAAGAAGAATGTAAACATGATGGACATCGAAATAAAGAGGAGGGTTTCAGCTGTCATGTAAGTGAAATATTTCATAAACTACACTGAAAGAAAAGTGTCCGAAATTTAACGTGGACAGGCTTTACATACGAGGGTCGTTCAAAACATAAGTTTCAGTGCCTCAGAAATCGCGGAGACATAAAGTTAGGACAAAAAACAAGGTGATTTTCGTAATCTACGTTTTATTTTCTATTTTTCTACATAATCGTCGTGACGTTCGAGGCATTTTTCATAGCGTGGCACGAGTTTTTCTATTTCGAGCGCGAAGTTGACCGCCGAACGCCTGTTTCATCATCGGGAATAAGTGATAGTCGCTAGGGGCGAGGTCTGGGGAGTAAGGAGGATGCTCGAACACAGCCCATTTGAATTTTTTCAATTGCTCTTGAGTTACACGAGCAGAATGGGGCCGCACATTATCGTGGATGAGGAACACCTCTTTCGTTAATTCACCTGGCCTTTTGTTCTTAATCGCGGTTCTTAATCGGTCCAAAACTTCACAATAGTACGGTGATGAAACAGGCGTTCGGCGGTCAACGATTCGATAACACTGAAGAAATGCGTGACGCAGTTACATCATACTTCAAAAAGTTGGACGCTACGCACTTCACGCTCGGAATGGAAAAACTCGTGCCACGCTATGAAAAATGTATCGAACGTTACGGCGATTATGTAGAAAAATAGATATTAAAACGTAGATTACGAAAATCACCTTGTTTTTTGTCCTAACTTTATTTTTCCGCGATTTCTGAGGCACTGAAACTTATTTTTTGAACGACCCTCGTATATCCAAGAGAATACGAATTCTCAGAGAAAAGTTGATTAACTCCATGTACCATGTTCGTTTCTAATTTGAAGTCCGTACTGTTCTTGTGTCGGATGTAGGGTGCATGCGATTTGGCACAGGGGCCGTGCCGTGCCAAACAAAAATGGCACAGAGATGGTGTACAGTGGAATTCATACTTTAATACATATTGTATAATATTTTCCCTTCAAGACAATTGTCATTTTTAATTTCTTTTTCTTCTTTGTTTGTTTGTTTGTTCAAATTCAAAGGTTAATTTTCGTTCACTAGAAATCGTCAGGAATTGTTTGGAATGATATTATACCGAAATTAACGAAAGATAGGAGATGGGTGTGTAAGAACAAATTGTAGAGCGGTTAAATGGTTGATATAAGCAATAAAGTTTATTTTGCATTTTTGGGATGAAATTAACAATAACTTCAATAACGCTGTTATTGATGAAATTCGACCATATGCGTAGAAGGTTTTTTTTCAATAACATACGGGTGTAGGCTGATAACTAATGCACATAGACGTTTGTAGAAAATGAACAAAAACAAATAGCAAGGTTGGCTAAACACACAACACATAGTCACTGTTAAGCATTACACATTTCTCCCAACGTGTTACAAGTTTTTTTTCCATACTATCACTGATAAATTCTTCCGACTTTTCTCGTACCAATAACGCGATAGCTGCTATCACCTCATTGTTCGAGCTGTAATGATTATCCCTGAGAAAATCGCAAGGCTCGAGAGGTCTAGAGAATACGGGGAATTATTGGAATTGGTTAAATCTTCAGGTTTTCAGGTGCACGAGAAGTGCGTGGATGAGCGTTGTAGTGTTGCAATGTTATTCGCATCAGGTTACCTCTAACAAGACAAACTTGACGTCGGAGTGTTTCAGTATATACTGTATATACTGCATATTTGACGACTTTGCGACGATTATCCTCTGAGGCAGTGATTGAACGTCTGTTTTGTCAATAATTAAGACTTTTCCATGTTGTCAATCACGAAATTTTATGACCCTTCGATCCACAGTAGACCTGTCAACATCACAATAAACAGACTATAAACGGCAACGAATCTCACAAGGATTCACTTTTGCAACAGTTAAAAATTCGATAACAGCGCGTTGTATAATTCACGTTGACATAGCACCAGAAAACGACCCCATACTTCCCCTACTCAAAGCCAATTTAATGAAAGCAATACCTTCAAACTACGCAGGCGTGTATAGGTGGAATAATACTTCCACATACCACCAGTAGCGCTGAAGTTTTTGTTAGTTTAACTTCTACCATCATGTGCATTACTTATTAACATACCCTCGTATGATCGTCTATCGCCGTCTGCAAAATTCCGGATATATGCTTTTTTTTGTGAAAAAAGTGTTATCTGATCTTAAAGGAAAGTATCAAAAAATTAAATCTTTCTTTTATACCATACCTAAAAAACAAAAACAAATATATGAAATATAGGATGTAAAACAATGAGAAACATATTTTTTCGACTTTTGCGCCAATAAAAAATGGCAAGATTCTAACACTTGACTAGATTTCAAATATCATAATAAATCTTTTAAATCGGTTTTTTGACCCTCCCGATAGGGGGCCTCCTTGAAAAGCCATTTCATTTGATACCCATAATGATGGGATTTTATTTAAATATGCAGTCCGCCATTTTCTAGCGGCCGCTATCTTGGTTTTTCAACATAACAGAATACGCAGTTCTATAATGACAACATAGATAAAGATGTAATGCAAATTTCTGATCAATTGGCCGACAGGAAGTCAAATTTCTATTACCACGTTCGTCGTCCATCACGGTTCGGTTGTGTTTTTTGCGGGGCCCAAATTATCTGTCGGTACGCTAGATAATAATCAAATAAATAAACGAGAAACAATTATTATTCACACAACTTATGAAAAAACAGCACAGCGTTTAGTAGAAATAAGGATTTGAATCTTGGCACTAAAACATACCATTCGTACTAAGTGAACCAAATGTGCAAACCGAGCCGAATGTGCCATTTGCGGGAAGCGATTGGCTGCATCATGTGTGTATGAACAAGTGCCGGAAGCAGAGTTGGAAGATCCTATGTGTCCCATCTACAGGAAAGATCATCGATTCGATTGAAGTAATTATCGAAACATTACCTTGCTCAATTCAGCATGCAAAATGCCCTCCCGTATCCTGTTCTTCAGATTGAGATCAAAATCATTTTTTATCGACTAAAACTAAACTGGTTTTATAGAAGATCACTGCATGATGGACCAGATCTTTACTCTGTGACTGATCTTAGATAAAGCCCATGAGCGAAACTTGCAGGCTAATCATTTGCATTCGATTAGATTGATTCGGACATCAGACTTCAGAGTGATAAAAATCATTCGTACGAAGTTGTTGAGGAAGTCATATATCTCGGTACGGTCATGACATGTACCAACGATATGAGCCGCGTTCTCAAACGGCGCGAATAGAGCATTCTACGAATGTACCGTGGTGTGCAAACTCGAACAAAGCTAGGGCTTCACAAAACGCAGGTCCACCCAGTGACCTTTCATGGACGCTGAGCGGTCAAATGACAGAAATGTCGGTAAAATGATTAATATCGTCGAATGTGACCATCATCTCAGCAATATTTCAGTTACATTGAAACTAAACATTGCACAAAAATTCGCTTGGGACCGATTTTTTGTGCAACCTACCATATGCGTGATAATTTTTGCAACATTAAGCGATGTTAAAATTTAAAAAATCTCAGAAATCTCGGTTTCGATTTTTTTTTAAATTCATTCTAGAAGGGAATATTTCTGAGGGTCGTAAAAAAGGGCAATCATCGATCGAGTTTCCACCTGCTGCAAGTTTTGATTTTTTTATCCTCAAAAATGAATAAATAAATGAAATTTGGAAAATCGAAAAAAATATATATCTATGATATAACCGCAAGGTTGACGTGGGACTACCTTAGCTTAGCAATCATTTCAGTGAGCAGAAGATATGAAGGCATATCCTTCAATGCAATCTTGAATAACCGAGCCAAAGCGTTATGTTCGTACCCGTTCTTATAATCCATGTTAGGAAAACACTTTTCGGGGTGCAAAAAAACATGCGGGTGCAGAAGAACCTCCGGCTTGCATGAATCAACAACTTCAACTTCTACTTTTTATGCTATAGAGGATTTAAACCTGAAAGTTCATTCGCCTCTAGTGTCTGCACGATTTTCCCAGGTTCCTAAGTTCAGGAGACCCTGTTAAGGAAACATATTCTAGTTTGCACAAAGGCAAGCGAGTACAAAAGTACTCGCAGTTTGCATTTAAGTGTAAAGCCGATTTCCCCAGACATCTTGATTCTGAAGTCTGTGTTAGGTAATCACATTTCAGCCGGAACAAAAATGCCCCCGACTTCTATGAATTTACAATGCCAATTTCCTCAGACACCTTGGTTCTGATGTCTGTGTTGGGGGAACACATTTCAGTCGAAACAAAAAAAAACCCGACCTGCATGTATTTGCAATGCCAATTTCCCTACGCTCCATGGATTTGAAGTCTATGTTAGGGAAACAAATTTCAGCCAGAACAAAAATACCTCCAACTTGAAAGTATTTGCAATACCGATATGCTCCACTGAACTTGCGAACCCTATTGCTCGCCTCTTCAACAAATCGCTTCAGGAGAAAACATTTCCAATAGCATGGAAAACTGCTTTCGTTGTTCCTATTCACAAATCGGGAAACTGCAATCAGGTGACAAATTATCGTGGTATATCTATGCTGTGCTGCCTAAGCAAGGTATTTGAACGACTAATGCACAAGGTTTTATACAACGTGGCGTCTCCAATAATCTTCAATGGACAACATGGGTTTATGAGGCACCGTTCAACCACATCAAATTTAATGTGCTACGTCACCGCACTATCACGCGAGATAGAAGAGAGACGTCAAGTTGATGCGGTGTATGTCGACTTCGCGAAAGCTTTTGACACAGTCCCACACTTCCTAGCAACGGAGAAAATGAAATGTATGGGCTTCCCTGACTGGATAACGGAGTGGATTTCATCATACCTTTGTGGTCGCACAGCACATGTCGTCGTCAATGCAGCTAAATCCCGCAGCTTTTATATCACGTCTGGGGTACCACAAGGAAGTGTTCTGGGTCCACTGCTGTTCAACATATTCATGAACGATTTGTACTCACTGCTTTCATCGCTCAAGCTCTCTTTTGCCGATGATCTTAAAATATACCGGGTGATTTCATCTCCTTTGGACTGCGTAGTTCTTCAAGAAGACATTAACTCAATGCTAGAGTGGTGCTGTGATAATGGCGAGTCAATGAAGGGAAATGTAAGACTATATCTTTCGGTCGCTCTAAAAGCCCCATAGTCTTCCAATATAAAATGGAATTGACGATATTGGATCGCACAACGGCAATCTGCGATCTTGGAGTCACAATAGACTCAAAACTGAGATTCAATGACCATGTAGGCATTATGACTGCCAAAGCTTTCTCAGTTCTGGGTTTCATACGCCGCCACGCGTACGAGTTCAGTGATATCCATGTTCTGAAAATCATGTACTGTTCGTTGGTCCGTAGCATTCTTGAGTACGCTGCTCCTGTCTGGTCCCCATTCTACGTAGTTCACAACCTGAGGATTGAACGGGTGCAGAAAAAGTTTATCCGTTTTGCACTAAGACAGCTACCATGGAACGACCCACTGAATCTCCCCCCTTATGCCGACCGATGCAAGCTCATAGGACTGGATACACTATCTGTCAGGCGTACAACGATACAAAGATTGTTCATTTTTGATGTACTTCAAGGAAACATCGACTGCCCTGAGCTTCTAGCTAAGGTGTCTCTAAATATTCCCATTCGACGCTCGAGGAATTCATCTCTACTATCGGTTCCATTCCATAGGACAAACTACGGCTACAACAACCCGCTAGATTCATGTATTCGTCTGTTCAATGTTGTATGTGATGTTTTCGATTTCAACTTGACAAAGAACGCATTTAAAAATAGAATTAACAATTACATCTAGTTTATAAGTAAATAATTCAGTCTGTACTAATAGAAGACGGTGTTGAAATAAATAAATAAATAAATAACCTGTGCAAAATTTCAGCTCAATCGGACATTATTTAGGGGTGCTTCCAAATATACAAGTTTTGATTTTTTAATCCCGATGTATTTACCAGGTTAACACCTGGTTCATTTTTTGCCATCGGAAACCACCACTCCAAACACCATAACGCTAGCAGGATGGTTGGTCAGATACACGTTTTCATATTAGTCGGCCACGTCTTTTACTGGGAAAGAACCAATATAGCGATCGGTTCTGGAATTTTATACGGCATCGACGGTCAACATTCTCAGGTCGGTGAACAGCATTACCGGATTTTTTCGCTTGAGGAAGTTCAAGATTTTCTCACATCGCTCGACTCTTAGCTCCCGGATACAGTTGGTAATCATGTGAGCTTTTTTTCTGTGCCCCCCGACTTCCCACAATCTTCCTTTACGATCTTCCGTGCCATAAAGGTGCTGATCCCGTGTTCATTCGCCTTTTCCCTCGTTGAACGCTCTGGATTCGCCCGAATATTTTTATAAATTTGTTTATTTTTACAGGCTCAGTTACTTAAGTTTAAAGGAGCCGAATTCTTAAATATAATTTTAAAACTATACATACATAAACAATTTTCTTACATCTATGGTTAGTAAGGGAAACCAAAATACTCGCGAAACCGATTACTCGCGGTGTACTCGAGTTTAGAAGGGTGACATATTTTTAGGAGAAGGAAGGGATATAAGGAAATTGTAACAATGTTGATGAACACTCAATTCTTAAATCTATTCGTATATCTATATTTACGTTTCAATTTATTCTACTGTTTTGTAGCAAGGGGACGAATTACCCGTAAAGGAAGGAAAGAAGGGTATAAGGATATAGGGACAATCACAAACGAAGATCGATAGCTTTAAGAAAAACATATATATGGGACATGTCAAGGTCTGACCGAGCCAACACATCTCTCACTGGCACATTGGGCTGTCTTCCTCGGGCCCGAAGGGAGTTTTCTAAATTCGATCCGACGACCAGATACACCTCGCACGACCATACAACGTGCTCGATGTCGTGATAACCTTTGCCACAAACGCTGAGATTGCTGCTGGCAAGATTGAAACGGAAGAGTAGTGCATCTAACGAACAGTGATTGGACATGAGTCGGGAGAAGGTGCGAATAAAATCCCGACTCAATTCCAGACTTTTGAACCACGATTTGAGACTAACCATAGGGATAATCGAGTGAAACCACCGGCCGAATTCATCTTCATTCCACTTGCGTTACCAGCATGCGATGGTATTTTTGCGGACTAAAGAATAAAATTCATTAAAGGCGATTTGACGCTGATGAATATCGCCTACAATTGCACCTACCTTTGCTAATGAGTCAGCCCTCTCATTACCCGGAATGGAGCAATGTGAAGGGACCCAGACAAAGGTAATGACATAACAGCGTCTGGATAAGGCACTCAAAATTTATCGTGTTCTCTCAAGGAAGTACCGCGAGTGTTTTTCCGGCCTCACTGAACGGATAGCTTCGACAGAGCTAAGACTATCCGTTACAATGTAATAGTGTTCAACAGGTCGTGAGGCGACGCTGTCCAGCGCCCAATGAATTGCTGCCAATTCGACAATATACACGGAGCAAAGAAACTGAAGACTGTGGGAGGTGCTAAAAAATTCGTTGAACACTCCAAATCCTGTGGACTCGTTTATAGTGGACCCATCAGTAAAGTACATATTATTACAATTGATACCCCCATATTTTGCATCGAAGATCGTTGAAGCGATCCTCGATCGTTGATAATCTAAATATCCATGGATATCTTGCTTCATGGACAGACCAAAATGCACAGAGGAATTGATGTAGTCAGGAAAACAAACACGGTTGGGACTATACAAAGAAGGATCAACCTGCATGGAGATGAATTCATGATATGAACTCATGAAACCGGAGTGAAAATTTAACTCGATCAGCTGCTCAAAATTTCCGATCACCTATGGGTTCATGATCTTACACCGGATGAAGAACCGAAGAGATAATAAATTGAAGCGATCTTTTAATGGGAGTACGTCTGCCAAAACCTCGAGACTCATGGTATGCGTTGAGGGCATACATTCCAACGCAATACGGAGACAAAGATACTGACTTCGCTCGAGTTTAATGAGGTGTGTTTTGGCAGCTGATTGAAAACAGAATCTGCCATACCCCATCCCTGAGAGAATAGGAATCCTCCTTTTAATGGCAGCGATAACACTTCGAATCCAAACTGACCTCAGACGGACTGTGACTACCTTCGCGGATAATTGTCCTTTCTTTCCTCGGTCTAAGACCCTTTTCACAGTCCACCGGGACACTTCCACTGTGATTGAAATGTCTTTTTGCGACATTTGCGCGTGAGAATACACGGCCACTCCGTCATAGAACAAATGTCAAATTAAGGAAATCGGTTTCGTTACTCGCTGCCTATTATGATATGAATTATAACTTAACAAAGAACCATTGCATTGTATACAATGGTAAAACGGGAACATGATGGTGGCTAGTCGCTGTTTAGAGCAAAACCAAACATTGAAACTACAGAACAAAACAATTTATACCTCTTGCTCAATGCAACGTGACATCGAAAAAATAAACCATATCATGTAAACTAACGCCTGAATTACATGCAAGGATTTTACTTGTTACATTGTGGGAGAATGTGAGCGAATAGTGGGCGGGGTAAGAAAATCTGAAAAACCTACCTATTTTAGTTCGTTACATTGTCTACATGTTTTAAGAGTGATGAGCCGGTCTAAACGTTGACCAAGACAGTATTGACGGCCAAGAAGATCTTACTTTGTGTTTGGCGAGATTATAAGCGAGCCATTTCTATGAGTTGATCTTCTACAGTTAAACTCTCATTTCGGACCTGTAGCGTATACAATTAGGTTTGGAAGAAGTAATCATCCAAAAGTGACAAGCTTTGTCCAATAAAAGGAGGAATTGTGTTCCATCAGAACAATCAGTGATCAGGATACCTTTATAGGCGCTTACAACGCCTCAAAAAGGAGTTGTAGAAAAGGTATCCCTGGCTTCAACATTCACTAATAGATCGGTATAAAAGTTCCTCCCCACAATGGTTCAGTGATCAATTCAAGTGGAGGATCTCGTAATCCTGATCGATCAGTTGCGTACCGGCCGTACTGGTCGCAAGGATGTGTGCTACAAGCACTCCCAGGTCACGATGGTCGAGTACGCAACGCGGAAATGAAGACAACTTCGAGAGTCATGCATCGACCTGTGGCAAAAATTGTAGTTTTGGAAGTAGCAGGTACAGCTGGAGTGATCTCCTAGTGATACGGGACAGGGGATATTCCGAACAGCACCGAACAGAATCCAGCAGTTGGTCATCAAATGTTACAAGAGTCCGTGTCGAAAAACAGATTGACAAACCAATAACACAGAATTGTTTAACACTCAGTCACACATACAAACGCTTTTGATGAACTCTCAAACCATTACATAGTTATCGCAATTTTCTAGTTTTCTAGTTCTTGGATTTGAAAACGTTCTATCTCTAAAATTGCGTTGTTTAGTACAATTCTAATACTTCCACTCGCAAGTTCAGTTTTTCGGCGAATGCTTGTCGAATAAGAAAATGGATCAATAAATATATCTAGTCTCGTCTAGCATGTAGATCTCATTTTCCTGAGAACGAAGTGCTGATCGGTTTAGTTTTCCTTTTGTTTGCTCTACTCGCTTGGATTCTAAAGTATGATACCCTAACCTGTGGATGTCGACTTGCGTGTACATTTAATTAGAATTTTCAAAGTTCAAAAACTCAAGTTTGTACTTCCACTAAAAGATCGCTTCAATTTATTATCTCTTCGGTTCCTCATGTAAGGTTATGAACCCGTTGGTGATCGGAAATTTTGAGCAGCTTATCGAGTTAAATTTTCATTCTTTCATTTTCATGACTTCATATCATGAATTCATCTCCATGCAGGTTGATCCTTCTTCGTATATTCCCAACCTATGTATATTCCTGTTTGTTTTCCTGGCTACATCAATTCTTCTGTACATTTTGATCTGTTCATGAACGAAAAAATCCATGGTATTCCAGATTATCATCGATCGGGGATCGTTCCTACGATCTTCAATGCAAAGTATGGGCGTATCAATTGTGATAATATGTACTTTACTGATGTGTCCTCTATGAATGAGTCCACAGGATTTGGAGTGTTCAACGAATTTTTTAGCACTTCCCCCTCTGGGTCCCTTCACGTTGCTCAATTCCGGGTAATGAGAGGGCTGACTCATTGGCAAAGGTAGGTGCAATTGAAGGCGATTTTTATCAGCGTCAAATCGCCTTCAATGAATTTTATTATTTAGACCGCAAAACAACATCGCTAACTGGCAACGTAAGTGGAACGAAGATGAATTGGGTCGGTGGCTTCACTCGATTATCCCTAAGGTTAGCCTCAAACCATGGTTCAAAAGTCTGGACTTGAGTCGGGACTTTATTCGCACCTTCTCTCGACTCATATCCAATCACTGTTCATTAGACGCGCTACTTTTTCGTTTTAATCTTGCCGATGGCAATATCTGTGCTTGCGGCCAAGGTTACCACGACAGCGAACACGCTGTTTGGTCGTGCGAGGTGTATCTTGTTGCCAGATCGAATTTAGAGAACTCTCTTCGGGCCAGAGGAAGGCAGCCCAATGTGCCAGTGAGAGATGTGTTGGCTCGGTTAGACCTTGATTACATGTCCCAAATATATGTCTTCCTAAAAGCTATCGATCTTCGTGTGTGATTGTCCTTATATCCTTATATTCTCCTTTTTCTTTTCCTTCGCGAAAAATCAAATCCTTTCTTAATAACGATAGAATGAGGTGAAATGTAAATACATATTAGAAATAAGATAGGCTTAAGATTTGAGTATGATGAATGTGAGTGCGAATGTGAGTGTGAACATTGTCAACATATCCTTATATCCCTTCCTTTTCCTGGAAAAAAAGGCACCCTTCTAAACTCGAGCAAACCGCGAGTAATCGGTTCTCTACTTCATTAACATTAGAATTAATGAAAAATGTTTATATATACTTGTGCCAATACAGATAGGAGTTTGGCTCCTTCAAACTTATGTAACTGAGCCTGTAAAAATAAACGATTTAATAAAAAAAAACTCTACTTTCGGGTCTCCGAGTTCCTATTTTAGAACGTTATCCACTCCCCCTGACAATGTTCATCAAACTTTTGGTAAATATTTAAATGCGCTTCAAATTTAAACGAATATAAAAAAGTTATATGGTAGCATAATACACCAGAGATGCACTTGCTATCGATCATATTTTGGTTGCCAACACTGACGATACATAATCGTACTTCTTGGTAGGGAAATCTGCGAAAAATACAGCTTCGTCATTTGGAGAACACGTGTTACATATAATGTTTACCACAGATTGTGTATGCTGTTGATGAGTGATGCATGGCACTTTCAGTGAAGTGAAGTATACGAAGAACACGAAGCCAAGCGGAGTGATTAATGAGTTTCCTTCATATATAATATTCAGTGTAACCGTATCATTCATCACATTTTCATTTGAAAAAATGGAAATGTGAACAATTGGAAAACATGATACAATGTAATGGTTTGAAGATGATACCAGAACATTGCAAATTGCAATTTGTAAGAATAGTGATTAATATAGTCTATAAATTCGAATGTGAATTCTTTTCAAAATTGAAAAACAAACGGGGGAATTGGGGAATATGAAACAATGAAGTGGTTTGAAGATGATACCAGAACATATAGCAATTTGTGAGAATAGTACTTAATAGAATCTAAAAACAACGGATTGCGAGTTCTTTTCAAAATTAACAACAGACGCAAGCAACATTTATCGAAGCAGCAATGGTGTAGGTATTCCACAATTCACTGCAATACATTCGTCCTAACACCTTTCCACGTTTTGTGGTTCTCGTCCTCGTCCCAGCCGGAAATTTTATCTCGTTACAGGCGATGGTATCGTCAGAACAGCTTTGGTTTAGTTGGAATGATGCATAACGCTTCTGCTGCAGCAGTTTTGTGGTCATTCATTTTCACGCTGCAAAATTTCCATCCCACACGAGGTTGCGCTTTTGTCCGGTCACGTTTCCATCACACAGAACGATGGCAATGACAGCACTATGAAACGATACTGGATTAACCACTTCTGCAGGATTTATCATTGATGTAAATGAATCTAAGCTGAAATTTCTTCATCAGAAGGATTCTTGAAAACTCAGCCATCATACTAATTATTTAGATGGTACCTAATTGCATTATCGATGGGATTTGAATAAAACGAGGGAACGGTGGTAATTACTTCCGTCCGGATTCAACGGTTTCAACCTCACACCTTTCAGCGTAAAAATCTGTTCACAGTCGTGTTTAAATTATTCATTATTAGCCGTTTCGGCTGACACGCTATTTTATGCGTAACCATTTGTCTTGATGTACACTCTGTTGCGGTTAGCATGCCTCCAGAAGCTTGTTGGATTGCCAGATAGGCTTCTCAGAATAAAGCTAAAAGCGTGCGCCCATAAATTTATTATTCATAATTCAATAAAAGTTACGAAAGATATTCACCAACTTTATCGATGGCGTTTGAAGTGCGTAGTGTTTTTTTGTGCTATCCGATGTTGCGTTGAATACGAATGCTGATAGAGATAGTCGAGGCCGGATATATATATATATATATATATTGATTGTTTTTTTTTCTGCGTGCCAGCACCATCTTACTGTTGTAGAAAGAAGGGAAACAGGAAAAGTTATCGTTGATAACAACGTAAATGAACGTCTCGCTACGTGAGTATCTTATTGAGGAGCAGAAGAAATGCGTACAGCAGTTATACTATCATTGTTACTTGATATGGCTAACATTATTTGTGAGATGAATTTTTAAACATCAAACAAGTGTTTCGAGATTTTGTTGTAAACTACAGCATTTTGGTGATATCGCCGTTCACAAGTTGACTGATTGTTCTGATTGAAAAAAATCTTTTGGTGTAGTCCGTCTTCAGAAAACAAACGCAGCGCTGCGCTTCAGTTTAATTTCCATCAGCGCGCGCTCAAATAACACGCAAAGCGAAGCGCACAAAATTCATAAGCACTACAGCGCAAAATGTAGAGATGTGTCTAAAACGCGCCTGCCGGGCAATTTGACCCGCCTGATTTTCTCGTAAACCAGCAAGAATAGAAATGCAATGAATATAGGCAATCGTGCTAGTCAATGATAGAATCCTACCATGCAAGTTTTACATTTGTAACATGCTTTAAAAAAATAAGAAAAATAATTTTCTTTGGAAGCAATTTTCGATGTAATTTTCTACATCATTTCTATAAGGTTTTTGTTGCTTGAAACCGATTCAGAGGCGATAACTGTGGGTCATATTTATGAGTCGAGTTTCCAGTGAATATCTCAAATGAAGAAAATGGTAAGAAAGGATACATTTACTTCTTAATTTGATATTTTCCGCATCAGCTTACCATCGGGCAGTATGGCATACCCTCGATCGGGGCAATTTGCTCGCTTTCGACCGTAAACATTCTCACGAAACAAATAGCTTGTATGTGAGGGATGTGAGATGATTTTTTCAAATGTCGTTGCATGGCACGAATAAATGTCTTCAAATGTAATCATAATGAACAAAAATGAGCAAACCATCACGATATTTCTGAATCATGTTCGGTAAATCACACAAACAATTGTTTTCACATACTTTGAAATGACCTCAGTATGTTTTCGCAAAATTAAATGTCTTCAAAACGAAAACATGTCTTCACATCTGACATCTATATTATGTGCTCAGAGGATGCAAGGAAACAAGAGCGCGGACTTGAGGATTAATGCACAAATACTGGGAGAACACGCTCACCGGAGGAACGGTTTCTTCTCTTCGCTGGTGGGCATGAAGGAAATAGATTGTTGGAATCTCTCATTCATACAAGCTGTTTCTCTGAGAGAAACAACTCATGGGCATATTATACTTCTGCTGGGCTATTTAACACCGTATGATTGGAAATTTAGAATTTGGGTGCCTCTCAAAATAAAATTCGTAACACTTTTATTATTTAGTATCTAAAATACAGAACGATTACAGATGACTGAGGGATAAATAATCTACGTACTGACGTAGTTGTTACCTTAAATTTTAAGAGCACGGTCAAGATAAATCCATTCTCGCTTAGGGGGTGCGTATTACACACTTCTCCTCCAGATACTAAACATTTCTTCTCACTTGTGTGATGCGCGCCTCATTCTATACACACACACACATACACATCAAATTCTAGCGCCCGCTTTGTCTTCGTCCGTTCAAAGCAAAGCATAAAAACAACAGTGCGGCCCCATTTGAGAGAGCAATCCAGATTCAAGCGCGCAGTATAGCAATACGGCGCAAATTTTAGCGTAAAACTCAGCTTAACACTGGGTGCAAATCTCTGCGTAAGAACGGCGCTGACAACCAAACATGTCATCTGTGTTTCGGAGCGTGCTCATTCGCCAGAGCGCATGTGTGCGCAAGGAGTGGGAGCTCAACTGGGTAAAAAAAAAATTTGTTGCACATCAGCACCGGGTTGCATTCTAAAGACTGCAATCAGTTTCAAACCATGGAAAAAAAATTGTAGCTTCTAAATATCAAGAATCATTTGGCCACCTAAAACATTGAAATGAGTTATCAATCGAGATATGGAACTGAAGTATTTGAAGCATGAATGAAAATGATTTTTAGCGAACTAATATCGATGTTTTGCGGTGGAGATCATTCACAGCGAAATATATTTCTTAAGTGTGATTGTATTTTCTGAGCGTACTAATTTTCTAAAAAAACAGGATATTTTCATAGAGATATAGAAGTTTAACTTGAAATAAAACCCGGAATGATGTTTGCCGTAAATTATGTTATCTTCGAAAGATAATTCTTTACCATTTTTGTTTGGGGGGGTTCCCTACTCTGGAAGAGCAATGTCGTGAAGGCGTTTAAACAGTGGTCATTCTACCCTGGATTCCTCGAGTCAAGAGAGATGCACCACGATTGATATGAGGTACAGACTAGGGGGGCGTCGCTGATTAATGGTCAGTTGCACCCCAATAGGAAGTTTCCGGTGTCGGCCACACAGAGCACTGGAGACTGTAACAACTGCAATACAACATTATGAGAATCTTTGTAATACTATCCTCGAGCCAACCGTGAGTAATCGGTTACATATTACTAACATAGTCGTGAGACAAAAATTGTCAAAATATAGAACTCCCGGCCTCATGAGGCTAACACCATATGTGCCTTAATCAAATATATATTTTGAAAAAAAAGCGTTTAAGCGGAATCCCAATGCTTCGGTCAGGGACGGGCTAAAGAATCTGTCCAAGTGTTTCGTCCGGAGAGCCTAGGACCGGGAGGGACTGCATACGTACAAAGTTTAGAAGGCTCCAAATTGTGACGAACGGTAAAACCCGGTCGGGGCTACTGTTGAGTTTGATGTTAAGTAAGGAAGTAGAAACCTTCAAAATTTGCCAATCTGCTCATGTGTTTCGTTGTGTGTCATGTGTTTTTTCCGTTATGCAATTTGATTTGGGATACCATTTATTGCCGACCAATCGGTTCTTTACAGGGCCAACAAAATTTTGTACTAAAGAATTATTCAAAAAAAATCGATGCATTCGAAAGTGATATCCGAATTGATTTTTATAATTTGTTGTCGGGAAAGTACTTGTGTGAATTCAGAAGTGTGGCCAGACTTATTGGTGACTTTTTCCGATCGATCATTCAATTTTCGTTCATTCGCGCACTGTTTGTTATACTAAAGAATACATACTTATATATCAAGTATGTTTTTTCTCACCGACAATAATTTCGTAGACCTTTGTTGACAATGCGGTCATGTGTTGAACACCGACATTTTATTTTTTCCAGATTTTCAGGCAGAATGATCACTTTTCAAATAAACTGGTATTCAATGTGAGTGGAAAACTCTGTTTTCTTCATGTGATATAATAATCTCATACAAAAATTTCATCTGAAGATAATTTGATATTATAATAATAAGTGTAGTGAGAAACTAATCTCGTATCCAGATATCGACACCGTACCGTTGTCATCGCGAATACGTTTCATTTCGTTTCCACCGTGAAGTGTATTCGTAGTGTATTCGAGAATCACGCCCACTGCCAAACTGAAGCCCGTAATCAAGATAGCGTTATAAATTGTTGGCAATTGATCCATATTGCTAAACGTCAAATCTGAAACTAAACACATCATTAACACGTTGGCCTGCAATGTTTTCGTTGCGTTTTTTATTCAGCCCGCATCCTGAGTATTTGCACAAAATCAGTGTCGGTCCCAGTCAGTTTTATAACATAAAACGAAACTCACTCCCAGTGATTAACGCTCTACTAACAAAAAGTTCAGTATCGGTCCCTAGGGCTCAACGTGTAAATTGAATGACATTGACAGCTATCAGAATACATGTATGTATATAATTTTCGTGACATGAGATAGATAACGCTGAACTATCCAATACGTTAAAATATATACCCAATAATGCCTTTTTTGGGAAACGCTTGAATACAATTGAATATAAAACGATGAAATTTTGGCCAGCCATCTCGAGATGATTTACGAGAACTCATTTCAACTTTTTTTATTATTATATTATTAGTATTATAGTGACTTTCAACTCATTTCGGCTGGTCACTTTTACTACCATTTTTGGAAGAATGTTGGGAGTGAGAATTGAACTCGTGACCTTGAGCGTGAGAGGCATGGATGTTACAACTACGCCAGATCGCCTCCACTCATTTCAACTTTATTTTGTTAGGGTGGCCATTTTCATTTTACGGTGGTCCGAAAAATCATTTTTTTCCACATTTCCCAAAAATGACTTTTTTCAAAAATTCATAACTTTTGAAACACTGAATCGGTGTAGATTATCGACATACCAAATTTAAGGCAATGAGCTAGCCTTTAATAAAAAAAACAAATGATTTTATTTTCGTAAATATTGATTGTAGTCGTTTTTTATTGTGGCTTTGGACTAGAGGGCGCTATATATTTTTATATTTTTTCTTGAAAGCTGAGACTTTTTACATAACATATCTCGATATCGAAGATGCTATTTTTGTCGGTTCCAAGTTATGATTTTTGAAAGTTAATCGATGGTTCGGAAAAACAATTTTTCCCCATTTTGCCGCTACAAAAAATCGTTACTTTTGAACTACTGGACCAATTCAGATGATCGACATATCAAATTGAAGCTTATAAGTTAGTTTTCTTTGTACAAATAAACTTTTGCGAAAAATTTGTATTTTCGTTTTTATAATTATTGATTGTGTCAGTTTTCCATAGTTTTCTTGGTTAAAGATAGGGGCGCTGTATTTTTCATATTTTTTCTGCAAAGCTGAGGAATATTTTTTTACATAACATATCTTGATATCATATGTGCTTTTTTTCAGTTTTGAGTTATTATTTTGCAAATTTAACATGTTTTAAATCATGTTAATTCCTATGTGACTAGATCAGACCTGTGCGACTAGAATACAATCTGAAATGAGATATTTTCTCAAAGAAGCTTATCTTATTGACTTAAATTTAGTATATCGATCATCTAAATCGGTTCAGTAGTTCAAACGTTATGAATTTTTGCGAAAAGTCATTTTTGCATAAAGGGGGAATAATGATCTTTCGAACCACCGGTTAACTTTGAAAAATCATATCTCAAAAACGAAGAAAAAAGCATTTCTCTGGTATCGAAATATGTTATGTAAAAAATCCTCAGCTTTCTAGAAAAAATATAAAAAAATATAGCGCCCTCTAGTCCAAATCCATGAAAACAATAAAAAACTAATATAATCAATAATTACGAAGATAAAAATCCATTTCTTTTGCAAGTTCAACAACTAGCTAGCTAGCTCATTAGCTTTAATTCTATATGTCGATCATCTAAATCGGCAGTGGCTCAAAAGTTATGATTTTTTGAAAAAAGTTATTTTTGGGGAAAAGTGGAAAAAAATAATTTTTTGTACCACCCTAAAATGGAAATGGGCACCCTAATAAAAAAAATTAAAAAATACGGGTCTAATGTTTTGCGATAAAGAACAACACTATCACTTTTCATGGAAATCAAAGAACCACTATATCGGTTCGACATGGAATGGTGTCATTTAGGTGGCTATTACATGTACAGTGGGGTAAAAATCATGATTTTTGAAGATTTTGCTTGAGTTTTCAACAGAAATTGTTTATATCGATATTGCAGCCAAATTAAGAAAGATAGAAGTTGGGTGTCAAACAAATTGTAGAGCTTCAATTTAGTTGATAGAAACAACCTAGTTGAATATAAATTTTTAGGATGAAATTAATAATAGCACATTAAAAATTATTAACTTTTGAGAGTTTCACTTCCAAAATGTTATTAAAATCTACTAATTTAGATGTACCACTACTATATTCTTTACTAAATTATTTTATCTTTCAAATGAAAGCAACAGAATCGTCTTCTGTAGCGTACTTTTCAATGTAGAGCCAGTTTGTGGCAACAGAGTCCGAGAAAAAAGTTCTATAACTCTGTCATTGTTGAATTTCGAACATATGCGTAAATAGGTTTTTTCATCAAATATGATCGTCTATCACCTCCTGAGAGAATCTGGATAAATAATTTGTTTTCATGTGAGAAAGGTGTTTTCTGGCTTCAAAGGGATGAATCAAAAATCAAATTCCTCTTTTGTATTCAAAAAACAAAAAATACATGAAAAAACGAATAAAAATTTTTTTTTGTCTCGATTATATACAGTGAAAAGAAATCAGAAACTGTATATAATCGATTCCGCACTGTATAAAAAAATCGAAAAGTGACTTTGATTCAGAAAATGTTGACATAGGACTATGTCTTTGATTTCAATATAGGGGGGTCACTTTACGAAAAATGGAACGATTCATTAAGAGATTTCAAATGCATATTACTCGAAAACGTTATTGCGACATATGTTGAAACACGAACAGAAAATATAGTATTGGGGTTTTGAAATGGGTATGTTTTTTTTCTATTGCACTAACCACTTGCTTTCCTCCCCGACGCAAAGAGCAATTTTGTTGCCTACAAACGGGCGTAAGCTCACATTGTGAGTCGGTACGTATTATGAATTATTCTCCATGAGCCGATAATAGGAATTAATCTGTTGGCAAAATCAATGGAGGGATGATCTCGGAAGATGGTTTTACTCTATTATCCCCAAAGTTCAAACAATTCGGGCTCATTCACGCCTTTATCGTATCGTTCTTGCTACTACCAATTTATGTAATTGTGGTCCAGGGTGTCATAATATCGAGCATGTTGTTTGGTTAAGTAAAAATACAATTAATGAATTTAACTGGCGGCTGTTTTAAAAGTACGAAATGATATACTCACGCTTATCAGATTTTAATGGCTTGAATAGTCGCGATCTCAATATTATGTTCCCCATATATGCTTTCCTTAGAAGCCCACTTTACTTTCTCGAATGCACTTGCCCATTCTCCTTCCTTTTCCTATACATAAGCAGCACCTAGCGCCCACCCGTTTAAAGGATACAAGTTCATATAGGAAACGGGTCAGTTGATGTTTTAAAAAAGAAAAAAAATACAGATTTTGAATAATGAAATAACTCCATTCAAATGCAATTACTCCAGACAATCACAGTGCTATGTCAAGATCCCGTCCGTGCCCCTAGGTCCAGACCCATCCACTTTTACACGTTTACAAACTACAGAAAAGTGAAAATAATTCAGTCGACAAGTTCTGTAGACTCAAAATATATATTCATAAGTTAAGCTCAATGTAATCATATATTGAGATTGGGTATGATGACAATTTACTTATCGGTCTAAATAACCGTAAAAATGCTCTCAATCAGTGTACCATTGATTGGCGAATGCGATGAAAAAAAAACCGACCGAGATATAAGCAAGCACTGAGGCAATATCTTAAATTTCTCACACTCCATTGATAAGCAAAGATTCAAGATACCAATTATCAGACACTACGAATTGTCTCTTACAAGCAAAAATGCTAACGAAGGGTAACAATACTGGTTGATTTCCTAGGAGAAATTAAAAACTCCGACCACAATCAGCATATTCATATTTACGCCGTATGAACAGTGAAGTTTATTCTGCTATGCTCAACTGCGTCTACTCTCATCATGTTTTCCGATAGGATGAAATTCGAAGTGCATCTGCATATCCACCTAATAGAGTTAAGAGATGAATCAATATTCTCATTGTGAGTGGTGTTCGTATGATGTAAAACTCAAATTAAGCCCTGGCTTTCACACGACCGAGAAATTATTATTACAGATTATGTTCACCGAGAGTATCCCGATCTATTTGGTGCCACATTTGACCATGCTAAAGGGTGTGTCACATCGAATTGCATCACGGAAAAAACGCTGTAGAAATTCGCCCAGTAGACCGATCCTTTTGAAAATTTTAGACAGTAAAATAAAAACTATTAAACAACTTTTGGCGTTTTCTTTTTATTCATACTTCGAGCCCAAGCCCGTATGCTCGCACCTTCCTCTTTACCCCGTCCATAAGGTTCTGTACTACGTCAGGTTGTATTTTTTTTATTTTATATTTCTCTATTGGGCGAAGCTCCGGCGCGTTGGGCGGGTTCATTTCCTTTGGCACGAAGGTGACCCCGTTGGCTTCGTACCACTCCAACTCTTCCTTTGAATAGTGGCACGAAGCGAGATCCGGCCAGAAGATGGTCGGGCCCTCGTGCTGCTTCAATAGTGGTAGTAAGCGCTTCTGTAGGCACTCCTTAAGGTAAACCTGCCCGTTTACCGTGCCGGTCATCACGAAGGTGGCGCTCCGCTTTCCGCAAGAGCAGATCGCTTGCCACACCATGTACTTTTTGGCAAACTTGGATAGTTTCTGCTTGAGAATCTCCTCCGGAACGCTGAATTTGTCCTCTGCGGAGAAGAACAACAGGCCCGGCAGGTGACGAAAGTCCGCTTTGACGTAGGTTTCGTCGTCCATTACCAGGCAATGCGGCTTCGTCAGCATTTCGGTGTACAGCTTCCGGGCTCGCGTCTTCCCCACCATGTTTTGCCTTTCGTCGCGGTTAGGAGCCTTCTGAACCTTGTATGTACGCAGGCCCTCCCGCTGCTTGGTCCGCTGGACGAATGAACTTGACAAATTCAGCTTATTGGCGACATCCCGGACCGAACTTCTCGGATCACGTCTAAACTGCTTAACTACGCGCTTGTGATCTTTTTCACTGACGGAGCATCCATTTTTGCCGTTCTTCACCTTCCGGTCGATGGTTAGGTTCTCGAAGTATCGTTTTAGTACTCTGCTGAACGTGGGTTGGACGATTCTCAGCATCTTACCGATGTCCCGATGTGACAACTACGGATTCTCGAAATGAGTGCACAGGATTAATTCACGACGCTCTTTTTCGTTCGACGACATTTTTACAAATTTACGAAAAATTGACAGTGAAGCATGGCCAACGTGATCTATACACTCTTATCTGATTATAAGCGAAAGCTGAAGATATAATTCCTAAAAATTAAATTTCTACAGCGTTTTTTCCGTGATGCAATTTGATGTAACACACCCTTTATTTAGGTTTATGAGGCACTTTACGCACCCGAATCGATGTTCAACGACAGTATTGTGTTGAGCAGTTCCAGTAGGCTTCAAATAATTTTAGGATAGTAAAAATAGTTGGAACAATTCGAACTGGTTTTTTTATCTAATTTGCATCTTAACTTAAAACGTAATGCGATATCAACAACCTAATATTGCAATATTTGTGTAGTCTAAATATACAATGAATGCTTTCAGCCCTTTTGACCCAAAATGTAAAATGCTACAACATTGACGATACCAATATATTTGTTGAAAGCTAAATTGTTGCATTTTCTCAATAGGCGTACCAAAAAGTGCTGAAATTTGTCCCTATATTACTGCCAAACTTCTTACGGTTTTATTTCCTATTCATATCCTGATTCGAAAATTATACCAAAATGGACTGTAGCTAGCGGTCGACTAACAAATCGCTGCAAGAAACAAAAAAACACCGTGAATGTTATCCCAACTTTGACGAAATTCAGCGCAGGACCTTTTCGGGAGAATAAATTACGGAAACACATGTCAGAAGAACGCTATCGCGCTGTATAAGCACAATAAATCCAGAGCACACATTTCCATACAATTCAATAGCCGAAAGGACCAAATAAGGGGGTGGTTACAGCGCGAAAAAGTTACATTCCACGGATGGAACCTAAATACATTCACACATTGGGTTCCGAAAATGAGCTTTCTCTTTGTTTGTAGCAGCGCTCCGGTCATTTGGAAACAAATCAGACCGAGAGGAAGTTGAAGAGAGCGCAGTAAATTTGACAAACAAAATGTTTAAAAAGGGGTAGCGGAAAAAAAGTTCCCTTTTGTAAAGTTTACTTTCCAGGGCATTTAGGGCCATGTGTATAAAAGGGGTGGAAATAATTAACATTTTATAACATATCGCTTGAGGCCGCAAAATTGTCTGCTTTATGCTGTTGTCAGTTTTTCCAGCACTGGGGGAACTCAGTGGGAGAACATTTTCAATTAATTTTCATAGTCCTTGTAATGAGATAATATATGTGGGTATGATGTAGTGTTTAGGGAGTAATTGTAAAGGTTGATTATGTGAGTTAGATTGTTAGACACAATACTGCCATCTGAAGAGGACATGTCACGTTTAGAAATTTTATTGTTCTGGAGAATATCAAGTATCAATTAATATTGATAATTACACCAGGTATGTGAATCAGGGACTTAAGAGATTTTTTAATCTTCAGGGGTGAAACATATATCTGCGTTCGAATATCCATACTGTACCCGGGTTTCATTCGGAAAAAGTTTCGAGAATTCGCTTCTTCCGCCATCTTTTGGTTTGATCTTACTGAACTTCACTTTTTCCTTCACCTCTTTTACAGTGCGTGAGAACCATGGTAGTCCGCTACCCGGTTTTCGTGTGTATGATCCAACAAGAAGAAAACGTTTCACGCGGTAAGCGGCACCCAGAGGCATCCTACAACCGCCGCAATTTACTATGGAAATTTGCGTACATTTTACCGATATGACGTATATTGCTCCATCACATTGTTTTATCGCAGATGTTTATGGGACAAACTGGTCAATCGACGTTTAGCAACAGGGTGTTAACCTGTCCGACAGTAGCATTGCGATGAATCGTCTCCAAAAGGCGCATTTTACACCCTACTAGAGAGAGCAATGTGATAATCATTGCGAGAAAATTCTGATCGATAATATATCCTTTGCCAATATAGTTTTTGTACCCATTCAATATTGCAGGAATAAATATCCGGATGATCTCCTGCCCGGCCTGCTGCGGCGAGAGTTGACCGGCCAGCTGTACTTCCGATGTTTCATGTACCTGTTGAAGGCAAGAAAATAAATTATCCTCGCAGGATTACGTTTGTCGCGGTAAGCTTACATTTGAATCTGAGCAGCACTGTATCAATTCGAGACCTCCTGACACTGGTCCCGAACGGGTCGTAACGAGATAGCTACCAGGTCAAAGGAAGGGATTTATCAATTTTAAACGATGTTGTATGCTGAGCACTTACGTAAAAATGCTTTTTGTTTCCGTAGTGTGCTTATTTATCGATTTAGGACCAACTGGGATTGTCTACCCAAATGACGACCTATCGTACATTCAGAAAGAGCAAAGGTAATCATCAATAATGCCATCTTGTTCCATCAGTTCGAATATACGTATGCGACAACATTTCCGTCCTGTTTTTATGATCCATAAGAATCTAACCGAACATCGGACTGGCATAGGCATTTTTTTATCTAACATGGCTCCATCGAGCTGAATACACTTTCTTCACAAAATACACGCTCTAGCAACTTTGGCCTTCATTGGAAGCATATGTTTTTTTTTTGCTGTGCTAAGAGATGCCATGCTAAATGCTCATAATTGTGGATACAGTTTGTTTCCTTCGCTTTCGTAGAAACATGAGAAGTTAATTATTCCTGATCCGATACATTTCACTTACTAGAAATATATATGTCTGGTGATGTTGCCTCTCCGTTATAGCAATTTATTCATAGAGAAATTTACCGTTCCCACACAACAACATTTATTTGCATCCGAGAAAAAAATTTGTTTATCATGCCATTAGCATATCGTAAAGGAAGATCCTTATATTTTCTTCATTTTTCTCATAACAACGTAACCATATCGAACGAAAATGTTCTGGTGCGGCGGTAAAACAAAACAAAGACTTCTGGCAGGATGATACTCTATTTTTGGGCATCCTGACGCACTTTTGCGTTAAAGCGTTTTTTAAAAGAGGCAATGGGCTGCTAGTAGAAATTATTCGGCACTTTCGGTGGGTGTTGGGATGAGACTCCGATTCGAGTATAGAATAGCAGCGTTATTTCGCAGTATTTTTTTCTTTTTCTCAATTGCAAACTTATTGTTCAGGCGCATGTTATGAAAAAATTTTGAATGATAGCCTGAAACCCGATATATTCTTCCAGCTGCTATCCAGGATTATATAACGTCGAGTTTAAAATTGTATAATTTAATGATTTTTTTAAGTTAAGGATAGTGGCTGCTATTGTAAAGGGCGACGTTAAGCGACGTTAAGAAAAAGTAAACGGCGTTAACGACGGCCAGAATGTCAATCAGAAAGGTTTTGCCATGGTTTGGCCTTCTACTATAAGTTGCTCTCCTACAAACAAACTTGTAATTCGGACCTGTAATAGAAACATTCGAACCGATTGATGGGAACAAAGCGGCCAGATGTTGCCAATAGGATACGCATTGAATTTCTTCAGAACAACGCCATGTCACACACATCGATAGTGAATCGCCTGAAGCTTCGAAAGTTATTATGAATCAATCAACCTGTCCTTGTCTATGGTATACGATTTTGCTAGTGAAAACTTTCACTGAACATGGTCAATCCAAGATTCATTCTTTTCCCTCGAGAGAATAACAAGACACGCACGAAAATAATGAACATGAATTACGAGTGTTATATTTTTCTTGGTTTTATAGCTAGGACAGTTATCGCGGCGGTCTGTTTCCAGTTAACATACACACGGTGAGATGCGATTATATGTTTGTTCCATCACCGACAATTTTCCACATTTCAAATGTGGAAAATTATAAACTAAATGTGGAAGCTTGGTATTTCTAGCAAAAGCTGCCGTTCCGAAACCTCGTAGTTGCCAATTTGTCAAATCGAATTTTTCATTTCGCTGTCAGGTACTCAGAACATATGTCGAGCATGAATTGCTTCCAAAATTTTGGCTTCTTCTTTAGACGATTAGATGACGAGTTATTCCCGATAAAAATGACTAAAGCATTCTAACATTCCCTCTTCCATCGTTGGACCGGTCCCGGAAAGTCTTTCACCTGACTTACTCATCTTATGAGAAATTCTCCTTTCAGTAGCAAATTTTCAATCGATGAATTTTGATAAAATATTCTTAATGATCATTTCCTTTCAACAGCGATAAAAATTACCAGTACATTGAGTCTGATGACAACGTTACTCAGAGATGGTCCATCGGTTTGCAAATATTCTGCGCTAGTTCTAATTCACGTAGTACAATGCATCAGAAGTACAGATAACACAGAAGTATTGAATCATAAACTTATGGTACGGGAGACCGTGCACTTCATCTAATATTTGAGTCACACTATACTCCGGTAATTGTGACCCGCTCATAAATTGGTTTCACGACATTATAATGAACACTCCATCGAGTTTGCGACATTCTTTTAACAACTGTGTGGCTCAGAAACATTTCTCGGCGATCGGTTGAAACTACGTATTAAACAGTTCTAAAAATGTCACATACCGTAGATTCTTAGCAGAATCATGTTGTCCTCATAAACCCAAAGAGTTGTCTACAAACACTATGGATACGGCTTTTTTGTCTTGCTTTCTCAACAAATCTTGAACTCCTTCATTTGATCCTGGCATACTTGGAGCGGTCGATAGCCTGCTAACGAGACTTCATGAAAACTAAACCCTGACCTTCCAGTTGTTGAAGGATGTCGCTATTAAAATCTTCAGCTGTTTTCACTCAAAACGAAAAAAACTGGGAGTGGAGTATATCTGTGATATAATCGCATGGTTAGTGCAAGGCTACCATTGGCTTTTTAAATCAATTCTTAATAAATGGATGAATGGATATTTTGTTTTCCCTTGAAATGGTCTTGCGGTCTGTTCAAATATATACAAAATAACATTCTTTCGCTTGTGGTCTCTTTTTAACGTTCGACACTCAAATCATCAGAACAAGCTTATTCAATCCCTCGTACATCGAAAATATTTTTTCCGTGATATATCAAATCATCACAGGAACACCTAGTTTACTGCCCAAATATGTGCGAAATCATATTTTATCCCTCGTGTGCATCCACAAGCAGACGATTTTGCATGACCTTTCGTCACGGCAGCAAAACAGAAACGGACAGAGGATGGCCAACCGTCGCATCATGCATCAACCGCAGACCAATCAGACTGAAATTAAATTTCAAGAAACTATCGCTATTTATAATGATATACATAGTTTGCTTTCGAATCAGTTTTGAGATATTGAAATAAGTTTTTATGGCCGAAAAGTGAAAAACATCTCTCGTAGATCTTTCATCTTTCGAACAATATAATTTTCATACCACTTCGTTCAATCGGTAGAGTGATATTAACGTTCAAAACCTTGTACTTCGAACATCACCCCCTCGTTTTCGAGACTTACCCTACTTACACCCTAGTGCACCCTTACACCTAGACTTACACCCTAGTGCAGAAATGAATGATGTGGTATGACGAAATAATAAACATAAGAAGCCAAGAAAGATTCTATAACGTGAACTTTTCCATAGTGTCTTGTTTTGTTAGATAATACCATAAGTAATAACCGGTTACCTTCATTAAAAATCAGGATTTTTTTCAATATAATATACTTGTCATAGTCATATGTGTCACCCTCAGAAGGGACCGCCCTTTCACCCCCCTACACTACGCCACTGACTACTACTGTTGCTTCTCCCTCTACTAATTAGGTGGTAACTGCTTTACGGTTAGAAAAAGACACATATTCCTGGCAGTTTTTTGAATCACTAAGGGGTGGTGCTTGCCATGCACTTTTTGTTTCTCTTCAGAGGCTGAGCAATTTGTGCGATACAAAAGTACACAATCACATGAGAAACGACGCCTCTCGTTTCGTTTTATTGTGTTCCATCTTGGATTCAAAGTTGCGAGAAAAAAACGCACCGTGCTTTGATGCTGACTGAGTAATAGAATATGAAAATTAACTGCTTTTACGCTCCGATTACCATCGGGAGAGACAACCACGACGCATGTAATACTTTTTTTTCCATACATACATTTATTGAATCTTCCATAATGTGGAAATAACAATAATTGGTTATACATTTAGTTCTAACATAATAAAGTATTACGTTTGTTGTCAATTCAGTTAAAATTTCACATGTGTGCTGGAGCACAACACTAACGTTTGACCACGTTCAAATAATTAAGGTTTTTTTTTCTTCAGACGTGTTACCATAGGTTGACCGAGTCGCCTTGCTAGTGGATTTGGATGATTCTTCACCTTTTCCGCATATTTCCTTCTCGTTTTATGAAGTTCTTCTTTAACCGTCGCCATCCCTAAGTCTCGATGTATGACACTATTGCGGATGTACCAAGGGGCGCCAGTAATTTGTCTTAGCAGTTTATTTTGTACTCTTTCGATGATTTCGATATTACTTGCTGAAGCTGTTTGCCATAGTTGACAACCGTAATGCCAAATAGGTTTCAGCATGGATTTGTATAGAAGTAGTTTGAACTCTAGTTTTAATTTCGACTTCTTCCCGATTAGCCAATGTATTTGTTTTGCTCGCATCTTCAATTGCGTTTTCTTCGCATTTATGTGTTTCTTCCAGGTTAGACGACGATCTAGATGTACACCAAGATATTTAATTTCATTCGATTGAGGTACTGCAGATCTATTGAACTTAATTTGTGGGCATGTGTTCTTATTAAGCGTGAACGTAACGTGGACACATTTTGTTCCATTTACTTTAATTCTCCATTTTTGAAGCCACTTTTCCACGACCGTTATGTGTTCCTGGAGATCCCGTGAAGCAATCGTTCTGTTTTTGTGACTGCTGAGAATAGCTGTGTCATCTGCGAATGTTGTAGTCATTAAGTTACACGCGGTCGGGAGATCAGCTGTGTAGATGAGATAGAGAACTGGTCCAAGAACACTGCCCTGAGGAACGCCAGCATAAATTTCTTGCTCTGGTGATAGAGTTTGGTTATACCGAACATGAAACTTTCTTCCCAGTAGATAAGAACGCATAATTTCATATATTTGTGGTAGCATATTTTTAATTTTATAGAGCAGTCCTTCGTGCCAGACTTTATCGAAAACTTGAGCTACATCAAGAAAAAGCGCTGAGCAGTATCCGCGGCCCTCATATACTTTACGAATTTCTTCTATCAATCGGTGCACTTGTTCAATAGTGCCATGTTTTGCTCGGAATCCGAATTGATGATTCGGGATTAATCTTTCAATCTCGGGCGCTGATTTTATCAGGATAATTTTTTCGAACACTTTTGAGAAGATTGGAAGGATGCTGATAGGTCTATAAGATTCCACTTTCTGTGCGTCTTTCCCTGGCTTAGGAATCATAATGATGGTCGAAATTTTCCATGCTTGTGGGAAATATCCTTTATGGGTCATTGCGTTGAAAATTCTCGTGAGATGTTCAATTGCTAGGTCAGGTAGTTCCTTGATCATATATCCGTTGATGTGGTCGATACCGGGTGACTTTTTCACATTGATATGATTATTGATAACATGTCTCACCAGCCGATGTTTGATTTTCATTTTGTTTTGGTTTATAGCTCCAGAAAATTCGAGCGTTTCTTGATTAGGTCCGGATTGATTCGGAGTGAAAACTTTTTGAAGAAGGTTTGCAAAAGTTGCTGCTTTTTCATCGTCACTTCTGGCCCAATTACCAGAGGGCATTCTAAACGGCGGGACCTGTAACTGAGGTCGTTTTAGATTCTTAGTTGCCTTCCATAGTGAGTAATTATTATTTTGATTTGGCGATAATTCAGTTAAGTAATTATGGAATTTTTCATAATAATTTCTCGTCTTGTAATAGCTTTCTTAACTTACGTTGTGCCACATTGAATTGGTTTTTAGATTCTGGCGATCGTTTGTTTTGCCAGATACGTCTTAGTCGTCGCTTTTCTGCAACTGCTGCTTTTATGTGGGAGGCAGTAATATTTTTTTGTGTTTCTGAGGCTTCATAGGTGGGGTAGCTATCTTCGCAGCGTGCATGTAATACTATGTTATGCTATGAGACGTCGAGATTCGTATAAAAACGATAGTGCTGTCGAAAATCAACATTTCGAGTATTATATTATATATCTGAGAACATCTTGAGTATTATAATATCAACTCACTGCGGTTGATTTTTATTCTAATAAAACAAAAATCAGGACAAATCAAGATAATATCATAAAAATAAGATAAAAACGAGTGCTTATCAGGGTAGCACGGGTCGTGCGAAGAGTATGGAAAATCCCCGAAAATTGGGGGTTGTGTCCAAGACACGACCGCATTGCAGGACGTAGGACTACGCTATTATTTTCTTTAATTCGCTTGTCAACGCATTGAAAATTAACGTGCATTATATACGTGCATCACCACCATTCTTCCACATCCCATAACTTTATCAATCTATCTTTGGAATCGCCTGGGAACGACAACAAGTATCAAATATGTTATGCTGCATGTTATTTAGCGTTTTGCATGGACCGGAAGAGATGATAATCACTTGGAGCCAGGTCCGGACTATACGGTGGGTGCAATAGGACATCCCATCCGAGCTCCCGTAGCATCTGGCGGGTCATCAAAGATGTGTAAGGCCGAGCGTTGTCCTGGTGGAAAACAACACCATTCCTATTAATCATTTCTGGCCGTTTCTGGTCAATCGCCTGCTTCAAACGGTCAAGCTGCTCACAGTAGAGAACCGAGTTTGGGGTCTGGCCATAGTTGAGCAGCTCATAGTGGATGATTCCCTTCCAATCCCACCAAACACATAGCAAAACCTTCCTGGCCGTCAATCCGGGCTTGGCGATGGTTTGGGCCGGCTCACCACGCTTCCACCACGACTTTTTTCGCTTTAGGTTGTCGTACGTGATCCACTTTTCATCACCAGTCACCATCTTCTTCAAAATAGGTCGAGTTCGTTCCGTTTCAGCAGTGCATCGCAGGCGTTGATTCGGTCTAAAAGATTTTTTTGTGTCAACTCGTGTGGCACCCATACATCTAGCTTTTTTTGGAATCCAATCTTCTGAAAATGGTTCCGAACGGTTTTATGGTCTATACCCAGTTCCTAGCCAATCGAGCGAGTGCTCACATGCCGGTCTACTTGGATGATTTCAACGATTTTATCGGTTTCCACGACGATTGGCCTACCAGGGTATATCTTCGACAGCCACTACACCAGAACGAAATCGATCAAACCAACGCTGTGCTGTGCGAATCGTTACAGTATCGGGTCCATAAACTACACGAATTTTGACGTAGGATTACGTCTTTCGGGAACATATTGGGGTACAAATTGAAAATCGAAAATTGAGTATATCGTGAAAATTGTCCAATTTCAAACGCTTATTGCTCATTCATTCGATGATGGATTGATGAAATTTTTGCTTCAATCGATTTCGGCACTCCATAACAATTTTTCATATTGAAGAAAATAATATATGTAATGAAACTAACTATCGAACAATTGAAAAATCACAACCCCTACCCTGACGGAAATACCAACTTCTGATTGGTCCAAATTGACGACACATGCGGCGGGTCCCTAACAGAGACATCAAAACCAAGCTACCTAGGGGGAAAAAAATGCAAAATGCAAATATATGCAAGTTGGGGGCACTTTTGTATTGCAAGTAAGGTGAGTGATACGATTAATTCTAGCAAATAAAATTTAAATTTGGAACTTTAATGTTGGTTGCTTAGTAAAATTTCATATCAATGACCGATCGTGTATTGTGAAAAATTTAGCACAAGTGTAAGTGTAGAGCAAGGGGACGAATTACCCGCAAAGGAAGGAAAGGAGGGTATAAGGATATAGGGACAATCACACACGAGAACTTGATATATGAAGCGATTTATTTCAATTTTCATAAATAAAAACCAAGGTGTGTTCCCGCTCGAGAACGGGTCGTTTGATCTAAGCTGTCTGTTTTGTTGTGTTCATTCTCACCCAAAGAAAGTTTATACAATGAGAAAAATTGGAAAAGTGAAGAAATATTAGAAAATATTAGAAAGTGATTTTCCATATACTCTACATATAAGATTAGGTGTTGTTCTTCTTCTTCTTCTTCAATGGCACTAACGTTCCTAGAGGAACTTCGCCGTCTCAACGTAGTATTACTTGCGTCATTTTTATTAGTACTTAGTTGAGATTTCTATGCCAAATAACACGCCTTGAATGCATTCTGAGTGGCAAGCTCTAGAATACGCGTGATCACAGTGCAAGTCGGAGGAAATTTATTTGACGAAAAATTCCCCCGACCAGAACGGGAATCGAACCCGAACACCCGGCATGTTAGTTATGACGCTAACCACTCGGCCACGGGAGCATAATTTTTTTAGGTGTTGTTAGTCCAATTTAAATTCGCATCAACAGATAGCCTAACGGAATCCCACGTCAACTATGCGGTCGTGTCTCGGACACAACCCTCCTGTGACTTTTTTTCGGTCGCCTCGTTGCAATTTTACCTCGCAGGTAGTAAAAACGTAAAATATGGCGAATTTCTTGCTTGATGGACTCCATCTTTGACGCGCTATAACTTGAGACTGAAAAGGACAATCACCGCACTGTCAAAACGACACTTGTGGCACAGATTGTCGTCTCTAAATAGCCGTCTTTAAATAGCCGATGCGATAAGTACAACACAAGATATATTTAAGTGTTGCCATATATTGACAATATACGACATTTCTTTTTACCTAATCCAATATAAACACTTCTCACCATTTTATTCTCAAAAAAAAAAGCTTTCTGTAAACATTACTGACCTTGATAAAATTATAATGGGTTGTATCTGGGACACGACCGCAGTTTTCTACGTAGAACTACGGAATTATATTATTCAGTCCACTTGTTTATCACTTCGGATATTATTTTAGAATGCATCGAAATTTTTGTAATATCTTTTTAACTATTTAATTTTTTATTACTTCAGTAGGCTCAAAAGAGTCGAGTAGAGTCGAAACCTATCATCACTTCTTGTTTATTTGGTTAAACTCGCATTAGACTTTCTCCTTCCCACTCAGATATCGAACACAAACTATGAACCCTTTTGAGATGTGATCCAACATGCAACAGTAAGGTTACCCTGCTGGAATTTGAAGGCATACTTTCGTGAAATATACGTTTATCTAAATAAATGCAGTGTATATCTATATTCAAAAATCCTGGATACTGGATATCCGCACTAGCACAAAAAATTCTCGTATGCTGCTCTTCTTTGTCGTAGCACACCTCGATACAGAGGGCTTCCTCTCCTTGTATCGAGCTGTGTGTGTATGTGTGTGAAATTAGCATCAGGCATGAATGTTATCCGCTCGTTGTGTATGCTAGTTCACTCGCATTTGTGTTTCCATTCTATTCTATTTTTGGTTTCCGTCTCTAGCCCTGAGAAGGTCCTTTGTGGAAAGAAACTCTATTCCATACTCCTCCTTTACCCGACAAGAAAACAATCCTCTCCCACTCGACGCTCTGCGGCAACCATGTTGCTTCGATGACCACCAAACGAGAAGTGGTGTGAAAACGGTCAGAAACGAATGTATCAGTTGCTCGTTATTGACAGGGAATGTTCGGGAATGCACACAAATCGGCAGAACAAATGTATTGGAAAATGATAATTCTTCCAGTTTTTATTAATTTAAAATATTTAGGCACTAGTGGATTGTACTGTATAGTATATCAAACGAATCTTAGAGAATTTCCGAATCCATTGGTGTGCAAAGTATCAGAATTTGTTCGCTGTGAAAATAGTTATTAACGTTAATTTTATTTCACAAAAACGTGGCCTGTTTTGATTTGGCACCCTTCCTAAGACGTAGTTCTACATCAAAAGTTGAATTTCTTTCTCATGCTCGTGATTAGTGTTAGACTATCGCACGGCTGCATAAGTTGCACCACCCAAAAAACGTCCAACATAGCATCAAAAAGTTAGGCGATTGTTGCATCGTGACAGGCCCAATGCGTTAGGGGGCAGATACAAAGGGGGTTTTAGCGTAACGAAGATGTGAAAAGGGGGGAATATGGACCACCTAAGCAATTCGCCTAATGTTTCCAAACCAATACGATCTAAATAAAAAATGTCACATTGAGCTACACCTGTTTTCTCTCAATCAATAATGTTTAATCATTATATCAAATTACCGATTATATAAAAAAAATAAAAGACATGATTTTTGTACATTAAATTTGATGCGGGGTGATTTGGTCCAGTGTGTGTTTCATCGAAAAAAACATACTTATGTTTATGTACAGTATTTTGGGAAAATGTTACAATCAGTAACTGTGTTCTGGGATCGATACCAAGTGTCTTGGCCAGATTCCACACCAGAAAAATTGGATTGACACCATCTCGAATTCTGCATGAATCTTTTCACTGTTTTTCGAGCATTTTCAAACACTGTCGATGCTTGGTCAGAGAAAATCCGTTCTTGATGGCCTGCGTTGCTCTTTCAAGCTCTCCCTTCTTCCAACGTTGTCTGCCCATCTTTTTTTTTTTTGTAATTCAGCGGCATCTGGAATCAATTAGAACGAAGAAAAGCCTTAAACCTGTAGGACCAATTCACCCCACAGAAACGTGTCCATGTCACCCCACACAACATGAAAAAATTAAAATGCAATTAATTCCATTTATTGTTATCAAACTGACAGTTTCGCTGCATCAAACTGTTTTTCTTCTGTAGACGAACAGAACTTTACTGCATAATACACGAAAATTTTGTTTGATCAGCGGGGAAAACCTTAAAACCACGATCGGAAAACTCACATTTTTTGACAATCAAAGTGCTTGTTGTGTTCATGCTACCGTTTCCTTCCACCTGTCGAATTTTACCAAAGTTTTTTTACGTTAGGTACATACAGTTCAACAATAAAAAGAGCTGACATTATAAAAAATCCAAGTTGAGCCGTACTATTTGAGATAGAAGGGTGGTCCAAATCACCCCGTATGTCCAACTCACCCCGTGTTACCCTACTTACAGGTTATAAAAAACGCAGGTACGCTCACAAAGCCATACATCGATGGAGCAAATAGGAAAAAATAGGGAAACAGGTAAAAACCTGATATTAATGATTCCTGTTTAATCATTGGGCCTGATCACGAACATAACTGTCACAAACGCTTTCACGTCACTTACACTTCACTTAATATGTTTGTGTCTATCATCATTGTCGCTGACAGTTGCGTGTGAAAATAAACTCCGTGAATTGAAAGAGTTCATTCCCGTTTATAAGAGACATGTCAGTTGCATAATTTCGGGCGTTTGAACGTTATGTCGGTTGCATAATTTCGGACGTTTGAACGTTATGTAAGCAAAATTAATAAGTTCATCCATCTCATGATGATGATAGATTCATTTTTTTCTTTATTTGAAATTTAAATATTCTTTCATTTCAAGTATGTCTTCAAAACAATATCGTTGAAAATATCTATTACGTAAAAACAAAAGAACAATGACCTTATTCGATGTAACTATCGTCCTGATTTGGGTTTTGTTCACCAATTTCAAATGTTTGAGTTACAAAAACCAGCTCTGCAATATCGGAAAAACATTACAATTATTATTTTATATTCAAAATATAAACAAATCAATATTATACATAATCAATCATAATGATCGTTTTGGGTCAGTGGCCGCTATTGTCATTTTATGGGGTTGCAACTCTCTGTTAGTCTAATCCTTAAAATAGAAACAAAAAATTTCTATTCATTTAGGACAATCGAAATTAGACCTTTATCCCTGTTTCAATCAATCTACGAGAGCTACATTTTTAGTCCTCAATTACATCCCATAGCGCTTTTATCGAATCCAAACAAACAAATTTACGTCAGGATTTCGTTCTAAAAATGCCACCAAGCGGCTAAGTTGCTGTTTGTTTATCTTCTCTTCCATAAAAAGCAAGACAATATTCAAAATGTTAGCAAAAAATGTTAAATAACAATTCGAAAATTAACTTACTCCATTCCACGTGACTAGCTTTCACCATCTAAAACGCAAGCGACAAATATACTGGTTTTTCGCCGTGACGTGACAGTATCGTGGTATTCATAATAACACCGAGTTCATCAAAGTTATCACGACGGATGAACTCTTCCGGATTACACACACGGTGGCAGCCGTAATAACGTTGTATACAATTCACTTCGTTTTCACCGTGAAGTGACGTTCGTGATTAGGCCCATTATTTTTAATTCTATGAAACCCGAAACTCTCTTATATATACAGGTAAACTTCGATATAACGTACATTTCACTTTCAAAATTGTACGTTGTATCGAATTGTACGTTATATCGAAGCATAATAAAGTACTCACAAAGGTAGTATATAATACTTTATTGTGTTGCTTTTTTAGTAAAGTTAATGAATAACTTCAATCAGAAGATGAAGCGAGCCTTTCTCATGATGTTTCCCTTCGTACTGTTGATTAAAAGTTGATTCATTTAGAATCCGGAATCACAAAACCAGCTGTATTTCGGGATTGATTGAAGGTACATAACTTGTCTTAGCATCACAATACAGATATTCCATTATTTTATCAAAACAAAAATATTGAAAAAATGTTTCCTTTACACTTTGAAAATGTGTACGTTATATCGAGGGTACGTTATAACGAGGGTACGTTATATCGAAGTTTCCCTGTATTTCTATATTTCATTTCCTCTCCCCTCAGTCAACTCGGTCATTATCCAATGGCTCTAATGGAGCATTTGACATTATGACGCAAAAACAATGCAAACACGGTATGATAATCATAATCAGAAACTCGATTCGGTAGTGGAATGGGAATAAAAAGTCGGCATGAAGCAGTGCGGCGCGGAGCGGAAGACAGCTTATTTTGCTGGATGACGGATGATCAGTATATGATCAAATTTAGTGTATGAAGCAGAAAAGAGGGACGATGAAAAATGAACATTTACTGAAATTAACCATGATACACCTACATTTGTATTAGAATATCAAATACTGTAGTTATATATTATTCAAAACGGTTGATGTATATGTTCAATGTACTAAAACGTTTGTTTCAAGCAAACCGTTATGCCAAAATAAAAATTAGAGGCGCTGAAGCATAATGTATTTACTCATACGAGAACCTCATGATAGAAAGGGAAGCCCCCAGCCGACGTGCTCCTTTTTGTTAATTTCGGGATCCAGAAGAGAAACATAAATCTCGCTCAATTTTCTCAGCCGATTATATCGGCTTACCTGTACCTGCCCCCGAAACGGTTAAACCCTAATCAAGGAGCAAATTGTGAAGACAGGCTGACAGAATAGGGACCCAGCCAAATTCAATAAATATTGCGATTTTTAATTACGAGACGTTGAATAGTGATACGGAAACACAGTGTTATGCTAAAAAATAATTCGTTCATTTTGAGACAATAATGAAATGCATATAATTGATATTCAAGAGACACGGAAAACAGTATTAAGAATGGAAAACAAAAGAAGCAATCAGAATCATGGAAACAGCAGACTATATCGTTATTCACCTCTGTCTTATACGAGGGTCACTATTTATATTTCGGGAATTGGCAACACTGATGTCATGTGAGTCTATCTGACGGTTCCATCGTAAAGTTTGACATTTTTGACGATATACGTACTCAGAACATTTTGTCATACGGACGCTATTTGTTTATTTTATATTTAGTTGAAAGTTTGGTCTCGGCAAAAAAATGGAACTGAATCGTGAACATTTTCGTGCGATGATTTTTTACGACTTTCGACGTGGATTATCACAACAAGAGTGCGTCAATCAACTTAATTTGACTTTTGGCGATGAAGCTCCATCAAAAACCACTGTGTATCGCTGGTATAGTGAATTCAATCGTGGTCGTAGTTCGCTGTCCGACGAGTTTCGTGAAGGTCGTCCAAAATCGACTGTAGTGCCAGAAAACATCGATGCTGTGCACGAAATGATTAAGCAAGATCGTCATGTAACCTATTGTGAGATTGAGGCATCCCTAAGCATTAGTTTCACCAGCATATATGCGATTTTATATGAACACTTAGTTGTGCGAAAATTATGTTCACGTTGGATCCCACATAATTTGACAATCGCTCAAAAAAAAGGCTCGTGTCGATTGGAATAAATGCTTTGAAAATTGGTTTAAGCGCAAAGTGTATCGATCATCGTGGCGAGTACTTTGGAAAACAATAAAAATATATTCGCAGCTTAACTATTTGTTTTTGTTCCTATTCCCGAAATATAAATAGTGACCCTCGTAACATGTCTCTATGGAAAGTCAATGCAAATGTTTTGCAACATTAACTAAAATGTTAGCAGTCGAATACATCTCGAAGTTAGATTTCAGACCATGCTCGGCTAATCATATCGCGGGTATAACATTGATACGTTGGCACATAGCAAGATCATTCCTATCCACGGCAAATGTGAACAATATCCAATTATCTTGCTCTTTCGAATGAACGTGTACACAGTTCTAGAAATTCACCGAATGATACGCTCATCGAATAGACTCGCATATTGGAAACCATTATGTATCTTGAAACCCACGATGAATAATTTAATGCCTTCCTCGATATAGCTGTTTGACATTTCGCAGAACATATCCGAATGTGTATCTTAGAATACCTAACCCACTAGAAATGATTTTGAACATGTATAGACAATGAGAGCAACTGATGATGCGCATGAATGATTCTGAATGGGAAATTTTAAAACAATATTATATAGCCTTTCGTTTGCGATCACATTCTGATTAACTATTTTTGTTACAGTTGCCTTGAAAATGAGTCAATCAAATAAGTAACGACTGGATTCACGCATAAGAATATGATTGGTACTCGTACAGTGATTTTTTATCATGTGTGGCTGAAACGTGAACGATTATCGACAAGATTTTAGAACTCCTTGGTTGTGATTTGAGTTTTTTTTAAATTAAAACGATGTAATGCGATGAATTATGAATTATAAGATACAATTGATTGAAAAATTAAATATTAATTACCTACAACTAACATTTACTGCTAGATACAATTGATATATCAAATAAAAGCATGAGTATTTGTCAGATCTGGACAAACCATATTATTCGCACAGGACAACAAACTAGAGCAGCTTTGGATCAAGTGTATAAGCCTAGAACAAAACTATGTTGAAAAGTCAATAAAAAGGCTTACAATTAAATAGTTTCTATTTTTACACCTACTTTTCAAACAATTACTGCTTATCATCAAAACAACGTATTTAACTATAACTTAACAGAGGCGAA